>NC_133754.1:13337500-13962500 GCF_036562045.2 Rhinolophus sinicus | reverse complement strand
CTGGCTTCCAAGTCAATACGCAAACCACCCAAGAAAATTGATTACATTGCTTTAGAGTCAGTCCTTATTCTTATTGAAAAGAAAAAGTGTCATCAAGCTTGATTTTCCCTTTATTAAGATAATGTTTACACTGCATTACTTTTAGCCCTCTCTCTTTTTGTTTCCTTTTTCTTTCTCTCTTCCTTCCTCTTTTTTTTTTCTTACACAATTCAGCTTGTTTAATAAATACTTATTAAGCACCTACTATACGTAGCATCCGTGAACAAAAAGATGCAGATTTCTGCCCCCATGGAGTTCGCAGTCTAGCATTTATTTCCGTTTTTCCTAAGAGCACCCTGACTCCCCTTGGGGAATTCCCTCTTCATCTTGTGACAAAGCAGTGGGAAGTTAAGTCCATGTGCTTGCTTTCTCCCTGGAGAAACTGAAACATCCCCAAAAGCTCCTTACTCCATCTAGATCCTTCTTCTCACTTCCAGTACTGTCAAGAGTAGCTTGCTCAGTTGGACACTTCATTCTGGAAAAATTGGGCCATTAATAAGATGATGCAAGAAGAAGCAGATTGTAGTCATTCTAGCAGGTGCCAGGGCAAGACTTCCAGTGTTTAGAGATTTGGGAAAATGTCCACAAAATACACTTACCCAGGGAAGAAAAGAATACTAAACTGGAAGAAAAACATGATCTCAAATTTGCTTTAAAAAATATGTTTATACACATGTCGAAAAAAACCTGGAAAGGATATATCAAAATGTTGACTCAGTAATGAATTTGTGGGAAACTTTTACCTTCTTATTTGGAACATTGTGGTATTTTCCTCATTTTATAAAAATTAATTTGTAAAATGAGCAAGCATGTTTTTAACAAGGAGATAAAAATAAACATTTATATTCATAGTTCAAGATTTGGAAGTAAATTAATAAAATATTTACATTCGTTGGACAAGAAATGACCAATCAGACACGTTCTCTAATAGGTCATCTGTTTATATCTTCAGTTCTAAAAAATCTCATGTTCTACTCTTCTATGGTTAAGTAACTCTTAATTGTTATTTTTTCTGCAATAATCATTTTCCCTCGAAAGTTTAAATTAAGAAGGGTATGAGGAGCTATCCAGTGAGTTAAACTAATATAGAAAACTTGGCTGGAAATTTCAGCTGCTCAAATTGATATTCTATTTTAATGTCACGACTTTATTCCACCTCCAACCAGCCTCATACAATCCATTATAAATCCACCTAAATTAATTCTACTTATGGGAGTGATTCAAAATTTTGGATGCCTTAAATCATTAAAACAAATCCTTAAAAGAATAAACACACTGAAACTCCATTTGTCATAGTAAAAGTTACTGGGTATAAACTTAGAAATGGGTCCAATCCAATAGAGCTCTGTATTACTTATACACAATATTTCTAAAAAGTTTTAATCAGCACACTTTTATATGTTTCCCCCAATTTTTTATATGTTAAACTTCATGGTGATGGTCTAGCAAAAATGAATGTAGATCCTTTCACGCTTCCAAATGTAAATTCTTCCATTTGTTTTTTGACAGTACCTGCTCTAGCCTTGAACGTGACTTACGGAACACATTGGGCAACTTCATTCTCCCCTAAAGGAGGCTATCATGCCGTACAAAGTACATTGAACTGGATTCCTGTATGCATGATGTTGAATAGTTAAAACCACAGCAGTGATAAAAGGCATCAAGTAGTTTATTTTGGAGGTGACCCCAAGGAAAACAGGTAGATGAGTGAGGTAGTGAGTCAGGGAGAGATAAATTACTGAGCAGATTTCCTCTGTGGACAACTGAGGTTCAGTTGCTTCCCATCAAGAGGCAAGGAAACTGGGGTATCAGCACCTCTTTGGCCTTTAGTTGGAGGCTATTTTCAGAACTTCAACAATCATTTCTGCTTTTCACTGAGTGTGCAAAGGGTGTACTACTGGTATTTAGGCAGAGAGCTGCAGTTCACAATTAATAGTCTTCAACCAGTAAGTGTGGAGGAAATGTAAACAAGGCATTGCAATCATCAGCTTTACTTATTTATTATGTTTATTGTATTTATCCCCTAATTAGAAGGCAAAGTTTACAAAGATAGAGGCATTTTCTGTTCTGCTGCTTGATGTATACACAGGACCCAAAACAGAATCTGACACCTGGCACATAACCAGTAGATACTTTTGAATGAATGAATCTTAAATAGTGTATATTCAATTCTGAATCCACATAGCCTAAACAGTGTTTTCTTTAGGGAAAGCAATTTTGTTGCCTCAAACAATTTTTTAGGATGGCTTTCTCAAGAGTGATGTTTTTGGTTGTCTTTCCAGTTTGCGGAAGTTATCAATGATCTGAAGTTCTGGTCAGGAAGCATCTGATTCTTTGTCTGTGACGTGGATAGGATAGACTGACCTATAAATTGTGTGTGTCAGGGACTTCATAACTTACAGCTAATCATGTGCTCCACAAGTAGGATTATTCTAAAATCCTTTCTCAGATTGCTATACCTCTTGATTGAATTTTGTATCTCTTTAACTCTTAGGATATGCAGAATATTTTACCTTCTATCATTAGAGACCCCTGAACTTGATGACATATTTTTCATATACTTTTTTTTTTTATCTTTTAGTATCTCAACTCTTAAGGTATTTAAAAAATCTTTTTGAATTTTGGATGTCATACATAGCTTCCAAGGTTATTCAACTAAAAGGAACTTTTTATCATATAAATTTTGTTTGAAAGTCCAGTACACTGGACGCATAAATGCTGAGATTCTTTGATGGAAGAAGTGTGGAGTTTGGGACCCTGTCTTCTTGAGACCACTATAGAAGCCTTGGAGGCACAAAGTAGGTCCACAGGACCTTAACATTGGCAGTCTTCCAACCTCAACTTTCAGATTTTCTGTACAAGCATCCACTGGCTTCTTTTGGATTCTTTTTTGGCTTTAATTAGAATAAAACAATCTTAAAAGTGACCATTCATTGTATAGCTGCTGTGTGCAAGACACTACAGTAATGTGATTTATCTCTAACCTGTGTAGTCATCCTGAAACAGAACTAAAATTATTTCCATCAAACATGAAGAGTGAGGTTAAGGAGCAAAGGTAAGTTGTCAATTTGTATAGCTAGGAAGTGGCAGCATCGATATTTGAACCAGTCCTGCCTGCATCTGCCTAGGTATGAACAATGTCTTGTCAATTATTGAACATTCACTGAAGAACAGTGTCTTATATGAACAATACTACTAATTTTTTCTTTTTTTATGAGAAGGCTCAGGATCTAGAATTCAGAGAAAACACTCTATTTTTGGAATCGAGTGTTAAATTCACAGATTCACCAGTATTTTATCTGAGAATTAAAAATTGTACTGGACAAAAGCTTTTATTTCCAACATAGGAGTCTTAATGAGAATATTTCTCGAGCAGAAAGGGGATAATCATTTATCTATGAAATTTTATCCATAAGGAGCAGATAAATGAACCCATTATGAAAGCATATGATGTTCCAAATGCCCTTTAAAGATCCTTAGATAGTGGGTAAGAGCAAAATAATGGGACAGGTGGGGAAACATCCCCAGGAGAGCTGGTGCAATTGTATACATGTTCAAAGAGGTCATGGAAATGAGAGTTGAAACCGGAAGTCCTATATTGACTCCAAAATCATTATTTTGGCTAGAAATAAAATATGATTTTAATGAAACCAGTTTAGGTAAAGGAAAAAATGAAAGAGAGAGAGGAAGAGAAACAGAATATCAAAACATATTGAAATATCTGGAAGCTACAAGGACAAAAGGAAATTAGTTATAATCGTTGGATTGTTATAAGAAGCAGTATGAATACAATGTCTGTTTGACAGTTAGACGTTCTTTCTTATATTATGAATACATCTTTGAATAATGTTTCTGAATTTGGTATGCTTATGCTGTAAGTGATACAATTTAGGTAATTGTCATAATTGTGACCGTGTTCTGGGTTGGTTTCCTATTCCCATTTCTAACTGCCTGTTCTTTCAATGGGACTCAAGAGAGGCAAAATTTGGGGATATGATTGTGTAACCAGCTGCCTCTATTAATGAAATTAATCTATAGTGTACAGAAATTAAATATTCCCTTAGAAGTCCCCTACTGTGTTTCCAAAGCAATGTTACAATTTATGTATATCATATGCTATAAAAGAGTTTAGGAGGATTTAAGACTTTGCCTTCTGAAAAAAATTCACAAAATCATCATAAAAGATGAAATTCTAAACTATTTAGAATTTTTGAAAGTCTCTAGAGAGAAAATTCTTCAGCTTTTCACAATAATATGTTCTAATATTAATGTCATTCACCAAAGGTGAAGTTTTCCTTATTCTGAATTCTGATTTCTCCTTCTGTATCATAAGTTTATTTAGTCACCAACTGAAATCATAGTGATACTTAACCTGTCATTCTAGCCCATCCTACTTAGTTCCTGTCACTCTGTGGTACATTTCTAGGTAACAGAGGGGCGATATATCCTGCTAGGCCCTGCAGTTAGACCAAGTTCACAATCCTAACTGTGGGAACTTTTTGACAACATAGAGTTTCAGTGATTCCTGGAGTCTATAATTTCAAGCTGAATTTCCTGAGCTGTGGCTTTCAATTTTGCTCTTTTAGAAAGTAATCTGGCTGGGTGTCATATTATATAGACCACAAAACAACTATAAATGTTTGAAGGTGTCTTCAGCCATGTACCCATTAATCCAAATCACTTTCAAAAGCTACGGATACTGATTATTTTGAATACGTCCAATGATTGATATGCCAGACATCCCAATGAATCATTGTATGCCTATCTATATGCCAGAGATTTTTCTTTTCTGTTTAATGTAAATCATTGTCTGAAACAACTAGAATCATTTGTTGTCGGTTCTATCACTGACCAGTAAAGCAACTGGTCTCTATCTTCTTTTTAGATTTTTTTTCCCTGTATGCATTTGGTTTTATAGTAATTACGTTCTGCCTTAGTTGGCTTTGGCTTTACTTTTGATTGAATGTAGAGTTAGTTCTCTTGATCCCTGAAAGTAAGTCTGTTTTTCTAAAGCTTGTATTTGATAATTTGTCTGTTGACCTATTTGTCTGTCTACCTATTTATTGCTATCCATGTTAATTAACTTATTTTTCTTTGTGGTTTTTTTTTTTTTTTCTTTTTTTTTTTTCGGTCCCTTGTGAAGTTGATTTGTGCAATGATTGTGGCCCAAAGTACAAGCATTTTTTATTTTTCTTCTCAGTGGTGGTGAGAACTGCCACTGCCAAAAAATCCCCTTGCTTGTTTTACATGATATGTCTGTTAATGCAATCTGATATAGCATTTGCCTTTTGGTGACAGTGTTTCACTGCTGAATCATATTCAGTTTTTCATCCATTATTTCTTCCCTGGTGAATCAGAGAACATTTGTCTTTATTAGCTCTCACAGTATTGATTTCCGCCTTTTCCTTCCATTGATATCAAGTCACATTTTAATCATATCTTCCAAACTAGATTCGCATGTCTTAACATTAAAAAAAATGGGGGAAAAAAGTTCTTTTAAATGAATTCAAGCAAGTTATGTGCTGTCGTATTGCATTGTGAAGTACTATGTATGCAGAATATTAGGGGACAGCAGGAAGAGCTCAATAAATGATTGACACCAATTTTTCCCCCCCCAAAGAGGTCTTCATAGACATAAACTGCCAATGTCAGTTTTAGGCTATTTTACCATGGAAAACTAAGTCAGGATTTTACGTTTACAAAGTGTATAGGATGGACAGGATTGTGTTTTCTTGTGAACGAACATTTATTCAGTGTCTACCATGCATAGGGCTCCATCCTAGAAATGATGCTGAAGAGCATAGCTTTCTTTTTATGGTGATTTAAAACATATTCCCAGATTATATGAGTGTAATGGGGGCAATTTGATGCTTATTTTTAGCCATTTAAATGTGATAACTATGCAACAATTACAGACGGTAATGCTTTTTCAAAATATAAACACAACAATATTATATTACATATTTCAAATCATTTTCCTTTGGCCTCTATACTTCAGAAAATAATCCCTTTCCCACTTTTTATGAAATAGTTGGCTATTTATAACTTGATCATTAGAAAAAAAGTGTAATCTCATATGAAAAAAACTTCATTACAAAAATTAGTGTAACATTAAATAACTGAGTAGTCTCCAAATTACCCGCTAATGATTTACATCTCAATAAAAACAAAACATTAGAAAGTTGCATGACAGAATTACTACAAAGGATGATTAATTGGATCAGGTTTCTTTGACATATGACTTTGCTTTCTTTATGGCCTCCTTTATTTGTGGTCTCTTCAGGGGTGTTTCAGTCATTGTAGCTATAGGCAATTCGTTATTCCTTTTAAGAAAAAAATATCACAATGACAGCCCTTTATTTTTAAAAGATCAACTGCATTGTCCTTGCTATTTCTAATGATAGCTATTTGTTGAAAGTGACTTTAAAAGCTGGCATACCCTAAGAAGAATATTGGTTCTACCTATTCCAGCTGTGAAGATTTTTCAACTAGGAAAAGCCTAATTTGATTTAGTTCTGCATTTTTAATATTACTCACAGAGCTCCACCACCGACTCAGGTGGGCTCAGTCAAGAGGCATGAGCTTGATGCATCGTTGTAAAAACTTGATACACTCTCACAGTGCTGTTGCCATGTAGCCAGTTTGCACTCCACAGACAGGAAAGACTAGACAAAACTTCTGTCTCTTTCTTTTGAGTATAATTTACTGTGCAGCTTCCACTCTGGACCCATTCAATGGTCCTCACGGCAGAGTTTCTAGGCCAGTGACTAAATCAACGGAAGTGCTCTGCATTTGCAGACAAGCCTTATGATTTACAAAACTTAATAAGCTGGGCCCTTGTGACATTTCCCCCCAAGATTCAGCTTTTATAATCACTGCCAAGAAGGTTGTCAAAGGAGCGTATACCCACTGGCATAATGAAACCTTATTTTTTTTTTTATTTTGCTCAAAAGCATATAAATATACTCCTACCATTGGTAATTCGTTAACAATGAATAAATTCTAGACTGTTCCCTTTGTCGGATACAGGAATACATTACGGACTTTTTTGTGTTGCTTTATGGGAGTGATATTTCTTGGGTAGTATTTTTGTGAGCACCTGCCATATAGAGGACAGACGAAGATCAGATGACTTAACAGTTTCTCATCTGCACACCGATTCTTTAAGTCAAGGTTGCCCACAAGTCAAAGTCCCTCGTCACAACTTGAAAGTTTATCTTTTGTATTGAGGGAATATTGAGTGTTTTGTTTTGATTACTTTGTCTTTATTTTCTTGAAAATGTACAACTATTAGCAGCCTTGCCTAAGTGGCTTCTATTATACAAGTATCAACTGGATTGTGTTGCTCTGTTATATCAAGATAGCTCTTTGGGGTCAACTTTGGTTTTCAAATAGGAAAAACAAAACAAAACATTGGGTGATTCTATTGCATTAAAATAGGCACTACTGTCATCAGCCATGCTTTGCTGGCCTTGGGAGCTCTGGCTTTGCCTATTGTGTGATATTGCTAAGTGAGAAGCTGGCAAAAATCACAACTAGATCCATTTGGAATACCTGGTTTGGTTAATAGTCGCTTGGTAACTGGCACACCTGCTGGTATTATTTGATATTAAATAAAATTATGCTATTCATCAAATTTGAATTAGAAGTAGCACTGAGGTTACTCTTTTGAGGGGATGTCGTTTCTGTTGGGATTGCATATGAAATATTATGTTTCTCCTATTTGTTTTAGGCTTATTCACCCTTCCTTTTAAAGACAGATTTCCTGATACCAAAATAGCCATATATTCCCGGTCTTTAAATTGGTTTGTCTTCTGTGTCCTGTTTCCTGTCTTCCATTGTTCTTGTCTCTTTTATTTTTCCCAATCAACGTCTTGTTTTCTGTTACATGATTCACATCATGCAGGTTAGTTCCGCAGCTTTTCCCCCTATTCAGCTCAGTCCTGGGGGAATTGTATCCCTATTATAAATGTATACATTTTACACTGTTTGGGAAGATTAGCTTAAATATAATGATAAATGCCCGGAAAAACAGATATATTCCATTATTATAATCTGCCTGCTCTATTTTCTTTCCACTTCAGGGAGTTTTCATGGGTGCGTGGCAAACCAAATTGCAATCACCTAGGTGTTTTCCACTCTAGCTCTGTCATCCTGAATGATAAATGTATTTATTCTGTAGTGAGAATTAATACATCTATACATCTATCTGTTTATCTGTCTATATATACACACATATTTTTCTATATGCTTAGACAGATGTGAAGCAACAACTAAAGCAAACAAGTTGAGAATATTTTTTCTGGGATTGAAGGAATGATGTTTTATGTTCACCTTTAAACATTTAAGGCCTGGGGTAAGACAGCTTTGAAGGTCAACCAGAAAGGAAGATTTTCCCCTCCGAAGCATCTATCAACAGTCCTTGGAAAAGCAGTGAGCGTGAGCATAATTTAACACTACGCCTTCTCTGTGAAAAGAATGCCTCTTTGACATCATGTCACAACTTGTGCTTCAACTGAAGATTTTCAGGTGGTCTATGTTTTGCTGTATTGATTTCCTTTTATCATTTCAGTCGCAAACAGTTTCACATCCCTTTTTCCTTATGTGTGCTAGAAACGAGGACAATAAAGACTCTTGGAAATGATGCATTCCTCTGGCCCTCTCTTTCCACACTGAGAGGAACCAGTGCTACCCTGTAGATGGCAGGCAATGTTGGTCCTTGGTCTGCTGAACCTGCAGGTCACCTGTGGCTAGACTGTGGCATGGCTTGTTGGGGATTCAGCACCAGGCTTGGCAAGCACAGCTGGGAAGGGACAGATAAGTTGGGTGATGTCTTTTACCAGCAGAACCTGCTACAGGGCAATCATAGTTGGGATTGTTCCGTTGGTTAATCCCAAGGAAACTGTGTGACCACTAAACTATTGTCTGTATCTATGAGATTTTGTTTCTTCGTTTGTTTGTCTTGTTCCTTTGTTGTTTTCAGATTTATATACAGCATATCAGTAAAATTATATGGTTCTCAACCTTTTCTGTCTGACTTCTTTCGCTTAGTGTAATAATCTCAAGATCCATCCCTGTGGTCTCAAATGGCATTATCTCATCTTTTATTATGGCAGAATAGTATTCCATTGTGTTACCAGAGGGTAAGGGGGTGGTGGTAGATGATGGTAAAAGGGATCAAATATATGGTGATGAAAGGAGAACTGACTCTGGGTGGTGAACACATAACATGATATATAGATGATGTATTACAGAATTGTACGCTTGAAACCTATGTAACTTTACCAACAATTGTCACACCAATAAACTTTGAAAGAAAGGAAGAAAGAAAGAAAGAAAGAAAGAAAGAAAGAAAGAAAGAAAGAAAGAAGAAAAAGAGAAAAGAAAGAAACTGTTGAAGAATATTCATTCGTTTGGTTGGGGCAAGAGATATGGGAGAGAGAAAAAAACAGGAGATAATGAATACAATTGAAATTGGTCAGGAAAATAAAGTGTGTGTGTATGTGTGTGTGTGTGTGTGTGTGTCTAGCAATGTATAATACAAAATTCTTGGGAGAAGAAGAATGAAGCAATATCAGGGAAATTCAAAATTAGTGTATGGCAGAGCCAGCGTTTCTGAAAATTTGAGAGTCATAAATATTTTTGAAAATGTAGCTAGAGATACCAATTTAAGACTGCAGAGAAAATGACTCCCCTCTCACCCTCACTCTCTTTCCCCAAAGACAAACTGTACGCTTTGACGATATTTTAGTAAGTTTTCTTCTGGGGAGGTGCCTACTCAGAGACATAAATCAAATATTTGTATACTTTTCCCATTGTTGTTTCTGTAAGACAGTTTTCTGTGAATTGTGGTACTTTAAAAATATATGGCAGTTGTACAGATGGGCAACAAAATTTGTATATTTACTGAAGAACGATATCTGGAATATATGGGCTTACAGAGGTATGTCATATTTGGAAGGGGAAAATTCAGCTGTATTTTCTTAGAGTGGCATTTTCCTCTGTGTTTGAAATACTGAGAATTGTGAATATAAAGATATGTTCCTGGAAAACTTTGTTTTCCCCAGAAATTTCAGAGCTGAGTGAAGGTATAGGAAAGAAACTACCAGCATATTGTCTATTGATCACACATTATACAATACTGGGGAGCAGTTGGACCTTACATTTTCATTCTGTATGTAATCCAGAAGAGCCTTACTTACTTACATAAGTGTAGTCTTGACAACAATTACAGTAAATTCCTTAATAAAGAATTCTAGTTCCGGTAATAAAGCAAGTAAGGGGAAAGTGTACATAGAATGAAGAAGCTGGAACACCTGTTGGCAGAATCTCATGGGGGAATACTGGCTCTAATAGAAATGCATTTGTTTTACCCAGCAGTTCAGGAATATCAGCTAAAATGTCATGCTGGGAAGGAAAATGAAGGGAAGGAAATGGGAACAAAACTGTTGAGTTTAGCTTTAAATAAATACTGCAAACACTTAGGTATGCATTGGATTTTCTGATATCTAAACTAGAATTGAACAGAATTCTTTAAAAATGATTTTTAGTACCTTGAACGTGGTCCAGAAAGTCTTTATGAAATGATATGTTATCATTTCTTCTAGGTATGAACAGGGATTAGCTGGAAAACTGGCTGAAAGCTAATGCATGAGTGAATCAGGTTATAAAATTGATACCATCTATGAAAGTCTTCACGAATTCAGTTCACTTCAGCAAAAACTTATTTAGCATCTACTAAGTGTCAGATACTATGTTAGAATTAGCAACCATTAGAAGAATAAGACAATTTCATTGACCTACTAGAACTTAAAGGCTGGTGGGAAAGACATCATTGGATTTCAAAACAATAGGGGAAGTGCTATGAAAGAGATATTCCTACAGTGCTACAGAAATTTGGATGTGGTGTCTTATCTGTTTTGGGGGGTATAGGGAGTACTTAATCCAGACTGGGAGGCAAGGCAGGCTTTCTGGAGATGGTACCTTAGTTGATATTCAAGGATTAATAGCAATTAACCAGGAATCTAGATCTCAAGGTTATCTTAAAGGGGATCATTTGTGTGTTTTATCACCTTAATTTTTAAAAACCATTTTATATTATGTGACTCTATCTTATTTTTCCAGACCTTTACATAAAATCCCTCCAAGGGCAGCCTGACAATTCAGAGAATAGGATTCAATCATTCAACAAGTTATTCCATTAATTTAACTTATTTTAATATAAGGGATAACCATTCATTGACAAGGACAAGCAATTAGTGAGTGTTTACTGTATGCCAGGCACTGTTCTGTGCATTAAAGACTTTCTCTGCTCTCATTAATCTTATATCACATCACATAGGCTTAAACCAAATCTATGAACAACAGTTGTAACAGTTTATAAAACACTTTCTCCTGCATACTTTAATTCTTACAACCGTTCTGTGAGATGGTGGGCTGTCTGCCTTGCTCTCCTCCTTTGAGTCAGACTGTCTCACTTGCATATCTGTGAATCATTAAAAAGCAGGCACAGAACCCCAGGATCACCTCTTCTCTAGTTTGACCCAACATGAACCTGAACTTTGATGTTTGAACTTTAAATTGAATTGTGTTGATAGCCTCTTGGTCAAATTCAGCATATCAAATACAATAAATATCTGTGGTTACCCTGGGCTAAGTCCTGTTTAGTACTGGGGATATTATCTCAGGGAACTTATAGTAGTCAGAGAGGAAAAGAGTAATGCAATTTTACATCAACGTATAGTTAGTTACACACTGTGATCAAACTGTAAAGGGAAGTCACATTGTGCCTAGAGGAGGTATGATGGTATTGGGGAGCAGCAGGCGAAGGGAGGGTAAGTTAGTGAAGGTTTCCAGTAAGACTTTGTTCATGCAGGTGTTTAGGAGGGGTGTGTTGGAGTCAACTAAGAGAAATGTGTGTGTGTGTGTGTGTGTGTGTGTGTGTGTGTGTGATGGGGGTGGGGGAGATTGAGTCATTGATTCCAGGAAGAGGACTCAATGGAATCAAGAGGAATGTGAGCAAAAGTAGGCGGGTTGCTGTAGTCTTTATTGAACAATCCAAGGAAGAGTGTGAGGTGAGGAGGCTGGGCGGTAAGCAGGTGCCAGGTCAGGCAGGGCCTTGGAAGATCTTAGGAGCCGTGAGAAATACTGCAGAATTTTAAGTTAGAGGGCAATGATGTCAGATTTGAAATAGCATGTTGGTTGCAGTGTGGAGAACCAATTAGAAAGAGTCAAGAATAGATGTAGGGAATTGAATTAGTGATGAAGTACAGCAGTGTAGGGGAAGGATGATAATAGTTGGGGATGGCAGCTGTGGGAATGAAGAGACATAGCTGAATTTCAGAGATATCCAGGGAACATTTCAGGGCATATAGACGAATTCAATATAGAGGTATAAGTATGACCCATATATTACTGGATTTTACAAATGACATTCACTGAAAGAAGGAACACTGTAAGAAAACCAGGTTTGGAATGGGAGAAGATTTTGAGTTCATCTGGGCTCATGATGAGCTTGGAGAGTCTTTATATGAATAGAGTTTTAAGTAGGAAGTGGGGTTAGTAGGATTAGAGGCCAGAGGAGAGAATGAGAGTGGGAATCAATGCAATAAACACATAGTCATTAGAGCTACAGACATGGAAAAGAACACTAGGAAAGAGAGAGAAAAGGGCTTGGAAATGATGCTACCAGTAGCCAAATATTAATAGCCAAGGAAAGGAAGATAGATCAGGAAGGAAGATTAAGAATAAATAAACAACACAAAATAAAATGAAACAGGAGAATGTGGATCCTGTCACCCAGGCTAAGGAAAGAGAGTTTCTAGAGTGAGAGGGTGACCAGTGACACTGAATATTCCTAAGAGATCAATTAGGGTGAAAAGTGAAAATGGTAATTGAATCTGGCCCAAGGTACGTTGATCATAATGAGAACCAAGAACTACTTCAGTGGGCGATGGGCTGAGAGCCAGTTGGAGAGTGTTAGAGAGGCTGATGGCAGCATAGGGCCAATGAGGCCAGACCTTTCCACTGAGAAACCTGGCTTTGAAGGGGAGGTTGGAGCTAGATGGTAACCTGAGGGGGATGAAGGCCTATAGATAGTTTTCAAAATGGAAAGAGAGACCTGGGCATTTTTATGAATAGAAAAAAACCTAGTTGCAAGAGAGGAGATGGCGATATAAGAAAACGAAGCGATAATTGAGAGGTTATGGTAGAAGAAAGGGAAACATTCAGAGGAAGGCAGGAGGGATACATTCCAAAGTGCAGGTACATAAATTGGTCTAAAATAAGAGAAAGGACCCTCCTGTTAGTAAGAGGAGGGAAATGGAAAGGAGGATGGAGGGACGTAGGCAGTTTTAAGGGTCTGGCAGTGGGAAGTGATGGCATTCCCATGTGGTGCTTTCCATTCTGTTAAATGGAACTATTAGATAAAATTGAGATGGCAGTAGTGTTGGTCTACGGCCTCTGTGTTGTAGGAATCTTAGTTTTACCTATGGAGCTTGATTTGGTTTGTCGTTCTTGCGCTGGACATCAGCTGCTGCTTTTCCATGTACAAATCTAGCCTTGGAAGTTTGGGTGGGCAGCCAGCCAGAGAATCCAGTAATATCTAAATCCTATTTCAGTGAACAGTCCCAATGAGGGAGATATGCAGGTAAGAAGGAACGGACATGGGCAAAAATATGATATTATATTGCTAGCTTGACCTGGGCCAGACCTCAACTTGAAGCATTCTGGGGGGCTGGACAAATATATTAAATACTTTGGCTACATATACTTCTCTAGCCCAGGAACTTCTGGCAACAGGCCCCTGAGTGATTCAGCCAGGTCTACCTTGGCTGTGAAACACATTCCCTCTAAGCTGCAAATGACTGATTTCAGATCAGCCTTTGAGCTGATAGCAGAAAGAGACAAAGCATGAAAAGTTTGCATGCCTGGACTGAATCAGAGGCAGTAGCAAAAATAAATGTCTTACTAGCATGGTTTTACTCTGCTGGTCTCCTTCAATCCATGTGCGTCCTTTACTTTTTATATTGTCAGGTACGTTATCACTTCACTCATTACAGTTTACCTTAAAGATTTAGGGTAGAAGAGTACTTTATTTTTTTCAGTTTTTATTTTTAACTGTTTGGGGTAAAAAGGCTTTTCCCAGAACTTCCCAAGCCGAAGCTACATTCCAGACAGCCACCAGGACCCTAGTGAGGATTGGATGTCGGGGCTATTTCTAAACATTCCTGTTCTAAGTCTACTTCTTTATTTTTAATTGCTGTTTATTGTTCCAAGTTCTGGCTCTTCCGTGATTTATTTAAGAATACGCCTCCTGTTGGATATTCCACTCCGCCACCCCCAATTTTTTATTATTATCAACAGTGCTATAGAGAACATCCATGTTCATGACGGACCCATGTGTGATTCTGTAATATTGACTCCTGGAAATAGAGACGGAAGGCTCTGTTCCGGGCCTGGATCGTCTCAGGTATAGGAACAAGACTAATGTTCCCCAGAGTCCCCGTTAGAGGAAAGATGCAGATTGTAGACAGCGGAAGACATTGCAGGTGAGACTTTCCTTTTCCTTTCATTTATGATCCACTCCTGCTAAGGTTTCCTATTTTTAAAGTAGAAATTTAGTATAAGTTGAATTTCTCCCTTAAAAATGATCACTGTAGGAAACTCCACATACACTTGAGCAGGAAAGAGAAGGGAGCACCGTGACACTGCTGAGCCCTCTGTTTAC
Source organism: Rhinolophus sinicus (assembly GCF_036562045.2). Classification (NCBI taxonomy): domain Eukaryota; kingdom Metazoa; phylum Chordata; class Mammalia; order Chiroptera; family Rhinolophidae; genus Rhinolophus; species Rhinolophus sinicus. The sequence continues at coordinate 13,947,733 of NC_133754.1, read as the reverse complement.
ACTGACCTTTCCCAGAACCAACGAAAGAGTTTTTCCCTCTCTCAGCATGAATGGAAGTATGCACACACAGACACTAAATTTAACCACTGAGTATACTTGTAAAAGGAATGTTTATCTCCAAGTTTGCTTTTATAAAGGAGTGATTAGCGCATCCTCTCTGTTTTCCGTGCTACTCACTCCCTTGAAAGCCTCCTTCTTCGTTACTCTTCCCCCCTCAGCCTGCCCCGTCCTCGCCTTCCTCCTCCCTCCCACTTGTAGACCTGACATTAAGATCTGAATGTTTCTGTAGATTTTCATTTCAGAAACTTAGGTTACTGTAACCTTGTAATATATTTTGAAATAAGGAACTGTGACGCCTCCAGTTTTCATTTTTTTTCTTCTTCTTCTTCTTTCTCAGCGTAGCTTTGGCTATTTGTGGTTCCATATGAATTGTAGAATTGTATTTTTCAATTTCTGTAACAAGTTCCATTGGGATTTTGATAGAGATTATACTGAATCTGTAGATCGTTTTGGGTAGTCTACACACTGTAACAATATTAAGTCTTCCAATCCACCAACATGGAATATCTTTGCATTCGTTGGTGTCGTCTTTAAATTCTTTCATCAATATTTTATAGTTTTCAACCCACATGTCTTTCATGTCTGGTGCAGTTGCTATGGAAAACAGTATGAAATTTCTCAAAATCCTACTTCTGAGTATCCAAAAGGTTTAAAATCAGGACCTCAAAGATATGTTAGCACGCCCATGTTCGTTGTAGCACTATTTACAATAGCCAAGACACGGAAACAACTTAAATGTCCATTGCCAGATGACTGGATAAAGAAAATGTGAACTTCTGCAATATGTGTCAATGTGGATGAAATTTGAGGACATTACGCTAAGTGTAATTAGCCAGTCACAGAAGGACAGGTATATAAAATAGTCAAATTCCACTTATATGAAGTATATAAAATAGATTCATTGAATCAGTTAATGGAAAGGTGATTGTCAGGGGCTGGGAGGAGGGGGAAATGGGGAGTTACTAATAAATCGGCATATGGTTTCAATTAAGCAAAATTAATATGTTCTAGAGATCTGGAGTACAACATGGCACCTGTAGCCAACAAAACTGTGTTATAAACTTAAAATTTATCATGAGGGTACATCTCATGTAAAGCGTTCTCACCATAATAAACTAAAATTTAAAAAATTAAGCTGCTATACAAAAAGAACTTCGGTGAATAGAGAAAGCTGGCTAAGTAACTTGGCCTGCCACTGATGAAGTATGCTGACCTGAGCAAGGGACTTAATAATTTTCCAGAGCTCCAATTTCCCTCCCTGTGAAGTAGCCATGCGGGAATCCCCATGGCACAAGATTATGGAAGGAACCAGATGATCCGGTGAGGTCATAATGATATTTATCTGTTATCCAAAGCTCCTGCTATGGCTCCTGATGCATATTTAGTATTGGGAACATATTTTGATGATTTTTTATTAGTATGTGTATTATTGTGTATTAGTCAATACCAAATTGTGTTCCCTTTTGGTATAACACATGCTATTCAAGAAGGAGACAAACGAAGCAGAAGGACATAACAGAATTATTGACTATTTCTCCTAATTCCCTGAGGTCTGCTTTTACCTTCTCTTTTGTTTGGGGCTTTCTTTTACTTTTAACCCGCAGGCAAGGCGAATAAACACTGTTTACAAGACTCTGTGTTTCTCCATGCCCTTAGAATATTTTCTTTCACCTCCTCTCTGCCAGAAAGGCCACAGCAATGACCAAAGTGGTTTGCACAAAAGGAGACTGTCAGTAGAAAGGCACATGTCCATTAAGTCACCCAGAAAGGATTTGGACTTGTTAAGGCATTGTTCTCTAAGGAGGCAGCTTATCTGATTTCAGCTGTCTGTTAACAAACATAAAATTCTTCCTCCAAAGTGAAAATATCTTCATTTTTTTGATGAGAGACACATGTTCTATAAAAAAAATGAAATAGAGAAATGAGAACAAAGTAAAAGAAACCACTCATAAGAATATCATCTTGAGATTCTTAATTAATGGAAAGTATTTCTATGAGGGTACCATAATACTTCTTACTAGACTCCTAGTGATGGGTACTTAAATTACTTAAAGTTTTTAAACAATTATATATAATACAGTGATGTATATTCATGTACACCCAGCTTTGTCCATATGTTCAAATCTTTCCTTTTAATAAATTCTTACAGGTATAATTTCTCAACCAGGGTATGTATTTCTAAAATACTTTAAAAAAAAAATCTATTGGGGTGACAATTGTTAGTAAAATTACATAGATTTCAGGTGTACAATTCTGTACAATTGTGTGTTCACCAACCAGAGTCAGCTCTCCTTCCATCACCATATATTTGATCCCCCTTACCCTCATCTCCCACCCCTCACCCCCCTTACCCTCTGGTAACCACTAAACTATTGTCTGTGTCTATGAGTTTTTGTTTCTCATTTGTTTGTCTTGTTCTTTTGTTGTTTTTGGTTTATGTACCACATATCAGTGAAATCATATGGTTCTCTAAAATACTTTTAATACGTATTTCCAACATGTCTTAAAAAAAGACAGGTGCCAGATCACAAAAGACCTTGTAAGTCATTTAATGCCATTTTAGATTTAATGTAAGAACAAGGGTGAACCAGTTAATTATTGAAAGCAGAAATGTGACATGGTCAGACACTGAATTTTAGATAGCTGTATTTGTCAGGGATCAGTAGCAGACAACTGAACAATGTCTAGTCAGATTCAGTAGAAAAGGATTTATTACAGTGTATTAAGCAGCTTAGGCTTGTTGGAGGGTCTGGAGAATCTGTCTCCAGTCTGAGCTTCCAGAAACAACTGCACAAGTTACATTTCCATGCTGGCTGGCCAAGGAAGGAACTGTTGTTTGCGATCCCCACCTCCCACTCAAGAACCAACATGCTTTGGTCACACTCAGGAAAGCCACTGCATTAGGAGATACTGCTGCTACCATGGCTTGGGCTTGGCGACTAGAAAGTGAGGGACCAGCTGGACATCAGAGTCATTTTTTTCTAAACCTGGCTGTACATCAGAATCAGTTGGAGTACTTTACAAAGTACTGATGCATGGTCTGTACCTTCAGAAGCTGGGTCTAATTGACCTGAAGCAAAGCCCATCGATTGTATGAAAGATGAAACAGCAAAACTCCCCAGGTAAGGCTTCTGCACAGACAGTTAAAACCATTGCACGAAGATCTCCATCTCCACAAAAGCCGCCACAGGATAACTGATTTGCTTTCCTGCCAGTGATGTCGGAGGAGTGGTGTGACTGCCACTTCATCATACTTACTTCAGTCCTCTCACCTGGAACATAATTCTGCTGGGAAATTCTGTAGGGGAAACCCAGATTGAAGGTAGATGGGAAAATCTAGACATTAAACATGTCGGCCTCTGTTCCTGTTGGCAGGAGGGGCTGACGTGGTGTTAACAGAGCCAGTCTATAGTATTTTCCACAATCACTCAGTGTAAAGACAATGAAAGGTGTTAACTCAAAGGAAATAATATTTTATATGAGGAGACCAGTGGGGGAGGAGTAGAGGCCTTTGTTTTTAGTTCAGGTAATTAGTGAACAGGGCTGACTCTGGACAATGACAATGGGGAAAAGGTGAGGGACCTTATTTAGAGAAGAATTTAAGAGCTAGAATAGGGTGGACTTGGACATTTTAGATAAGTGTGTTGATGGAAAGGGAAGACAATAGCTAGAATTTTGGTTCAGGTAATTTGTTGAATGGTTGGCCATTTATCTTGGGAGGAATGGGTTGGGTATTAGCTGGAGAACCATGAATTCAGGTTTAGCTCTGTTCAGGCTTAAGTGTTTATACAACATGCAGATAAAGACGTACAATAGACAGTTGTGTAGCCAAATCTAGATCTCAGGAGAGAGAACTGAACAGGAGGTGGGGATTTAACCATACTTGACCTTTAGGTTTTAATGAATGCCTGGGATGGGTGAGGTCTCCAGGGATGGGATCTGGAGCAGAATAATGAAAAATATCACCATTTAAAGTAAGGAAGGGCAGAGAAAGTGATTCCTACATAGGAGAGAGAATAACCAGTAGTGTCTGATCATGTAATGAAAGTCAAGGGAAGAATAGATACTTCTCCAAAGAAGATACACAAATTGGTAACAAGCACATATAAAGAAGCTCAACATCATTAATCACTAGGGAAAGGCAAACCCAAACCACAATGAAATACCACTTCATACCGACTAGGATGGCTATAATGATAAAGCTGGACAATAGCAAATATTGTCAAGGGTGGGAGAAAAATTGGGACCCTCACACATCGCTGGAGTAGCCACCGGAAAGAAAAGTATCTATTCTGGAAAAGTTTGGCAGTTCTTCAAAAATCTATACATACAGTGACCACATAACTCAACAATTCTACTCCTAGGTATTTACCCAAAGAGAGTTGAAAATATGGCCACGTAAAAACGTGCATGTGAATGTCCATAGCAGGATTGTTATTAATAGCCAAAACGTGAAAACAATTCAGGGCACATCAATTAATGGACAAACATTGTGCGGCATATCCATGTGATGGGATATTATTCAGCTATAGAAAGAAATGTAGTTTTGATACATGCTGCAACATGGATGAACCCGCAAAATATGCTAAGTGAAAGAAGACAAACACAAAAACTAACATGTTGTGTGATTCCATTTATATGAAATAAACAGATGAGGTAAATCCACAGATGAAGAAAGTAGATTAATCATTGCCAGGGGAAGAGAGAATAGAGAGTGACTGTTAATGGGTACAGGGTTTCTTTTGGGGGATAATGAAATATTCTGATATTAGATGGTAGTGACTGATGCACAGCTTTTTGCATATACTAAAAACCATTGATTTGTACTTTTTAAAAGGATGAACTTCATGGCACATGAATTACATCTCAATAAAGCTGTTATTTAAAAAAAACTCTGGGGAAGAAAGCATTCAAAAAAAATATCTAGAGGTCAAAATGTCAATTGCTGTGAAAATGTTAAGCTTCTATTGCAACAAGTAACACTGGCAAGAGCAGTTTCAATTGTCTGGTGAGGGCAAATCACATTAAGGAGTAAACGGAAGGTGAGAAAATATAGACTGGTTTTCGACAACTCTTTCAAGAACTTCTTATGAAAAAGGAGGAGAGAAATAGGGCAGTAATTTAAGAGGATGAGAAGAGGAAAGATGGAATTAACTTTGAGATACAGTTTTTGTTTTCATTGTTGTTTTTATTTGGGCAGAGGAAAGACTCATGCATGATTCAATGCTGATAAAGAAGGTCAGTAGAGTAGGACAATAGGAGAGAGAGGAAAATACATAGATTGCAATCCCCAAGGAGGGAGGAGGTAAGGCTAGAAGTTTGAGAAAAGGTAGAGAGTGTTTGAAATAACTGCTTTGAAAAAAAGGAGAGCAATGACTGGGAAATAAGGCTGTTTGGTGTCCCTGAGGGTCTCATGGCGTCCAGAGGCCTTGACTATATGGTAGCACATATTTGTGAACTCAGTCACAGCAGTATTCTCTAATCAACTACATTGTGCTGACGACAGCACACTAATGTATGCCTTTTTGTGTGTGTATGTGTGGTAATCTAGGGTTGGGGTTTTGCAGGGAGAGTGCAATGGAAGTACAGTGGTAAGAGAATTGAAGATGTTGGCAAGAAAGTGACTAAAATGAAAGACCATATTGTTTTAAGATAGGGGGGACAGTGAGTATAGAAGTACATTAATAAAGAGGAAATTAGAAGAGTGAAGTAACTGGAGGTCTTGGTAAGGTCAAATAATAATAAAAAGGACTCGGATTTATTGCATGCTTCCTCAGTAGTATCATGCTAAATGTTATGGGTTACATTATCTTCTCAACAACTATTATTTCCAGAAAAAAAAAACAACAAAACCTCACAGAAGCTTAGAGAGATTAAGAAACTTGCTGGTGGTCATATATTTTGAACATGGCAAAATTGCTATTAAGCCTAGAGTTTTTGACCTAGACCATTTGCTCTAACCATCAGTCTACTTTGCAGCTTTTGGTTTTGTATAAGTAACTGAGTGAGAGAATTAGAAGGATGTGAATTGTAGTTATTAGATGGTAATATTTAAATTTAAGAAATCAGACATTAACATTTCAAGTGATGACAAAGAAACAGGGCCTATCCATAGCATTTGGATAGTAGAATTCGAATGGTGGGGGGTGAAATTATGGAGATAAAGGAATGTTTGAGGCCTGCTTTTGGATATATTGTCCATTTGTAGGCTCAGCTTTCTGTGAATAATGACAGAACTTGGAATGGAGAGGAAGACTGTGAATTAGGTTATGAAGTTTTTAGCAAATAAAAAACAAGAGGAATTTGGCGGAGGACAATGATGCTGACAAGAAAAACATTCTACAAGATGGTGGGTGAGGAATGGTTTGGAAGCAGCAGTGGAGACCATATCCCAATGCTGAGATTTGTGAGTTTAAGGAAATTAATAGACTACTGGAGAGAGCAGGAGGAGGGGGAGAAGAACTATTCTCAGAGCAGAGCTAGGGTTCAGTTTAAGGCAGTGGGCCTTGACTGTTTTTTTGGATTCCTCTGAAAGGCATTTGAGAATTTGTTGAAAGTCATAGACTAGTTCCCAGGAAACTGTATATAAACACACATATGCACAAAATTATATACAACATATTCTATTGAATGGAAAATTGATTTCTTTTCAGAGACAGAATGTAAAATCAATTTCTACAAATAATTGCATCTCTCAATCTTGCTTTTTCATGCAAACAACAAATGGTCATTTCCTTAAAAATTGGCGTAGTTCCAAGTTATGCAAATTTTAAAAGTAAATTATAATGTGCTTTAAAGCAAAACTTAATGAGAAAACAAGTTTTCTTCACAAAAGGGAATAAATAGAGGAAGAAATGAAATGAGGGAGGGAGGAAGAGAGGGAGGGAGGGAGGGCAGGAAAAAAGGAAGGAAGGAAGGAAGGAAGGAAGGAAGGAAGGAAGGAAGGAAGGAAGGAAGGAATATAGCTGGACTTTGATGTGGAAAACACTTGTCCAAAGATAACTTGGACAGTTATCTTTATTTTGATGCCAAGAAGTATGGAATACCCTGCCTTCAAAAGGTTGAGGCAGGAAGTGGAACTAACCCTCACTTTACCAGATGAGGTAGGAAATTCCAGAGATCATCAGAATCTCTATGTTGAGTAGCTGAATTTATGTAACATCATTTTTGTTGTTCTCCAACCAAAGAGGTTACCTTTAGGGGCTATGACATACATGCTGTCAGTGTCAGCAAGAAAATTATAATGAATTCATGTTTTGATTCCAAGGTTACCTGAGTAGAAATAGTGTTCAAAAAAGTTTTTTTCTAATTTTCTGGTATCTGTAGTTTTCTACATAGACATTAAAGCTTTGCCATTCTTAACACTAGACTGTGGAAACACTTCATTAACATTCCATTTATATAGTGTTCTACCTCCAACTTTCTCTTCAAAAGTGAGCAGTTTGACCGGAAATGCACATACCATTGTCTCCCTGACAATGATGGAGAACGCTGAGTAAAAAGATGTGTTATCACATTAATGTGGCCAAATATGGCTTCCAAATAAGGCAAATCATGAATGTAGTGTTTTTTGAAAAAGTGTTCTTAGAGTTGTCTTACATGTCTCTCTCTCACGCTCAAAAAAAAAAAAAAAAAAAAAAAAAGATTTGCTCTCAGAGGTTAATCAGATGCTTTAGGATTTGCCCTGGAGAAAACCAGAAAACACTGGTATAAACGTAAAGAATTCATATTCTGCTTTCATTTCTTGATGAAATGTCAGGAAAACCTGGTTAATTGTTGGGTTACTGATGAAGTTAATGACTTTCTCAGTAGAAAATGAGATTTGATGCCAATATACACTGATGGAGGTAGTAGTGAATCACGTGGAAATAGGGAGCTTCTTTCTTCACTAAGCTATCAAAAATATCAAGCACACTCCAGTATCAAGTCTTTTTCACTTCTTCCCTTTGTCTAGAACATTCTTCTTTCAGACATCTGTGTAGATCACTCACAAATTCCTACAGATCTCTGCCCACAGGTCATCTTCTTATCAGGGTCTCATCCTCCAGCAGTTGACATCACATACCCTGTGCTTTAGTTTCTCCGTGGCTCTTATCACCAGGCGGCATAGTTTATGCTTGTTCATTTATCCTGTCTCTTCCACAGGCATCTGTGGCAGTCTTGTTCCCTTTTATTATCCCCAGCACCTATAAGCGTATGAGGCACTGATGACATAAATGTGCTGAACAAATGTTCCATCTGTACAGAGCACACCATTTTGTCTGAGAATCTCCAGAAAAGGAAGGTTTCTGTTTTTCCCAGTTGTTGCCCGTCTTTGCTCACCTCTAACTCCTGCTTGAGGCTTCTCAGAAACATTTCTGGCCTTTCTATCACCCTCTGCAAGCTGTTGTCCTCTCCCCATATTGCTTGAGGCAAAGGCCTCAAGCATAAATAGAGCCCATTTATTTCCTTCTGTAAGGCTATACTAACGTATTTTACTAAATATGTGAGGCTTTCCTAAGAGGATTCATGAGAATAGAAGAAGTGGATTTCATAACAATAGAAAAACCAAAAAAAAACAAACTTGGAACTCAGCTCATGTGTCATTAACTGCCACAGGAGTTCCTCGCTGACTTCTTCCTTCCCTTGGCTGTAGCCTTCCCACAGGTTGATACAATCTGTGATCTGTTCTTCCTCAGTTCAGAGCCTTTTCTCCCACCTCCACCCTCTCCTGAGCTTCAACTACTCTATGTATCCCAACCCCAAAAAGAACAGAAGAAACATTCCTTTTTCTGGCTAGATAGGTGACAACATCCCATAGTATTAAAAATAATAACAGCAACAACAACAACAAAACAAGTCAACAAACTCTCATTGCCCCAAAGGACACTCTCAGATTTCATTACATTATGTTCCTTGGGATTACGGTACAAATTAACTCCAAAGACGTTGTCTTCCATAAACAAAGTAATTATTTAAGTTTTTCATCTACCTCCATCCAGCTTCCCTTCCACCGCATCTTTCTCCCAGAATTTCCAAACAGTTGCTGTTTCAAAACCAACTTCAGTGATTTCACTGTTCTTCTCTTTGTCTTTTGTCTTGCAATACAAGAATCACCCTGGCTGAGTGCAGAATTGAGGGTAGTGAGGAATAACACCAGAGGCACAGAAAAGATTGTGGTAATTGGAACAATAGATGACATTGGCTTGGACAAGTGTGATGGCTGTGGGTATGGAGAGAAGTGAATGAATCTAGGAGATATTTAGGGGGTTCAGTTCATAAGAGTTGGAAAGTGAATAGATGTGATGTGAAGGGTGAAAGACAATGAGGGGTCAAAAATGGATCTTGATTTCTGGCCTGGCAAAGTTTTGGTAATGTTCCAATCTTTCCAATTCAAGTGTTTTTGTGAAAAACCCTGTCCATAAATTCAAGGTAAACCTTTATACCAGGGATGCCAAAAAAGTGTATACAAGTGGACACTTTGGTCACCATTGCTCAAGCAGTAGTTTGCTGTAATCAAAAGTGTCTGGATGCTGATTGTAACCACTGTGACCACCTTTTGTAATGGCAGAAGTCAAACATGACTTATATTCATCTTTTGTTATCGGTATATATTAAGTATTACAATTTTAATACAGTTTTCCTTTATTAAAATGTGTATACGTGTTATTGGCACACTCTGTATTTTCTAGATCCATGCTTCCATTTATATAGACCTTTGAACACACAAAAAAGGTTGTGGCTTCTATGCCCCACTGAAGCATCCTTATAATTTATTTCCTTTGAAGTTTCCTGAAAATTTATGCTTAAAATAAACAATGATAAATCTCTTTAATCACAAGGCAGAGGCATTTAAAAAAAAATTTTGTCAATAGGAAACAATTCCAGGTATTATAATATGGTTTTAATGAGGGTTGCATGTTATTTAATCATATACATTAAACAACCTAAACCTTTTGTAGTAAGAGCTATCTTTATAATACAGCAACAATTTTTTTTACAAAGACACATTTCAAAATAATAGGAAGAAAACTTTAAAAAATAATCTTTTTAAGCATATCAGTGACGCCTTGAAACATTGGTTACAGACATTATGTCAGAACTTCTGAGTTCTAACCAGGGTAGGGTGGAAGGTGGATTGTTTAGGACGAGTTTGAAGATGAAAGGGTTAATCAGAATTGGATTCCAGAGGACACAGTTGAAAGATTTGGGAGGGAGGAGAACAGTGGGCATGGGTTGGTGAGAACAAGTACCAAGCAATTTGGGGATCAGAGGACTGGATGAATAAGAAACCTGATCACCAACAAAAGTGACTGAAGTGTGAAGCAGCTGATTTGAAGGTTGACACACAATTTATCTTAGCTATTCTCTCATTGATGGGGAAATGCATGCCTCTCAGAAGATGCCAAGGACTGGGATTGGTTGTAACTCGAAAGAAACTTGTGCATGGGAAACTTTGGCCCTGTGGGAATCAGCTGGGTTCCATATTGATTACTTGGAGTCTTGGGAGCAGCTAGCACATCTTGGAAGCATTTATTTGAATGTTTTACTTTAGCCACGGTGTTCTTTTACAAGGAATTGTAAAAAAAAAGGTACCATGCTCCTTGTTTTCATTTTTCTGGAAACAAGAAAGATGGATTCCTTAAAAGAAAATCAATGGAATTTCCCTTTCATGTCTGTTACCAAAAGTGTCTTATTGACAAAAATGTGTGTCACTGTTGAAGCCTCTGGAAGTGATTATACCTGCTTTGTCAAAAGGATTCAGACATTTTCTTATGTCTTTTATACAAATGACATATATTTCTTGTGTCATTTCGTATAGTGACACAGGATTCTATTGTTCTGGTTTATCTCTGCTGTGGTTCCCTGTTTCTTTCCTCCATATAGTTATCTTAATTTAACAAATTAATATTTGCAAATTTGGTTATTACCTATCTCTCTCTACAGACGTCAAGAGAGCATTAATCACACTTGTTCTATTTCCTCTTGTATCCCCAGTACCTAACCCAGTACCCAGCATGGGTAATTGCATAATGAAATATTTCTTGATTAATTAAATGTGTGTTTAAAGAAATGTTTTACCATTTTCCTATCTTTCTTTACACAATTTCTATGAAGAAAACAATCTGTCTTTATGCAGAACATTTTTCTCACTTAATGGGAGAATTTGACCACATCTTCAAAGAACAAATTGTGCAAGATGGTTAACAGTACATGTGCAAATAATTTATAAATTAAAATAGTTTTTGGGTGTTCATTATTCAAGTTGGATATTTGCATTGTGTAATTCTTATTGATAGTGTGTGATTTTCTGTTTGGCGGAATAACTAAACTTCTTCGTTGCTGAAAAGAGAAAAAAGTCAGCTGTCATTAGATCGTGGTTTCATTTCTGGCTCTATGTGTGACTTTGGGAAAGTCATACTGTGTTTCCCCAAAAATAGGACCTAGCCAGACAATCAGCTTTAATGTGTCTTTTGGAGCAAAAATTAATATAAGACCCGGTCTTATTTTACTATAAGACTGAGTATAATATAACATAACATAACATAACATAACATAACATAACATAACATAATATACCGGGTTTTATATTAATTTTTGGTCCAAAAGACACATTAGAGCTGATTGTCCAGCTAGGTCTTATTTTTGGGGAAACAGGGTAAGCTGTGAGCCTAAGTCTCTTTAGCTGTAAAACATGGAAAAACTCACATGACTACATTTTCCTCCCATAGAATGTTAAAAGGATAAAATGAGATTTTTATAAACACACACACACAAACACACACATATATAATACTTTTACTAGAAAGATTAATGTATAAATAAATACACAGACACTGTTTCCCCCAAAATAAGACCTAGCCAAACAATCAGCTCTAATGTGTGTTTTGGAGCAAAAATTAATATGAGACCAGGTCTTATTTTACTATAATATAAGTCTGGGTATAATATAATATAACATAATATAACAACATTATAATATAATATAATATAATAATATAATATAATATATAATGTAAGATCGGGTGTTATATTAATTTTTGCTCCAAAAGATGCATTCCAGCTGATTGTCTGGCTAGATCTTATTTTCAGGGAAACATGGTATATATGTGTATACACACACACACACACACATATATGTAATTCTCTTGGTCTGGCTGTTTATACAGTTACTATTTAATTAAATCTGATAAACTAAAAATGATAAAAATAGTGATGGTAACTATTTATTGGCATTTTTAAATGTGCCAAGCATTGCGTTCAACATTTCCCGTGTATTTTCTTAGTTAATTCTCACAAAAAGATGTTAATTATTTTTTTCCAATCCCATGTCTACCCCTCTCATTCTCTCTTGAACTCACTCCATGAAATAAAGTGTTGCACCCATCACTCTATTGCATCTTTTCTTCTTAGGGTCACCAATAGCCTCAGTGTTGACAATGCCAGTGGTCAGTTCTGCCCTCATCTCACTCATCCCGTTTGCAGCACTTGACAGTAGACCATTCCCTCTGTCCTGAAGCACTTTATTTCTTGGCTCTAAGAAAAGACCGTCCTGTAGTTTTTCTGCATTTTCCTCATCTTCTTGACCTCTAAATAATGGAGACTCCGAGAGGTCACATCCATGACCTCTTTTCTATTTTAACACACTCCTATAGTGATCTCACTCAGTCCTCACAGCTTAAATATATTTATACTGTGATAATGCCCCAATGTTAAAATCCACTCTTGACTTCTTTCCGGAATGCATACTTGTGTACCCAACTGTCTGCTGACTATTCCCACATGGATGACTATTAGTATCTCTACCTAAACTCTTTTTCATTCTCTTTATTTTCACCTATTTCTTATTCAGTCTCCATTCAACAGTTACTGAGGCCCAAAACTTTGGAGTCATTCTTGTTTTCCTTCTCACAGCACACATTCAATCTAGCAGAAGTTACATTGAGTCTACTTTCTAATGCCTTAATCGAACCACTTTTAGCTGCTCCCAAGCGTCATCTTCTTATTTTAAGCCACCACCATCTCCTGCCTGCACTATTGCAATTGAGTTTGCTTGATTATCATGTATCTATCTACTCCTGGTTCCCTAAAGTCTATTCTCCACATAGAATCCAAAGTGATTCCCTCAAAACATAAATAAAATCGTGACACTCCCCTACTGAAAAATGTCCAGGGCCTTCTCATCACAGAAAAAGATCCTAAATCCTACTATGGTATAAATCTCCTCTATGAGTCACTCCCTCTTACCTTGTTAACTCAGCTCCTAAGTCACTGGGCACCAGCCGCACAGATGTCCCTGCTTTTTCTCAAATTCACCAGAGTACTCCAGACCAGGAATGTTTGCATTGGCTCTTCTTTCTGCCTGGAACGTTTCCCCCCAGATATTCACACTGATCACTGCCTAATGCCCTCAGGTCCCTGCCCACATGGCACCTCTTCAGAGGCCTTACCACTCTTGTGTGATTGCTGTCACCTTATCCGGAATTGTTTTCCTTGGGAAAATTATTGCTATCTGAGATATTTTAACTTTTTAATTGCAAGCTGCATGAGGGTGGTTCACTGTATGTAGTATCCTTACTGTCTAAAACAGTGTTTGGCATATGGCAATGTAAAATAAAAATTTCTTTTTTTAATAATGAAATGAAACTAAATAAATAAAAATAAGAACAAAATTTTTGTATTTGGAGACGCTTTTGAGGTCAATCTGACTTTCCTTCTTCGATAGGAAAGTTAACTAAGACTCAGAGTAGTCAAGTTACTTGGTCAAGATCATATAATTAGTAAATGAAGCTAGTCAGGATTTGACTACCATTCTGAGGGTGAAAGTGACTATTTTAGCCGCTGTGCCACACTGCTTCCTCTTTCATACTGTCTTCATGCAACATGTAATTATCTTGGAGATTCAGGATCCCCAAATTTCCATAGACATTTTGTTATAATTGTCAAAATACTTGTACGTTTGCTCACATTTCAACAGTTGCTGCCTTTCTAGGACTTAAGGTCCATACACATCCACACTCAACAGCTTAAGTTTCAGCTTCCCTCAAGGCAGATTTAAAGAGGAGAAAAGCACCTTCCAAAACACATCGATGCAAAAGATTGTTAAAAAAACAATCAATGACACATCACTGACAATTGGCTAAATGTACAGATCCTAAGAATTTCAGACTGTAAAGTGAAAGTGATATAGTCAGGTGACTTTTATCTCTTTGATCCCATGTTCAAGTTTCGCATAGGCCTGAAGCGATGCTTAAACCATAACACCAGTACAAGAGGAGCTATTGACTTCGGCATTAGAGAAGACCTAATGCCAGTTACTAAAGTCAGGTTTTAACTGATTTTTAACGCGAGAAACATTTCTCTAAAAGGAGATCTGGCAATTGTCTTTTTAAGATGCTCTTGAGAAATGCTAAATTTTCTCCTGTGTTACCCATTACTCCATTTCCATTTTGTCCACATTTAAAGACAAATCTTGAGTATAGAAGTCAAAGCATGTCATGTTTCGGTTTTGTCTAGATGTATGTCAATATGGCAATATTTGGATGAAAGTTGAAACAGCCATCTTTCTTGTCTGATGCCTAAAGAATTGGATAATTGAAAATTCCTGAAAAGTTTTTCACTTCTCTATGAACTATAATAGTTAGCATTTATGGAATCCTGGTTCTACCACTACTCCAAAGCCGTGTGACTTTGTGTACATAACATTTTTGTGTGTCAGTTTCTGAATATGTAAACTGGAGATAATACTAACACCATTCTCATGGCACTTTGGTGAAGGTTGGATAATATCAAGCACTGAAACAGCCTCCAGCATGGTTTGGGGGCTCAGGAAATGCAAGCTGTTATCGTGTGCATGACTACTAGATCAGGGTTTTTCATCCTTGGCATTACTGACATTTTGGGTCAGATCATTCTTTGCTCTGTGCACAGTCCTGTGCACTGTAGCGTTTAGCAGCCTCTCTGGTCTCTCTGTACTAGACAACAATAACAGCCAACCCCTCCCAGCCCTGATAACCAAAAATGTCTCCAGACATTGCCACTTGCCCCTTAGGTGGCAAAGTCACCCTGTGTTGAGAACCATTGTACTAGACTAATGCTTTATAGATTTTATCTCTAAATTTTCAAAACAAGCTTATGGGGTAGGTAATAGTCTTATTCCATTTTTACAAACAAAAGTAGAATTTAGGGACAGTAAGTATAAAATTTGCCTGGAGATGCATAGCTGACAAGGGCTGAGCTGTTACTAGATTCTGACTGCCTGACGACAAAACTTTGATGGTGTCTGAGTCATGCCTTCAGTTGATGGGTTATTCCTACGTACAGTGCCCCCAAATTCAACACTCTGTTGCATTTCTGCTGTTCCCTACCCCAGCGCCTACAGTGGGTTTATGTTATCTGGCTTTACAGCCTTGTTTCCTGCCTGTTTATAGCTTCTGTTCTTGTCTGCACTGAAGAACGCTATACTTTTCCATTAGGATCCAGCTGATGAGTGGGACTCCTCACCTCTCACAAAATATCAATTGCACTCTCAGCTTGACATTAAAGTAAAACTTTCCACCCATAACTGGCAACAAATACAATCTGCACTACTTGTACTTGTCCATGAGAGTAACTGACTTTTGCTTAACATTTCTGACAACCTTAATTGAGAAGCATGAATTGAGAAGCATGAATTCAGGATTTTTACCTAAAGGATTTGTAGTGATTTGAGGACAAGGCAGAGAATAAACAAATAAAATAAACGGATAAACCTTCCTTTGCTTTAAAACTCAGAATAGAAAACTCCTAAACAATATGTGAGTGTGCTGACTGTGGCCTTTCCTAGACGTTTCTTCAACTTAGGAATCTTAATTCTTTCTATTTTTAATGATGTATATTTGTATTCAGGTAGGCAGAGGCAGAAAGGGAGATTAATTTGTGTTTTTCCATCTTTATCTCATTGGAGCCCTCTGCTGCGTTTTTTCACTTCTGTGGCTCCATAATGTTAATATGTGATGGATTCTCCTCTTAGCTCTGGTCACCTCCTTGCTGTTTCCTTTCTTGGCTACTTTTCCTTTGTCAATCGCTTAAATAATTATTGTGCCCCAGAGTTGGGCTCTCAATTCACAACTCATCTCACTTTCTGTATTCTTTGAGCAATCTTACCAGACTCATGGTTTCACATACCATCATTTGCCGGTGGAGGCCTAGTCTGTGTCTTCCATTCAGGAATCCAGGCATGTGCCCTGAGCTTCAGACTCATCTATTCAGTTCCTAGCTGGGCATCTCTACAGAAATGTCCCACGGACACTTGTGGTCAACATGTTCTCCCTAAATTGACTCATTTTTCTCAGTTGGTGGTACCACCTCCACCCAGTTGCTCCAAGTAGAACTTGTGTATCGTCCAGAATTTTGCAGTCTCTCATGTCCATGAGATGCCCAATCAGTCACCACGTTTTGATAACCCTACTCTTAAACATACCTTCAATTCATCTTCTTAAATATTTCCTGTCACTGTCATTATCTTTCATCAGAACTACTGCCTTTACCTCTCAAAAGGTCCTTAGGACAAGATAACCTGCAAGTTGTTATGTAACAGTGACAAAGAGACCTCTTTGAAGTGGCCCCGTTTATCTCTGTCACTCTTTGTATTTGTTTATTTATTTATTAGGTTCAGGTGTACAAAACAAAGTAATAGTTAGACATTTATCATTTATATCCCTCACACAGTGATAACCCCCTCCGTCACTCTCTGTTTTCACCACCTGTCTTGCACTGGGCACTCAGGCAACAGGAGCTGTTTGTAGTTGTCTATACCTAATAGATGGATTTTCACCACTCTGCCTTTGACCAGCTGTCCCCTTTATAGAGACTGCCCTTTCCCTAATTTCATTCAGAAATCTTTTGTTAAACTTTATTGTTCTCTCACTCAGATCCCCCTCAACCGATCCTCCAATGTCATTATTCTGGTTGCCTTTCTGTAGTTACTCTTCCACACGGCTTTATAAGGATTACATGCTCTATCTCTACCTCTATATATCTTCTGTGCACACACAGCCAGTTCTTCTGGGGCAAAGACATAATGAATACTCCAGAAATGTTTGTGGAGTGAAGACCTGTGTCAGCTATCTCACTGAATTGGTAGCAATATCTATTAAAAGGGCCTTTTAATATAATTATCTCTGAAAACTGTTAAAATGTTTATGTGACTTACTGATGGGGGTTAGCCCTGACTCATAAATTAAGTAGAGATTATTACTTCTATTCACCTAACATCCTTTAGTAAACGTTTCCTTGGCATGTGACAGAGATCCTGAGATGTCAAACTAGATGTTGGCGTAAACCTCTTACGCCATTGGGAGCAATGTGTGGCTAGTGTGGGATTAAATTCTGGGTAGGAAAGTGGGATGTTGGATCCTGGGTCAGCGCACTTTATTAAAGCTCTTTGCTCCAACATGCTGCCCTTGCAACTATACCTCTCAGTATTTTCTCTGGGGAAAGAGTGCGGGGGAAATGCCAACAACAGAACGTATGTGCTTTAAACTTGTTATACTAAATCCATCATTTTAAAATCATAGGTATAAAAAATACAAAGTTGCAAAACAGATATAGAGAGAATAGTTTTTTTATGTTACAAACATATTTGACTTTACTAAAATGGTCACTGCAAAATTTATTTAAGTAGTGAGGTCTCTGAATTAAAAAAGCTATGTGATTAAGAAACTATTCACACACACACACACACACACACACACACCCATGCAAGAAACTATTCACACAACTTTTCAGAAACAGACTGGAAATATTAGAAGACACTTGTTCTTTAGATTCATAAACATACATTTTCTTATTAGTGTTTATATTGCTGTATGAATATCCATTAACTATCCCTTTTCACTGTTGTTTAAATGTGACCACATTTATGATAAAGATTATGTGTTTGTATATGTGTTATGTTCATGCACAATATAATGCAAACTTTTAAAATGTTATTGTCCTGAATATTTATAAAATGTCCTGTGAGTGTTAAAAACAACTTTAAATAATAGATGTTTTGTGGCATATGCAAAATGTGCAATAGTTGTTGAGTACATCACTTAATGATGTATTACAAAATATTAGAGTTTATAGTATGACTTGTTATTGACCAGTTTTACCCAAAATCTCAAGAAGGTTCGTGATTATTTCTTGTGTCAAAAATCCCTCCCATTACGCCTGAAAGACACCTATACAGTTGTAAATAGTGTCATAAGGATGTCAAACTTGACTCAGGTGGATCAACGAATCATTATTCCTCTCTGTGTACTCATTTTCAATGATGAGCTGACTGAATCTGACAGTGTTGCTGTTTCCCTCTACCTCACTGGAGACATCAGCACTAAGGAGTGGACTCCCACACTGCCTGGTGCCAGCTACCCATCATAGGTGTGAAGGCAGCTGTCTCCTGGGTGGGTCAGACCATCTCTATTTCCCAGAAAGCAGCTGACCGAGGGATCGCACATATTAACATCAGTGTGAACAGAATGGCAGCGACCTGCAGTAGAACCTCAGGTCTAGGGAGGGAAGTATGGCACTGCTAGCAGAACCCATGCACATTGCTCATACGAAGCAGGACTTACAAATGGCAGGTGAATGAAAGAAGTCATGAGACTTCTGCTTGTCTATATCCAGTCAACTGACACTATGGTCCCGGCTATTGTAAATCAAGATGAGGAAATTCAGGACTACCAACACACTGCTTTGGAGTGGCATGGTTTTCTTTTCTAATAGTGTATAGATGTCTGCTGCAAATGAACTAGAGTTTACTCATTAAAACAATGACTTTGATTTTCATTCTCTGAGATCCACTAATATTAATATTTTTGTATGTATGAGTTAAGGAGGGAGGGAAAGAAAATTACCATATTGTTTTCAATGTGAGTGTTCTCTTTGTTCTTGGGAGGAAATTAAGCTCTCAGAGCTAATACGACCCTGAAGAACAGTTCGCAACAGAAAAAATATGTTATTGCATTATTATTTATTGAAATTTTAAAAAAGCTCTGATTGGCAGGGCTTTGCATAATAAATGTGAAGTAGTTTTACTTCTTGTGAATCTCCTGACCCTTTGCACGTTCAGTCTTGGATTAAGATAATATCTGATAAGTTTGTTCATTGTTAGCAGTCTAGAACAACTCCCAGTAAAATATCTTCCTGCTTTAAGCAAAGAATGAATGAATTTGAAAAAGAATGTAAGTATCCTTTAAGTTTGTGGATACACGATGGCAGAACAAACAGTTGCAAATTGCTAATTGATAATTTTCCTTATTTTACGTGAAAAAGAAAGACAAGGGGAAAATCCCATTATTTGAACTTAGTTTTAAAAATGAACTAAATGATTTACTTGTTGAGAGACAAACTAAGGCTAGATTGGAAATAGTTTTGAGGAGACATTTTTCTTATGTCATACCTCAGAAAAATAGTTGCATATCCAATTTTTTCTGGTACAAATAGATCTGTTCTTTTTGCTATTTTCATTATTTGGAAAACAAAACTGTTGGAATCACTTTTTCCCCCCAAGGAAATAGTAGTATTATCATTAAATTCTGAAAGTGCATAAATGCTGAAATAAAATAAGCAGATTCCATTGTATATAAATAAGCCAATTTAAAGTAATTTAGTGAAGGAAAAGCTCTGTTGCTTTCTTAATTTTTTCCTGAACACTATTTCATTGTAACATGTACCAGGTTTCCATGTTTTAGTGTTCTTTTTCTCGTTATGCCCCCCTCTGGGGTTTCAGTCCGGTAAATTCAAAACTCATTGCCTTTTAGGGATTTATTGGTATTTAAAAGCAGATCCCCAAATCTTACAAATTGCAGTTGTAGTCGGTGTGAGGGAATGGTCAATAAATAAGGTAGAATAAGAACACTAAAGCTAGATTTTGAGGAAAGAAAGGGAAAAAAGCTTACTACATTCTTTCTAAACAAAGAAAAAGACATAATTGGAAAAATTCATTTTTATGTTTCCTTACATTAGATGGGACCACTGAGTGAAACATTCACTGATGAATTACTCCTGTAATCTGTGTAGGAAAAACAGCTACTGGCAAATTAAAGAGTCCTGGAACAGAGCCACGAGAACTAAATGGCTAAAAATGAAAACAGGCGAGCATTTGAGAGTATTCTACAGAATACAGATCTTTCAACACCTCCCCTTTTCCACTGGTTAATTCATCGTCATGGAAACAGAATTTATCAAAATGTTCTTGCTCACTCCTAGTGACCCAGTGAGTAGACTTACAGAGCTGGTGAAAGGTAACTCAGGCTGAAGCAATTTTTACAAATGATATGCTGCAGTTCATAAATTGGTGAATTTTGAATGGTGCCATTGTGTCGGTTGAACAGGTTTCGAAGTCTCAAAGGGTTCACTCTTTTGTTTGTTTTTAAAAATCTGCCAAGCAGAGACCCCAGACACCTTTGCTCCTGATTAAGCATGGGTGACTGACCCCATGGAAAGTACCCAATTTTAGGTTTTCACTCACTTTCCCCCACAATTTGTTTCCACCCCCCGCCCCTTATCTAAAGGATGTTCCAAGCCAGCATATTGTTAGTATTTCTTTGGTTCATTCTTCTGCCTTAGCAGCTCTTTTAAGCTGTTCTGTAGCTCACAGATGCAAAAACCTTTCACTGATCATCACAACCATCTCCCCTTATCTCTAGCGGAAGGTAGGTGTTGGCAGTCACAGCCTGACAGATCTGGACAGCTTTAGGCTGACCTCTTTGCCAGACCAGAGTTAACCCCGCAATGGAGTGTCTTCTTGGTTTCAGGAAATTCCCTAAGGAAAAGTGCCATTTCACTATTTTTTAAAAAAAAAGAAAGAAAAAAATACAAAAAAATTAGACATCGTCTATGTGGCTGCCACATTCAGGGAAGGTTGATTTTTTATTTTATGTTTGCAATTAGTGACTTGTTGTCATGGAAACCATGTTTCAGATGGTTCCTGAACTTAAATGGCTGGATGTGATCAGGCAGAAGCCCTCCCCTTTTTTTAGGCTCAATAGTTAATGTCTCTCTCTTTGGTGATTCTGATAACAGAATTATATAACACATCTATAAACATGCAAAATAATAGCATGGGGCAACATCAATTAAAGCTGAATATTCAATAATTCATTCTTTAATTAAGGCTCTGTCCTCTTTTCCTGAAGCTGTAGCCTTTCAAGTGTTAACACAGACATAAGAACTAAATCATTTAGTAAAAGAAATCTTTTCTAATTAGCAGTTTGGGATACACTAACGAAGAAAAATAAGATTTGAAATTCCTTTTTGGTTTTTAATGTTTAATATAGGAAGCAAATTGAAAGGGCTTCCTTTGGAAAGTCTGTTCAAGGTGAAGTAACTGTGGTTTGAGGCTCCACCTTTTTCTGTATGTGTGTGTTTTTTCTGCCTCTCAGTGAGGAAGAGTTGGGGTTGATCATAGAAACAGCATAGCCCACTTGTGGTTCCTGGCAGCCAGAAATAACTAATCTAGATTGAGACTGCAGGCAGAGCGTCCATGTTTGCATATGTGACTACTCTGTGTTGGAACTGGGAAATGAAAACCTCCAACCATCAGAGCAGCTCATCTTTAAAAAGAAAAAAATCAAACACTTAGACACTCTGGATTTATTTGTTGACCTCTGTTTGAATACAGAATTCACTACTCTCCAGAAATACTATTATGCAGTATGTACGCTAGCTCTCAATTACGCGTACTCTCCAGGTGGGGGTTCACTCCTCTCAGACCTTCATTAATGCTTATTCATGGACCACAGGCCCTTAGGAGAGGGAACAAAGTAAGCCTGGCCAATTTTCTTTTTCATTTAAGGGACTTTTTAGCTTTTGTTTTTTTTCTATTGAAGAATAAAGTTGACTTTGAACATCTTTTCAATGAAAACTGAATGTAAATTCACAGTAAATTTTATGTAACTGAGATGAAAAACAGTAGCATTATATTACATGAGACATGTTACATGATATTTATGTTATACATATATATCTATATCCGTCTATATGTCTATATCTATGTCATCTATAGCTATATCTATCTCTTCTATTTATCTCTATCTTTATTTCTATCTCTATATCTATCATGGGTCCTGAAGTACGGTAACATTTGTAGCTGTTGTGTGAAAATATAAGTGAAATGCTTTCACTGATAATAACTAAGCTAGCCTTTAAAAAAGACCTCATTTAAAAAAAAAAAAGACCTCATTTTGCAATTATACTCCATTTCTTAGTTTTGATAAGTAATCTAACCTATCTTTGACTTAATTTCTTCATCGGTAAATTGGGAAAAGTATCTGACCATTTTAAGTTCCCACAGACACGTATAAAGGCCATTTGAATCTTGAGGCACTCAGTACAATTTGATGAATGAACAAATGAGCTTTGTATTTTCTTCAAATTGAACAGTGACAATCGTGACAGATTTTTTTTTTTTTTTTTGGTAAGTCAAAGGTGTGATGGAGAAAAAATATTTCCTCTTCTCCCCTAAACAACTCTCCTAAGAAACAGATTAGGATGAAATGCATTGTTTCTAGCCATGTAGCAGTCAACGTATAGGGTATGTAGGGTATGAGGGGCCAGAGAAGGTTGATAAAATGGGAACATTGCACTGCCACACTGTTTGGGTCTCTTTCTTAAGTTCAGATCTCTACCAAGAAAACTGAAGGTATCACTCCATTTCTTGACAAGAAACGGTATGCACAGAAGGCAAAGATAATAGAAAAGATCTGATGCATGAGGGCACCTCTTTAAGTCTGAGGCCAGAGAGAGTTAGTTGAACAAGAACTGGGTTCTTATTTTCTATCATGTAGTCTTGACTCATACCCAGCCCTCTACGTGGAGTAGAGTAAAGCACTCCCTTCCTCCCTAAGAAAGGCGCCCCTGAAGGTCAAACACAGTGGAGAACAAAAAAGAATGATGCCGGTACCCGGTGCCTTTCCCTTGCTGCTGTGTCATACGGATATAGAGTAGTTGAATATGAATCCTTGAAAACTAGTGAAAAGGATGCACCCTGATATTTAACTTAAATTCAAGTGGAAAGTAGCACAAATAGAATACTGTGTTTTCCTCCTACGTTGATTTTTTTTATCTGCTTCAGGAAATTAACAGCCTAAATTGAAACCAGGTAGATGAAAAATACATTTCTTCAAACGTGCTGTACTCTTGAGGGGAAAATTACACACGCTCATACACGTAACACACACCCCTATATTTTAGCACACACACTTTTTCCTCTCTGCCTCTTCCAGTCACATGTTTAGTAGAAAATGGTCGAAAATATTTCGAGCACGTGACACAGTGAAATTACTCAAGGAATGGGACCATCAGGGATATTAGATCAATTTCTGTACTCTCTTTGTCGCTGTCTGCCCTGGTCTGTCCTGAGAATTCTTTGGGGCAGGGGCAGCCTGGCCCTGGTTCTAAAGACTCTCAGAGTTCACCTTGGAACTGTCATCAGCAGTGTTACTTTTCACACTCCCTGTCTCCCCATTGGTGATTGTGGTGGGAAGGGGATATGTAACATGGTATAAATCAGAAATGGTACTCCAGGAGAAAAGGGTATATTGAATCAAAATTGCTATTTTCTTTGGGAACTTAAGTTTGCTTTTTGCAACCTGCTACTAAAATGCCTGATACTTCAGATAAATTCATAACATACTGAGAGCCTACCTTGCCAGTAGTCCTTTCCAAACATGAACTGGGAAGCAGCTTCCTGTTCTTAATCCATTTTATTGCATGATCTGTCTGCTTAGCTCAGAGATGGTTGGTACAGGAATTGGCACCTGAGCCGAATACAGTCATCTTATAGGTAGGTTGGCTAGCAGCCTGTGAGGTATTTTGATGAAGGGATTCTGTCCAGTAGTGATGCTGATGCTGGAGGGTAATTAACCCATTCATATTCTTTCTTATTGAGTAGAATAGGGATGTACACAGAGGAACACAGACAATAAATTGATCACAGAGCTAAGAGATACACAGGAAGAAAACAATAGACAAGGTGGTAGAAGCATTGTAAGCAAAGGACGCGAGGTAGAGAAGAAAGAAAATAGTCAGAAAGCAGACTAATCCACTTTTGTGGAAAAGTTACCTGTGAGAATAGTGATTGCTACATTACATTCTGTGACCAATAGAGCTGTTCTAATGGGGCAAAAGACATTCAAATCCTCCATGAAACTTGTTTCCTTGATAGCTGAAGATGATTTCTCGCACGCCCTAATTTCCCCTTGTATCTTCACAACAAATCCCCATAACTTGAAAATTCTAAGTCATTAGTACTTCAAATATTCCTTCCATTTCTTTCTTTCCACTTCTTCTGGTATGGCTATTATGTGTATGTTATACCTTTGTATTTGTCCCACAGTTCTTGGACATACCGTTCCTTTTTTTTTTCAGTTAAAAATAAATCTCCTTGCTTTTCAATTTAAGTTTCTACTGACATATTTTCAAAGTTACTGATTCTTTCTTCGGCTGTATCCAGTCTAGTAATGAGCTCGTGAAGGCATTCTTCATTTCTGTTACAGTGTTTTCTATTTTTAGCATTTCCTCTTGATTCTCTCTTAGAGTTTTCACCTCTCTGCTTACATTACCCATCTGTTCTTGCATGCTGTCCCCTTTTTCCATTGGAGACTTTAGCATATAGTTAAATTCCAGGTCTGATATTTATCTGCTGTATCTGAGTCTGGTTCTGCTGCTTACTCTGTTTCTTCAGACTGTTTTTTTACTTTATAATATGCTTTATAATTTTCTGATGGAAGCCAGACATGATGTATTGGGTAAAAGGAAGTGAGATAATGAGACTGTTTGTATGAGGATTTATATTTATCTGGCTGGGTGTTAGGTTCTCTTTATGCCATAGCTGTTGACATCAGAGGCTAAAATTTCTTGTGGTGTCCTTGATTTTGTCTTCTCTACCATCTTTGGGTTTCCCTAAAGTCTCCTTTGTACATAAGGTCTGAGCCGTGCAGTCACTTTTAACTGTAACCTGCTGCTGTTATCCAGGAGCCCTGTTGATGTGGTGGTAAAATGTACATGTGGAAGTGGGGGAATCATTCTACAGTCCTATTATTGTGTCTAAGTTTTTGTTGATTCCCCGCCCCCTTAGGTGAGACAGCAAGGCTACAGGGGGCTAGAATTGGGTATTTCCCTTTCCCTAGGTCTGGTAGGCTCTGGGAAAACCCAAGTGAGTTAGACTCCGCTAAGTATTTGTTAAGGAGAATCAAATGCTCTAGGCATATTTCAGAATGGTTACTTTTCATCTCCCTTTCCAGAATCCTGAGGAAATTGTTCTCTGATTTCTCAGCAAGTGCTTGGAAGCAGGGTTACTGGAGGTAAAACTCATGAAATTGTGGGGCCACCCCCAAGGCTGGCTCTCCAGTTTTTTATGTCTCTAGCTAGTCCGTGCTCACTCTTCAGAAATCGGTCCATTACCATTTAAGTATTCCTAGCAGATGCTGGCTCTAGTTGAAATTTTGTCTCCCAGTCAGCTGTGATTCCCTGCATTTGCCTGTCTCTCCAGGTTTGAGGATGGTTGTTTGTCCTATGACCTGAGTTCTATGAAGGGTCTAAGAAGAGTTGTTGACATTCAGCTTGTTCAGCTGTTTTCTTGTTGTGGGGATGAGAGTGGTGACTTCCAGGCTCTTTGGAATGGAAACTGGAAGTGATCCCTATTACTTGAAATAACTTAAACTCTCTCTGTCCTTTGGAACCTATAAAAGTATAAAGAAAGTTGTTTAAGTTCTGGCTGAGGCTCTCTCTCTCTCTCTCTCTCTCTCTCTCTCTCTCTCTCTCTCTCTTTAAGTTGGCCAGATGTGATCCTTTTTATCATATTTGAAAATTATTTTATTAGATGTTCAGAAACTTGTCTTTATTTAATATGAGCTGAGGCAAGTTACTCAACTCATTTCTCAGTTTCTTTATTGGAAAGAGGAAAGAAAAGAGGGAGGGAGGTAGAAAGGGAGGGAGAGAGAGAGAGAGAGAGATCTATTATATGAGTAAAGTCAGAAGAACACTGCTAGAAATTCATGCATGGATAGTGTTTGAAAAGTATGGAGTGCTATATAAATCTAAATAATGTAATCTGGCATGCCCTTTCTGACTATATTGAAGCACCTTATGCAGAGTGTACTTAAAAAAAAATACATTTTAAGGTGAAATATTTCAATGTCATTTTCTTCTTTTAAATTCTTCTCCCCACTTCTAATTTTTAGATATGCCATTATTTCAGGTAACTCTCCCATGTCTACAGTTGTATAAGAATAATTTATGGGCCAGTATACTCTTGAGAAAGTATTTTCTTATTATCAGTTTTTACAATAGACCTGTTATATAAAGGGAGTCTTTGAAATAGAAGCAATAATATCAATCATTTTAACAATGTAATTTATATACAATAGAGACTCCATCACTTTCTCTACATTTTGGTGTTTTATACATTTTTGGTGCCTGTACTGCATTAACACCTCTCAGTTGTACTAATGTAATGTTTTCATGAACTTATCAATTTTTATCTCTCCGTGCATTAGAAACATGCTGGGTGAAAAGGATCAACTTACTGATTCAAGTTTATAAAGAATGAAGCGTTTGCCCTTGAATTTATATCATTGTTATTGCTTTGCAATGTCTTCAAAGAGAAAAAAAAAAGTAAACCCAAGTCCTTCAGAATAGCAATGTTTCTTTTCTTTTCTTTTCTTTTTTCCATTTATTTATTTAGCCAGAATGTAGCCTTGAAAGATCAGCTATCACATAATCCTGGAGACATTTTTTTTCCTGTTATTCATTTATTTTATACTGTGTGAGGAAAAAAAGGATGTGTGTAAAGAAACATAATCAGATATGACAGGTTATTTGACAGTTTGCTAACACGAATTAACCCTCTTTGAAGACTGGCTGCATGTGAACATCTAGTCTTACTCCGGTTTGACAATACAGTCTCAGGTTGTGGGGCTGTCATAAAGCATGTACAGTTTGGGGGGTGGCAGTTGTGGAAAGCAACGATACCTGTGCTCTGTTCTGAGCGCTGGGAAGCTTTCCATGAACAATACAATGTTTTTGCTTGGTTTGGGATCTGTCTGCTGATGTATTCATCTCAGAGCTATCTCCGGAGGATACGTGTACTTTGGGCAAGAATGTCGTTTTTCCTTTCTCATTTAATGGTTGAAGGAACTAATGCACAGTGAGATGATGTGGCTAAGGCAGGGCAGGCAACTTGAGATTGGCATTCAGCCGTGCTCATGTTTGAAGCCTGTTGTTTCACTATTAGCCGTTGTCTTAGTCCGTTCGGGCTGCTACAGCAAAACGCCACAGGCCGGGTGACTTATAAGAAAGAGCAATTTATTTCTCACAGTGTTGAAGGCTGAAAAGTCCAAGATCAAGGTGCCAGCCTGGTTGCCTTCTAGTGAGGGCCTCTTCTGGTTCATAGCCCCGTGCCGCCTTGCTCTGTCCTCACCTGGTGGAAGGGGCTGGGGATCTCTCTGGAACCTTTTTAATGAAGCACTAATCCCACTAGTGAGGACTTCAGTCTCATGACCCAAGCAACTCCCGAAGACCCCACCTTCTGGTTCCATCACATTGGGCTTTAGGATTTAAACATATGAATTTTGGGGAGACATAAAGTTTCAAACCATAGTAGCCATTTTGCTTGTGGTGTTCTTGAGTTCAGAATTAATCCCTTCTGTATCTACACCTCTGGGACTCTTTACATCCTTCTTAAGGCACATGCCGCAGTACAGATTATATATTAGGTATTTATGCATGTCTTATCATCTCCTAGTTTTGGGGGTCTTTGAAGACAGAAGAAACTTATCCTTACTCTTGGACATGAAATGTCAAAATCAATCCATAAAGCTAATAATGAAAATATCTTCCATGTAATGGTTGTATAGTTTAAGTGATTATTTATTCTATGCCATATGAATAAGAGGTCCAAATGATAGCCCACTAATGTATTCTGATATTTGTTTGTTTGTTTGTTTATTTGTAATGAGAAAGAAAAGTGGATACATACTGAAGTGAAAGGCAGAGAAGGACATGAGTAAACTTACAGACAACACTCATCTCTTCCTCTTTAGCCTTGAGCAGGAAATTTCTCATACCAGGAAAAAGACTTTTTCAGGGTGAATGTTATTAAAAAAAAAAAAAATCTCTCATTGCATTTAGAGGAGAAAATGAGTCATAACTTGCAGAAGATTTAGCTCAACTCCGAGAATGCTTTGCCTGGCTACTACTTCCCTAACCCTCTCTAGGCACATCTGTCTCTAACATCAGCCGCATTAACCTCAAATAACCCAACTCTCATCTTCTGCTGATGCCATCCCTATTCTTAGGGGGAAAAAATGATATCACCTCTGTGGTCATCATCAGCTTCCCTTTTTCCAGCATGTCAGCATCTGACCTCTCCCATCCCTGACAGACTGGTTTGAGGAATTTGAAGTTTAAACTGTATTTTATCTCTGTACCTTCCTGATATTGGTAATAGAATAGGTTGGGTGGAAGACAGATTGTGAATGAGAAACTATGTTTCTCCTAAACTGTGAATCTGGCATTATACGCTTAAAAATCTCGCCTGAAAAATGACTTCTGCTCTCCTGGGTTAGGGCAACTGCAGTTCCTGACCATTTTTATTTTGACTCTTTGACATAACGCCAGTTGTAGAAGCAGAGAAAAGTGGCAAAAGTTCCTTACAGAATGTCTGCCTTTAGGTATCAAACCCAGAGATTTGTTTCAGATTAAATTTATAATGCCCTTGCTAGTTGGCTAAATTTTAATTTCATTTTCTAAAATTCTAAACATAACTGTTTTAGGTTACATTGATTTTGGTTATTGTTACATCCTGTGGTTCAATATATTTGATTGTAGAGGGTACCCAAGTGAATTAGATATTATAACACAGATGGTAATTATCTCACTGGTGTCACCAAAGTTTGAAGTATGGTAGGGTCTGTTTGAAATATGGTGATGGGAGAATAGCTCCAATTGAATAGTAGTAGACTTTATTTAGTGGAGAAATACACATTAGTATTCTATACTGATATTGTTTATGCCTGCTCAGAAATCCAAAATCTTAAGATTAGAAGTTTACAGGAGATCACTGGAGTATGAATGAAAAGTAAAAGGACAGATGAGATATTATTGTGAAGATATGCTAAATGTCATTGGGCCTAATGTAAGAACTACATTATTTATTTCTGATTTGGGTCATACAAGTTGCATGGGTATAATATTTATTAAGAAGAGGAATTTCAAAAATTTAGGGATATATAATGGGACTTTCATTCAGCTGATAGTAGACCATCTGACAAGTTGTTTACTTGCTTTGTTTCAAAATATATCTCTCAGTTATTGAAAATGTCTGGGACTAATGAGTACTTTGTATTTGAATAACCACAAAGAGATTTTTTTTTTTTTTTTTGCAAAATAGAAGTTGTTACATTACTAGAGAGGACATGGCCATATCCTCTCAACGTATATGATAACAAGGAAAGGAAAGAGTAGGTATAGTCAGTCATACATATTCCTTGGATTCTGGGAAAGTAGATTTGAACCTGTTCAGAAACATGGTCAGCATGATTTCATGGCTTGAAAATCTGGAAGGGTGGCTGTCTAAGGAGGAGTGTAATAATTGAAGGCTCAGCATTTAGAACAAGGGATTGGACTTATTGAATCTAGCTCTAAAGATGAGAGCTAGAGTGAGTGGACGGGAGCTAGGTGAAAACAGATTTTCAGCTGAATATAAGAAACAATATTCGAACTTTCAGAACTGTCCAAAGATAAAAATGGGCAGGCGTGGGAAGTCGAGTTATTCATCACTAGATGTAGCCAAGCATAAGCTGGATGACTTCTTACCTAAATATTCTAGAGAAAAGTTGAGCATCGATGGGTAATTGGACTAGGTGATTTATGATTCTTTTCACTACTGAAATGTGCCAATTGCGGATGAAAACACTCGCTACAATAGAGCTCGGTTATTTAACTCTGTGAGGGTAGCGGTGCTCTCATAGCAAGTCTTTCTTTAAATTGTGACCTTATTTTTTTCTGTTGTTAATAATCACTAAAACTGTCAATTAAGACTCCTAATTGCCTTCTTTCTCCAAAATGCACATATCTGGTTTCTACCGATTCAACTATACACACCCTTCATCTCATGGGGCACAACATTAAAATTGTGTTTGCTGCCGACCTCACTATAGTCACTGAAACAAGATGGAAATTCTTCTCCCACACAAATGAAGACTAAAACTAGATGCTGGTAGGGCAGCTCCCCAAAATCATGAGACCCAGTCTCCTTGTATCTTTCTGTTCACCATCCTCAAACTCACAAGATGACTCTTGAAGCACCAGCTAGCATGTCTTCATTCCAGGCAGGGTTAAAAAGGACAAGGGGCAAAACACTGTTCCCAGAGGTCTCTTACATGTCAGTCCTCCTCTGTTTACGAATGTGGTTGGGAAATATAGGTCTTCAGCTAGGCACACTTCCCAGGGTCCTCTTATTAAGCATGAAGGGGAGAAAAGTGACTTCCAATCTGTGCCCCTCGCATCTTATTTCATGTTTTCATAGTTGGGTAAGCAATGACTGTTTTTCTTAGTGGCTGTTATATAATTTTCAGTGACATAGAGCCAAGGTGAAGCAGATTTTTAGATTTCCTGAGCAGGTTTATAATTTGGCATCCTTTAAAAGTTTGTTCTTTATTCATTCAATAAGTATTTAGAGGAGATGCTGAACCCTTAATGAGGAAGAAGGAGATAAAAGAGAGCAGCTGGTAGGTGAGCCCTAGCTTTCTTCTATAGACGTGAAAAAAATCAGTGCTGCCCTCTCATTTGTTTACCCCTCTCAGCAAGAGAGAAGAACTGTAAGTCATGAGACCTACCCGCCCCCTTTTTTTTAGTAGCTGAGCTTCTTATTCTGGTGTTTTGAATCTATCAGTATGTTCATTTATCCAGTACTCTAACAACTCTATGGAACAGTTACTATAACTAGGAAGTGTTCTAGGCACTTGGAATATGGGACAGAAGTCCTTATCCTGATGATATGCACGTGCAGTATCCTTCCTGAGGGGCTTTCTGGGGAAATTTTTCTCTTTACATTTCACGTGATGTTTTAGGGACCCGCCATTACAGCTTGGCAGCTGCTCCTCCCGCCACAGCCTTTTGTCTAGCTCTCTATTTGATGGTTGCCTCCACCTTGGAAATTAGTCAAGGTGACAGTTCACACTCTCCACTTCCCTTTCTCCATCAGAGTGCTTATCCACCCCACTGGCATGGCAGTTCCAAAAGTTTTGTGTGTGCCCACAACATCTGAAATGGCCCCTTTTAAAGGGCCATATCCTCCAAAATTACCTCTCTTTCTCCTTTTCCCAAAAATTCCCTTAAAAAGCACTCATCTCTTGTCACGTGTTAGGCAATCTGGTTACAGTGTTTTTGTTGTTTTGTTTGTTTTCAAGCTTGTAGTTATTGCTTGAGCCTCTGTGCTAAGACGTGAAGATAAATAATAGTGGCATCTCTGTGGAAGGTAGATGTCAAAAGGTTCTGAGAAAAAAAATGTCTAACCCTGCTCTGATCTAGGCCAAAATTACAGATGATTGGAGTTAGAATAAAGAGTTGGCTTTAAATAGGGCAGCATTTGACATCAGAAACAATGAGCTGAACTTAAAAGGAGGGAAGATGGGACAGTGAAAAGAGTATGGATTTTGAACATAGGGTAGCTCAGAGTTTCTGTCTTGCCTTCACCACTTGCTAGTTGTGAAAACATAAGTTATTGTTATCATTTTAAATGTCAATTTCTTCATATTTCAATGCAGATAATATCTGCTTATTAGTCATCTTGGGCAAATGAGGGATAATATTCTTAGTACATTTTCATTTAATTGGTCTATGGTGTGGTTTTAAAATTAGCATTTTTAAGAACTCAGGTGGAATTCCAATTAATAAATGTAGAAGGAACTAGGGAAATAGAAACTCATTATTAGACAAACACAACAGTGATAATTGTTTTAGGCAAGATCTATTGATGGTACTAAAATTAGTGGGTAATATTTGAGGAGAAATGGGATTTGCATAGTTTCAAAGTATCAAGACATTTATTAACTATTAAGGGAAAGATAATAACTTTCCAGAAGATATGCCTTTAACCAAGTTATCAAAGTTAGTAGCACCCGGAATAACATATTTATACTATGAACCTCTTGTTATAATGCACTGAGAGGAGTGAATCACTTCTATGGGATTATTACAAAAATGCGTCACATCATTCTGATCACGAGAAAACATCAGAGAAGCTCAAATTGAATGACATTCTATAAAATAAATGATTAGTACTCTTCAGAAAGAAAGTCAAGAAAAAGCTGAGGAAATATCATAGATTGGACAAGACTAAGAAGAAATACGAATTAAATGCAATCCTGAATCCAAAAAAGGACATGAGTGGAACAACTGGTAAAATTCTAAAAGGATCTGTAATTTAGTTCATAATATTGTACCAATGTTAATTTTCAGGTTATGATAATTGTACTATGTAAGGGGTTAATGTCATAAAAAGCAGGTGAAGCATATATGAGCACTCTCTGTACTATTTTTGCAAGTTTTCCCTGAGTCTAAAATTAATTCAAAATAAAAAGTTTAACTAAATGTCTCCAGTGATTCTAATGTGTGACCAAGATTAAGAACTTGTGGTTTAGGATGTAGTAAATTCTCAACAAATGATACCTATTACCAAACCTGGCTAAATGTCATGCGCGACCAATCACTTTTGCTGTTTGGGAAGCACGGTTCATTTTTTACGTTTGTCTGACCTGAATTTGTCTTTCCAGATAGTGATAGCTGAACATATTCAAATAAAAAAACATAGTCTCAAAAACTGTAACTCGCCAAAGGAAATTTTGCAAGATTCAACGTTAGGAATGGTGTGTTTTCCTAGATAACAAGGGAATCCTGGAACAGTGCTCACTTCCCTGTCACACTGTTTGCATTAAGAATGTGAGTGATCTTCAGCCTCTACTCCACCCTTGTTTTAAAGTCCGAGTTCTCTCATTTCTTGCTAACTTTGTGATTTTTGATGACTAGGATGGGTGCCTCTTTAAGTCTTGTTCTCATAAGAAAAAACAAACAAACAATAGTACCTGGTAGTCATTGGAAGCAAGCAAGGAAGGAAGAGAAGGAGGAAAACTTCTGTTTATTTTCCAGGCCCAAATTTAGAAATTCAGATTGTTTCTCTTAAGTAGAAAGTGTTAAATAAATCACAAATATTTTCCTCGGTATACAAGTATACATCAATCACAAGAGAGATTTTACTTGTGTAGGCAAGGCTGTTCAATTTGTAAAGTTAGATCATTTGGAATAGTTATTTCACTCAGTTTTATAACAGAGTCGTAAGTTCTTACTTCTTTCAAAAGGATCTCCAAATAAAGGACCAGTTGCTTTTGTGTTAAAGTGGAAGTCAGAAATTTAAAATGTTTTAATGGAAAATATTCAGGTTCTCCCCCACCGCTGCCCCAAATGATGAAGATTTAACCTATGGAAGCACAGGGCTCTAAAGCCAGTAGTTTAGAATGCAGTGTAGGTATCTGCACTGGGTCTTCACATCTTCGTACTTTTCCCCCTCATTATAGTGATTTCTACATAGTGCTGATACAAGGAGTACTAAGATAGTTTTTCGAAAAGTACCTAGCATAATACCTGACAGATGGTAAGTACCAAATATATGTGGGTATTTTTTGTTGTTGTTTCTGTTTTGTTTTTTTGTTATTGTTGTTTTTCAAGAAAAATTAAAAGAAAAGGGAAAAATTGGTTAAAGAAAATACTCTGCACCCAGTTCTGGGGCAACCCCTTGATAATGGCCTGTGCCTACATCTCCATGTCACTCAGCTGGGTAGTTTTGACTAGTTCTTGACATATGTTAGGCGTTGGATGATTATTGCCAATAAATTAATATAATGATGCTCTTGCAAGTTGCTTCGGTTCCTTTGGCCCTCCATTTCTCCTTCATGTTGACCTTGTGATAATTCATGTTTACTTGCGACCACATACCCAACTTCTCCTTAGATATCTCTGAGCATCTGAATATTGCTGGAGGAAGCAAGTTCCATGGCTGGGTTGGCTGGTTTCACTTTAAATCGTCACACACCACAAATGGACCTTCAGCCCTATTCAGAAATTTTTTCCTCGGTAAATTTGCTTCCCCATACGATTTTAATTTCTCTCTTTTCACACCTCCCACCCTCTCATTCTTAACTTAATACCTCGGTTTTATTTTTCATTCAGAAAACAGAAAACATAGAATGAAAGCTCCATGGGCCCACAACTCAATCTAGAGACATTAAGTTCATTTGCCCCATCTCTGTTACGTTCTCACCCCTTTCCTGTCGAGGCCAGTCTCTCCACTGGGGCTCTGACTCCCAAGCACTGACTGTCCATCACCTTTTCTGATATACATTTACTTTCTTACATCCTCAGTGTTTCCCTCTTGCCTTGATTATTTCTATGCATGTATAAACAGTCCCACTCCTTTCTGTCTTAAAATATAATCTTCCATTGATTATATGACAATGATAGATGTCAGTGATAGCTGACATCCCGGCAGCTATCACTCCACTTCTCCATTTCTCTTTCAGAGCCCAACTTTGTGAATTACTGAGTCTTATTTTCTATCACAACTTCTTCACCTTCTATGTGCTTTCATCCCACTCTAATCTGATTTTCCTTCACCATTCCACTGAAGATGGTGGGTTTGTACTTTGATGGGTTCAGTTCAGTAGGACATTTTAAAAGCCATTTGGCCTTAAAGTCAAGCCACATTTTGTAATTTAGACCCATCAGTAAATGATAATTTGATTTCCAGCTCAGACTCCCATTCAGATCTTAGAAGAGGAAAAAAGGAAGGTCATTTATCAGCCTCTTAAAGCCCCAGCACCTTTATGAATTGGCTTGGAATATTGAAAAGTAGAAAAAGACTAGAAATTGGGTCTCAAAATGTTATGGAGATAAAGTTTGCTAAATGACTGGTTATTTGGCTTTAGTAAGTACGGATCATGTTGATTTTGACCTTGGTTGGTCATAGCAGCTAAACATGGCTGATGTCTCAGAGCAAGGATAATTTTGGTTAGATGAGAACCTTGGTAAACACAGGCTTTGTGAACAGGCTGGGGCAGCAGATGCTGACCTGAGCCAGGCAGGTGCCACCTCTACCTAAATGGCATCGTCAACGTGTGGATTAGATTATCTGGAAAAATCAGCTTTCATCCTAATGAAGATTTGCCTCAAAACAAGCAGAGCTTTAACATGTGGAGTGAAAGTAATTGGAGTTGATGAACTCAAGAAATTGAAAGAGAACGTGTCAGAGGCTGACAAAAATGGAGAACAGAATCCTGAGTCAAAAATAACAGTTTGTAAACTTGCTTGGGATTTTCTATAGGATAAGATCAAAGAATATTTTATATAATTTTGAATTATTTCCATGAAAAATAATAATATTTTAGAAGAAGTTTGGTGTTTCAAGTGTGTTAGCTATTTGGAAAATTTATTCAAGTGAATGACATGAATCATGCCTATCTTAATACATATTGCTGAGTCAACCTCTAATCCGTATCTGAATACAGTCACTTTTCACCCTCTCCCCTGCTTCAAACACACTCCCAGCCTCATCATCCTTTACCCGGGTATTACAGTAGATTCCTGGTCTCCCTCCTACGCTTGCCTCTCTAGAGTCCATTCCTCTTCACAGAAGCCAGAATGACCTTTTACAAATGTAAATCAAATCATACCACTCTCCTGCTTAAAATCCTGCAGTGGTTCCCGTAGCAATTAAGTTAAAATCCGTATTACTTACCATGGTTTACAGGGACCCTACATAATCCAGTCCCAACTACCTCTTAACCATCTTTCCTCCTGACAATTAGGCTTCAGCTACAATCCAAGATCATTCTTCTTTCAGAGAGTTTGCACATTTTATTCCTTCTGCCTTGGAAAACGTCCTCTTACTTCTCCCCCTGCTTTTTCCAATCCCTCCATTCAGACCTTAGTTCAAATATCTTCTCAGAAAGGCATTTCCTGATCTCATTGTCTAGACCAGTACCCAACCTGATCTTCTTATCTTATCACCTTTTAATCCATGATTTTATTTTCCTAATTCCATAACACTTATCACTCTCTGAAATCATCTTGTTTATGTATTTATTTATTGTCTGCCTTGTCTCACAAGAATGAAAGCTGCATGCAGACAGGGACTTTGGTTCAGGGTTTCGTCCCTAGTATTTAATACCATGCCTGACAGCCAAGGAATATTTTTGTGTGTGTGCTGATTATTAAGCTATTTGCCTCTCGACATCAAATTCATCTTTCTGTATTCTGCTCTGTTCAGCTGGGGCTGGGACCCTGCCAATCACATGTCTCCCTTAGAGTTGGATCCCTCTTAGGCTTTGCCAATGGGGGGCAACAGAAGAAAACTGCAAGGCTGGGGAAGAAAAAGAGTTCCTCTTCTCTGTTTTTCTGTCGTTCTTGTTGGCGTCACTGCAGCAATATTTCTTCACCCTGCCAGGGACAGTTGATTCAGCAGCAATTGGCTCCAATTTGCAGATATTCACCCTGCCAGAACCAGACTCATCACTCTCAGACACACCAGCATCATCCTGCGGCACCCTTCTGGAGACTGAGTCCCATCTCCCCGTCTTCCAAGCCTATAAGCCAGACTGTCTAAAAAAAAGAAAATGCAAGTCATACAAAAGTTTTAAGTTTTCTGGTAGTCACATTATAAAAGTAACAAAGAAATAGATGAAATACATATGTTATTTAACCCATTGTATCCAAAATATTACAATTTTAACATGTAATCAGTATAAAAATTATTTTTGATATATTTTACCTACTTTTTTTTTTCCATAAAATTTTCTGTGTATTTTTCGAAATCTGGTGTGTGTTTTACACTTGTGGTACATGTCAGTCCAGATTAGTGACATGTCCAGTGCTCCAAAGCCAAACGTGACTGGTGGCTACCAGGCTGGATGATGCACCTCTAAGTATAATATTCCGAACATCTCCCCTTGTTTTCCAGGCACAAGGGAGGTAGTTGATTTCTGCTGTTGCTTTCCTTATGATACGTCTTTATTTCCAGTTTTGTAATACCTAATTAATAATTATTGTATGAATCCTCTTTATTGAAATAACTGGTCTGCGTTCTGCTCCTTAATTGGGTTTATCCAATACTTTTGTCCAATAAATGAAGGATGCTGCTGGAAAGATGAGATGTTTATGTCTTAAAATGCTACACAAACAATATGGTTTAATCATAAATTTGGAATAGGCTAAAGGAACAGTGGACGGAGAAACAGAACACTGCAGAGTGGACACGGAACCTGACATCTGCTCCTACATGAGCTGGAGAAATTAGAGTGATACAATTTTGTTACTTTTCTCCCCACTCCCTATTATACCTCACATCACAAAGAGAGATGCTGCTATTATCTGATGGATTTGGGCCAAAGTTTTTATAGAACCACGAGGTGGCTTTTGGAATTGTCTGCGTACGAAACCAAAATGAGGTATAACACCTTTGTCTCTAACAATTTAGGGAAATTTTAAAATGTTTACCTCTTGCAGACTCCATTGTCAGCTACATCTATTAGAGCTTAGGTGATTTGGACTAAAAAACAAACAGATAAACAAAAAAAACCTAACCATTTGCTTGATTACAGGAGTCTGGAAACCAATTTAATTGTGTTCAACTTTGTAACTAAACTCTGCCAAATTGCTTTTGTGTGTTTGTATGCAAATATAGCTTTGGTGGTCAGTGTATTTTATATTAGGAATTCTGAACGTGAGTAAAATGTTTCTTTTTGCCATATGCCAAGAGGCTAAGCCATATCTCCTTTGGTTTGGCCAAGTCCTTTTTGTAGCAGGAAGGTGATAGTCAGGGCTAGGTCTGATTTCATAAAACCAAGGAAACAATTCTTGCCCTTAAAATGAACTGGGACTCAAGGGCTCTTCTAGCTCCTGTTATAGATTCTAGGAATTTCATTCTCCATGGTCTTATCATGTCCCATCTCCTCTCTTAACCTCTGTTCTTTGTCCTCTTTTCCTTCCCTCGTTTCTGGTATCTTATTGCTCTTTTCCCTCTTTTCTGCTCTTGGAATTATTATTCTTTTGTTGCCTAAAGGATATGCTTCCCTTTAAGGTGTGAAGAGCATACAAGCCAACACAAATGGAGGAAGTCATTTTTCTTTTCTTTTCTTCTTCTTCTTCTTCTTTTTTTTTTGTTTTGGCAGACTTTCCTGCTCCCTACCTTGTTGCATCTGATCTCTCATCTTTCCCTTAGACCTGCTTCAATTTATATTTCTCATTATAACTTTCTGTAACTTTCCATTCTTTTTGCCATTCTCCAGTCTTTCCCCTAATATAAATTTTCAGCCCACTTAAATCAAGACTTTTCTCTTCAAGGCAGTGTGTGAACTTTAGTTAATCCTCAGCACACGCTCTTTTATTACCACTGCTATATAAGGCAAGAAGTAGATTGAGACTTTCCCAGCTCCCAGAGGGGTCAATTTGGTGTCTGAACTAGAAGCCTGTTAGGCCTTATGCTTAGTTCTTTATTAAGACCAGGAGATAAAGGCTCTGTCTCTCTCACATAACAGTTCCCTGGATTTAGACAATGCCCTTTTTCTGAGGGTCTAAAAGCATCTGAACACAATTTGCGACAGCCTCACGGTGTCCAAGGAAATAAACGCTTGCCAATACACCTGTTTGCCAAAGAGGATCAGAATACGTCAAATAGGATTTAGTCAATGGGACCGAAACAAATGTAATCATCTCCCTCTTCATTCCTTTCATTTTTATTGGACCTTGCAGGGAACGTGTGTTCATCAGAAAACTCTGTGTGTGTACTTACTGCAGGCCGAGGCTTATTTCATTGGCAGAGCTTTGTGGGATGCAAATCAGTAGCTCTGGGAGATACAAATCTCACAGGCTGAATGGATTTTTCTGTGGGCCAAAGGGCATTTACAAATTAATTGCAAAGGTGCCCTGTGACACTCTTGTGAAGTAGGTTAGCAACTTGCCCAAAGTCACATAGCTTCTGAATGCTGGGACTGAGAAAACTCCCTTCCCCAGGCCTTCCTATCGCTCCAAACTTGGCCTCTGTTATCTCTCTACCAGGGAGTCATGCAAACGGACGTGCTACCGGGATGGTTCCAGTTGCAACTGGCAGGAGAAAATGCATTGTCAGGGAAGTAGTCTGTAACCCACTGCCTACATCTGCTATGGAGCGGGGCTCGGCTGTTCTGGTTCCACAGAAGGTTGAATTTCCTTTGATGTTAGGGAACCCAAGAGACTGCCTGTGCTCAACTGTCTGCAGGTAAAGCAACTAAAGCTCTGCCTCTTTGATGAGGTTACATGTCGAAGGCCATGAGCACATTGATTGGGAAAACTGCTGAATTGCAAAGTAAGTGATGAGCAATTTCTCTATCCCCTGCTACACCCAAGGTGTCTGTATTAGCTTCCTGTGGCTGCTGTAATAAGTACCACAAACTTGGTGTCTTAAAACAATAGAAATTTATTCTCTCACAATTCTGGAGGCCAGAAGTCCAAAACCAGTATTACTGGGCTGAAATCAAGAGGTGGGAAGGCTATTTACCTGGAGGCTCCATGCCTCAATCCACTCCTTGCCCCTTCCAGCTTCTGGTAACTTGGAGGTTCCTTGGTATGTGGCCACATTACTGCATTGTCTGCCTCTGTAGTCACATGACCTTCTCCTCTAATGTATTAACCCTACCCCTGCCTTTCAATGTAAGGCACTGTGACAGCATTTAGGACCCACCGGGATAATCCTGGATCATCTTCCCATCTCAAGATCTTTCACTTAATCACATCTGTGAAGATGCTTTTTCCACATACAAGGTGTGATCAAAAACTACTACAGTGAATGCTGCTGCTGAGTGCCATCTAACGGGAAGCGGCGTGTCAAACCTTAGCAACAGTGTGTGACAAGATTCAGCTTGTTTGATGCAGTCAGTTAGGTGTGAGCTACGGTTGAGAGAAGGTGTGGTTTTTTTGTTTGTTTGTTTGTTTTTATACATTTTTTGGGGAATATTAGGGAACAGTGTGTTTCTCCAGGGCCTATCAGCTTCAAGTCATTGTCCCTCAATCTAGTTGTAGAGGGTGCAGCTCAGCTCTAAGTCCAGTTGCCGTTTTCAATCTTTAGTTGCAGGGGTTGCAGCCCACCATCCCATGTGGGAAGCTCAGTGGCAACTCGTTATCTTCAATCTAGTTGTGGAGGGCACAGCTCACTGGCCCATGTGGAAATCGAACCAGCAACCCTGGTGTTCAGAGCTCTGTTTCTAACCAGCTGAATCATCTGGCCTCCCCAGAGAGAAGGTATGTTTTAAAGTGTGCCTTAAATCATTCTCCATCATGACAACGCTCCATGTCACATATTGCTTCTGGTTCAGCAATTTCTTTCAAACAAAAACATTATCGTGTATCTTCATCCACCTTATTCACTGGATCTGGCACCATGCAACTTCTGGCTCTTCCCAAAAGGCAAAATCGATTCAGGACATCGAGACAGCCATGAGAGCTCAACTAAAGACCCTCACAAAAGAGGACTTCCAGAACTGCTTCACAAAGTGGCAAGGATGATGGGATAAGTGTGTTCAAAGTGAGGGGGAGTATTTTAAGGGGGATTAATGGCAATGTGTTTTACTGTAATTAATTTTTTCATTTAAACATTTATCCTATCTGTATGTTTTGATCATACCTCATAATGTTACTTTCACAGGGGGTTTTATTCATCCAATGTATAGTTCTAGACCAATGTAGGTAATTGTCTAATTTCTACCCTCTCTAAAAATACTTTTTTTTAAAAAAAAGTTTCATCTCAAAAATTTATTTCGTTAGGGATGTAGTGCCAATGATCACTAGTCAGAGGAACTTAAAATACTCTTGTATTTTAAGAATATTTTAAGTGTTGTAATGGTTGGATTTTTTTTTTTTTTTTTTTGGTTTGGCCATATAGCTATAGCCAAGGGTTAAAATGTTAGGATATTGTATTTCCCAGACTCAAATCTATCAGCATGCATTTACTGGATTTATGCTTTTGACCATTCAGAGAAAGAACCATAAAAGAATAAGGTTCCCTCGAGTATTCTGTGGGTTAGTTTGTTATGTGGGGTTTGGGAAAGGTTTTTCTTTATGAACAACCCTCTTCCTCTTCTCCTTTCTTGTTATATACTTATAATTTTAGCACCTTATGACATTCATATCTTCTCAGAAGGCTGTGTTACTTTCATTCTGTTAAGGAAGACTTATCAGGATGGTGTGTTTAGATTTTCACTGTTATTCCTCTCTGTTTGCTATTGTTTTTTTCTTTCTTTCTTTTTTTTTTTTTTTTTTTTTGGCATCATGGTTGACATAATAAAAAGCAGACTGGATGATACTTGTAATATTCTGAAATTTGTATTCATTCATCTTGGCTAAGAAGTATTTTAATAGGGAACTATATTTTCTATATAAATTTCATGCAGTTGTGAAAAGAATTTTAATCTATTCTCAGATTTTGGAGGATAAAATTCTCCAAAGGCTTATGATTAGATTTGAGGTTTGAATTGTAGGTTCAAAGAAAGAATCATGGGATATAAACTCATATGGAACAATAATAA
This sequence comes from Rhinolophus sinicus, assembly GCF_036562045.2. NCBI lineage: Eukaryota > Metazoa > Chordata > Mammalia > Chiroptera > Rhinolophidae > Rhinolophus > Rhinolophus sinicus. The sequence goes on along the minus strand of NC_133754.1, from coordinate 13,906,058 downwards.
TAGAAACTTCTATTGTTTTGAGCAGAAACAGGAACATTAAATTTAGAAACACATCAGATTCATGGAGGCATTTATGATTGGTTTATAAGCTGCTAGTAATTTATATGGGGAATGACTTCATCATTGGTTCATCTTTTCAGGTAGTTTTCATTCAGCTTCATGGGTATAATGTTGAGCATTCCACTTTACTAGAGCAATGAAAAAATGCCTGTTAATTGGACAGGAAGTTTCATTTCTCCCTACCAGTATTCTTAGACTATTGATATAAATAACTGGGTGTAGCTCATACAGCTGCCTTGGGTTACTTCATAGGATGTTTAACTGCTTAGTTTCCATAGACTATGTTTAAACACACACACACACACACACACACACACACACACACACAAAAAAAAAAAAAACAACAACAACAACAACAAAAAACATGGTATAAAAAACCTGGAGCGCAATCGTCCTTTTTAATTTCCCATACCTATGTATCAGATCCTGTTACAGCTTTTTCCTCCTTAATATCATTCCAATGTATCCACATCTTTTCACATCAGTACCACTCTCTTGGGCTATGCCATCATCATCTCTTACCTAGGTTATCAGAACAATCTTCAAACTGTCTCCAGTCTTTTTTCTGTAATAATAGCCTATGGTCTTTCTAAAACCCAACCTATGTAATTAGAACTCTTCAGTGCAACTCACAGTCCTCAGGATAAAATCCAAACTATAGTTTGTCCTATCAGATGTTCCATAATCTTGCTGTTTATTTTTTCAGCCTCATCTCCTATCTCTTCTTCCATCAGTCTATATTACAAGATACCGTGATGTTTGGAAACGCCTTCCAAATATGCTTTTCCTTGCTTTTGCTGATGCTGTTCCCTCTGAAAGGAAAATCCTCTCTCTGGCCTCTGATTCCTTCCCCATGGCTCTGCCACCCTCCTTTGCTAGATCAATTCAGTTTAGCTATGACCTGCACCTGGAAATCCTCACTAAAGCCCTCCCCACAGATTAGATTATTTTTCTTTTCACCTGCTTCCTCAATTTAGCCCTTATCACACCTTGATTTTATCATTGATTTTAAAAAAAAATCTACCTGCTAAGCTTCAAGGCAAGGTATGTGTTTTGTTCGCTATTGTGTTCCTATGTAGGCATGCAGTAAAGATTTATTGACTGAATGAAGAGCACTAGTCCAGTAAGTTTGTCATGACAATGAGAACAGACAAGGGAAAGACAGAACAGATGCTGAGTGGAAGTCAGCTACAATGTGTTTTGCTATCACTGACAGGAACCTTAATTTTCTTTGTTCTGCTTTCTTCTCCAAAGAAGCGAAAGTGCTAAAAGCAGAACGTTGCAGGATAAAGCTTGTTTTCTTATAACTTACTTACATAGTGCTCTAAATTGGTCTTAATAAATAATTATCTGTTATCACCAAGGCTCTTCCTCCAGCTTTGAACATATTTAACGATACTGGTTTAATTTTGAAAAGTACTTCATGTATTCTTGTTTGTCCCTGTAAGGATTTTTGGAAGGGCCTTTGACGGTCATCACAAGGAAAAAAGGATGGAGTTGTATTTTTGGAATGTTGTATTTCATGACTGTGACCATGGCCATGAAATGCTGCCGCCTGGGGAAAGGCAGCAGCCACACAGTGATCAGAGGGACACTGTTTCAGTGGCACAGGCACTTGTCAAACACTTCATAAATGTAGTCAAGTTTGATACTGACTTTTTATAGTTCTATCTTTTAATTGAATAGTAGACCTTTTCTGACTTGCGTAACTCCATAGACCTTAAGCCAAAGTAAGAAAAAGTTAAATATTTAATAAAACAAGGCTTTTCCTAAAGGATTTGTTTTTACTCTGTCTCCTAACAACTTAAAATACAATTTAGAATGAACGCTCTAGTTATTGAATTGTTTCTGAAGGTCTAGTAAAACAAAGGACTTAGCAGGAAGACTGAGGAAGAGACGTTCAACCTTCTGTCCCCCCTACCCTGTGAGTCCATTGGACATTTCTCAGTTAATGCTTGTGGACAAACTTAATACGTAATATACTGAGCTGCTTTTCTCTCCCTCTCTTTCCTTTCTCTCTCCCTCCCTGCTTCCCTCCCTCTCGCTTTCTCGCCCTCTCTTTTTTCTCTTTTTCCCTTCCTTCCTTCCTTCCTTCCTTCCTTCCTTCCTTCCTTCCTTCCTTCCTTCCTTCCTTCCTTTCTCCCTTCTCTCTCTCTCCCTCCCTCCATCCATCCCTTCCTCTCCACCCACCCCAATTTACTGAATCCTACCTCCAGACATGAAGACTCATGCCTCCCATTAAGGAACTTAGTAGCTACATGGGAAGAAAGAAAATAAATTTCTATTATAAAGCCATTTGATAAATGCAGTGTTAGAGATATGCATACATTCCATGGGAAGGGGCTTCTACTCAGTTTGGGCCCAGTGATGGAGTAAGAAGAAAGGATTAAGATTAGGAAAGACTAGTTGGAGGAAGGGAGGCATGGGCTAATATTTTGAAATGTAGGTAATATACAGGAAAATATCTAAGTGGGAAAGAGAAACAGACAGAAGGCGGGCAAAGACAGTATGCACAGGTGAGGAGAAAGCGCAAAGAATACTCAAAGACCTGCAAATAGTTTGGTATACCTGGAATTGGATCTTGCATGAGAGTTTGGTAGGGCTTGGTAGGACTATGGCAGACAGGATACAAAGTTGGAGAATAGGCAGGGTCTGTTGTGCAAGAGTTTATTACAGGACAAAATATATTTTTGAACACTTAGATTTATTGCTAAGCATCGACAATACACAAATAAATTAGAAAAAGTCCCTGCAATAAAAGAACCCCAAATTGAGTAGGATAGAAAGACATGAAAACAAATAATTGCAATAAATTCAATACTGACAGGTATTTGGATGTTATCCTGAAGATGACTGGGAGCATGTGGTGGTTTTAACTAAGAGAGTTTCATTACATTGCATTTTAGTATCTTTCAGCATTGTAAAGAATGGAATGGAAGGTTGTAAAGGCAGAGATTAAGATATCATTTGGGAGTTTCTACTGCACTGACCTAGATGTGAAGAAAATGTCAGTGGGGATTGGCAAGTGGAGACACAGTTGTGTTGCATTCTGGGGACAGAATTGATCATTGATAGGACTTGAGGATTGTTTGACCACTAGGAGAATGTTGCAGGAGAAGGTGACTCCCAGGTTTCTGACTTAGGACAGACATAGAGCAAGGAAGACTTCTGTTTTTTTATTGTGATGAAAGTTTGGCGTTTGCAGGGGCATGCTGGGAAGGAAGCATCTCTCTCTCTCTCTCTCTCTCTCTCTCTCTCTCTCTCTCTTTCTCATTTCCTTTGAGGAGGAGGATTGGTTATTTAGCTAGATCAGGATTTGATACTCATCGGACAATGATTTATTAGGGGTGGGGCTATCTCAAAATCTCAAAATAAACAGGTGGAAGACCTCCCCCTCCTTTGTCTGTTCTTAGGGGGAGGGGATCTCCTCTGCATCCTGTCTCCATCTGGGTTGTAAAGATGCTCTTGATGCTGACTGGGAAGGTGACTTAGGGTCTGCCCAGTAGACATATTACTGTGTTTCTAACTTGACTTGGGCTGAAAAAGAAAAGTTCTCTTGGTACATCTTTGTGCAGTGCCCCAAAGCTTACTTTTTGTTGTTCCTTCTCACCAGCCAATATTAAAGTTGGTGTTTTGGCCCCATTTGTCACTGATCTTTTTTTTAATTTTTTAATTTTTAATTTTTTTTATTGGGGAAGGGGAACAGGACTTTATTGGGGAACAGTGTGTACTTCCAGGACTTTTTTCCAAGTCAAGTTGTTGCCCTTTCAATCTTAGTTGTGGAGGGTGCCATTCAGCTTCAAGTTGTTGTCCTTTCAGTCTTAGTTGTCGGGGGTGCAGCTCAGCTCCAGGTCCAGTCGCCATTGCTAGTTGCAGGGTTCGCAGCCCACCATCCCTTGTGGGAATCGAACCAGCAACCTTGTGGTTGAGAGGATGTGCTACAACCAACTGAGCCATCAAGGAGCTCAGAGGCAGCTCCGCTCAAGTTGCCGTGTTCAATCATAGTTGCAGGGGGCGCTGCCCACCATCCCTTGCAGGACTCGAGGAATTGAACTGGCAACCTTGTGGTTCAGAGCCCACTGGCCCATGTGGGAATCGAACCGGCAGCCTTTGGAGTGAGAAGCATGGAGCTCTAACCACCTGAGCCACCAGGCCTGCCCCTTGCCACTGATCTTTGCATGTATTTTCCAAGGCCCAGAATCTTGGAGCCGAGACTTGGGTCCCAGCTTTTAATGAGTGATTGAGTGCTCTTCACCAAGATAGAAGAACACAGAGTTAACTATTTTGTTTCTCTGAGTCTTTTCTTTATCCCCCTTTTCCTCCCTCAGGTGATGGGGTAACATCCGCCTTCACACAGGCTCTAAAATCATCTATAATTCTTTCTTCTCTCTCATCACCAAGTTGCAGCAATTTCATCCTTGAAATGACACTTGAGTCCATCACTTCATTTCTATTTCAGTCATCACAGTTCTGGTTCAGGCTCCCATTATTTCCAACTGAGATGGCTGCAGAGGCTTTTTAATCCATTTTTTTCTCTCCAGTTTGCTCTCACTGCTTTCAGAGTTTTCTTTAGTGCATGCAGATCTGATCATATCACTCTGATGCCCAGAAACTTCAAACTCATTATTGCTTACAAGAGCCACCTTTCACAATGTGATGCCAACCTACCCATGGAGTGGTGTGAAGGAGACTGGTTTGGATGCCAGGAGATTTGGGTTCCGTTCCGGCTGGATCTAGTTATCCTTGTGACCTTAAAGTTACTCTACCTACTTTTTGTGTCTTCATCTCTAAAACAAGGGAGTAGAATTAGATGTTTTCACAGGTCCTATCCAGTTGTACAGAGCTTGATGGCCACATTTCTACTTTCCTACTCTCATATTTTGCAAATAACTTTTGACTCACAACAGGACACCTGTAGTACCATAAATACACTCTGCACTTCCTCGTGTACTGTGGCTTCATTATCACGTTTGTTTAAGAAGTACTTACCTTCCTAGTTCTCACTGATTTCCCCGGTTGAAGTCAAACTCATCGCTCAACTCCCAGATCAAATTGAACTTTCACCACCAACCCACTCATGACTTACTTCAGTTGGAATTAATTATTCCCTTGTGGGTGATATCAGAGCACTGTTTATAAATCATTGAAGGTGTTCTGTACTTGTCCAAGTATCTATTTCTCTCTCCCCAATACACTTTCAACTCCTTAATGGGAAGGGTGCATATGTATGCTTATTGGAATGTCTGCATCTCGGGAACCTACACGTGGTAATGTCTTAGCCGATGAATGTTGCTTAACTGAATGGACATGCTATTCATTAAGGAGTGTGATTTTTCAGTGTGGTCTCTTTGGGGGCTCTCATTCATCAGACTTGAAGAGTGAATTTCCACATAAATTTTGGAAGTTTTCAGAAATCACAGCCAACCTCAAGGGACAAATATTTAATGAGTGAATAGACTCTCACTTATAAGTTAAATTCCAAAGCAAACATCAAATAGGTCCAGTGCAGTGCAATAAGCTTGGATTAATTCTTGCCTCTCACAGTAAAACGAATGGATGACAGGCTCTTGGCTGTATGTCCTTTGCACTTGTCTTACAAAATCACTAACGATATATTTGTTTATACTATATAATCCTCCAAAGATGATTAAATAATGTTCTTGTTTTCACAGAATCATTTGTGCTAAAATGACCTATTCTTATGGAGATAGAAAATTGCTTGGTCACTTCACTGCCTCAGCTCTTGCTTTAAGGTGGAAGATGCTGGCTGTGTTGCTAAGTCCTGACTTTAAATGCTCATCAAATTAGAGTACAAAGCTCTAATTTTCTTTGTTGGCAGAGGAGGGTGATTAATTACTGCCTATTGGAAAAGTCAGTTAATGTAAAGAGAAAGACACCAGCCGAGTGTAGGATTTCGTCCTCCTTTCTTGGCCAGAAACGCTCATCGGGGCACTTGTCTGATTTAGGCTTTTCCGACGTGGCGGTGAAAAACTTCAGCTAATTGTGTCTTTAGAATGGGATAAACACTTGGGCCTTTCTCTGAGTTGCAGCACAGAGGTTTGGTATTGCCGGTGATGCTTGCCATCTGAAATAGTATTGCCACAATCAGAGTAGTTTTCCACTTAGGAGCTCCTGCCGCAGCTGAATGCTGCCAGAGCACTCCAGTGCCCTGTCCTTGGTGACACCATGGCCTTTGTAGCCCTGGGGGTGAGGAAGAGGGTAGAGAGAATCTTCTTATATCTTAGCAAATAATTGATTTAGTAGGTTTCATGACATTCAACAGACATCCTTATTCCTTGCCTTGTCGTATCCTAAATCCATCTTAGACCACCATGACACGAAAATGCAGTTTCTTTGTGGAGCTACTTAAGTGATTCCATAGTGTCTAATAATGTCCAGTGTCTAGCCTGTCTTCCCAACATGCGGCTGCTTTGGTCTTGTGACCTGATTTGAGTGAATGACATGACTGATGTGTGGATGATTTTTAAACACAAGAAAGCAAACTTTCAAAAGGAGATTTTTATTTTAAAATGGGAGAAATTACGTAGCGCCAAGATTTCAATATGCGAGGGAACCAAAATAAACCATGCTGCGAGGCGTTGGACACGCACAGGGTCATTTCATGAGACATAGTTGTCCCAGTTGTTTGAACTGCCTAAAAATCGTCGTCAGCATCTGTTGAGCCTTCCGAGTTTTCCAGCTAGTCTTTGTACACACAGGACTGCATGTCGGTTACAAGACAGAGGAGACACTCTTGCTCATTTTCCCATGTGGAGTTCTTCGTCCCTTTCCTCATCAATTTAAAATAAATTCTCAGTGGCTATTCCCTGATTCCGGAACTGGTACTTGGTGCCAAAGCCCCTTTACTTATGGTGCTACATTTAAATATTGGCGAAAGGAACTCGGTAAATGGTGTACAGGTGAGAAAAATAAAAGGGGATCAGATTTATCCAGTGAGAGAAAGGGTCACTGGGGATTCTAGGAACAAACACTCCGTGCATCAGACATCAGGTATCAGTGACACCAACAACCCTCCTGGCTGCATTGTTTTATAAAGTGAGAATTTGAAGTGTAGGGAGAGGATCAAATATTCTAGGAGCAGGGCTCACAGAGGAAGCTGGGTCCAGTCATTCATTCATATGCAAACCACATTTCCAAGTTGATTTCCTATAGTCACATTTTGGGGAGTAGCCACGTTAATCTGAAAATGCAAGTTTATCCAAGTAGCCGAATCTGTGCAAGAATCTTGGTGGCATTTCCTATATAAGTGTTGTCAAATTTTTTCATCCCTTTTCCAAACGAGTGTCCTATTTCCTAGAACATACGAAATGGTTTCGTAGCGGTTCCCACAAGAGGAATTTGTTTGGAAATGTTACTCATTTGTCCTGTTGGCTGGCCTTAATTATTTTTTATTATCCTTTGGGGATCAGAGGATCTGGCTGCTTTTTCTCCTTGATGATAATGCAGGAACTTCCAAATGTCCAGGAAAATAAATGTGTTCCTGACTAGTTGCCCAGTAGAATGATGTAGCTTAAATTATTGTTTTTTTATGATTTTAAATACTGAATTGTACTATTAAAATGGCCTAAGATCCTATGATGGGAGGAGCTGTATAAATATGGATATTGGAAATTTACTTGTCTAGATGTAAATACGAGAAAGAATGCAGCATGTGTAAGTTTCTGAGATAGGGGTGTGGATCTATTTGCAGGTTCATATATAGTGATTATTTGAAGTCTATTCTGATGTGTGCAGCTCACTCTTCCCTACTAGATTGATAGTAGATTTTAATATACTGCATGTCTTTCATGTTTCAGCCACCCATAGGCCTCACGTCATTAGGCAGTGTGACACAGGGTGTGCTCTGGTAACTGCTGACCTTCAATCACCAGGGCGCACCAACTCTGCTCTAATAAAGAGAATACAAGCGGCATGCTTAATATGCTCTTCTAAATCCTTTAGATTTAAATTAGGAATTTTGAAACACTTCACGGGGAGAACTTCTTCCATCTTTCATCTTTCCTTTTTCTTAAATACCTAATAGGATGAAAAGGTGTAGAATATTTATGCATGGCTATGCAAGGGACTCAGCAGGGAAGGCCGGTGCTATGAAAGACCTACGAAAGGGTGGAATATTGTCTTACAGATCATGCCTGTGGGTGTCTCCTATTTGTCCCAAGGAATCTTGTCAACACCACCGGTTATTTTTGATTTTTCCAGTTTTATTGAGATATGATTGACATATAACACTGGATAAGTTTAAGGTGAACAATAGAAGGATTTGGTATACACAGCGAAATGGTGACCACAAAGACTTTAGTTAACATCTATCAGCTCACGCAATTGCAGTTTTTTTCCTCGTGATGAAAGTTGCTGTTCTCTAGCAACTTTCAAATATACAATACAGTATTATTAACTGTAGCCATCATGTTGTACATTATATCCCCAGAACTTGCTTACAAGTTTATACCTTCTGACCACCTTCATCCAGTTCCCCCACCTCCATCCTCCACCCCTAGCAACCACCAGTGTAACACCATCTTGTAATGGTTGCCATATCTAACCTCTGGTACCGCTTCTCTCTCCATTCCCTGTGCCATCTTGTAACTGTGGGGACATAGGGAATAATGGAAGGTATGGGGCAAAGCAAAGAGGGGACAACTTAGGTGACTATCCGCTTATTTCAGCATTATATGTATCTTTTTAAACTCAATTTATGACATGGGAAACCCAGAATGGGTAACTTGGGAGAAGGACGCTTTAAAATCTTTCACTATTTTGTGAGGTATATTCATACAGGATTTGTTACTCTAAACTGACTAAGGTTAGTCATCTGTATATCTCTAATCATTTTCTAAAATTCCTTTAGTGTTAGGATTCCCAAATAGAGCAAGGAAAAATACAGTAAATGAAAATATTGCATGGGACATGATTACTGTAGAAATTTATAGCGTATCTAAAAATCCAGATTTAATTGGCCATCCTGTAGTCTATCTAGCAATCCGATTTGGGAGACATTCTGGAGTTGACTACTGTCCTCAGTTTCCTCAGGTTGTGCTTGATATGTTAATATTCAGAGACCATTTTAATAACCAAAGGAGACTGGGGAGATCAAGGTAGGACTCTGAATTCACCTGCATCATTTGCTATTGGCCTTGCAATACTTTTCCCCCTTCCAAAATTACTTTTGATGAATATTTCATGTGGTTTCAACAGACCTGATGTATATAATTCGGGTTTCCTGTAAAACTCTCCCTACGCTTCCTTCACTGTTTCACTCTCTGTGGATGACCTTGGCTTCCACTGCAGAGGGAGCAGGAGACCAGGGTGGGCCATCGCTATTACCTTTGCAGCCTCTGCAGCCTGGAGGGCAGGTTGACATAAGTGGAGAAGGAGCCAGAACACTAGGGATAGCCACTTCTCCACAGGCCCACAGCAGCAGGACTTAGGAACACGGCTGTGCCTTTGGAATATTATTGTCCCTCAGCCATTTCCATCTTTTCATCATTAGGCGTCGGGAATTCTTTAAGCTCCTGAACAAAAGTCCACTTGCCTGAGTGAGAACGCACTCATAAAGGAGAGAGTTCTGGCCGTTATGTGGCTTGGAGCCACGAGAACTCATCTCATTGTACCCGTCACTCTTGTTCAGGTCAGTTACCAAAACAAGCCCAGGAATCCTGAATCATTCCAGACTCTCCTCCCCATGACCTCATTTCTCATCTTCTGAACCCCTTTAACATTTCTGGAACAAAGGATCAGCAAGCAAAATCATCTCTGTCCTCAACCTCTTCTGTGGAAGTTCCTTTCACTTTTCTTGCCTCACTAAAGCCTGGCTTTCCCCTGACGGCGTCACTCCCTCCGGAGGTCCCTCAGATGTGGCAGTTTTCTTCCCCACGTTCCTTGTAGAAAGGAATGAATGATGGGTTGGGCAGTTTCCTCGCTCCTTTTGACCACTTCCGTACCTTTCTTCTACCCTCCTCTTCCCTAAAAACACTCAGTTTTTACTCCCTTGTCATCAGACTACGGTATCGTCCACTGCACCTTTTGTAGCCACCATCTGCTGCCCTATCCATCCTTTTGGGTAGTGCCCCTCATTCCTTAAAGATTTTAGCTTATTACTGCTCACTCCAAAACCACTTCTGTCACATCTCAGTGATTTCAAAATCCTTGTATCTGATTGTTTCAGTGCTCTGCATTCTCAGTCTCTTGGCCTTCACTCGACCTCAGCCAACCACTTCTATTGCTAGAATCTTGATTTTTTTTGTTACCCATATACACATCCATTCCCTCAGTTTCAAACATCCCATTAACTGATTATGTTGCACCCCTATATTCCCAGCTCACTCCCTCAATTACCACAATTGCCAGAACCTGTCAATGACAATTCCCCTCCCCCGGTTCCTACTTCTTTTCCCCTATCCTTAACCTCCCCTCCGAATCCTTTCTCAAGCTTAAAATCTATGGTCAATTATTATATTCTTTCACTTGCAAATACTCTCAACTCCCCTGTCTCCTTTCCCTTTATTATACTCACTTGGCTAAATCACAACCTTGGTTAAAATAAGCTTTCTGAGTACTTCTGTGATTGAACCCAGCAGCTGAAATAAATAGGACAAAATGCACAATCAAGATGATTGGTTTCACTTTACACACATGATCATTACTTTCAAGGCAGACTTTAATTCTACCAGCCACCCTACCAGTCTACACGTTCTCCCACTTTCCACCATTAGTGCTGTACGTGCACGTCTTTCTACTTCTGTGGTAAAATACAAGCAATCAGAAGAAAATTCCACATGTTCTCATCACGTATCTTCATCCTAACCCATATCTCCTACCTTCTCTTCTTTGTACGTGAACTTGAGATTCCTGGCTGGGGTCATACATGATTAGACCCCATCCTGCCAAGACAACATGTCAGCGATTCTCTCCTGTCTTTTGTAGCTCACCCATCTCCCACTATGTTGAGTTATTCCAATTAATTTATAAGCATATTATTATTTTTCCAATATTAAAAAAAATGCTCTCTCATGACTACACTTTCTCCTTTAGATGTTCTTCCATTTCTCCTTGAAAGAGTTATGTATGCTCGGTGACAGTCCTGTTTTCAATTACTCTTCTTTCTCTTTCTAACGCATGCAAATCATCTTTCAGCCCTGCCTAGACCACTGAAGCTGGTCTTATCAGGGTTGTGGATGATTTCTTTTTTGATAAATCTAAAGACTCTTTCTCAGATCTCATCTTACTTGACCTATCAGAAGTATGACGTAGATAATCACTCTCTTTGAAATACTTCCTTCCTTTGACTTCCAAGACACCATGTTTACTTAGCTTTCCCTGTACTTTTCTGTACACATTTTTGTCTTTCCAATGTCTAAATGTTGGAATATGCCAGGGTTCACTCCTTAAACTTTTCCTCTTTTCTATTCTCCCTCACTCCCCAGTTTCTGTTTCATGGTTTTAAATATCACCTACATGCTTATGATGTCTATATTTATATCTTCTGCCTAGACCTTTTCCCTGAACTTAATATTCAAAAGCATCCAAGTATTCCATCTACACAATGCTTACTTGATATTCCATGGGGATGTCTAACAGACATCACACACTTAACATTTCCCAGATGGATCTGCTGATACTTCCCCGCCACCAAATCTACTCTTACAGCTGTCTTCTGTATCTTTATTAACACAAAATTTATCTACTTACATTTTCTCGGCAAAATATTGGTGTTATCCTAACCCCCTCTCATTCTCTGGCACTCTGCATATGATTTGTCAAAAATTCTACCGATTCTACCTTCCAAAATATGTTCTAATTTTATCCAATTCTTAACCACCCCCATTACAACTCCTGAGTCACTTGTCTGGATTAAGGGCAAGGACTCAACTGATCTTCCTTCTTCTGCTGTTGGTCCTTTTGGCCTATTTTAAAGTAGGCAGATAGAGAAGTTGTAAGGTGAAAGTTAGTTCTTCTTCTCTGCCCACATGGCTCCCCGTCTCCTACGAGGTTTTCTCTGACTTTACTTCCTACCATTATTGTCCTCATGCATTCCACTCTGACCACACAGGCTTCTTTGTGTTGCTTGAAAAACACAAGCATGGCTCCACCTCAGGGCCTTTGCACATGCTGTTTCTTTGTCAGGAATGCTCTTCCTCAGATATCGCATGACTAGCTCTTTTGCTTTGTTCAGATTTTCACTCAAGTCATTTTCTCAGTGAAGCGTTGCCTAATCACTTTATCTAAATTTCATCTGCTTGCCTCCATCCTGATACTTCTTTCCTGCTTAACCTAATTTATATTTCTTAGATTATCTAACAATTCTATAAATGTCTTCATTGCTTTGTTTACTGTCTGTCTCACCACTAGAATCTAAACTCAGAAAGGGCAGGAATATCAGTCTATTGTATTCTCTGCTACATATCCTCAGTATCTTGGCACAAGAAGGTGCTCAGATAGTTATTGAATAAATGAATGAAAATATGAACACCATATGGAAGGTGTTCTAGAATCTGTGAGGCATATATAATGAGTAACATTGTGGAGTTTACTCACTGTATCTATCTATTCCTTGGTATTTTAGGGATGCAAACATGCTTTTTCAGAAGACTAGGGAAAGAGTCCTAGAGAAATGTATGTGTTTGGGACCATTGCTTGGGGTATGAGATTATTTTAAGTGAAAGAAGGTTGTTTTTATGGAGTAAATAGCATTCTAGGAGGTAAGAGCATTAGAAAGAAAAGGCAGACCATTACAGATGTGGCAAACATTTAAGTAAAGTGGCCGAGAAAGGAGGGGAATTTGTAAATAAAATAACCACCTTGCTTAGCTACAGTAAATCATCTTGTGTATGGAAAAGGACCAGGAGTCAGAAGATGGAAGCATATGAGCAGAAATGAGATTGATTTCTCATTTTTCAAAAGGAGATATTAATATCTGCTCTACCCTGACTTCCATAGTGAACTTTTGTGATTATTAAACAATATGGATGTAGAAAAGTACCATAGCTTCTGAAATGCTACACACATGCAAGGGGTTATTTCAGGGCACAACCACCAAGAAAGGATCAAGTAGGAAGTGTGAAGCCGTCAACAGTTAACAGAATGAAAATCCTAATTTATCTAGTGGCATACTGTTGGCTAGTAGAGAGAGGTAGAATGTGGTTAAACCAGCACTGTCTGGTGGATTATTGTGGTCCGTGGTGCATAAGAGGTTAAGGCAACAGAGCTAAAATCTAATGGAACTGCTGTGTGCAGTTTGGAGTCTGCTCTCAGAAACTCCTTGGGGCTATAATGTGATTTGCAGTGGAGGAGGGACTGAAGGAGTGAGTGGGTTTCAAGAATCTGTGTGCAGAATAAGCAGCATTTTGGCCAATTACTTTGGTGGGCATGAATTTCAAGGATGGGAACCACCAGAGAGTTCATGATAAATGCCTTGGTAATGTTACCAAATGAAAGGTCATGAGTTTAGAGGTTGAGCAGATCCCCGGTTTGGCTAATAGGAGTAACACACCCTGGTAAAGCTCAGAAATGTGGCAAATCAAAATACTCTGATTCTGCCCACGCCCAGGTCTTCCTACCTTTGTAGTTCGGAAGTTGTTCCTCACTTCTAACCTCCTATAGCAATTTAAGCCTTTCTCCTCTTTATAGTGGTCATGAAATTAGTCAGCCTCCTTTTTAAATACAGCTGCTGCCTTTGACTCTCTGATCTCCTGCAGCCCTGAATTCCACTGTGTGCAGAAGAATTTCATTTTATTGGTTTTTAAATTTTCTTGCTGCGCCATTCATGTGAGTACTTATTCTCATATTGTGTGATGGCATTTTAAGCGTGGAATGGATAACTTTGTTCCCTTTGTACCTTTCCTAATCTTAAACGGTACAATTAAGTTCCTTTCTAACTATGCTCATTGTCAGGCTGGAGAAACCAGGTTTCTGAAATCTTTCATGGTATATCAGTCCTGCCAGACACCTTACCTCCCTCATGGCCTAATGTGGACCTTTCCGCTAAATGAACTGCGTGCGCCCTACCCTGTAATCTCCACTAGGCAGCAATTGTGAGATATGATGACAATCATGAGGTTATTACCTGACAAAATTGTACCTTTAAGTAACACTTTTATCCCTCAAGATACCCATTGTTCTTTGGCAAGAATCTCAACACTCCAGATGGCATCCATCCTGCGAGGGTGTCAGCCTGTGTTTGTGTGTGGCTCCTTGGACGGTACTCACCCCACTTTGTGTCCCCCAAAAGGCAGAGCGTCTGCGGATCGATAGATTGGTCTCCTGGGTCTTGTGGAAGGGAACCGCATTTACTGTCGCTGCAGGCTGGTCATTCAGGCTGGCCACCCAAAGTCGAATAATAAAGCCAAAGAAAATAAAACAGAACACTGAGCAGTTGCTAGAGGCAAAGAAAAGTGTCCATGGCGGCTTTTGCTATGGCTGTGCTCTAAGCATCAGGGCATGGAAGAAGTCCTAGGCTGGCACTGTGTGATGGGAAGCAGGCCATGCACAGATGCTGGTTATTATTAAGTATCTGTAGGTTTTCATAGTTCTGCACACCTTGTTTTTATAAAGAAGAAAATCCCACCAAGAGGGTTCACCATTTACTATTCACAGGATTTGTGGCTCCAACCCACTCTTATGTGTCTTCCTGGTAAAGGTAGGGGCTCTGTACTTCTGAGGACACCGAGGCTGCTTTGAGGTTATTTAATGCCACCTTTCCAGGAATCCTGTATGGCACAGGCTTTTCAAATAATATGTGAAGCAAAGAAGCATCAGCTGGTATTACCTTTCAGGTGTGCAAAGGGCCAGAAATAGAGATGGATTTTTCAGAAGTCACACAAAGAATCAGTGCTGAACTCTGAAATCCAAGGCCAAGATGAGGGTGAGACCCAAAAGTACCAAATTTAAGGAAGAGCTAATAAACTTGGCAATCAAGATACATGATATTTCAAAGCAATATTTAAATCAAAATTCGTACAAAAATCCATAATGAACTAAATATCAAAATTTGAAACAAAGACAGCACTAGTATAGTGATTTTTTTCCTCTTGTGTCAGGCTGCAGGATAGGTTGGCGTGATATGGCTGCAATGGTGTAGACCTCCTTAGCCCTCCTCTACTGGAACATGATAACATCTAACTGCTCTCGGCTGTGTAAAGCTTGTTCCCTGGCACATTTGTTAGGATTATCTAAGGTGTGGCATCGATGTTTTAAAAAACTGCCAAACACCTGGAGTTTTGCTCTTGTTTCCCTGGGCAATCTCTTCATATCAGCATCACTGAAGACATTGCTCAGTGGGTTGAAAACGGTACTATGTTTGTGGTGCTTGTTCTCACTCTATACATTAGATCACTAATGTATAGAGTGGGGATGCTTTTGTGTTGTTTTATTGGAGATATATATATATATATATATATATATATATATATATATATATATATATATATATATATATATAAAACCACAGACCCAAAGAGAAGAAGAAAAAAGCTTTCTGTAGAATTTTTATAGAATCAGAAAGGGCAAATGTATAGAACTTCAGAATTAGGGGTCACTTACATTTCTGATTTGACTCTACACTGCTACACTATGGAGAGGATCAGAATATCATACCTGGGGTGGCCTCATCACTCTCTCCTCTTCTAAAGCTTCTGTCTAAATGGGTAATGGTCACAAAAGGGCAGAATCTGGATTAATGTAACTGCCCTATTCATGTTGAACACAATTGCAGAATTGGGCTTGGCCTTGAGGCAGAATTAGATCTCCCTCTTCCATCCTCACCGTCTTATATTATTAATCTATCCAGTTACAGGAGCAGGATGGAGGTGCCTGACTTACCTTATTCTTTCTTGGTAGCCTAGAGGTTGACAGTAAATATCCATTGTTTTCAGGTAGACAGAGCCAAGAGACCAGGACATCAATGAACAGAGACCCTTCCTGTGTTAACACCACCCCAAGGATAAATGTGGCCAGTGCAAGTCAGGTTCTTACCAGAATTAGTCACTGGAAATTAGCCGAAAAGTGCAGGCTGGTAGATATATTTTCTGTAGACAGATAAATACTTGATGGAAAAAACCCCACAATTTTGTAAACCTGGCTCCTTTTCCTAAACAAGAGCCATGTACTTGCTTGAGACCACTATCCAAATCACTAATTTTCAACAATTTCAAGGGTCATGGTTATCAGCACACCTCAGAAAAGATTAGGTTCAGCTCTTAAAGGTAAAATAAAACAGAATAAAACAAAAAATAGACAGTGGCTTAGACAAGATGGAGGTATATTTATTTTCACAAAAGTCTAGTGGTTCAGGGCTGGTATGGTGCCAGGATGCATGTTTCTTCTGATTTGTTCTACTATTTGTGTCTTCCATTCTTATGGTCACCTGATAGTCTAGAATGGTTAGTTCAGCTTCTGTTATCACATCTGCTTTCCAGAAGAAACAAATCAAAATAAGGTGGGCATTTGCTGACTCAAAAAAAAGTGTTTAGAAACTGCCATTTGACTTCTCTTGATATCGCATTGTGTAAACTTAGGACTGTAGTCACACCTAGCTGCAAGGGAGGCTAGAAAGTTGAAGTAGTCTGGGTGGGTAGGTATCCAGAAAAAATCTGGAAGAAGTTAATATTGAGGAAGAAGAAGATAACAGCTATTGGGTGCAACTAACAGTTTCCACGTGAGAACTGCTATTGTTCTCAGAACTTTGGACAATATGGAGCAATTACTATAGCACCAGCTCGTAAGTCTTCACTTCTTATTGAAGACTAAATCACCATTTTTGAAGGGTTGGATCCTAACAACAGCCCAATTATTCAATCATTAGGCGGTTAACATTTTCAATGCATTAATTCTGGTGTCCTTTCCTTTATCTTTTATCTTTAATAAACCTGTTCTTATTATCTGATCGTTTTATTAGCACATGATTATGCTGAAGTTTCTGCATCCTTTGTATTTCTTAATGATTATCTATTTGACTGTTTTCTCTTTGTTTCCTTTACTTCATCTCTCTAGGTAAAATTAGGTGTGACCTGATTAACTACTACATTCTAGATCATGCAACTTATAATTGAACCTTATCCACTTCTTACTTTGCAAATTATTTTAAAAGATTCCAAACGATTTTATGAAAAATACCACAAAAATCTACATACATTCATAGGTTAAACATCAAGGGTTACACTTTGGTATTCAGTGGAAATCCGTAAAGCTTTAAAGGAAATCCATTAAAGATAACATCAGGTTTAAGTTATTATTGCTTTAACAATAAAATCTCTTTGCTCCTACCAAACACAAAGAATGTTAACTTTAGGGCTTTTGCAATTGTTGGCATTAGCAAATTTAGCATTTATGGTTCTGACATTCTTTGAAGAATCCAAATGTTTGTAATTAGAATGAGGAAAAACATACCTACTTCCTAAAGACATTAAATAATATTCCCCTTGAAAACACCAATATGAATTTGAGTCATATGGCTGCTAGGCTGGAAATGGGATGAATTCAATTTACTGGTGAGGAAACCTAGCTGGCTGCCCAGCATCTGTATCTCAGTTATTCGAGTTCATAATTTTGAGGATTATAGAGTCCTGGGGATGTATCCATTGAGAATGCCAAAGACGTATTCTATCAATTTCATGGAAGTCAAATGCCTGTGTAAGATAATGTCTCTTCTAATTTAGTAACAGGAGATCCAATTATGTTGAAAGCTGCATAATGTTTTAGATTCTCCAGGTCTTTGCTAGAAGGAATTCTTAAACAGCCAAGTGAATGGAGAGAAAATTTGCTCAGGTAAATAAATGATAAATTTTGCAATTTTGGAATGAGACAATATTAAGACACGAGGTAAATATTCACTTATTGAGTTCTAACTTTGATGATACCTATTATTAAGGAAATGGCAGCAAATTCCTTCTTTTGAACCTTGGTTTAACTCATTATTTTGGTCATCACTTTGGTAGTCTATTGTGTACTATTCTGTTCAGTCTATTCTGCTTAATTAATGATAATTAATAAATTGGCAGGAGGTGGGGCAGTCAAATAGAGTCGATTAATATTGAGACAACCTCAGCTTGTCTTAAAGCAATATTCTAGGTGCTTCCCTATAGTGAATTTCCAGGGTCCTAGGACCATGTCCCCTTACAGCTTTGCCTGGATGAGAGTCATGAATCTCTGTCAAAACTTTGATCTTCAGGCATAAGTGGCTATTAAAAAGAAAAAGAACAAACCAAGAACATTAAGTCCCTCTGATAAAGGTAGGGTCTGTGCTTATTAAAGTTATATTTGTGGAATGTAAATTGTGACTTTGCATTCAAGATTAACAAGGTGACGCCCAGTGAGATTTTTGTCTTGCATAAATTAAAAAACAACAACAACAACAAAAAAACAGTTTCAACATTAGATTTTCAGACTGGCCCAGGAGGCTTAAGCAGGCTCCTTATATCTTATGGATCTTATTAATGTTCCCTTTGGATAATTGCTGCTACATAAGCTGAATTTATCTACCACTAAGAAAAAAAACTAAATCAATACAATTGGCCAAAAGAAAGAAAGCACATGATGCCCTTGACTGTAAAATGCATTGCCTAAATTGATAACAAGTAAATAAATAACATTGAAATATACCCAACCTCACCACACACTAGGAAGTAAAGAGAAATAGCGAAAGCCAAGTGATCCCAGCAAACTTTGGTGCTGTTATTTGTTACTCTTCTTAGCACTGAACTTGCAATGCCAGCCAAAGGACTTGGAAGCTTAGGTTAACAACACACAAACTTCTTCCATAGTGATAGCTTTGGTTCCAATTTTGAACTTTTAGATCCCTTGTTTCTCTTTGAGTTAAATACTTGTAACCTTTTTCTAATCATTATAAAATTAGACTGGTTTTGAATGTTGTTAAATAATGTTAATTTGTGGCTGTCTTTTACAATTTTGCTCTATCAACATTTTGCTATTTGCAAAATAAACAAGGAATTTATAAAAGTGCCAGTGGGGCAGCATGAATTTTTTGTTTTCCTAGAGTAAGACAACTTTCATAATCTGAGACTGCTTCCGGCAGTGTTTATGAGAAACCCTTGATAAAAGGGATCTAACAATAAGCTCAACAAAAGTCTTCCTTAAGGTTCCATGAATATGCAGGGTCAAACAATGTCTGCTCTCTCCTTGCTTGGAGATTTCTAGTAGATCTTCCTCTCTGAACACTTTTTCATTGCTTGAGGGACTATAGAAACCCTTCAGTATTTTTGGCTTTCAGAGAGTTCCTTTCTCAAGAAGCATCTCATCCTAAGGGAATATTTGGAGATCCAGAGCTGTGTTATAAAAAGAAGTGCTGTGCAGAGAAAACACACTTCATGATAACTTGTCAGCTGACGATGCCAGAAAATGATTCTGAAAAATGAACATTCCTGTTTTGTTTCACTTAATTTTTCTTTGCCAGTGAACTGGTGGCATATACCAGACACATGCATTCAAGCTGTATCATTAGGACTTACACACACACACACACACACACACACACACACTCTCACATTTACACACAAAGCTAATTGAAGATACAATCATGATACTCAGTGTAATTTGCTATCCCCTTGCTAGTGTCTGTTAGTGACCACTTTGCTACAGGCTATCATTTTTATTCCCAGTGGGAGTCAATGATAGGCATAGAATTATTGCCTGATAATGACACCATTACTGCATGTCACTACTGTATTTGGACTTGGGGCTATTTGTAACTTGTTTGATTCCCAGCACAGAGCTGTAACTGAACAGAATATTCTAAATGTGCACATTTGTTATCCAGATACCATAGATCAGGGTCAGCTGGGAAGCAAGAGATAGTACGTTCAGGGCTGCTGTAAACTCATGTTGAGTTATGTCTGTGCACCCAACCCAACACCACTCACTCTTGGCATTTTCAGAAGGCACAGCGTCTGCACTGGTAATTTGTGCATAGTTGTAAGGGAAAGTAGGTCCAATAAGGGAAGCCATATGGTTTCCTGTTCAGGTCTGATGCCTTTGTGAAGTAACAGATGCAAAATCGAGCGCACCTGGAATTTAGAGGCAGAAGCCCTGACAGAGCAATCTGTTGTGTAACACCCTATATGCTTGGGAATTTGTGGGGATGAAGACCCCACAGAAATAACCTGCTTTGCTATAATCCACATCTTAATACATAATCCACATTGGCTGTTGGATATTTATTTAGTTATAAATTTTATTGGGGAAAGTTGGGGAACAGTGTGCTTCTCCAAGGCCCATCAACTCCAAGTCGTCCTGCAATCTAGTTGTGGAGGGCGCAGCTCAGCTCCAAGTCCAGCCACCATTTTCAATCTTTAGTTGCAGGGGGCACAGCCCACCATTCCATGTGGGAATTGAACTGGCAACCTTGTTGTTGAGAGCTCGCGCTCTAACCAACTGAGCCATCCGTCCACCCCTGGATATTTATTTTTCATGGCTGACTACACCTATACTTGCATTAGTTTTCTGTGATGATTGAATAAATATGGTAGCAAACAGTTTACTTAAAGGAATAAAAAGAGTAGGACATATCATTTGGAAATGCAGGCTGTGCCTTAGCGTATGGTTTTGCAATGTTTTAGTAGGGTCTTTGTGAATATAGAAAGTGCACTTACCTATGGTGGGTGGTGTGCGTGGTCATTGCTGAGTTTTGTGTAACTAAATATGGTGGCTTCTTCTGCATAATTTTGTGTTCTACTAATTGTGGGAACACCTCTAATGCAGAGATTGACAGTGTTGCAGAATATTACGTGAATTTCGCATACTAGATTATTGAGATCAAACGTTATTGCATAAAGCTGGGCTCCCCGGCCATTGGGCCAAGGCACAATCCAGTTCTAGAGCATTTTGTAATTAAAAATTCTATTCAGGTGTCTGTTGAATGATAGTGCAGTAACCCTGAATGACTGTCAGCCAGAGGACAGCACAGGCACATGGAGACCTAAGTGCTTTGGGATTGAAAAGCTCCTTTGGTTTGGGTAGTATGGTCACCATCTGAGCTACGAGGTCAGATAATTAAGTTCGCGAACTCATCCTAAAAAAAGTGCTCCATACCTCGTTGCTGAATATCACTACAGTGAACTTCAAAGTACTCCCCTTGGGAAGCTATGAACTGATGCTAGCGCCTTGTCCACCCAGAGTTCAAAGCAATTTTTGAACTCTTTTTCTGGATTGGCCATCAGAGCTGTCATCGTATTACCCTTGGTGTCCTGAATGTCATCAAAATGTCTTCCTTTCCATATTTCCTTTATCTTCGGGTAAAGAAAGAAGTCACTGGGTACCCGATCAGGTGAGAAGGTAGGGTGTTCTGATACAGTTACTTGTTTGCTGGCTAAAAACTTCTTCACAGGCAGTGCCCTGTGACCTGGTGCATTGTCGTGATTCACACAAGAGCCATGAATTGTTGGCAAAAAGTTCAGATTGTCTAACTTTTTCATGCAGCCTTTTCAGCACTTACAAATAATAAACTTGGCTAACTGTTTGTCCAGTTGGTACAAATTCATAATGAATAATCCTTCTGATATAAAAAAATGTTTAGCAACATTGTTGTAACAAGTTTGCGAATTTAGTTGCCAGACATGG
Organism: Rhinolophus sinicus; assembly: GCF_036562045.2. Taxonomy (NCBI): domain Eukaryota; kingdom Metazoa; phylum Chordata; class Mammalia; order Chiroptera; family Rhinolophidae; genus Rhinolophus; species Rhinolophus sinicus. The sequence goes on along the minus strand of NC_133754.1, from coordinate 13,884,410 downwards.
TATCTATCACCTGGGATGCATTAGTCCATGTTGGAAGAAATCTCAGGGCTTCATTGCTTGTGGGAAACAACAGAACAGAGAAAAAGAGTCAAGATATCAACAGTAGTCAAAAGCTGTGCTTCTGCATCCCAACATGGATTTAGTTTAGGAGAATGTCTGTCATTGCATAGATTAAGAGGAAATTGCAAAATCTCTGATCACTTTGTTGTTTTGTACACCTGAAACTAATCATATATAATATGAGAATTATAATAGAGTATCAATTTTCTTCAAGAATACTAGATTCTAATAGCAGTTACTATACAAGGTTAAAAAGAAAGAAAAAAAGTGAACCAAACTTTTTTTTTTAAAGGTGAAACTCAACAGTAGGCGGAATGATGTTCACCTAATGACAACAATGGACATTTTCATTTGCTATTTACTTGTTTTATTCTTAGTTGTATGATAGGTATGAATGTCATTCAATTGTGTTATTCACATTCATATTTTGTGGGCTTTTTGCTGTTGTAGGTTTTGCTTTTACCTTCTTGGGCCTAAGATATTGAGTGATTTTGTATATTGTTTCTTTCTTTCTCACTCCATTTCTAGCATGGAAAAATTTTGCCCAAGATCTTTGATCATTTTTTATAAGTTGTAGCTTTCTTATTTTTTTTCAGTGACACTGCAATAAAATAACTTTATCAAGATATTTCCTAGCCTTTCCTGTACTCATGAATTTCATTTTCTTCCAACCTATTATATTAAATAGAATGTTATTATGTTTGCATTGATCTTTAATATCTTTCTACTAGTGAGACCAAAACTAACACCTTATGATAAATTTTAGCAGCTAATGGCTATTGATATGACAGGTTTAAAAATGATTCTTGTTGTTAATCAATTTTTCTTTCGATATGGGAGTTTGGGAACTGACAACTTCTGTTTTTGATATATGCTGTTTAATAATATTCTGAAAACAGTTGTGTATGCTTATCCTTAAGTTTCTATATATACACACATCTCAGAATAAGTATTTTTGTCAGTAAGTGAGTTTTGAAAAGGTTGATCTAATGTATTTATTTTATCTCATCTTTAACTGGATCCGAGATTGCTCCTTGAACTCAAAGACTGGAGGTATGAATGCTGTAGTAGATTGTATTGTTGTTCCCAATTCTTCACTCTCTTCACATTACAGGTTTATACATTCATGCCTTTTACTGTGCAACTTCATAGTATCTCATGTAGTCCACTAGGGGACATGTAATTCCTTGCATACTTGACTTTGCACCTGGCCATGAGGCTTGCTTTGCCCGAAGAAATGTGAAAGTAAGCAGAAACTTTAAATGTGTTGCCATTTGGTTTAGTCTTTTGTGCTTCTGCCACCTGCCCCAGGTAGCTCTTTTCTCAGAATGATGAAGAAATGTAGAACAGACCTGAATTTGACCGATTGCTGGAGTCCAGTCAAGCCCAGAAGAATCTAAATGAGACCCATGAAAACAACAAATAAATGCTCAGTGCAATTAAGTCACTGAGACCTTGGAGTTGTTTTTCTGCAGCATTAGGGGAGCAATAGATGATAGATCTGATAAGTTTAAAAACTAGATATCATTACTTATTTTCTGGTCCCATAAACACAATTATTTGGAAATCCAAGATCTTCATTTATGAAACTGACCCAGTCTGTCGGTAGTCGTCATTCTGCTGCTTCCCATCTCTACGCCATTGAAATATTTTCTTACTCTGTGAACCCAAGTTTTCTCTTTTGTATAACTTGGACAATAATATCTTCTATATAGCACTTAAGATACATGTAGAATAATGACTGTTATTTAATGGATTTATTCTTAAGTTAGCATAATTTTTAAATGTACTGTTTGCCACTTTATGATATGTCCTTACTGTGGCTTTTTGAAAATTGATGCAAATATCATTGTACAAATCATTTTACATTGAATCAATGCAGACTTTTGGAAATAAATTTCATTAAAAAAAAAGTCAGGCTTATTAGGTCCTATGTTTTTAATCACGCCATCAGTAAATTTTCACAAGGCCTTTGTCAAGGCAGCAGGTCAGACAAAGAAATGCTACAATACTTATTTTTGTGAGTGACATGTCAGTCAAGACGAGCACATTCACTTTGAATCAACCCATAGCCAATGGAGAACAAAGCAGGGGGAGGGACACAGCAGTGAGAACATGGGTCAGGGATTCATTAAATGAAAGATAAGTCTGAACCAAGATAATGAAATTATGCACAGATAAGCATCAGTGACTAGAAATCAACCATGTGTATGCGAGGTAGTTAGATACAAGTTTCTGTAGAAAATGCCACATATTTTCTGTGCTGTTGAGAAAAAGAGATTAAACTGAATAAGAGCTAATCAGTAATGTTCAGAGTGACTGTTACACTTGATTTCCAAGGGGATAAGTTGTGCCCTGTGTGTGTACTGGGCGACTCCTATATATCAGGGGACTGTGTGTATCGGGCTAGGTGAACTGGTGAATAAAGCAGATATGGCCCTGCTTCCATGGGGTCTGCAGTCTTGCAGGGACTCGCAAAGGCTGTGTTTAAAAAGTTTTTCATTTTCTCGAACACATACTTCTGTTCCCCACCTCAGATTAGAACCCTTGCACATGCATGCATTCAGTCTTACCTCTGCCTGGAAGGCTCTTCTCCTTTCTCTTGGCAGCCAACTATAAACAATTGCAAACGGTCAACCATTATAAAGCAATGGAAATGAGTGTAGAGATAGAGGGGTAACATTTATGCAGAAACTAGAAGATCAGAAGGAGCAGGGCACTTGAGCAGGAGGGGAAGTGGCATGACATCTCAGAGAGAAAGGAGCTTTGTCTCTCCTGGAAGTGAAAGGAGGCCATTCTGGCTGATGCATGGAGTGTGAAGGTGAGAGAGAGAGAGCCGGGTCATGCAGGCTTCTGGGGAAGGTAGGCTACCTAAAAAAACGATAAGGATTATATCCAAAGTGCAGTGGGGAGCAGCAGAAGTCATTTTACGGGAAAAGGGGCACGTTATTAGTTTTGGCTTCACAAATCTTACTTTGTCATGTGGAGAATGGATTGGGGTTGGAGAAGAGAGAAAATAGGAAAAAAAATAAGGGGGCTATTATAGAAATCCTGGTGAGAAGTGATTGGCAGCCTGGAGGAAGAGGATGGTTACAGAAATAGAAGTGGGAAGATTGAAGAGATATTTTGGATATGGAAACAACAGAACTTGGGGGTGGATTGGATGTAAGGAGAGACTTAGAGGGAAAACTTGAAGATGACTTTAGGTTTCTACAAAGTCGAGTCACCATGGTCAAAGGAGATTGCTGGCTCGATTTGTACACCAGGCTGCTGGCTGGAGACATGCCTAGATGACAGGTCCGGAATAACATTGATTTAAAGGGGGGTTTTGATCATAAAAACTCAAGTACAGACAGAGCACAGTGCAGGTGGGACTCAGAGAAGACAGAGGCACAGACAGGCAAAAGTCTCGACAGGTCATGGTCACAGGCTATTTTTAGTCTAGAGACCTGGTTTCACCATCATGTTTCAATACAGTGCTAGGCAACCGAGGCAGGGTGGGGAGCAGCGTCAAGGGAGACACAGCGATGGAGTGCAAAGAGGTTTCAGAAACAAGCACGACTGAGAAACAATTACTGGTTGCATGATCGTGTGTGTGTGTGTGTGTGTGTGTGTGTGTGTGTGTGTGTGTGTGTTGCTTGAATTATTTAACATTTCAGACCCTCAGATTCCTTATTTATAAAATAGGATGAAAATATTTACCTTGTATGTTTGTTATGGAGATTAATTCAAGCAATGTTTACAGAATCCCTTGCATATAGTAGATGCTAAAAATGGAGTTCTCTTGGCCTCCCTACTGTGTAAATTAATTCATATCATTTAGCGCATTCATTCAGCTACCTGACTAATCACATCCTGATACTAAAGGGCTTGGTTCTTGTCCAGCTCCCCTCAAGCTGTGAGGTGGGGAGTGGGGAAGATGGGACTGAGAATCATGGTATCCTCTAAACCTTACGGTAAGGTCTAATTCATACTATGTTATGTACCGTATGCCATGGTGTTATATTCTTTGATTCTTATATTTTCACAGCAACTCTATGAGAACAGTATCATTTGGTGTCTTTTATAAGTAAAGGACACGTCAGCTGTTTTGGAGATCTGCTCAAGGTTATGGAGCTCCAGCCAGAACTGCCAGGATTGGAACATGCTCGGTTTCAGGCTTGCACATTTATTTCTCTATGTTGTGCAGCCTCTGAAAAAGGCAGGCCTTTCTGAACTTTGACTCCTAGGCCTTAAAAACAAGTCCTGATTCCCCAGGGAGAAAATTGGCATCATCTACCAAAAAAATGTTTTTTCTCCCTGGGGCAGACAAGAGAGCTCTATCATTTTGGAAGGAAGTATGTCCTGTGGTTTGAGAAGGGAATAGTTTGGAAGGATTCTCTTTGAGTTTGGAAAAGTGGAGTCATTCACTCATGGAATTTAGCCATACTTCTTTATTGTAGAGATGAGAGACTTCCGAGTCTCTGAAAGGTTCTTTGATGCCCTGAGATCATTCAACTGGTGGCATTTTAGCTATTTCAATTCATTAGTCTTTCGGTATTTCCATGGTGCCTAAGGCAACTTCTCCTCAGATTTTTTTTTCAATCCATGATTGAATCCTTACTAGCAGCAACAATAATTTTTCTCAATGAAACACAGACACACACACACACACACACACACACAACTCCCATTTGATATCAAATTCTCATCTCAATTTTGATCTGATCAAAATAGAACTCTTAATTTCCCTGCCATACATCTGCCCATCATCCACTACTGTCTCCCTCTTCTTAACTAATGGCAACTCTGGGACATAAACCTCATTTGTCCTTTACTCCTCTTGCTCTTTGGAAATTGACATCCAGATGTATGTCAGTCCCGGCATTCAGTTGTCACCCCCTCCACTACAACATCCCAACAGCATATTTTGCCTGGACCAGTTCAGTCACCTCCTAAGTCGTCCTCTTGTCTCCTCCCCCTCCCTTCTTACCCCCTTGTTCCCATTCTCTTCAGAGCCATTTACAGTGTAAGATGCAAAGTCTATACAGTGGCTGCCCTCACCCTGCACGATCCGAACTCTGACATTATGGCCGACTTTCCTTTCACATTCATTGGGCTCTAGCCACACTGGCCACCTTTCAGTTCCTCAAATGTGCCCACAAACTGCCATCTCAGGTCTTTTGCTCTTGCTATTCTTTTTGCATAGAACTCTCTTCTCCCAGCTAGGCAACAGCTTATTTCCACACTCCCTTGCCATTTCTGCTAAAATATCACTCTGTCGGGAAGTCTTTCTTGATCACTCATCATAAAGTGGTAGCATCTCCCCAGACTGCCCCTCTCTTTCCTCCACAGCATTCATCCCACTTACTGCGGTGTATGTATTGTTTGCTCACAACCCTCCCCAGCCCACTTTGCATGTACCATCCATGAGGCTAGGAGCCTGCTCTCGGATTTGCTCACACTTTGAATGGCTTCACTTAAAGTAGTAATTCCGTTCTTATTTGTTAAATGAATAAATTGATGTCAACAGTTGTGATACAGCTTGTCATTCTTGTAGATTGGGTCAAAATTCTAAAGTGTATTTTAACTATTTTTTTTTTTTTTATTGCTCTCATAACTGCTCACATCAGGCTTTGTAATAATTAACTATTGTTTTGACAAGAACTCTTCCCAATTTGAGGGGATAGCAATGTTTATAGTGAACCTTTACTGTTGACTGGATAATATGAACTCATTTCTGGCAAAAATATTGTGAAATAACATATATCTCCGTAGAGCTCATTTTTTTTGTGTAGAATTTTTCCTTATTCCCATGTAACACTAGATTCTGCTGCATTTATTTTACTTTCTTTAAAATTTAATGCTTATTCTATTTGGGGAGCTAGAACTGCATAAAAATGAAAAACTTTCCCCATGCTATTAACAGATATGTTATCAAGATATTTTATCTATTTCTAGGAAGTTTTGACACATTATGGAACAAGTAAGGATTCTTTTTTTCCTGACTTAATTCCCATTGACCATTGTTTGTGCCACAAAGATGAAGCTCTGCACTTCAGCTTGTCTTTCAGACAAACTCAGAGTGTCGTATTGAATTTCGAAGCATGTGCACTTGAGACTGAAAGCCCACTGTCAGGGAGGAGAAGCTGCCGTAGCCACATCTTGCCTCCTCTCCTGTGATGTGATGCAGCTAATCTTGGCTGAACTACTGAGATGCTTGTTACTGCTGCAATCCCAATGAATTTAGAGTGGTAATCAATTAACAGTAAATAGGTTTCTTTGTCAATTTGGAAGCATCCCAATGAAGGTAAAGATAGAGTGGAATAAGGTGATAAATAATTTATCAGCTGGAGAGAATCCCTAATTCCTCCCGCCCACTCATAGGTTCTAAATTATTTTTTTCGGGGAAACATGACACCAATAGCCAGAAACCTGGGACACAACTTAACTCTGTTTTTCAGGAAGAGGTTTTTAAACTTGAAGATGTGCCAGTGTTGCTGCTTCAGCCTGGATTTTATACAAATGCTCCAGTTGCAAAGGGTCAATTTTCTGTGGCCCTCCTGAGGACCTCAGCCATTTCTCTCGTTATGTTGATTATCTCCCCTCCAAGATTATTTCCCGACTTGCTTGCATCTCATTTTGTACCAGTGAAGTGCACGTGCTAATGTTCACACACACACACTGTAGCTCTTTTTATCCTCCTCTGGTAACTCCTTTTCTATGCATCTCAGGGTCTCGTCTTGGCTAGGCTTTCCTTTTATTAGTATCTTGACAGCTTGGAGATGGTGATTAGAACATTTAGAGCTCTGAGGCTGGGATGCCTTGTAGAGACTCGTGCCCAGCATGGATGCCATTTTCCATTCATGACCAGTCTTCCTTGCCCTCCCCTGCCTAGGTGTGGGTTAGTAAAGGCCCAGCTTCTTGTGCTCATTCCTGAGGCAGAGGTGGAACCCGTGGTCATGCTTCAACAGCTCCTTCCTCAGCAGGGACATCTGGGGATAGTGAATTCACTACCTGGCTCACCCATCCTCACTCTGCACCAATAAAGTCAGTCTGAGGACAGGAGGCCTGGCTTCCAGGTGTTCTCCTCAAGCCTCTGCCACCTCCCCTAAGTCTAGAGGCTAGCCCTAACAGTTGTCTAGGGATCTGAGTCCCTCTTTTAGAGTCTGCCAGCCCTTTAACCTGCTTTGGATCTTTTGTTGTTGTTTTACATTGTCTTGTATGGACTTCCCTTATCTGGAGTTTTCATTCACATTGAGAATGGCCCCCACCTTGAACGTCCTCACCCTATATGTACCTGCCCTTCCCCCTTGGATTAGACCCTTAGATATTGACTCTGGTCCAAGTCAAAAAATGAGAGCTCCCTGGTCCCATTGAATCTGGTGATTATGCACACGAGGAAAGGAACAGCTGTTCTGTTTTTGAAGATCCAATCATCCTATGCTGGTCTTAGTTAGCTGAGAGCTTTGGGGATTGAGGAGTTGGACTAGTCTCAATGGCAGTGCATGTCTAGTAAAAAGAAATCATTGCCACCTCTAGAAACAAGTGGATTTATGTGAAGCTAAAGAATCTTAAGTTCCAGGGTCTTCATTTGTATGGGCCCCTTCCGGTAACTTCACAGGGGCTCCAGCAATATATTCTCATAAACATATGATTTTGTAAATTTGCAAAAGTAAGACATTTTAACTGCAACCAATGAAAACCACTGTCTTTTCACTCTGACTTCCACTCTGTCATGTTTCCACTCACATGCCGTAGCGTTGGAATGGGCCAGGGCATTTTTTTTTTTTTTTTTTGGATATGGCTAAGGCGAATGTTAGTGAGATACATCTAGTTTGGGCATCTTGAGATGGATTTATGTGCTTAGCTATTACTTCTATGAGGAAGCTGTGGCTAGTAAAGCAGCCTTGCAGGCGCACAGTTCAGATATCCTGTCAGGAGAACGTGTGGCCATACTTCCTCCAGCTGCCACACCTTGAGGTCGAATACAACCTAGTCCAAGACCATGCTGTCCCTAGACTGCTCTCAGGTAATGACTGCGCTTGGCCAGGGTTCTAGAGCAGGACATTCCAGCCCAATGACGGATGGAAGTCTGCCAAGCAGCTGAGAATTTCTCAGAGCTGCATGGTAGTCTGAGGGTTCTCCCACCCAACTGTCCTTCCTTCTCTTTCCTTTCACAGGTGTCAGACCTTCATCACGTTTGAAAATTTCTGTACATTTCTGTTCCCCCTCTTGTTATCTTCCCTGGATATGTCCCTCAATAAATCTCTCACACATCTAATTCTATCTTGGTGTCTGACTCTCAGAGGACATGAACTGACAGAGTTAAAGGTTTTATAGGCTAGCTAGTAGCAGACCTTTGTGTAAACTGAGGTTTGTCTGACTCTGATGCTAATGAGTTTCACACTGTACTATGCTGCCTTTCTATGCCTAGTGGTTCCTCAACCAACCTTTGATTCCTTAACTCAAACTTGGTCAACTGTTCTCAGTCACTTGTGAGCATGTCACAGTATTTCCCACCTCACCTCCAGACCCCAGAGTATTTTTCTAGTGTTCTCATTCACTGTGGCCCTATCCAGATATTATACTTTACCCAAGCAAATTCTTTGTCTTGCTGGGACAGACCTTTGCTTATGACCTCTCCCCTGTCTAAACAGCCTTGCCCAGTGAGACCTGTGAAAATCTCATTAATTTCTTGCTGATGTGACATGAAAATCTGACATTGACAGCAGTGACATAAAACTCATCATATGACACTACAATGAGTACACCTGTGACAAACTGGTAAAGAGTGTCATTCATTCAAAGAGCAATTATGTTGAATCATTCCAGAAAACTTGAAATGTATGATAATCTTATAGGCCGTTTATGAAAGAAATTTGATATTTTATCAAAAATGACAATCCTAAAAATTTACATATTATCAATAAAGGTTGTGAAGCTTATACCAAAATACTACTACTACTACTAATGTTTTGATAACCATACTAGAAAAAAGGCTTAATTATTTATCTGCTATGGAGTGAATTGTGTTCCCCCTACATTCGTATGTTGTAGCCCTAACCCTCAATGTGACTATAATTGGAGATAGGACCTACCAGAAGATAATTAGGATAAAATGAGGTCATAAGATTGTGCTGATAGTGTCCTCTTAAGAGGACACCTCCTAAGAAGAGACACCAGAAAGCTCCCCTGCCATGTGAGGACTCAGTGACAAGATACCTGTCTGAAAGCTAGACTGAGACCTCTCACCAGAAATCAAATCCTGCCAGAATCTTGATGCTGGACTTTCCAGCCTCCAGGATTGGGAACACTTAATTTTCTCTTATTTAAGGCACCCAGTTTATATATTTTGTTATGGCAGCCGGAGCGGACTAAGACACTATCTTTCTACAGAATATTGATTCTCTACTGGGTGTGATATTTTTCCTCCCAGCACATATTTGGCAAGGTCTGAAGACATTTTTGATGGGATGTTACTGGCATCTAGTGAGTAGAGGTCAGAGATGAAAGAAAATTCCTCCAATGAGTACATAGGGCAGCCCGTGTCCCCTTTCCCCCCACCTGCTCCCAACAAAGAAATACCCAGCTCAAAATGTCAGTAGTGCCAAGATTGCTAAACCTGAACAACCCTGCTATTGAAAATGATATAAAATCTTATGAAGAGGTGATTAAAGAGTACATAGCCAATTATAAGGGAAAGTATTGTAGGGAGAGGTAAAGCAGGTAATTAATAAACATATTATCTTATATTTTCTGGGTTTGTTTGTGATATTTTTAAAACTTGTAATTTATATTTTGTATTTTCCTAAGTAAAACTTGATTCATCTGGTTTAGAATTATGATTAAACACTTATATACAAAACATTAGTACATTTGTCTCCACTGTGATTCGGGATCTCAGCATTATTATTTTATTTTTGAGTATACTTTGACAATCTAAAAATGCTCAGTAAAGTTTAACGACACGGAACATTTTTATAAATGGAATAAAATGCTGTTATTATCGTGTATGTAGGTAAGAGATTTGGCCTTTCTCACTAAACCCTCTTTGCCCTTTGCAGAAGATTTTCCTAAGCTGTTGAAATATAGAGCATTCAAGTTATGTATCCTAGGGTCTCTTCTTTAGTGATGTATATTCACATGGGAGTCATGCATACCTTACCCACCTCTTTCACCTTGCCCCCATAAAACTAAGTACCAAGTCATGACACTTTTGAAACTTTTCAAATATTTCCCATCCTCTCATTACATTAGGGTCTCCATCAATCCTCCATTAGACAGCTGAACAGCTTCCTATTCCGGCTTAGCCACGCTCCCACTTCGTAGCCTACACAGCTGGTGAATGATTTAGCGCCATCAGTCACCTGTCCGTTTGACCATGCTGCTGCATGTTAAAACCATTCAATGATTTTCCACTTGCATTTCCATTTTTAAGGATTAGAACTTGTTCTTCAGCAGGGTCCCAATGTGTGATATTGATCCAACTGAGTCAGGGGGAAGGGCTACAGCCTCCCCTGCTTAGACTGTCCCTTACCCCTTACCCCTGTATGGTCCCTGGGGCACCTTTATGATACCCATGAAGAATGACTGTAATAATTTATCCACCAAACACAGGTACTTCTGTAAGTGAATGATGAAATTATTGTTAATTATGCTGGGTGAATAGGTGAAAAATGAGGTTGTCCCAGGCATACCGGAATGTTTAAATAAACATTTTAAGCATTTTTAGGATTTTTCATATCATTTTAAATCTTATTTACTTATTAAAGCGTAAGACGATTGTATTAAAATCTCCACCTCCTACTGTGTTTCTATTTATGTCTCATTGTATTTTTAACAGTTTCTGCTTCATGTATTTTATATTTTAAAGTATAATTGTTTATGACTCTAGTATCATTATTATAGATTGTGACGTCATACAAAAATAAGATTATGCATATTTTAATTTTTGTTGAAGGCTACTTTTCTGTTATTAATATAATCTGGCTGTTTCTTTTTTCTTGGGCTTAATTGCTACATTTTGTCCAAATATTTACTTTTCCTATTTCTTTGTCGGTTTGTTTTAGGGAGGCCTATTATCACTAGCTTTTGTTTTGTACCTAGGTCTAAGAGTTATTTTTAGCAAATGTGTTTGTTATTATAATTGATTTTGTTGTTATCTTTGGAGATTTCTGTATTTTGTGGTTTGTATGTTTTGAGTCTTTTAAAGTTCTTTTTTTTTTCTTTTTTTATCAGATGATATGTGTTCATTTTAACTTTTTTTGCTTAATTATTTGGAAGAAAAAAATTCCTGAAAACAGTATTTTAGAAGTTACCTTTAAAATTTAAGAATGGCCTATTTGAACACACAGTTTACTGATTATCAGTGTCATGAATGAACCAGAAACAATTGCCACCCTCCTGCTAACCAAGTGCCTACTTTTATTCACCCCTTCTGCTTCGCAGGTTTTTTCATATGATTTTGGATTTCCAAATCAATGGATATAATGAAATTTTATATGTTAACATTAAGTAGCTATTCTTTCTATATCTTTTTGTTGTTGTTGTTGTTTTGGCGAGGTGATAATCAATCTTTATTCATACAAATTATAATTTTTTTTAAATTAAAATTTATTGGGGTGACATTGGTTAGTAAAATTACATAGGTTTCAAGTGTACAATTCTGTAAAACATCATCCATATATCACATTGTGTGCTTACCACCCAGTGTCAGTTCTCCTTCCATCTATATCATTTCTTCATGTTTTCTTTTTGTTTTACAATTATTATCACATTTAACTGTGTTCCATGCATTCTTTTATGCCACAGGCTCACTTCTTGGCTCTCTCTCTTTTTTTTTTAAGATTTTATTGGGATGGGGAACAGGACTTTATTGGGGGAGCAGTGTGTACTTCCAGGACTTTTTTCCAAGTCAAGTTATTGTCGTTTCAGTCTTCGTTGTGGAGGGCGCAGTTCAGCTCCAGGTCCAGTTGCCATTGTTAGTTGCAGGGGGTGCAGCCCACCATCCCTTGCGGGACTCAAGGAGTTGAACCGGCAAGCTTGTGGTTGAGAGCCCACTGGTCCATGTGGGAACCGAACCGGCAGCTTTCGGAGTTAGGAGCATGGCGCTCCATCTGTCTGAGCCACCGGGCCAGCCCCTGTTTTTTCTTTCTTTTTTTTTTTAAGGAGGGCACAGCTCACAGTGGCTCATGCAGGGATTGAACTGGCAACCTTGGTGCTATCAGCACCATGCTCTAACCAGCTGAGGTAACTGGCCATCCCTGGCTCTCTTTTTGATTCATCTTTTGAACTGCTAATATTGGCAGGAGGAACTCTGGGAGATACCTTTGTGAGCTTGTGCTTTACGAAAGAATAATTTTCTCCTGTCTTATTACTTGAATGATAATTTGGCTGAGCACCGGGTTTGGTGGCAACCTTTTTCATTTTCAAAACATCTTTAAGTTGCTTTGTTTTGTTTTCACCTTTTTTAACATGGCCTTTAGTGCTGTAGAGAAGCCCAGGGCCAGTTTCAGAGGTTTTCTTCTGAGAGTGGTAACTCCTGTGTGTCCTGCCCGCAACCTTAGGGATGTGTGATTTGCTGTTTTTGCCTTTTCTTGAAATTCACAACTTCACCAGAAAATGATGAAAAAATAAAAAGGTAAAGTAAGGCCTTTTGATCTAACACCTCAGGTCTTTCTTGAGATGTTTCCTAGATTCCCTTACATAACTTAAGGAAAGATTAGCAATGTTTTAATCTTTCGTGAAAACATGAGAACATTTTACTTTATTAGAAAAGCTTTACTCTTTTGTATTCTTTATTATGTCATGATTGTGTGTGTGTGTGTGTGTGTGTGTGTGTTTCAGGAAATTAATTTCTTATATCTTTATTTTCTTATATCTTTCTTATATCTTATATCTCTCTTATATCTCATTTCTTATATCTTTATTTTCTGTTCTCCATTTTAGTCATATAATTTTTCTTTTCTTGTCTTTTTGTTGGAGGTGGTCATCGAGAGGACGTGATTCCTGGTTAACTCACGAGCTGGATCTGGGTCATAGGAGGCCCCTCACCCTCACCCCATCCTTGGTCACACGCTGTCCCCTCTGTTCCCACAGTGGGAGCCATTTTCAAGGATGCAACCTTGAGAGAGCAATGTGGTGTTTCGACCATCTGGGCTGAGTACGTGATGGAATCCAGGTAAGACCTCTATATGAATTTTTAAGATTCTAGTGGGTGGGTGCGGAGATCTACTCTCTTGTGGTCACCCAAGATAAGTTTCCTTGCTTATTAGAAGTGCCACCTACTAATCTGGAGTGGCCTGCCTCTGTTTTTGGTATCTCCTTGCCCTCTGTGTATGGGGGCCAATTTGTGAACCAACACATTCTGCATTCTTTAAGTGCTTCTTAAGTTTGTTGCCTGTTGGACCTATTTAATTTTCTATAATATTGCTTCTAATATCTTGCTCATCTTTTTATCCCCAGATCGCCTTGCTCTTAATAAAGACATATTAAATGAGTAGTTTAATTTTATTACAATTTTATATCATTACAGTCTTTCCAAAATGCAGCTCCCACATTCAGTCAGTTCTTTTCTATTTAACTGTTAACATTACATTATTTCCTAGAGTCCATATTTTCTTCAATTTCATTGGGAATAAAAATCAGGTGTCTGCAAAAAAGAATCTACTCCTTTACTATTTTCTACAATAGATCTGTTTTCAAAAGTATGCTTTTCTTTTGCAGTTTTAGTACTTATGTCCTTCCCCTTTTTTTTAAGTGTGGACTATTTTCATAAGTACCATGCTTATTTTTGTTTGGTTTTGATGTTTTCTTTCCTTGAATGAGCAGAGTGGGTCCTACTGTGGTATTTGCCTACAAACAGTATTGGTGGCTTACTCTTGGGTTAGTCTCACTGTCCATTTGACAGCTGTTGGAGCTTCTCTTCAACCTGGAGGCAAGAGTTGTTGTTTAGATTTCCTTTTTATAATATTGTGCAGCTGGCTTTGGAGGGATCTGTTTCCTGGTCCAACTGCACTACATTGTGGTGAGTTGGGGAATCAATTTTCGGTTAACTGAAGCAATCTGTAGTTCTTCTTTTGCCAAAGATAGTGAATAAATAATCAACAACCTCCCCACTGGTCCCAGGTCTCTCTCATGAGCTTAGACCTTCTCTACAGCTGCAGTAATACCCCTGGAGGTCAAGCATTACATTTTGATATACTTCCCATGCTGGCCACCTCGTTTAGTATTTCTGGGAATTATTACCTTGCGGTGGGTAAGAAGAGTGGCACTATTTTCACATGGGCATTGATCATGGGCATGATATGCAGATGTTGGCGACGTGACTCTGGCTATGCCAGGAAGTAAGCTGCAAACACATAGGTGTAGTCTTCCCTTATTGGTCAGCAAAGTCTCCAATGAGGCAGACAGAGGTCAAGTACTAGCAAGGCTGGTACTAGACTTGGCACTGAAGCATGAGTCTGCCAATGCTAATCCTTGAGTGTCTGACTCATGGAGAGCCCTGGAAGACCCCAGGGGAGGGGCTGGGACACTCAAGGGACTAGAGCAATTAATCAAGCAGCTGAGAATTATTTCAATATATTGAAATAATTTCAATATAATTTTAATATATTTAAATATCGTATGGCTATACCAGTATAGACATCTCCAATACACCGTATTTCCCCCAAAATAAGACTCAGTCTTATATGAAGCTTTCCTTCAAAAGATGCATTAGGGTTTATGTTCAGGGGATGATCTCCTGAAAAATCATGCTAGGGCTTCTTTTCCGGTAAGGTCTTATTTTTCGGGGAAACACGGTACCTCTTGCTCCCGACCTAGCATTTTCTTCCTTCGAAAAATTCCTTGTTGTTATAGTAATGGTTCAAGTCATTAATTATGTCTAGTGTCCAATGGGAATAAAACTTAAGTTTTTAAGAGTATTTCATTGTAGGGTATGATGAGGAAGAAAAGTCATGGAGTATTATAACTAATGTATTTTACAAAGGAGGAAACAGAAACTCAAGAATTTCATCTAAATAAACATGGCCTGTGACTAGGACCCTTACTGCGTTTATTCTTCTGCCTCCTGCCACATTGAAATCTTGTATCATATACTTTCCTGTATGCAGCTGATCCTATATAAGATAGAACTATTGCCAGAGAAACTTGAGCTAGGAACTATAGGTTTGAACCTCACCTTTGAAACTTACTCAGTTGTCTGATCTTGAAGGACTCATTTAACCTCTCTGAATTTGGTTCACCTGCAAAATATGCTATCCAGAAGATCAAATAAAGGGTGTGAATAAGCTTTGTACATTGTATCTTTGAAATGTTAGTTGTTTATGAATGCATATATGTTTCATATTTTCTGTAAGGTTTAAACATCCCATTATGTTATATGTTTGATTAGCACTTAAAGAATAGTGCATTGTGCACGGTAGGCATTAGACATATTTGGTCATTACTGAGTGCATTTTGGGCTTATGAGCCTGGTTTTAAATGACTGGACTTAATTTTCTTCCCCTTGATTTTTAGGTAAGTTCTATAAAATACAGAAAGAAATGTTTAAATAGAGGTTTTCTCAAATGCATGTATTTATTTTGAGTAATGTTAATGCTCTTCAATTATTCTTGATATTTTTCTTATCATTTATGAAACCATCGTTATTTAAATAAGTATACACTTATGACACAGTTTTATACTTATTTCATTTATTGCTTATCTCATCAATATTAAATGGCAAGTTTCGTTTATTGTAAATGTTTTACACTTGTTTCCTTCTTCTATTGCTGTTTTTAAAGCCTAGGCATTCTGGAACATAAAGGGAAGAAAAATAACTTTTATAGAATGCCTAAACATCATTTCTGTTAAGAGCACATGTTTCCTTTTTGGTAGAAGTATGAAAAAAAATTACTGATTTCTTTAATAAAACAAATGTCAGATGATGTAAGGCCAGCAGCCAAGGAAGTGTGCAAGAGCCATGGGACCTTAAAGTCTGCCTGCAGGTAGATCCCTTCCTCCCTGGTGTTTTTCACTGGTGTCTGTTGTCGTGGAAGCTCTGACTTTGGGGTGTGTTTCTCCTCTTTATGTTCAGGCCCCCCAGAGTGGGCACTGATCATTCGCTTTGTTCTGCGTAACTTAGCTGTGAAGGGATACACTGGGAGTTAGGAGGCCCTGGCTTACTAGACCCACTTCAGCTCAGTTTGGGTCCCCTGTGGGTCCTATGTTGAGGCCCATGCCTCACCCTAGAGCTGCTGTTCTGGCCATTCCCTGGTCCTGACCCTATGGCCTCAATCTACGTACACAGAACGTTGCAGTCCTCTCTACATAGGCAGACAGTCTAATCAATGATCCAAACCAGGACACTTATGAGAATAGAAGGTAGCGGAGTTAACTTCACCAAGTTAACAAGAATTAGCTGGAGCTGTCCTAGGCACACTGGGATATATAGTTTCCAAAATGATAAGAGACTCACATGTAGGAATGGCAAGAGGGAAGAACTTGAGGGTGTCAATTCTTCATAGAACGGTTGATTTTTAAAAAGTCACCTCTGTGGAAGTCAACTAACCATGCTTAGATGCAATCACTCATAAGCATTTTCACATTCCCATTTGGAAACAATTATCTTATCTTGCTATGAGAACACAAATCTAAAACTTGAAATTGGGCTTACCAGATTTCTCCTTCAGAGGATACATACAAACTCAAGAAATTTATACTGGAGTTTACATATTCCATTTGTAAAAATATTAGCTCCTAAACTTAGAAAATATGGCTTCATATTCAAAGATCTAATTTATAAAGTGCTATTTTACCACCCACTTTTAGCTGTGGCTGCTAAATAGAAACAATATTATCCCCAATAATGGCTCTTGGAAATACATGTCTCCATCCTGGTTTATTCATTAATTCGCAGACACTTGTACTGTTTAAATGGCTCGTGGTACTTTTGAAGGAAATCTTATCTGAAACCTAAGCAAAGCACTGAACCATTCCCTCCCAGTTTTCATCAAATGCCTCCATTCCCCTCCTTCTTTCTTCCCCTCTACCCCACACAGACCTTTATCGGGCAATAGGAAGAAAAATACATCTTATGAAAGCTTTGGAAAAGGATTCAGTTCCCTACATCAGAGTTCCACCTCCCCTGAGACCTCATTATTTCTTTGAGGTTCTTACCCTGCAAATCAGGTCTGTTCTCCCGGCCCTCCCTCCTCCTTTTTCACCCTCTGCTCTCCCATTGAATTCACCTAGCTGCATGGAATGTACTGTTTTTCCAGCTCTGGCAAATTTCCCGATAATGTAATTGTATTTCTAAAGTTCATGTTAAACATAGTAGATTTTTTAAATATAAAAAAACAAACACCTATGGAGACAAGAGGAGTTTGGAGTTTAAAAAAATGTCTTAAGGCGAGATTTGGGAAAATTGGATTTTCCGTGAGGAGCAAAACAAACAAGGCAGGGGAAAAAGCAGGGGGTGGGGTAGCATTGCTGATAAATGTTGTCAGCAGCCCCAAACCCGAGAAGACACTGCAAAATCCTTCCTCCTCAGGTGAGAACCTGACAGGTGGTACCCTGAAGGCAGCGCGGACTAGTTCAGACTGCTCTACCCTGTGGCTCCTGATGTTCTGGCATCTTTCTCCAGCAGCAGACAGCTCAGGTGGTCTGGACAAAACACGGCACTTCTGTTCACTGTTTCCAGGACATTAGTACCTGGAGGCCATCAGGAGGCTCGTTCTCAGTGGAGGACATTTTTCCCTCCTTGTCACCGATGGTGTGGAACGGCTTCTGCTCATCATTCGCTTTTAATCTGGCCCAGTGATGAGAAAGACCTGCTGCGGCCCGCCTAGCAGGTGAAGAATCCAGATGCTAAGCTCCAGGATTAATTTTGCTAGCAGTGGCATCTGGGAGTCAACTCCTTTCCCCTGGCTTGGTGATCAGACTGGGTTAACCCCTTGCAGTCCAAAAGGCTCATTTGTTGTGTCGAAATTAGCAATCCAGCTCGCCTGGTAGGAAGAGCCATGCTAATGCTCTGTAAATGCAGGAATCTGTATTTAAACACCAGCGTCCTGAGGTTTATCAGAGCCTTTGTCCCATGAGGGACAAAGAACAATACCTGGAGATGATAGGGAGACTGAGTCCTGTGCATGCTTTTCTAAGCCACCCTTGGAGAGTGTATTCTGAGCAGGGAAGGCTGTTGTCAGTGTCTTTGAAAAGAAAGGAAAGGCAGAGCCTAGGAAAAATGCTGCTCTAAGTGGGAACAATAGTGGATCAGAATATTATTATTTCAGAAAGCAATTAGATGATCTCCCCAGCCGCCCCCCCTAACTCATTCTCTCTCTCTCTCCCTCTCCTCTCACCCTCTTTTCATTTGAATTTTGCTTTTGTTTGGTGAAACCATCTTCCTCAGTCCCTAAAAGTCAAGGAGAAAATTTACAACCTGACTCTGCCTTCATGAAATCTTGCCTCTACCGTGGTGTTTTTGTTGTTGTTGGAAAGTTTACGACTGAGTGTCTGCAAGCAACAGTACTTTGAAAGGGGCTCTAAATATTAAACTCATTTCAAGTGTGACTGGAGACTCAGGCAGACTGCAGGAGTGGTGACAATTTATTACTCTTCAGAAGCCCTAAAGCAGAGTAAATATAGATTTACCAGTGATAATATGAGAACAACAGATCAATTTGATTTTAAGTAAATCCTTCCCCCTAAAAGCCAGAATTTGATTAATCCATGGACCCTGGCTGGAGTCACTGGGAACTCATTGAAACACAGATTAGTTTCTCTTCTCCCCATAGTTAAATGTACCCAGCTGCCGAAGACGGGAACATTCTGAATTCTTTTTGTCGTCTCCGATCGTCAGTGTTTTAGTAATTGCTTACCCCAAGTTTAAGTGTCATGTCTAGTTTCAAAACAGTCGGGAAGCCTGCGATCATCATTTATTATGTATGTAGGGAAAACAGCCTCATCCAGCAGTCTTGTAAGGAAATTCGGAGGCTCTGTATCCAGCCTTGGCCATAGCCTGTGTGCATACATGGCTGTTTGGAACTGCTCTCAAGGACCCAGTAACCCATATCCAATTTATTCTGCTGTGTCCTAAGGATAGAAAAGCCCTACAAATTCCAGAGAGATGTGGTAATACTTTAGTGTCATGAAAATCTTACTAGCACTTTGAATTTGCAGTCTGCTTTTTGCTCCGAGTCTCTCAGAAAAAACTTTTGAAACATTTATGTGCTTCACAGATATTTGTGGCTAGTGGAGATCAACTCAGTTTTACAGGCAGGAAGATTGGGAAAAAGAGCAGGTAGGGACATTTTTAGCAGTACCCGGAAAGTCAATGCCAAGATGGTCTAGAAGTAAATATCCATGTGGTCAATTATTGAGCCATGTGTTCAAGAACGCGAGTTCATACCGACTTTATATGTGAGTGTGATAATTGTGATTTTACAGTTTACAGAGAACTTCTACATATATTCTTGAATTTGATGTTTGAATAATCCTAGGATGAGATTTAATTCCCATTTTCAGGTGAAAAATCTGAGGAACACAAAGTGACCTCATGTCAACTGGTAAACTTGTGCATCTAGTGTATCTGAGTCTGCAGCCAAGGTCTTTCGAATCATTGCCCAGTGTTTTTTCCTCTACTTTGGCCCATTAGTAAAGCTGATGTGGGGAGTTGAGTGGCTGCTTTTGTTTCTTTTTAGAAAGTGTCTGCTGATTACAATGTTCTTTAGCCAGGGAACTTTAATTTTTTTTTTTTTTTAAACATTGAGACTTTAGCTTCATTTATGTTCATGGGTTCTGTCAGTTAATTTACTCTTTTTCCCAGGAAATGGCCATTATTCCATTTATTTTAAGTAATAATGATGTCAATGAAATTAACTCACTAAGTCAAAGGGTTGAAGAATGTCTGTATAAAAATCTCATATTTAGGCCCAATTTTTATTCTGGGGAATTTGATAAGCATTATTTTATAGAGTTATTCTTAAGTGGGTATTTTCTGAAAGTGCCATGAAGTTCTAATTCTGTTCATCTGATTTATGCACAACTGCATGTAAATGGTATGTGTACTATATTCCAGGGTTCCTAGAAGCTCTATTTCTTTTAACATTGCTTAATAAAATTGAATAAGAGTGGTTTTCAAAGATCTTACTTTGCTTTGCAAAATAAATAATAGGTCCAGGTGGCATTTGCTCTGCTCTAGATTTCATAGTGAATTTAGGAAATTTCCCCAAATCATGTTGCTGCCCATTTTTGTAGAGGACATTTGGGGTAAAGGTTTTTCTTTTCTTTTAATCCCTTCATTTCAGAATTTCTCATGTGCAAAAAACAAGTGTAGGGAAGGGCTGTGGAACTATACTTTGACAGTTACTAGGAAGGCAGTGTTGGGGAAAATGTTGACTAATGAATTTTTCCCAGTGAATTATGAGGCTTCTAATAAAGTCTTATCAGTCAGCTGCTCCATCAAAGCTAGTTAACTAACAATTTTCACCACTATTAATCCCTGGCTGGAGTTCAGTGCTTTGGATTAAAGCTCTGACCCATATAGAAAAAATAAAATATAGAAAGGTAGTCTACTTTGGGAAAGACTCTGACTCAAGGTATTGACAAGGCTGGGCCTCATTGGCCAACAATTTCAGGGTGACCTGTAGGCTTTGAAATCTCCTCTAAGATTTGTTAGAAGAAGTAGTTGGGTTAAATTATGCTGCCTAAGTGAGTGGGAGAAACATGAGAACAAATCCCAACATATAACTTGCCTCTTTCCCTCCTGCCAAATCTCAGAGGGTATTGATGATACACAGGGGGGAAATGCTGAGTCATGTGATGGGGAGAAGAGCTCTGCCTGGCTAGATCAGGGCAACCCGGAAGAGATGAAGGATTCTGCCTGGTGTATATGGATTACAGCCAGGCTCAAGGGAGTATTTCCTACCTGTGTTTCGAAGCCCTATTTAAATGCACCTGCTCCATGACCCTTCTCTGATTTTCCTCAATTGTGATTTCTCATCCTTCAGTTCTTGCATAACATTTTATCTGTATCTCTCTGGCGACATTAATCAGGGTCACATTTTGTTATGATAATACATTAAATTTTTTCTTTTCTATATTTAGACCTGAAAGTAAGTTCTGTATCTTATTTATTTTGAAACACTAACAGCACTTAATCCTGTACTTTACATGTAATGTGTTTTCATCACATATTTGTTAGATGTCTCGGTGGGTTTCTACCATAGCTGAATTGTTATAATTAACTGTCCTTCGAAATAAATTTCATGAGATAGTACCAACATTTGAAAATAATTGTGTATCAAATGAGATACAAATATAGACATAATATTTCCCTTTGTAATAAATACGTTCTATCTGGTAAAGTTGAACATGTTTTAAAGGCAAATTTAATTTCATTATTTGTTTTCATTTTAAAACTGAATACAGACCTAGCCAGAGTCCTATGGGGAAAATAGCTTAAGAATTGAAAATGTATAGCTGAGTAAAGCATTATGAAGTATATTATTTCTTTTGTTGCCAAATTTTATATTGACTTATATTTTTCACTCATGTTACTGTTTTGGCAAAGTCTTGCACAGGAGAATATTTGACAGAAAAATAGTTTTCTAATGAAATAACCATTTCAAAATAAAGGTTGTGCTAAAACGTGGAAACTATAATGATTATATTAGATGAGGGAAGAGAACTTTGATTCCATTAAGAGGAAAACTTATTTTTCATGGGAGGGGTGGTGAGAGGTAAGTCATAACGGCCTGCTTCCTCTGTGTTATTTCCTATAGCCGTAACTTATACTTACAGGCTGGGTAAGTGAGCTTAGTCTAAGTTACTCTGTTTACAAACTACCTGAATATCTCAGTGGTTTGCACAGATAACAGTTCTCACTCATGATATACCATGTTTCCCCAAAAATAAGACCTAGCCGGACAATCAGCTCTAATTCACCTTTTGGAGCAACCATTAATATAAGACCTGGTCTATTTCACTATAATATAGAACTGGGTATAACATAATATAATGTAATACCGGGTCTTATATTAATTTTTGTCCCAAAAGACGCCTTAGAGCTGATTGTCAGGCTTGGCCTTATTTTCGGGGAAGCACAGTACATGTCCATTGTGTGTCAACCACAGCTCTGTTCCACATTCTCTTCATTGGGGCACCGGCACTGACAGAGTAGCCCCTATCTGGTCATTTTCAAAAATTATTATTTCATGTGTCAAAGGTTAAGACCATCACTCTGTATCTGAAATAAAAATCTGAACATTGAATTTATTGCTTATTTAAGTGAGGGAAAGCTATGTGGATCAGGCATACACTCTTCCAGCAAAGCAAGAAACGTTTTTAGAGCTTTCAGGAAAGAATGGAATTTGGGAATTGGGCCACTTTCAGGATGGGAGTGTGCTGACATCAACTGTGGAAGCATGGCTACTACAGTGTGACTGCTGTTAGCTAATTGACATTCAGAGACTGTTTCTTTTATAAGTCCACTCTCTACTGGATGACATTTAGAAGCAAAATGCTGTCACTGATTGGCTGTTGTTCCCAAGCAGTTGTGATTATTACTATGGCTATAGAATTGTCATTGATTGATTAAATAGATTTAAAGAATTATAGTGTTTACCTGTTTCCATGGCTTCAGGGCATTTTTCCCCCCTAGGAGTATGGAAACTTTTATTATTTCATGCTCCCTTGGCAGTCAGAAAAGAGAATATGCTGAAACTCCGTGTAGGCTGTTATAACTTCTGTTTGGAAGTGACACATGTCACACCCATTCATATTCCATTGGTCAAAGAAAATCACAGAGATGAACTTAATTAGAACTTCCAATCAATACACAGGTAGGGGCAGAAAATATTTTGAGCTATAATAGGATGTACTACACAGGTAGAAATTACCATAAATGGCCAATACAGTGAGTGTACTTAGCTGCACAGGAGGGGTACAATGATTCTTTAAAAACAAAGCCAAACAATACATGAAAAAGATCATCTCATAGGCTTTTAAAACCGTCTTCTTATAAGGATCTTCATTTGTGGCACTATATGGCTTACTGGTAGCTAGGAAATCATGTTTATAAATGTTAAATGTTGTTTTTTAATGTATACTTTGTGTAGTAAATTCTAAGGAACAAAAGGGCTTTATTTGTGATCTCATCTGACTTGCAAGAAGAAAAACATGACCCAATAAAAATCAGGCAATACACAGCTGCAACAGCAACCTATTGTAACAGCACTTTGAGCATCTCACTTCTTAAAATTTCTTCAATGGCTTTCTGTGGGCTGGAATGAAGAGTCCAACGTTCTGGACTGGCATTTCTAGCTTTATTTATTTTTAACCTCATATTAAGGTGATCTCTGACAATGATTTTAACAATAAATTTTATTATTTTTCAGTTTTTGAGTCTTACGGAGCATTTTAACATACATAACAGACAGTTACTCACTTCATACTACGTAAACCTTTTCTTATAGTTGCTATGAAAATCAACCAGCCTGGTGAGGCTCTAAGAGGTCAGCATACCTAGTGCAGGTCAGTGTGTGGGAGCTGGTGTCGGTCTCAGGTCTAGTGCACTCTGTGATGCCACCTGTTAATCCAGACAAATTGACCTATTGGTTAGTCTCCCTCAATCCCTTTGGCTTTAGTGACTTTTTCCTTTAATTATATTACACCATCTGTCATGGTGTGGATCAAAAGGTCCATAAATGGGTAGATGAGACAACTCTGTTTTACGTAGGTTAACTAGCTGACACAATTCGTCAATATTGAGCAGAATTTCTCTACTAATTAACTGGCCATTTGATTAAGTTTGGGCTCTGAGACATTTTTCTGAGCTATATATAAATATAAATGTAAATAGAAATATAACATGGTTTTTTAGAGCAGTTTTAGGTTTACAGAAAAATTGGATGGGAAGTCCAGAGATTTCCTGTATGCTCCCTGCCCCCACACATGCAGAGTCTCCCTGTTACTGACATCCCCCACCAGAGTAGTATATGTATTATAATTGATGAACCAACATTGGCAAAGCATAATCACCCAAAGCCCACAGCTCATTCTAGGGTTCACCCTTGGGGTCCTTCATTCTAAGGGTTTGAATAAATATATATTGACATATGTTCATCATTATAATATCATGCAGAGCAGTTTTACTGCTGTAAACATCCTCTATGCTCTGCCCATTTATCCTGGCCCCCCACCTCCAGGCCTTTTCCAGAATGTCCTATACGAGTAGTTGGAATCATATGATATGTAGTCTTTTCAGATTGGCTTCTTTCCCTTAATAATACGCATGAAAGCTTCCTTCATGTCTTTTCATGTCTCAACACCTCATTTCTTTTTTTACACTGAGTAATATTCCATGGTATGGATGCACCAGAATATACCAGGGGGTACCAAAAAAAATGTATACACATGACTTGTATTCATCTTTTGTTATCGGTATATATTGAGTATTACAATTTTAATGCAGTTTTTTCCTTTCTTAAAGCGTGTATACATTTTTTTTTTTTTTTGGCACCCTCTGTATCTATCCATTCACCTACTGAAGGTAATTTTAGTTGCTTTCAAGTTTTGGCAATTGCAAATAAAGCTGCCATACCCATCCTGGTGCAGGTTTTTGCGTGAACATGAGTTTTCAACTCCTTTTGGTAAATACCAAAGGGAACATTCTGGATCATATAGTAAGAATGTGTTTAGTTCTATAGGAAACCATTTTGCAATCTCACTGTCAACGAATGAGAGCTACTGTTGCTCTACATCCTCATTTGGTGTTTTAAAGGAGACAGTCATGTAATTTCCCCAAAGTCCTAACCTATCTTAAGCTCGTAGACCCTTCAGTTTATGTACAGACCTATAGATGCTTCTAGTTGTATAAATATACGTTGACTACAAGCAGATGCATGTATATAATAATAATAGTGGTGGTGATGATGGTGATGACGGTGACGTCCGCGATGAGGATGATGACGGTATCTGACATTTATGGACCTTTCATTCTGTGGCTGGGGTTGTAGTTTGATGCATTATCCCCTGTAATGTGTGTCACAGGACTATATATGAGAGATAAGTTCCAGAGCCAACACTTTTAACCACAATGCACCCTGTTTGCCATTTCAATAAATATGCACGTGTGTGTATTTGTTGTGTGTGTGTCCCTTCACGTGCTAAAAGAGATGGAGAAAAAATAGGAAGAATGAGTCCAACAGATGACCTGAGGAGGTACCAGCTGTGTGCATGTGGTTGGATCAGCTGCAGGTCACTGCCTGCACCTCTGCCATATAAATCAGTATTTCGCAAACTGGGTGCCAGGTGGCTTGGGTTTTATCACTATCATCTTGGGTTTTACAGCTATATTTGTCAGATATAAAGTAACTGCCCTACACTATTTTCTCTTACCTCACTCCCGAATTACTTTGGATTGCTTCTCTCTGGTACACAAATTGCTGAACTATGTATTCTTTGCATGCTATGCTGCTAATATACTCCGGACACCACTGGGCGAGTTTAAACTACCTAATGCCAATAAAAGACTCATGTTCGGTGTCAAATAACGTGCGGAAGAAACATGCTTCACTTCTACTTTGTTGGTGGATATGATACATTGGCTCTGTAAACACAGAACTTAGCATGACAAAAACATCGTTTTCAGATAAACAGACGATTCTCTTCGTTTTTCTTCCCTGCATATTTTTTCTCCAAAGTGTATGAAATATGTTTTCTCATTACTTGCTTGGCACTTTCAGGTTGGTTTCTTTTAGGATGAACAGGTTTTAGATTCCCAAGCAGAACAATGAAAGGAACACTATGCAACCTACTTCTGTCTGCTGCAGCCCAAGGGGAGGGAACAAAGTCAGTTGCCTGGTAGAGGTGGTCTTTAAGTAAAGGTCAAATAAAATTGTACTGGAAGCTTTGAGATTAACTTCAAGTGGCTGTTTTAGGTGGGGGTGGGGGTCTGACCTTGTGAGATTTGGAGAGAAGAAAACAATATTCTAAAGCAAAGTCTTTTTGTGTCTTCTGATTCCTCGCTTCTTTATTCTTAGAAATATAAAATGCTGACTCGTCTGTGATTCTTTTTCTCTTCAGTAGGTTATACAAGGTGTGCACTAGAGTATTTATCATGAAAGAAGTTTGTGAAAATTTGGAAGAAGTTGAAAGATGTACCCTAGGGCTGCTATAACAAATTACAACGAACTGGGTGACTTAAAACAACCAAAATTTATTTTCTCACAGTTCTGGACGTTAGTTGTCTGAAATCAAGGTGTCAGCTGCTCTCTCTCTGAAGGTCTAGAGGATGATCATTTCTGGCACCCTCCTATCTTCTGGTAGTTGCAGGCTATCCTTGACATTTCTAGGCTTGTAGATGCATCACTCCTATCTCTTCCTCTGTTGCCACTTGTCCTTGTGTGTCCCTTTAAGTCAAAATTTTCCTCTTATATGCTGGATTTTGGATTAGTGCCCACTCCTATCCAGATGACCTCTTATTGATTACATCTGTAAAGATCCTATATCCAAATGAGGTCACATTTATAGGTACCAGGGATTAAGACATCAACACATCTTTTTGGAGGACACAATATCACCCGCTACAAGAGGAAAGGCAGTATACTAGGAAAAGCACTGGATTTGTTGTAAAGGTTTCCCTAACTGTTGACTTGGAGGGAGTATGTGGTGGTTAGCTCTCTTCATATTTCCATCAACTTCTCCACCCATGTTTTCAGGTGGACAGTTGAGGTATTTTCAGTCTTTTGTTAAGTGCTATGCAAATGCAGCTTTCAGAAAACTCATGCTAGTTCCGCCTCCCAACCTGGTTGTCAATCCCAAACGCTTCCAGTGAAGTATAGAAATTATAGAGCCACTGCCTTGAAATCAGAAGACTTGGCTTTGGTTGTGAACTCCGCCACTTCTCAGCTGTGTGCCCTTGAGTTCTGGTCCTTAACCCTTCTAATAGTCTATTAGGTAAATGACAAGTCTATCTACCCAGTCAGATTAAATGTAGGATGTGGAGTGAGAGTATTCCTTTTGCCTCAGAATTGGCAACTACAGCCCACAGAGTCCAAGGACTGCTAATGACATACATTGTTTGAAACAAAACACCAAAATTGGGGCCGCTTTCCATGAGCTCTGAATCTATATTGCTGTTCCCAATCATTGCCAACATAGTATCCCATAAACATCCCCTTCCCTATGTCCGCCCTCTCCTAGCCCCCCATTATGTAAGCAGAAGACTGGGGAAGGGGTTGGGAGTTGAGGAATTGTCTATGTGTTGTGTCCTTAGGCTAGGAGGGAGTGCTGTGACTTGTCTCTTTGCCCTGAGATGCTCCACATCTAACAGAAAGATTGCAAAGTAACGCCGAGTCCGCCCACCCCCACCCCCCATTTATGGCCACATCCTTTGCAATGTGACTTTTCAGATTCTTCTAACAACATGTGGAATCCTTCCCCATCTCCTTTTAATTTTTTTTTTAAAAATACTGTCGTAAAATTTACCTTCTTGACCATGTTTGAGGGTACAGTTCAGTGATACTAAATACATTCATTCCTATTGATGTGTGACAATTACCACCATTCATCCCCATAACTCTTTTCATCTTGTGAGAAACTCTATACCTATTAAACAATAGCTTCCCATTTTCCCCTCCCCCTCAGCCCCTGGCATCCACCATTATGCTTTCCATCTTTATGATTTTGACAAAGTACCTCATATAATTTCAATCATGCAGTTTTGTCTTTTTGTGACTGGTTTATTTCACTTAGCATAATGTCCTCCAAGTCCATCCATTGTTGTAGCATATTGCAGAAGTTCCTTCCTTTTTAAGGTGGAATAACATTCCATCATATGTGTACAGCACAGTTTGCTTATCCATTCATTTGTTGGTGGACACATGGGTGGCTTCCATGTTTTAGCTACTGTGAATAATGCTGCTGTGAACATGGCTGCACAGATATCTCTTTGAGACCCAGCTTTCAATTCTTTTGGGTATATAACCAGAAGTAGAATTGCTGGGTTACACAATAATGCCAGTTTTAATTTTTTGAGGAATTTCCATACTGTTTTCCACAGTGGCTGCACCGTTTTACATTCCCATGTATGGTGAACAAGGGTTCCAGTTTCTCCACATCCTCCCCAACACGTTATTTTCTGTTGTGTGATAATAGCCATCCTAACGGTTATGAGGTGATATCTCATTGTAGTTTTGCTTTGCATTTCCCTAATGATTAGTGATGTTGAGCATCTTTTCCTGCACTTCTTGGCCATTCGTGTATCTTCTTTGGAAAAATGCCTATGGAAGTCCTTTGCCCATTTTTGAATTAGGTTGTTTTCCCTTTGTTGAGTTTTAGGAATTCTGTATGTATTCTAGATATTAATCCCTTATCAATCACATGTTTTGCAATTATTTTCTCTCATTCTGTGGGTTATATTTTTACTCTGTGGATAGTATCTTTGATGTACAATTTTAAAAAATATATATGATGTTCAATTTGTCTATTTTTTTTCTCTTGTTATCTTTCCTATGGAGTCATAGCCAAACAACCATTGCCAAATCCAGTGTTGTGAAGGTTTGTCCTTTGTTTTCTTTTAAGAATTTTATAGTGTTAAGTCTGACATTTAGCCCTGTATCTATTTTGAGTTAATTTTTCTATAAGCTATTAGTAGATAAGGGTCCATCTTCATTCTTTCATTCTTTTGCGTGTAGGTATCCAATTTGCCCAGCACCACTTTTGGAAAAGACTATGCTATCTCCATTGAATGGCTTTGGCACCCTTGTCAAAAATCATTTGACCATATATGTCAGTGTTTTTTCCTGGTCTCTCTATTTTGTTCTGTTTGTCTATATACCTGTCTTGATGCCAGTACCACATTGTTTTGATTATGTAGCTTTGTAGTAAGTTTTGAAATCAGGAAGTTTAAGTCCTCTTATTTTGTTCTTTTTCAAGATTGTTTGGGCTATTTGAGGCCCCTTGAAATTCCATATGAATTTTAGGATGGGTTTTCCTATTTCTGCAAAACATATCATTGGGCTTTTGGTAGGAATTGCCCTGAGTCTGTAGATCACTGTGGGTAATACTAATGTTTTAACAATATTAAATTTATTATTAATTTATGAACCTGGGATGGACGTGTTTCCATTTTATTTCTTAAATTCTTTCTCCATATTTTGTAGTTTTCATTGTTTAAGTCTTTCAGCTCCTAGGTTAAGTTAATTCCTAAGTATTTTATTCTTTTTGTTACTCTTGTAAATGGAATTGCTTTTGTAATTTCCTTTTTAGATTTCCCATCCTAGCTCCCACAAGCTGTGTGCAAGATGCTCCAGGAACATGTGAAGAGATACTTACCACATGGCTGGGGATGGGGAGTGGATAGCTACTAGTGTCCATGTGGATACCCAGTTTCTACTAAGAGCTGAGATTGAGAAAAATTAACCACAATTTACCCTCTGAAGCTTTCTCTGGAAATTGCAAGCCTTTAAAGGCACCAAAATTCCAAAATAGTTCGACAGATTCTGCCAGTGCAATTGTTGTCTAGTCAGATTCCTGGTGCTTCCTACTCTGCCATTTTCCCGGAATCTTTGACACCTACACCCTCATGTCTTGTATATGGATTGGCTTTTCGATTTGCTTTGAGCAATAGAATATAGCAGAAGTGAGTTCTGAGAGTAGGCCTCAAGAGGCTGTGTATATTTCTACACTCCCTCTATAAGCCAGCTGCCATCATGAGAACACGCCCAAGCTAGCCTCTCAAATTACATGAAAGGTATGGAGGGGAGGAGACCTGAGCTGTCCCTGATGGGTTCATCCTAGATCAGCCAGTTTCTAGCCAATCCACCCACTGACTGCAGACATGTGAGCGATTTCAGATGAGTTCAGCTAAGCATGGACCTGGTTGACAGAAATGCCCAGCCACCCCTAGACTTGTGGAAATCATAAATGGTTGTTGTTTTAAGTCACTAAGTTGTGAAGTGTTTTGTATGCAGAAATATCTAACCGATACGGAAATTGATATACCTAGAAGCAGAATAGAGCCATAACAAAATCCAAAAATACGTTGTATTGATTTTGCAGCCACATGGCATGTGGAAGTTGGAAACAATTATTGGATCCTTGTTAGGCAGGAGCAAAACATTTGCTAACAATGTGGCCTGTGGTAATTTGGAAGATAGACACTGTTTCTAATGTACTTTGGACTTGATCAAGATAATTTCCAGGCAAACGTTGAAATTGTCATCTGGTTGCTCTTAGCTGCACATGATAAGGTAACCTAAAGGAAGAAATGAGCTAAAGAAAAATTGGCCAGTTGACTGAGAGGGCATATAGAGGACTTCCTTGCTTGGAAATACAACTATTTTTTATCTCCAGTCTTTTTTTCCAGTAACAGATTCTCAAATTAAATGAAGTCTGGAGATGAAGATCAAATCAGAGTAAGGCTGTGGGGTCCTTCCTGTTAAGGAATCACATTTTATATTCCCAATATTGTGTGGATTTGTTCAACAATCACTTATTGGCAGTTTATTACATATTCTAAATGTATTAGGATCTACGCATATAAAGATGAAAATACATGTTCTTGTTCTTGGCAGAATTTATAGTCAAGTGGAAAAATAGACAAGCAAGGACAAACAAATATGGTACAACTTGGTAATGCTTATAATGTAGGAATGAAAGAAGACTGGTGTATTAGGAGAAGTGGAAGGGGCCTAAATTTCTGTTAAATTTTTTTTTTTTTTTTTTTTTTTGCCTGTCTGCAAGTCTAAAAACCTTATTTTTTAGGAAGGAAGATAGTAAATAAGGAGCAGAGGATGAAGGAGGCAAAGGACAAAAGAAGAAAATGTTTACTCAAAACAGAAAGAAACCCAAACCTCTCTTATGTCAGGAACTGTATTAGGCTCCCTGGCGTATTTAATCATTAGAAAGTGTTATGAAATGTCATTATCACTATCACCATAACTGAAAGCCAGAGAAGTTAAAGAACTTTCCCAAGGTCACACAATGTTGAGTTCATAGTAGTGATAATAAACGATGTTGTTGAATCAAATGCTAGGTATAAATGTATTGTCTAACACATTTTTATAGATTAAAAGAAACAAATCCAGGTGTTTCCCTCATCTGTTTTGTATTTTAAACATAATAAATGAGCACTCCTGAAATACCAACAGCATAAAGTCCATTTGGGCTCAATATGGTCTTCGTTATGGTCAATGAGAAAAAGACAGATATATCTTAGCAAATACAAAAAACATCCCGAAGAGCTTCGTTTTGTGATATTACTATTTTAAAACAGTTTGAGAACTTCTGCATACTTATCAAAGCCATACTTAGTCTACTTTGAGAGTTCAGCCAGCCATTGATAATTGAATAATAAGCCAGATTTTTGCTAATAATACATCTTTGCCATGCTGAAGTGTTCAGCTGCCACCAAACGTGATCTGCTGAGGGTAGAAAAAGTGCTGTGGATCTGGAATATAAAGATATCCACAGTAGGATTAGCTGGGTGGTGATGTTCACCTGCAAAATTACATATTAGATCTCTGTACCCTGTCAAATATTTAAGTAACAAATCAAGCAAGAAAAGCTTTGTCAGGCTCTTATTTGGAACCAGATGTACCCTAGATTTTTGTAACCATCTGTATATTTAATCTTAGATATGAAAACATCATATTATAACTGCCCCATTAATTACATCGGACTATTTAGGACATGAAGTGGTGAATATATCTTTCAGTGCAGGTGGTGTAATTCTTAGGAGAACTATAATATTCACAGCAAGCTGGACAATTTATTTATAATTCACCTTTTGTGAAATTCATTTCATCAAAAAGTATGTAGATACTTCTATCATTAGAGAAATCACAGTCTCCTTCGTTGTAGTAATTTTTCTTTTTATAATAAAATTTTTTCTTATGGAAGAAAAATGACTTTGCTGTAATTGGTTTCTACTATACTTTATTCTTTTATGCATACACCTGTCTTCTTATCTGCATGCCTCTCAGATTTAAGGCTGCAGCACTGACTCTAGTTCATGGTGGTATTTGTGATGCAATATGGATTGAATTGAAATCCTTTGAACTCATTTAGGCTGTGACATTTTATGGCAGATTAATTAAAATGATTCGTGGTGACTTGAGCCTCAGTGGGAAAAGTGAACAGGTTTCTGATGTGAAATTTTCTCTTTGGCCTCTCTTGCTTCCTGCCTGATTACTTTAGCCATCTCTGCATTACCATGTTTCCTTTACAGATTATTTAACATAGGTATTTGGGTTTCATACATAGGTAATTTACAGTTTATGGACAAAACCCTTGCAATACCAGGTGTTTGTAACCTAATATCAACCTTTGAATCACGGGATGAGCTAGCTTGCTGGGAATGGAACATCACAAATGCTGAATCAGGCTCTGTTGTTATGATTTGTTCTAGCAACGCTTCAGCCTAACCTGCTGGAAAACTAAAAAGTGGAGAATTCCTTATGCCACAGCACCAGGTTGCCAGGAAACTGATTCTTAGAAGCTATTTCTCTCTAGACAGTTCAGATTCATAGCAGGTAATGTGAAGTTCTTCAACTATCTTTTTTCAGACCAGTGATCCCTTCACGTAACATCTGAATCAGGAAATGACTATTGCTTACTGTCTCATCCTTAAATATTTTAGATTTCACTATAATCATTTTCAAAAATTTTGTTTGTTTTAGGCAACCCGATAAGTATGTGAAATATATCTAATGGACTAATGTATTAAGATGAACAGAAAGTTAACTCTTGGTTACTTCTTCAGTTGATTTTTCAATCTTTTTCAAAATTTTGCCCTCTTCTTTTCCCTCTTAACAGATCTCTGCTCCCATTTGATTATTTTTATTCCTCATTAGCTCTGGTATAGAACAGAAATTAGACTATACTCATACTTGTTAATGATTCTAATAAAATGTGTCCTGAGAGTGAAGGAAAAAGATAGAATCACAAAACCTTAAAAAGTGAAGGGACATTTGGAAGACATATAGTCCAATTCATTCATGTATAAGAAACTTTAGATATCACTGTTAAATGAATACTCTAAAATATTGTGAAAGAGATCATTTTGGCAAAAACGTTTAACGAGTAAAATAAGATTTGGTGATATATTGTTTTCATTTTTAACTTCTCTACCCAAAAATTGAGAGTTGAATAGTGACTTCAAAAAGTTTAATAATATTATGAATAATAATATGATGTATCGTATTTGTTTCAGTAGCCTGTTTTTGGTAAGTACTACAATAATTACTACTCTTAATTTATAGATATAGAACTATGGTTCATAATTTTTTTTAAATTTATTGTGGTGACAATTGTTAGTAAAATTACATAGATTTCAGGTGTACAATTCTGTATTACATCATCTCATCATCTATAAATCCCATTGTGTGTTCACCAACCAGAGTCAGTTCTCCTTCCATCACCATATATTTCTTCCCCCTTACCCTCATCTCCCACCCCCCACCCCCCTTACCCTCTGGTAACCACTAAACTATTGTCTATATCTATGAGTTTTTGTTTCTCATTTGTTTGTCTTCTTCTTTTGTTGTTTTTGGTTTATATACCACATATCAGGGAAATCACATGGTTCTCTGCTTTTTCTGTCTGACTTATTTCACTTAGCATTATAATCTCAAGATACATCCATGTTGTCACAAATGTTCCTATATTATCTTTTCTTACCGCCGAATAGTATTCCATTGTGTGTATATATACCACAACTTCTTTATCCATTCATCTATCGAAGGACATTTTGGTTGTTTCCATGTCTTGGCCACTGTAAACAAAGCTGCAATGAACATTGGAGCACACGTGTCTTTATGAATAAATGTTTTCAGATTTTTTGGGTAGATACCCAGGAGAGGGATTGCTGGGTCATATGGTAATTCTATTCGTAATTTTTTGAGGAACCTCCACACTGCCTTCCATAGTGGCTGCTGTTCATAATTTTTATATAACTCACCCAGTTTTTAAATATTATGGTGGCTATTAGAATTCAGGTCTTTGGTTCCAATCCAAAAGCTTTTCTTCATATGATGCTGCATTATGATAATTCACAAATGAGAAGAATTATGTACTTTGGAATTATATTTTCTTTAATTTTATCTTATGTTTATGGTCCATTTTAAAAAATAGACTATTATAAACAGATGTTTATGTTTCAGACTTAAAGTTGCCAATTGACTCTGTTTCCATACCTTCTGATAAGTGTTACTGTTATCCCAGAATACTTTAGAACTTTGGATCAGTCAACTTTAGATATTATTATATACTTTCAAATTTGATGTCTCTCTCCAAGAGAGAGCAGCGGTCTTGTAAAACTCTGGAGAAGCTGATTTTAAGTTGTTAATTTCTGATGGCCTGGGAGAGTATCAGGCTTTTCTCAGCCCTAGGCACTTAGTGGCTGCAGGAGGGGGCATTATTCCTGAGATTGTCATACATTTGTCTAACTAATGTGATTAGTTAGACATTGGTTCTTTCTCTATTGCAGCTTCCAAATGCTAAATCTTCCATGGGGTTCATTTGGTGGTTTTCTTTGAGGTCTTCGGTGGTTCTGTCACTGATCTGGTGACTTGGCTTAAATATTGTCTCTTCTTCCCTTTGTCTCTACAAATGGCTAAAAACCCTAAAGCCTCTTGCTTCTAGGTTCATCTCACTCCAGTTGTTGACTGGCAAGTTGATTTGTAAGTCTCAATTACCTAACGTGACATCCTTTAGACTCATATCCAATGTATGAATCCTGGAGTGCTAATTTCTGGGAATGTAAGCTATTCCTCTGTAGCATGTCTCTCAGTTTCATTCTCTTCTGACCATTTCCTGGCCACATGGGCACGTTTACTGCATGGTCACTTTACTACTTTCAGAAAGAAGGCAGTTTCCAGTCTTCAGTTTGGGGCTGATGGATAGAGTGCCATGATGGCAGAAATAAGTTAAAGGTTTCATCACTACCAACCTCACCCTGTGGAGAAAAGGGGAAAGTCATTATTTCATGACTTAACTCTCCTCAGGAAGACAGCCTCCCTTCCTGGCAAAAGGTCACTTTTTGGAGACTTATTTAAACTGTAGGATTCCAGGACCATGAATCAAGCTTCCTTTGAACATGTATAAATAGAATTTAGAGACTTTTGTTTTTAAATGTGAGCCATTTCAACAGATATCCTTGGGACAGTAAGCGGCCCTTGGGGAATAGAAAGGCATCTCAACTGTTACTTTATTTACGTCAGATTGTGTTTAGATAGATAGATAAGAGGATCGATAGATATGCATTATGCACATATACAGATTATATATTATATTCCTATTTTTGATCATGCCTAAATAAAGTAATTACATATAAATGACTCTTAATAACACTTGGTAACAGTATTTATCATTCAGGTATAGACCCTAAGAATAGTTAATCTGTAACAGGACTGTCCTCAAAGCACTTAATAAAACTAACACCAAATGTTTGCATGGTAAAAAAGGAAGATTCTAGGACCCCTCCACTATTGAATCAGAACAGGAAGGAACATACTGAAATCTGCATTTTAAACAAATATCAGGCATGCTTTGCATGCAGATGAAGTTTGAGAATCACTGAAGTAAATGGCTGGGAGTTGTTGATGAATCGTGAATAAGCATGAAACAGGACAGAGGCAGTATTTTTATGTACCGGCTTGGCATGGGTGATGGAGGAGAGGAGGGCCAGAGGCTCGATAGGCCAGTGAAAGAGCCCAGATAGGGAGTCTTGTAATCATTCAAGTAGGAAGGTAGATTTGTTGTTGCCAGCATGAAAGGGAATCAAAAAATACATACAAGCAACATGATAAGTAACTATGAAATCGCAACCCAGAGTGAAAGCGTTAAAGGTCATTGCAAGCCTTTAAGCCTGGATGATGGGGACACTGATACATCTCTTTTGCAGGGAGCGTAACTGCAGAGGAGGCTCGTGGCAGCTGCTGCCTGCCGAGCCAGGCTGATCTGTAGGCGGTTTCGTATCCCACACGTGTGAGTCATGCTCTGTTTGTAGTACTGTACCTGGGAACCAAACCCAGGCTCCGCTCTGCCTGTGGCATCTCCCTACCCTACTTACGATTTAGAAGCAGAGTTAGAGAGATGGCTAGAGCTTGGGAATGCTGATACTGCCCTATTTAGGCTGGTGCTGGGCTTAAGTCTCGCCTAGGTTTTCTCATACTAGGTAATTTTATTTCAATGCAATTTCTAAATGGTCATAATGTAATTTAAATCTTTCATATTTATATAAGGTTTTACACAATTCTGTCATGTGGGTATTCTATCTCCTCTTCAAAGCAGCATTCTGAGCTAGACTGAATGGGAGTTATTCTCCCTATGTCCATGAGAAGAGCTTCTGTGTCTGCTGTTTCTCCCTGTGGCATATACCCCAATTCTCACCCGTCCTCTACCTGGCCTTCAAGATCCGGTTCCAATGTTGCCTCTTTGGAAAGTTTACCCAATTCCCTCCGACAGTCTCTTACTTTGAGTTGTTCTAGAACTTTCTACACATCTGTATTATTACTCGTATTTCCTTGTCCTGTTGTTATTTATTACTTGTCACTGTCACTATCTCTCTGGTCAGACGATGGATCAGGAGAGCATCTCTGAAGCAAGGCTGCATTTACTTTTGTTCTCAGCTAAGTAAAAACAGGGGTGTCAGAGTTGAGAAAATGTCTACAAACCTGTTCCATCAAATTCTGGTCATAGAGCCAGTGTATTCTGTGGGCATGATCCAGTTCCTGCCACATCGTATTTAGTCTTTTTTTTCAAATTTATTTATTTATTTTTTAATTAGTTTCAGGTGCACAAGACAAAGCAAAACTTAAAAGTTTATCATTTATATCCCTCAACTGTGTGAATCCCCCTCCCCCCATCCACTATCCCTCTGAACGTTCCCCAAATTAATTTTCAAACCCCCATGACCATCTTGTGGTTACCGACTATTTTTCAAAACCTCTCACCTTCCCCTTATCCCCACCCCCCGCCCCTCTAGCAACCCTCTGTTTTTCCTCCATGTTTCCAAAACTGTCTCTGATTAGTTCATTCACTTATTCTTTTCTTTAGATTCCGCATATAAGTGAGATCATATGGTATTTAGTCTTAAAGTCATGGTGGGGAGGCATGAAGCCCAAAGAGTAAATGAGTCGGAGAAGATGCAGCTAGGGAAGATGGAAAAAGACACAACCCAGGATTTCTTGAGTCTTGGTCCTGAGGGCTTTTTCCTTCTCAGTCTGTTTTGTCTTAGTCAAGAGATGGTTGTTTCTGGGATCTCACCTAGGATCCTTTTAGATTATCCATTGTATTTTAAAATCTGCCTAAGCGCTTGCGTGAAAGGTGATTATGTATGTTACACACAATTCTGATGTACCTTTTCCCTTTCATCAGTTTAGCAAATGCAGTGAATGAGCTTTACTGACTCTAGCACACTGCGAAGTCCTCCATTGTCATTATCTATGACATTTTATATATTTTTTTACATCCTTTTAGAAAGCATTCACTGCTGAATCAGTGTTATCTACAGTTGAATGTAAAATTTGCAGGGGCCACGTTAAGTGCATTGTGATAGTGCAAACGGGCGACATTTACCTGATTCTCTTCATCCTCTAATTTTGTCGTTCTGATGAAAAGAGCTATTGATTGAGTCTGGCATGATTTGCTGTGTATAAAACCATGATGCATATTGCTCAGGATTCTATCATCCTCCAGAGCCTGATAAATGTCATCTCTTTGGTCCTGTTTTATTATTTTACTGTTGATATTAGACTTACCAGGCCATCATTTTCAGGTTCACTTCTCTTGCCTTTTGTCAAATGTGTATTTGCCCTTATGTACTCTAAGATTACCTCTCTCTCTTATACAGTTGACACTACAGTGACTGAAATTTCACTAGTTGAGACTTACACAATATATTAAGCCTGGCTATTAAAAGGAAGGCCTCTTTTAAAATGTTAACATTGTGGAAAGTGTGACATACCTTTAATACTTTAATGGCAATTAGTTTTAATGACCTTGTTTATATTGAAGTAACATCATGAGGACACAAAGAATCTTCAGGAAGGAGAGAAATTAAAAGGAGGGGAGGAATGGCAAAAGGAGACAAAGGGCAAATGAAAGTGTATCTATACCAGCTTCTTGCCATCTAGAATAAGTAACTTCTTTTTTCAAGGAAAGGATCTTCATTCAGTGTATTTCTTCCACCCTCACCCTCTATGAACTTGACTAAAATAATGCTAGAACAAGAATTCAATACTAAATTATAATCTACATTAAATTTAGAAAAGCAAAAAGTACTTAATTCACAGCTCAACGTTACGGCAAGTGATACTAGAAAAAGACATGTAATTTTAAAATGTCTGCTTCTCAGAAAAAGAGCATGGCTTCTCTGTAATAATAGTAGCTAACATTTATTGAGCACTTACTGCATGCACGTTCTCATTTAATTCAGATAAACTTAATGGGTAGATGCTCTTATCTACCTAAGAGAAAACTGAAGCACAGAAAGGTCATTTGTCCTTTGAGCGAAGCTACAAGGGGAGGCTGGGATTCAAGCCAGGCAGTGTGACAGCAGCGTCCTGTCCTCTGTGCTCAAGCTAGTGATGGCAGGGATAGTGTTCCCTTCCCGGCTCCTCATTTTCTGTTGCAGCCTTGGAGGGATGCAGTCTTCCATCTTGTACTTATACTTGCTGGTTCTATTTAGTTTTGTTTGTTGTTGTTTGTTAAACATAGCCTTTCAAATTACAATATGTAAAACGAAGAGGAATAAATGGACTTACTGCTTAATGGGGACGATATTTATGAAAGCCTACAGAAAAAATTAAAAATCCTTCAAGCTGAGTAGGCATTCTGAATATGAAAATAGAGAATGCAGTGAGACTGTACTAATTTGAAATGAACAAATGCAAATTCCTTATGCATTTTTTGGAGGGGTAGCGAATGTTAACCATGTCTTCTTGATGAAAATAGCAAATCCTTATTTAATAAATGCCTAGGGTTTGGAAATTACCCTGCTGGATACAGTAAGAGAGCTGAAAAAGTAGAAAAACTAATATAAATTCTACTGAGTCCTGGTTAGGCATAGTTATGTTTGTATTTTCATTCATTCATTCATTCATTCATTCATTCATTCACCTATTCACTCTTTCATTTCTTCATTCATTCATTTGATAAATGCTCATGAGAACCCATTGGGTGCCAGTTAGCCACAGGATATCCACTTTCATATAATAAAAAATAGAGCAGAATAATGTTGCATTTATATCTGGAAAGAGCTATAGTACACCTGGAATTAACAAAGGAATATCTAGCTATTATATGGTCAGTAAATACTTATTGAGCCTTATAAAGAATTTCTTATATTTTGTTATCAATTCAAATGTTTATATTCCTGAACATATGTGTGATGTCATAAATTTTCCATCCCCATCAAAAATGTAAAATTTAATGGTCAATTACTGCTGAGGCATATTAATATTGGCTGAATCACGGGGATGGTTTTATCAATAAAATAATTCACTGTGTGAATATATTGGAAATTGTCCCCACGTATCTTGAGAGTAGGGATTAAATGTCTCCTGTACAATTAAATACCTAGCAAAATAACATACTTTTTTTTTTAGAAATATATGTTCAATTTGATTGCTCAAGGATCAGAGTATGAATTAAGAGACTATTATCAAAATGTAATAGGTTCATCATAATTTTCCACTACCTTATTTTTTATCTTTCGTAAATATTGCGATTTGGTACTTCAAAGTTTGCCTAGAACACTAGGAAAAAAATGGAATTATATAATGAAATGTCAACCCGATCCATTAAAATTGTGCCTAGAACCTTAATTAGGGACCTAAGCATAATTTTCTAATGTGTGAGATTTTAGAAAATTAGTGTTATTTATTTTCATTTTTTCTTCTCCACAGGAGCAGACAGACTCCATTTGTATAATTACACTGGTCAAGATAATAAATTATTTTTCATGATTTGCATAATTTCCCACTGCTTTGTTTACATGAATAAGCTTATTAAGACATTTTATTTGGAAGTACAAAAACTCTCACAGCCACTCTTTATAGCCTCCATCTTTTATTCCCTTTGTGAAAGTATAAAGTCCTTACAGCTGCTTTAGAGATATAAAAAGCTCCGATTTGTTTGAAAAAGCTTCAGTGGGCATAGGCAATGTTTAAAGAGGCTTTGGCAAAATAAAAAAGTGGGAAGCTT
This sequence comes from Rhinolophus sinicus, assembly GCF_036562045.2. Classification (NCBI taxonomy): domain Eukaryota; kingdom Metazoa; phylum Chordata; class Mammalia; order Chiroptera; family Rhinolophidae; genus Rhinolophus; species Rhinolophus sinicus. The sequence goes on along the minus strand of NC_133754.1, from coordinate 13,844,174 downwards.
TTAAAGCAGATGTACGAATTCTGTCAGCTGAGAAGCAAGTCCAAGATGATACATTGGAAAACTATCCAACTTGGGTCATCAGTTGCTTCTTGAGGTTGGTCTAACAGCTGGGGCATTCTTATCATTGACTAAAGGTCCTTTTAACCAGGGGTAAACTCAGCCCTGTCTTCAAGGCACTCCAAAAAGTTTTGCTAAATAACTGCAATGATCCAAATTAAGGAAAAAGCAAATAACTTTAACTGATCTGTTACATATATTTTGCCAAGGCAATGAAAACTGATTTCTAAGATGTTGGAAGGCCTTTTAAATCATCAAATAGAATTAGAATTATATTGTCATATTTTTATTTCTGTACTGAAAATGTTTCGTTTGCTTTGAGGTATTATTTCAGTGTTCTTTGAAAACATTATATTACACATCTGTAAGGTTTCAACTAACAATAAGAGAACTGATGCTAATTTATTTATTCCCTACTTAAAGAATGTTGATTTATGTTCTGTGCTAGATGCTGTGGAAGAAATAAACAATTAGTAGGTAAAGTCTCTGCCTTCAGAGAGAGTATGCTCACTTTGGGGGAGAAAAGAAATGTATTCATGAATAATTAAAAAGCAATGGAAGGAAGTCTTAAAACATATACTGAATTCTTTATGCTAGAAAGTGCAGACAACTACATACTAAAGTGATTTACATAGGCACAGTAATCCTAGAACATTCAGTAGGAGACAGAAGTGGTTCAGAGAACATTCAAGTTTTGGAAAAAAAAAATCTGGATTTCTTTTATTTGGTCTTGATACTCATGAATTGACCTCCTTTGATTTTTCTGAGATAATGCCGACGTTACAGGTCCTTTTTAACCATTAAGAAAGTTAAGGCCAAGCATCAAGCTTAATAAACTTGGATTTGCCAGTTTATTTTTTGTCATTTTTAAGTGAGCCAGCATGCACATGTGGAGGACCGTGGAGACTTGGGGGCTTTTTCTAATAGTCTTTTTTTGTCAAGAGCAGCAACAGAGAAAAGAAAGTGAAAAGGGGTGGCCTATAGGTGAGCACTGAAAATTATTAAGGAAATGAGAAAGGATGAGCAGATGACAGAATGTCCTGTAGTTCGTTGCTACTCAAACTGTGGTTTGTGGACCAGTGGTTGCTCATCAACTACTTAGACTGAAATGAGTAAAGAAATTGAGAATTAAGTGTTTAGTGATTTTTTTTTATAGCAATGTGATAGAGTAACTCTACATCAACTTAATAATAAAATTTTGTGTTGTATTTTTTATACCTTCATGTTTTTTTCATTTTTCTAATAACTTGTTTTGTTGAATTTTACAGATATATCAGTCTTCAATTGGTTCTTCAATTCAAGTAGTTGAAAACCCCTATATTAGCCAACAATTTGAATTCCACTAATTGAAAGTTGATATTTAGCACAGTGATTTTTTTTTTTTTTTAACTGAGTAGTTCCTCCTATTTTTCAACTGTGATGCACACGTCTTTTATTGTCAATGTGATGTTGGCAGTTGGGGCTTTGAGGATTTCGACACCAGCCTGTCTATGACTACTTGAAGGAAAGACTTCCATGAGGCAGAGGAAATACAGATAATTTTTTTACCAGTGTCATAGATGAGATGGAAAACTTGCAAACGAATCAGCAAACATTTAATAATGGGAAAAAAAAAGCATAGCAGTTGTCCAACAAAATAAACCCAAAAAAACAAAAACCAGAGGCAAATGCCAGACTCTCTAGGATACTTGCAGGACCATGGACACAGTGATTCAGCCTGGCCTGTGAGGCCTGGTAAGCACTAGCAATCAGCATTCCCTTCCCTCGTGACTTACACGACCCAGTCTGAGAATCTGGTAAATAACTTGGGGAAGTAAGGACCAAAAAAGAAATGTCTGACATTGTAAGTAAACCAGGTGGAAAGGACAGGAAAGACATCTGCAAACAAAATCTTTCTGTTTCCTGCTCCCATTTCCTACTAGATTCTGGCAGCCATTCCTTTATTTGTTCCTGTGCGTGTGTGTGCGCGTGTGCATGTAAAATGCTTACGCACAATTCATTTTAAACTCCTAGATTGTAGATGTCAGGAATCCAGGGTGAGCTATTTTTTGACTTGGTGGCTGAAAATCAGAAAAGTCATTACTAAACACTCAGTCTATAGATTGCAAGTAAATTGTCAATGAATGCCTAATTCTACTACTTTCTTATCAAAGAGAAAACACAGTTGGCAAAATAATCTATTTATCAATTCTGTGCTTACATTTTAAAGGATTTTCAATGCCTTTAAAAAAAGTTTTGTTTTTTTACCAAACTTTTTTTTTTAAATAATTTATTTTATTTAGAGATTTTTCTCAGGAGTCCTACATGAGGCCAAGAGTGAAGAGACCTCAACTCATATTCTGATTTTGCAAAATCTTTTGGACAAGTCACTTCATCACTCAAAGTCCTCACATACAAGATATGATGGTCATTTTGAATGATTTTTCAACATTAATATTATGTAATTCTGCAAAAAACACTAAACATGTCCATGTTCTGTTGAACTATCACACGTCATTATTAATACTATAATTATTTAAATTTAACAACTCACATTTCAAAATTATTTCATTCATGTTTTTCTGAAGATATGTTTATTCTCAGAATATATCTGTACATATGTATAATTTCTCCCATTATTGGATAATATGTAAGAAAGTTTCTCTTTTGGGGGAGGATGTTATTGGCTTTAAATATTTGCTTTACTTAAATCTACCCAAACTAAAATGCTGCTTTCTTTTGTTATGCTGTTTTTACTCATATTTAAGCTGTGAAAGCAAGATTGCTGAGAGGAAGTGCAGGGGTGATGCTGCGTGGCTGAATGCTGCTAAACAAGACAAATCCATTTGCTTAACAGGATGGCCCGTGTGCTCAGGGGGCTGAGATTTGAATAGGCAAGGAGCTCCAGAGGTCCTGCTGCCCAGAAAACATTTGCTCTCCAGTGCATTGAAGATTCCTTCAGAATAGACATCCTTCCTTAGGGAAGAATGATCATATCTGTACCTGCAGGAAATCTGTTAGGGAGCTAATGGGGAGGGGGGTAGATAGTGGGAAGAAGGGACAATATAAAGGAAAAGAAATGGGGGTGCAGCCAGCAGAGGTCAGGCTTTTCTGCTCCTTCTGCTCTAGGCTTTCCGAGCATTGTATGTGGTATTCAGGGATTCCCAGCTTGAGGGAACCACCCCAGGAAAACCTAGAACAAAGCTGCTTCTATTATCATTGTCTTAACATTAGGTATAAATTGCCACTGATAAAAATTATAGGGAAATTACTCTTAAGGAAGAAATTCATTAAATTAAATGAATTAAAGTAAATTTTAATTTAAATGATTATTATTTATTAATTCTCTAATTAAAATAAACAATTCTATCTGAATCTGAATAAAAGCAATAATCTTCAACAAAAAACATTTTTCAACACTAAACTCATTTCACTAGTTTTCTAACTCTAGCAATATGTCTTTTGTGCTTATTAAAAGAAAACCTTTGACGTGCTTTTGTTTCCAGATGCTTTGCATCTCATTTTGCTGATTTTGGTTAAAAAAAAGAAAAAAAGATCTCTCACAAGCTGACTTTTCTTTTCTCACATTTTTGTTTTTTTAATTTATTAGGGTGACAATTGTTAGTAAAATTACATAGATTTCAGGTGTACAATTCTGTATTACATCATTTATAAATCCCATTGTGTGTTCATCACCCAGAGTCAGTTCTCCTTCCATCACCATATATTTGATCCCCCTTACCCTCATCTCCCACCCCCCACCCCCCACCCCCTTACCCTCTGGTAACCACATATTAACAGGGTATTTTGATAAGCCTAATGAATGAGTTGTAACAGTAAATTTTCACTTTGGTGTTCACTTCTGATTATTTCACTTCTGATCACCACTTAGAAAAGCAAAACAATTCACAAATGCAGACGAAAACAGAATACACAGGAATATTTCTATTTATGAAGTAGTCAATTGTTATAATAAGGTTGGCTTATATTTATTTACTATTTGTAGTAAACAAATTAACCGTTTATTATAACATCCATAGAACAGCTACTATTTATTACTCTTATTACAGATGAGGAAATAGCAGCTCAGTGAGTTTGAGGCATGTAAGTAGCAGGGGTTCAAGAAAGATTTTGACATGTTGATTCTTGATTGAATTTTCTTATTTTCATTATTTATACATTTCTTTGTTATCACTGAAATAAATCGGAAATAACAGTGACCATTTAGGACTTGTCGGGCTTCTCCATGCTACACATGGCTTTGTGACAGCTTGTTAAAATTGGAGCCACTGATGAGACACTAAGAGGAATCCTCATGAGGTAGTTTAAGAATCTTATCAACAGCTCTTGAACACCCTCACCATTTCAAGGATGTAAAATAGTGAACAAAATGGACCGAGGAAGTGACTTTGGTAGAGAAGCTGCACTTGTACGGCTTCTATCTCCTTGGGATGTGAGGCGTGCAGCTGCCTCCTCTGGGTCAAGCCTAGAGGGCAGGGTTTCCAGCAGCTCCGAGTGCTCTAGGTGGCATCCTTCCATTCCTGCTTCAAGCCCAGGAGTCAGGCAGAGGGAGTAGAGGGCCACTTTTGTTACTGTGATCTCTATGGGGCAAAGGATGAAAGTGCATTCCTCCTTGGTCACATGGGGCCCCAGCAGAGAAAGAGCTGATTAAAATTCTGCCTAACCAGGGGTTAGAGATGAATCGGTGGGACACAGAATCATTTTTATGGCACTGAAACTACTCTTTGTGATACTGTAATGGATACATTATACATTTGTCCAATAGAATGTACAGCAGCGAGGGGGAACCATACTGTAAATTACGAACTCTGGGTGATTATGATGGGTCAATGTCGGTTCCTTCATTGTAGCAGATGTACCACTGTGGTACTGGGGGAGGCTTTGCATATGTGTGATATGGGAACTCTCTGTACCTTCCCTCTCCATTTTTTCTATGAGTCTTAACTCCTCCAAAAACAAGTTTATTAAAAAAATAAAATAAAGTAAAATATAAAGAACACTTCACGTTCTTTAGGGTGAGAGAAAACCAATGGTAAGAAGAGCCTAAATCCCAAATTAGCAACGTAGGAAGGAGGAGCAGGGAACAGAGATAAGAAGTCCTTCTTCCTCCCCAATCCCTGGGCTCTAGCGCTGGCTGGCGTGGGAGTAAGGGGCGTTTTACCTTTGAATGAGGAATGTAGTGTGGATTAACATATTGAACCGGACACTTTCAATTACTGATTAGAGACCGTTAGTTTATGATTTAAAGGAATTGGGTTTTCTTTTTGTTGTTTAAAAATGAACTACTAGGTTATTCATTTAGTGCATTTCTTTCCTTTATTTTTTTTTGCTATCATGTGCACAATTTTCTATTTTGTTTTTGTGTTTTCCTATGATGAAATTATCATAAGTATTTCCATGCTGTTATGTAATTTTCATAATCATTATTTTAATGACATATTGAGTTTCCTGTATGAGTGCCATAATTTGCTTTTTCAATCCTGTGCTATTGGATATACAGGCTATTTAGAAAGTTTTTAATAGCCTTTTCCTCATTTAAGGTTGGTTGTTTGCTTCTTTCTTTCTTTATTTTTTTAGGATATAGACTTATTAATATTTTTATGACAATTTGTAAGTATTGTTTATAATTATAAATCACTCTCCGAATTATAATTTCAACCTCCACTGGTATCAAATACGGATGAGAGAAGATTTTTATTTTACCCAAGCCAATTTTAGGCTTTATCTTTTCAAAAAAAATTGCTAATTTGCTAATTCAACAGGAAAGGCAGGTGAACATTTTTCATTGTAGCTTTGATTTAACATTTCTTTGATAATTAGTTGAGCTTAGTGCTTCTAAAATTAATTTTGTACACTAAAAGCATAACATGCTTGTTTTTTTTATTAAAAATATTTTTCTCAAATATGAAATGATTAGAAAAATATTAAGACTCTAACAGATATATGATATAAACAGATAGTACACTAGGGTAGAATTACAACTATTAAATAAACATGTAAGAAAATGCTGATCTCAATAGTTATCTAATTAATACCAATTAAAACAGTAATGAGGTTTATAATGATATTACCTCTATAAATGTAAGCCTAATCTTCTATTTACTTTTTAGTTTCCTAAAAAATTTTTTTCCAATAATAGTGGACATTCAATAATTATGTTAGTTTTTGATGTACAGTATAGTGGTTACTTATGAAGTGATCCACCTGATAAGTCTAGTACCCACCTGGTACCATCCATATTTACTAAAGTATTATTGACTCTTTTCCCTAATCTGTACTTTGCTTCTCTGTGACTATTGTGTAACTGACAATTTGTACTTCTTAATGTCTTTACCCAGCCCCCCTAACCCCTCTCTGATCTGGGAACCATCAGTTGATTCTCTGTATCTATGAGTTTGTTTCTGTTTTAATTGTTTATTTTTTTTTTAGACTCCACATAATCAGTGAAATAATATGGTATTTGTCTTCCCCTATTTGACTTATTTCACTTGGCATGATACCCTCTAGATCCATCCATGTTGTTGCAAATGCTAAGATTTCATTCTTTTTTATGGCCATGTAGTATTCCATTGTATATATGTAGCAGTTCTTCTTAGCCATTTGTCTATCAATGGACATTTAAGTTGCTTCCATATTGTGGCCGTTGTATATGGAATGTCCTTCTTTATCTTATAGATTTTGTTTTTAAAGTCTTTGTCTGATGTAAGTTTTGCTACCCCAATTTTTTTTCCATTTCCATTTTCATGAAATATTTTTTTCCATCCCTTTATTTTCAGTCTGTATGTGTGTCTTTCCATCTGAAGTGGGTCTCTTGTAGACAGCATATGTAAGTAAGGATCTTGTTTACTTCACCATTTAGCCATCCTATGTCTTTTGATTGGAGCGTTTAATCCCTTTACTTTAAAAGTACTTATTGCTAGGTATGTAGTATTTGCCATTTTATTCATATTGTTGATCATTTTTTAATTCTCCTTCTTAAAGAAGCCCCTTTAATAATTCTTGTAATACTGGTTTGATGGTGATGAACTCTAGCTTCTTCTTTTGTTGTTTAAAAATAAACTACTAGGTCTGGGAAGCTCTTCATCTGTTTTTCTATTCTAAATAATAGCTTTGCTGTGTAGAGTAATCTTGGTTGTACATCCTATCTTTTCATCACTTTAAAAATTTTGTTCCAATCCCTTCTGGCCTGCAAAGTTTTGTTTAAAAATCAGTTGACAGTCTTATGGGAGCTCCCTTGTAAGTACCTATCTAACTGCTTTTCTCTTGCTACTTTTAAGATTCTCTCTTTGTCTTTAACCTTTGGCATTTTATTCCTTGATTTGTGATGCCTCTTTTTATCATATATATAATATAATTTATTTTAAGTCACCTTCTCTGTTGAAGTGCTCTCTATGCTTATACGTAGACAAGTAGACTGATGTTTTAATTAATATGACTATATAATTTCTTTTAAACATATGGTCCGCCATTTTTGTTTTGAAAAATTTCAAAGATATTCTAACAGATGGAGTTTAAATTATTTCCTTAATATTGAATATGGATCCCATTATATTTTTATTCCAATCACATTAAACCTTTTGATTAACTTGGTAAGATTTAGAATCTTAACAGTATCAAGAAATATAAAAGAATAATGGATATACTTTTTTTCTTAGATATAAAATAATTGTTGCCGGTTTTATTCATATAGATCACTCACTTTTCTCATTTGGGTAATTCGTACTTAACTTTTTATCCTATTTCCAATGGGCATTCTTGAGTTTGGTATATAGAATTGGAACTGATGTTTCTCATACCTATGCTTTGTCTTCCACTTTGCTGAATTTTCTCTATGAATTTCATTTTTTAACTGATTCCCTTTCTAGAGCTTCTGCATCATGTCTTCTGCAACTAACAGAAATATTTCCTGCTTATTTTTATTATGGTTTCACTTATTTTTGGCTTATAAATTATGAAATTGATAAGAATTACTTAAATATCTTTAGTTTTAAATTAGATAGAAACCATATTTCCTTTGCTACTGAACTGAAAGAAAAAGACTTTAGCACTTTCCCCACTGAGTAGCTTGCTAGACATCTTGAAATAAAGACTCTGAGCCCCTACTTCTTGTCCTAAAAAGGGCTTTAAAATATAAATGGACATAACATTTTATCAAGTACCTTTTTGCCATCCCATTAAAGCAATAATAACACAATTTTTTCTTTTTATATAACGTATGATGTTAATCAATTTTATAAACCGAATCCACTTTTCATTCCTTAGATGAATATCTTTGGCATAAAAAATTGTGCACTTCTATCTTTTTTGTGCAAGCAGTGATGAACAACAACATCACTAGCAAAGTAGGGTGAATTTAACATGGTGTTTATGGGAAGAGACTGACTACGAGAGAAGAATATAGCACAGGCAGATCACCCCAAATCTCACTGTTCCACAGTTTAGGGGAGCATAGAGTACACTTCGTGCACAGTGGCTCATGTGCCAGTAGAGGGAAGTCCCTTCCTAGTCTTGCCTGACGTATCCAAACATAGAACCGGGAAGCATCTATGTGAGTCTGTAAGAATGGAAGCTCCCTGGTGTGGAGAGGGCCGTTTTTAGAAAGGAGAACCCTGGAATATAGTGGCTGACACCTGCCTGTTCTTCACTTGAGGAAATTCAGGTCTCCTGACCCAGCTTTCTACTAAATTATCAAAAGGAAGAGAAAATAAACTAGGGCTCATAGATTTGACTCTCCTCTGTTCCCTATTACTTCATTTATAATTTTAGTGTTGATGTTCATCAAGAAGGTTGGACTGTATTATTGTAGTTTCTTAACATTCTATGTAGTTGTATTTTTTTCTATCTAGTTGTATTTCTATTATTTCCTCTGAAATAAGTCATTTAAGCCTACTCCAAAGTGTGAGCAATATTTTTGTTTGAAACATATGATTAATTTTGAAGTTAACTTTATTGTAATTGATTCTAATTGTTTTTCTGAGTCTGACTTGTATTAATTTTATGCTTTTTTTTTTGCTAAGCTGTTTTTTTCTTTTTTTATTTGATTACATAGAAAATGTTCTGTGTATATTTTTTAAGTATTTTTTAAAAATTTTATTGGGGAACATTGGGGAACAGTGTCTCCAGAGCCCATCAGCTCCAAGTCATTGTCCTTTATTCTAGTTGTGGAGGGTGCAGCTCAGCTCCAAGTCCAGTTGCCATTTTCAATCTTTAGTTGCAGGGGGTGCAGCCCACCATCCCATGCGGGAATTGAACTGGCAACCTTGTTGTTGAGAGCTCACACTCTAACCAACTGAGCCATCGGCAGCCCCTCCAGAAGCTCAGTAGCAGCTTGTTGTCTTCAATCTAGTTGTGGAAGGTGCAGCTCACTGACCCATGTGGGAATTGAACTGGCAACCCTGTTGGTCAAAGCTTGCGCTCTAACCAGCTGAGCCATCCAGCTGCCCCTGTGTATTTTTATCTTTTAGAATAATTTGGTAAATGCAGAATTTGATTTTAACTTTACTAGTGGCAAATTTGACAATTTTGATAGATTTCTTACTGTTGTATTTGCTACACTTCTGTGAAAACAACAAATTACAACTTAACTCCATTTTACAGAAAAGTAGGAAACACAGTCTTGTGCTCTTTGTCTTCCCTACCTGATTTATGTACATTTCATTCATTTAACCCAGGGTTGCAAGCCCTGCTATTTAAGAAGAAAAAAATTGTTCTTTTATTAGAGCGTATTTTATCATATGTTAGTTACCATATTTACACCAATTACTTAGACTTACCAGCCTCAACCTTTCTTCTAATAATTTTTAGTGATTTCTGAAGTTTTCTCTTTTGCTACTTCCAATAGAGGTTTTATTTCTGTTCTTAAGTTTTAAAAATGTAGGTTTATTCTTTTCTCATTTTTGTCTCTATGGTAGAAGTATGCCTTTACATCTTATAAGTCAGAAATTAAAATTTTTTCCCAGGGGGTGGCCAGTTAGCTCAGTTGGTTAGAGCGTGGTGCTGATAACACCAAGGTTGCTGGTTTGATCCCCACATGGGCCACTGTGAGCTGCGCCCTTATAAAAAAAAATATGAAAATCCCATTTCCTAGAATAAATTTATTTCTTGGGAAAGATGTATTTTTAAAAAATTTTTAGTTGTTTAGTATAAAACACATGCAGACGATTGCATAGAATATAGGTACAGTACAACCAATTTTTGAAAGTTAAGACTATATAACTTCAATCTAGGGCAAGAAATTGAACATAGCCAGCACCCCAAAAGCTCTTTGCAGGACCAACTATGTAATTTGTACAGTTCAGTGCAAAGTAAAAATGTGGTGTCCCTTGTTTCAAAATTCTTAAGAATTTCAAGACCGCAAGAACAGAGTCTGAAATGAAGCATGGCACCCTTCTGAGCTTGCAGCCCTGCACAGATGCCCAAATTGCATGCCTAGCTTTCAAAGATGCTGTGAGGAGTAAATTAAATTACGTATGTGTGGCCAGTATATTGACTAGGCATGGTGCATAGATTTTGATCACAGTACAATTTTATTTTCTTGCACTTTCAGGGTAAACATCTCCCACCCCTGGAAGAAAACTCCAGCAAGCCAAAGACAATAAGGCAGATTCTTAAATGAGACACAGTCTTGCAGAAACTTTAAGTCACAAATATTCTCAATAATAATTGTAACTCTTCACTTTTCTAGCTTAATCTTCCCTCCGTTAGCTTGAACCTGCTTTGGGCTGGAGACCTAAACTGTGGAAAGTGAAGTCCTCTACCTGTAGGCACTGCTGCTCTTTCACTCTTCCTGGGTTTAAGTGGAGGAAACGATTAAGAGGATGGGGCAGCATTGCTTAATTCTGTGACTTAAATCGTTGACCTTGGTAGATCGTCCAAGTTGCCTTTCTTTTCTTGTGATGTGTTTAATGGGTGCTTCATTTCAGAGGTTTCCTGCTGGCTCCTCTCCTACACTTTCCTAAAGGTTGCATCTCAGTCCTGTGGTGGCTTGGCATTTCTTTCTAGGCCACCTGATAACTAGCTTTGCTATTGTTGCATTTTTGTGATGTAGTCTCCACAGATCTTCAGGCAGCACTATCAGACAGGACCCAGGATGAACTCATGACAGGTTTTTCTCCAACACTGCCCACATCTAGTGCTATGGGAAGGCTCTGTGAACTCATGGAGACAGGCTAATCCCAACACTCTGATACTCAGTCAGTTAAGCCAGCCCTTCTCCCGCCATCAGCATCACCCAGGGGAGGACCCAACATCAGTCACAGTCTGCTGTGTGCAGGAGACAGGCCCTGGTCCTCCAGAGCTCCCAAATGTTAGAACACACTCTGAAACATTTTGATTAGCCCTACTGAAGATTGTTCTGTCTTCCTCACACAATCCTTCCCTTCCAACTATGCTTGGAGTTAGAAAGGACTCCTTGGAGGACAACAGCTGCCTCCAAAGATCCATAGGACAATTCCCACAATAATACAAGATACAGTTCCAGAGTTCAGATGCATAAACTGTGAGGTCATGTTGTTATAGGTTTAATGCAAAACAATTCTTTGGGTAAGGATATAAAGATAGTGAAACTTACACCATATAAAATTGCCACAAATGATCAAGTTATTCATCTCCTACCCAACTGACATCATATTTGGGCATTTTGAGAATGGAGAGCTAGATAGAGGATTGGAGCCAACTACCAGTAGTAGCGAATTTATATTCTCTTTGTGTGGCTTATATTTTATAATATTTCTCACAGTGTCTCGAATCCTCTCTCACTGCTTTTGATAAGCTTAAGATCTCTAGGAGTCATGAAATAGTTTTTCCTGCATCCCTTTGTAAATCCTGCATAATTTGGATTGGGAGTTATTTTACTTTCACTTTGCTCTCTGGTAACTGCCTATTGGAGCCTCAGCTCTTCTTATATCTTGAAACATGTATAACATTTTCCGGAATATTCAATAAATAGTAGCTATTTGTGTTCTTCAAGAATTGGCGAAAAGTTCAGTTGTTTTTGTCTAACTTTTTCAGGCAGCCTTTTCAGCACTTCCAAATAGTAAACTTGGTTAACTGTTTGTCCAGTTGGTACAAATTGATAATGAATAATCCCTCTGATATCAAAAAAAGGTTAGCAACATCGTTGCAACAAGTTTGAGAACTGAATTGTCTGATCTAAAGTGATACAACTTAATTATATCACCTCTAAAACAGTTGTGATGCATAGTAGATATTTTTTAAATGCAATTTCTTCTTTCTAGGGGATAGAAAGAAACTTGTGAATATCCTAGGGAGATGAAGATGGGGGAGCTTATACTAATGCATCTTGATGAATTCCAAAGTTCCTGTATAAAGAGGCAAAAAGAAACTTCAAGTAAGAGATTTATATGGAACCTGAAGGCAAAAATGCAAATTTGATCTGAGGCAACTGAGCTTCCATAAAAGGTGAAACTCAAAGAACCAGTTAACTTAATAGGTAGTGGAAGCAGAGAAGTGAAATTAAGAAAGCAGGTTCCAAAAGGGATCCTAACTCATGAATAAGGCATACAGAGAATTGTGGCAAACTCTTCTTCTGAACACAACATTTCCCTCCACCCCCTTTTTGTTTTTGGTGTTGTTGAAGTGCATAGAAGAATCTCTCCAAAATAGTTTTGAGTATTTTAATGAAAAAATTTGAAAGGAGGTTTATAAGACGTCTTCTCCAGCGTTCTTCTCACTCCAGCAGCTGTTACTTAAAAAAGAGAGAAAAATTAATTTTTGCTTAATTACATTTAATATCAACCTTCCCTCATCAGTTTATTGCAATGTTTACTTATTTAATAAGTGTCTCCTGAGCCTTTATTATGTCAGACACTTTGTAAGAAATGGGCAGGCAACAGTGAACAAAACAGATGGAGCCGTAGTCTCACACAGTTGGCCTTTCAAGGGAGAGGGGAGATCAACAGTAAACAAGTAAACACATAAATATGCAATATTTCTTTTGATCACAAGTGTTAGAAAGAAAAATCAATTGGAGGAAAAAGATGTGGGATCAATAAAAGGTATAAAAACAGGGCAGGGTTATTTGAGATAGGTTGGTCAAAGTGATATTTCCTCTAGTCAAATTCTCAGATACCTAAGTAAAGTGAGAAAGTTAGCTATGAAGATATTTGAAGAACAAGTATAAGGCATAAGAGCAAATACCAGTTCAAAATATTAAATTTATGAAAATATTTGTAGGATAATAATAGTAATAATGGTGACAGTACTAGCAGCAAACACGTTCCAGTATTAAGCTCATATTTTCATCCATTGTTTTAAACAATTTTATTTATCTTTATGCCAGTGTAAAGTTTTTTTGATGTCCTCAAATAAATTTGTGTGTGTGTGTGTGTATGAACAGAAGAGTGTTCAGATATTTATTTTTCTTTTTGATTGTGTAAAAAAAAATTGTAGATACATGTATAATTATAAGGAATAATACTGAGAGATTCCAGATACACTTCAACTGATTTTTTTCAGTGTTAACATCTTGCAAATCTAGAGTTTAGTAAGACAACCGGGATAGCAACATTGATACAATCCATCAATCTTACTCAGATTTCATGAGTTGTGCATGTACTCATTTTCATGTATGTGCATTTAGTTCTATGCAGTTGAATCACATGTGTCAATTGTGTGACTGCCACCATGTCAAGATACAGACAGTTCCATCACTATGGGTACTCTTCATGCTGCCCTTTACAGGTGTTTGATCTCCCTTTTCAGGTATGCTGCTTAGTCCCTAACTCCTGGCAACCGTTAATCTGTTCTTCATCTCCAAAATCTTGTCATTTCAACAATGTTACATGAATGGAACCTTACTCTATGTAGCCTTTTAGGATTGGATTTTTGCTCAGCATAGTTCCCTTGAGATTCATCTGAATTGCAACACCTATCAGTAATGCATTCCTTTTTCACTGTTGCGTAGTATTCCATGGTGTGGATGTATCACAACTTAACTATTCACCTGTTGAAGGACATTTGGATGGTTTCCAGGTTTTGGCTACTACAAATAAAGCTGCTATGAGTGTTAGTATACAGTTTTTATATGAACATAGCTTTTCATTTCTCTTGGGCAAATGCCCAAGTTTATGTCATATGGTAAGTGGTAAGTCTTGTAAGAAACTGACCAACTGTTCCCCAGAGTAGTTGTATCATTTCCATTCTTGATAGCAGTGTACAAAGGTTTCACTTTCTCTGCATCATCTCTGGAATTTGATATTGCCATAATTTTTTACTTGAATTGTTCTAATAGGTGTTATTTTGTTTTTAAAAATCAGTGTTCAGTTTAGCAAACATATAAATTCAAAAGACATATTTCATCTTTAAATATGTGAGTACAGCTTGTGAAAGTATTGTTCTATTGATATATCTAGAAAATGTTCACAGTCACTTCTGAGGGGCCTTATAATTATATTTAGTATGTCCACATTTTGTTAATCACTTTTCAACATTTTAAATTAAATTTATACACTTAATCTGATTGATTTCCTTTTAAAATACATCAAATGTCTAACAAATGAAATCTTTAGAGTACTTAAAACTCCAAACATTAAGTTGTATACCTTAAATTTATACAGTTCCTATTTGTCAGTAGGACATGAGGCATCTCAATAAAGGTGAAAAAAAAAGAAAAAGAAAAACATAGGAGAAAAATAAAATTATTCTCCCCCCCAAATTTTTTTTTTTATAAATCTAACAATTAAACTTGTAAGTAAGGTGAAACTAAGGTTTTCTTAAATGTTCCAATATACTCCATAATGGCTTTGGACTTGTGATTTTAAATGGAAAGTTTATTAAGTTTACACATGTTAAATTGATGTTACAGCTTTTTGACAAAGGTACAAAAGTAATTCAATAGAGGAAAAATGGTCTTTTTTACAAACGGTGCTGGAACAATTGGACATCAATGACCCTCAACAGTGAACCTTGACCTAAGCTCACATATTATACAAAACTGAACTCCAAATGGATTATTATGACCTAAATATAAAAGATAAAACTACAAACCTTTTAGAAGATAGAGTAGAAAACAGAGTAGAAAATATTTATTACTTAGTGTAAGGTGACAACTTAGATATGACACCAAAGGCACAATTCATTAAAAAAAAAAAAAAAAAAAAAAAAAAGAGACTTCATCAAAATGAAAATCATTTGCTCTGTGAAAGATCCTGTTAATACAACAAAAAGACAAGCTGTCAAATGGGAGAAAATATTTTCATGTTATATGTTTGGCAAAGAATTCACACTCAGAATATATTAATTAAAAAAAAACTCCCTAAATGCAAAAGCAAAAAAAAAAAAAAAATCAAATTAGAAAAAAGTGGTCTAAAGAACAGACTACTTCACCAAAGAAGACATATAAATAGCAAATAAACACACAAAAATATGTTTAACATTACTAGCCATTAGAGAAATGAGAATTAAAACCAATGTGAGATACAATAGAAGAGAGAAAGGACATCCTTGCCTTGTTCTCAGTCTTAGGAGAAAAGTGTCCAGTTTCTCACCATCGAGTATTCTGTTGGCTGTAGGATTTTGTAGATGGTTTTTATCACATTGATGGGGTTTTCCCCTATTTATAGTTTCCTGAGTATTTTTATCATGAATGGGTGTTGGGTTTTGTCAAACATTAGTTGATATGATTACACGATTGTTTTTTTTTCTTTTTCTTATTGATACATGGATTAAATTGACTTTCAAATGTTGGACCAACCTAGCATACCTGAAATAATGTCACTTCGTATATAACTCTTTTTATACATTGTTGGATTTGATTTGCTAATATTTTCTTAAGGGTTTTTTTCTTATGTTCATGAGAAATACTGGTCTATAGTTTCCTTTTCTTATAATGTTTTTATCTGATTTTGTATTAAAGTTGTTGGCCTCGTTGAGTTGACTTAGGGAATATTTATTCTGCTTCTATTTTCTGTAAGTGATTGTGGAGACTTCATATTATTTCTTCATTAAATGTTTGGTAGAATTCATGAGTGAAACCACTTGGGCTCGATGCTTCCTTTTTTGGAATGTCATTAATTATTTATTCAATTTCTTTAATATATATAGGCCTATTCAAGTTATCTAGTTCTGTGTGAGTTTTGGCAGTTTGTGTATTTCAAGAAATTGGTCCATTTCAACTAAGTGATAATATTTGTGGCCGTTGATTTCTTTATAGTGTGATCTTACTATCTATTTAGAAGACTTGTTATATTTCTAATATTGGTAATTGTGTCTTCTCTCTACTTTCTTGGTTAGCATGGGTAATAGTTTATCAATTTTATTGATCTTTTCAAAGAACTAGTTTTTGATTGTGTTGATTTTCTCATTGGTTTTCTATTTTCAATTTCATTGATTTCTGCTCTAATTTTTCTTATTTGTTTTCTCCTGCCTGCTTTAGGCTAAAGCTGACTAAATCTCAGTCTTTTATTGGACTTCTATCTTGTTTCTGTTACTTTCACAAATGTTTTTCAAGTGATATAGCTTCCCCGCCCCTCAACCCTGGGTCCTTACTCCTTCCCCTGCTGCAGCCTTCTCCATCTTTTCCCTTATGGGTTATGTTTTCGCCCTACTTTACAGAGACTAGAAGGCTAAAGGGGGGATGAAATGAAAGAAATTTCTTTCTCCCAGAGGGATAAGCTTTCATTATTGTTCTTTGTTAAAGTTCTTTTCCTAGAAAGTAGGCCTTTATACAGAGAATGTTTTAGGGCATGTTGCACAATATCACTCTTCCTCTCCCACTGCCAGAGTTTGGAAGCCCCTTGGAGACCTGGTAGAGCTCCTGGAGGTAGATTCCATGAAAGTGTGGCTGTCCTCTCATGACTGTGGTCAGCAGGAGTTTCTCACTCTCGTTCCAGTGCCTACTCCAGAAATTTGTTTAAATTACCCTGTAAGTGTTCCCACCAATTTATGGCTCTTGGCTTTTGCTCCAATTATGTAGAACTCGGTTGATGTATCTTTCTAGATGCACCTGTTTCTCCAAATTTCAGGATGGCAGTTTGTCCAATAATCTCAGTGCTCTTATAGATCCAAGAAGAGCAATTACTTTACAATTTTTCCACATTTCTTGTTATAGGAATGGAAGACAACTTCCAATCTCTCTCTCTTTTTTTAGGTGTATTTATTTATTTATTTATTTATTTATTTATTTATTTATTTATTTTAAGTTTCTTTTCATGTTGGAGCAGAAACTGGAACCCTCCATTGTGTTTACTTTTAAATATGTCTATATTTAATGCTAAATCTGTCCCTTTTGAAAGACATTTACTACCAGAAAGAAAATTACTGTCTCAGATAACTGAGGTTTTTTTTCAGTGTCTGAGAATTCGGCCTATTGTGTGATCTGGAGTTTCAGATATGCATGGTGTGCTTTGTAGTGACTAACTGCCCCACATAGTGCTCTGTATTTTATATTAATAGAAACCATGTCCTGGGTTTCATATTTTAAGAGTCCAGTGGTCAAGTAACACAAAACTTCAATTTAGCTTCTGTCTAGAAATCATGGAAGTGTGCCAATTTTCCCAAGTTGATCACTTTATTAGATTTTGCACTTTTTAAAATCTCTTAGGATACCTTAATGAATAGATCTAAATGTCTTAACTTGACAGGATATGCAAATGTCTTTTTTTCTGCCTTATGCTAAAAACCTTTGAACTTGATTGACTCCTGCATTCTCAGGATTCCAAGCATTTGTGGATATTGAAAATACCACTAACTAGCTTTTGCATATTTCCCTTGATTTTGTTTGATTTAAGGTGAAAATTTATGAGGTCATTTTATGAACGTTCATTCCTTTATCAATCCTATAAAGAAACATTATTCCTATTTCCATATAAAAAATGGATACTTTGAGAAGTAACATGTTTTTCAAAGGTGCAAATTTAGTAAGAGGTTACATGAACAATAACCAGAAACAGTCACAGTGTGAGATGTAGTGTACTATGTATAATGGGATATTAAGAAAAAATATGCTATTAGGGTTATAGGGAGAAAGCGTTCTATCACATCTTAATGGGGAGATTTGGAAAGTGTGAAACTGTACCTACTGAAAAAAATCTAAACAAGATTTTGCATCTTTATACATAATAAACTTCATCTCTAAAATATATGGCATTGCAGCTCTAGTTGTAAGTGTTTAAATGCATATGACATTTTAATTCAAGAATTTCTCTCAAGAAAAATGTTTTCTAATAGAGCTCATCCTCAGTCTTTCCATGTGTGAAACAATCTTTTTTTTTTTCTTTCTTTTTTCTTTTTTGTACTGGTTGGGATAGTAAGAGGAGGGTTTAAAAAGATGTCAGCTCCTTTGTACTTATCTGAAAAGTATAATATCCAAGAGTCATAAGCATACCTAGTACCCAGATTTGGTTTCTAAGTACCATTCCTTACTCAGAAAAAAACAGGTATTATTGGAGAAATGATTTACTCTAGGTCTGGGGCTGGAAAAATACATGGTAAGACTTATTCTATCAGAAAGTGAGGAAGTACTCACCAATTTATAGGGACGTGTCACAAAGGCATAGGATCTAGCTTGAAGAAATTCTCACGGGCCAAATTTCAAGCAATTTGAATTTCAAAATGGATTATGATGATAATGGAGTATAACACATTAAATGAGAAAGAATAAAAGAATCCATGAGTTCACAGAGATACTTCCTCCAAATAAAGAAATGAAGGAAGTGAAGGAAGCTCTTCTTTACAGAAGGCCAGCTAATAAATAAAGATAATGATAGAATTAAAAATTATCATTTTTATCTAAAATATAATATTAATAATTATTCAGGCAAGACTCATAAATAGATCCTAAAAAACACTGGGTGAAATGTCGTTGGGGATCAAGATATTTACACCATGACAATATATTAAAAAACAGCTTATTTGTGAATTATAAAAGGAAACAGCTGTATCCATAATAAAATCTGACGGGTGCTTCATTAACATTACCAATACTGGGACAGATCAATGTCATGTGCCCCCGACGTCATACACCAGGAAGGACACAGAATCGTCTATTGTCATATTCTGGCACAAAGAATTTAAAGTGAAAATAATCATGAGGTAACCCCAGATAAATCTATAGAAGGGGACAATTCAGCAACTCTACAATTCAGCTGGCTTGGATTCTTCAAAAAGGTCACTGTCATAAATGTCAAAAAAAAAGAAAAGAAAAAAAGGAAGTGTCACTTTTAGTGATTAAAAGAGAATAAAGAGACAAGATTTTTGATTGGTCACATCATAAATGTAATTGGGGTAACTGGGTACATTTGAATATTTACTAAGTATTGTAATAGTGCTATTGAAAGGGTAGTCCTTAATTCAGTGCTGATCAGTGAATGGATATTAATTGTTCCACAAAGAGATAAATACAAAAATTAAGAGTATGCAATTAGGAAATTCTGTAGTATTTTGACGTTGTGGTACACTAGTGCTTGCTCATATTTTAATAATTGATTTTTTATTTTATTTTACTAAAGTATTGTTTCTCAATTGATTGGAAGTAAGGAATACTGATCCTTCAAAGATAAATTGAGAAACACTGCATTAGATTCTATTGTTATATCAATGCTTTATTTCTTGAATGTTATAATGGCATATGGTTATGTAGGAGAATGTCTTTGTCCTGCTTCTTACGAGTTACAACATATATTTAATGTTTAGAGGTGAAAATTATGATATGTGCAGCTTACTTTCAAGTGATTCAGCCAAAAAAAAAAAAAAAACAACAACAAAAAAGTGTGTGTGTGTTTGTATGTGTATGTACATGTAAAACATGGTAGCAAAATAATAAATATTGGTGAATCTGGGTAAAGGGATTATGGTATTTATTGTACTATGTTTTATATAAGCTTAATATTTTTCAAAATAAAAAAGTAGGGACAAAAGATGCTTTGAGACAAAGGAATCTTTGTACCCCACAGACCCTTGGATTTTCATATCTCTCAAAATATATCTCACTTTAAGTAATATCTCTTTGTAGCTTATAAATTAATTGTCTTATTTAAGAGTTGTGAATTTTAAAACAATCTTTATAACTTCAATGAGTTAATTATTACAACAAAGGGCATATTAGACAGGTAATCTCAAATGTATTCAGGAGCTATAAGAAAAAGTATCAACTATTATCTGGATATAATGCTGTCAGGATAAATCGTAATTGACATAAATTCAAAGTTGTTTTGCAGCAGCTTTAATTTTAATATAAGTTGCTGTTAAATCCAGAATTATTTTATTTCATTATTATTACTTTTTATAAATCAGAGTCTTCCCCATAAATCTTTATATAGATTTTTATATTAAAATTTACTTCATAGCTGGTTTCTCCCAACCTTCCTATAAGGCAAATTAGAATAATTGAATGACTTGTTCTATGTCACTTAGCTGAGAGCTAATTACATAGGCAGAATTTAAAGGTACAGGCTTTGCAGTATTAACCAATAGAATCATAGCAATACCAGTAAGAAATATCACATTTTAAAATCCAACTCTGATTTTTCCAAAGTGAAATATTGGTAATACTCCTGGTTTAATCTCCCTTTCTGACGCTATTTAAAAAATCAGATTCCAATATAAATTTCTATTTTTCTTTTTTAGGGCATTCTATTATGTGCCATGCATGGCGGGTACAAAGCTACATAAGACAAGGTCCTTACCCTCCAGATGATCATGGCATATGAAATGAGGCAGGTGACCAAGTACGTGCAATACAATGTTATGTGTCATGTGAGTAGTTTGAATGGGGCATAAAGGGGGTGGTCAAATTTCCCTGGCTAAGGAGGGAAAATCTTTCAACAGTGATATTCACTGAGATAATTTTTAAGAGTTATTTGTGGTTGTTGAAGAAACATAAACACTTTACCCAGGGACTGTCACGATGCTCAGTTGATTTTGTGTTTAATTCAACTTTCTAATATTACAATTTTGGTTGCACAGGCCAAGAGATTAAAAGTCTAAACAACATGAAACCAAACGGTCATGATTGCAATGCTGTCTTTTAGACTGTGATGGTATCTTTATGTTTATAAAAATACTTTGTTTTTCCATCATTGTATTGCTACCAGAGCAGAACAGTTGCCTTTCCTGATTGTTCTGTCTTGTTTCTCGTGCGGGCCATTCAGCCTGTATTAATATGTAATTGATTCCAGGCTGATATTTTTCAGGTCTTCTACTTCTTATTCACAATAAATAAATCCACACATTGCGTGCCCATCTCAGCAAATGCTGTTTCTGGTATTTGTCATATTAATGTATTTTGAGTCTTCTTTAAGAAATCAAATATGCAAAACCTAACCTTACCAAAAATACACTAAAGGTAGCTATTCACATTTCTTTTGATAGGAGTGCTTAGCACAGATTCTGGTACATACAAGAGTTTCAAAAATGCTTTCTGAATAAATAGGAGGCTGTCCTAGTAGATGCGGTTGTCATTTGAGTATAAATGAAAAAAAAACAAACAAACAAACAAAAAAACTGACAGTAAGCAAGTATGTTCTATTTAAAAAACAAAAAAGTTTGCAGAAATTAATTGAATAATAGTAATTTTAGTTATTATTTAAGTGCCATTTTTATATTGCATGTATTTAAAAATAATTGCAAACATTGATATTTACTGAAGATTAATCAACAGAGTTGTTTTTATGAAGATAACTTGTGCTGTCTCCCTGTTCTCTTTTTTCATCCTTATTTAGTCCTCTACTTTTTTCTTTTGTGAGACATTTTCCCTAACACGTTGTGTGGCTTAGCTATCTTTTGCTACATTTATTCAAACGTGTTTGGGGATATACAGGGTTAAGAGCATTAGTGTAGAAATCTTAAAAAAAAAACACAGAACAACAACAACAACAAAAAACTGATACTGTGATTCAGAAGTTCAAGTCTTTTTTTCCTGGCTTTATTTTAATTTTTTTTTTTTTTCACAATTTTGCTTTTGGAGTGATAAATACAATGTGTGTCAATATTTTCACTGCTTTTAGGATGACTGAAAAACTTTATTAGAGAAGGTGGTGGGTGGAGGGTTTGAAGGAAAATTAGCTATTAGAACGGGGGTGATTACACTCCGAGATTTGCTAATATTTGCACAAAATAGAATAGTTAACCAATTAGTCAAGGACATAGAAATTTATGTCTACTAAATTTTTTTTGTATATTAATTATTTTCTTGTTCAATAGTGGTTGGTTACATCTCTATTTTCCTTAAGAATCACGTCTTTGCAACAGCTGTTCATCCTGATATCAGGTTATGTCAAGATGGTTGCTGACTTAAAAGGTCTTGCAATAAATGTTATTGTGTACCTAATGAGAACTGACATATTACTACTGAGAAATAGAGCACCACATCAAAGCATCTAGATTTGTGTTTGGATAGATTTACTGAACTAATGCAGCCTCACCGCAAACCAGGGCTATAGCGTTTTCTTGAATATAGCACTACCGTTGAACTTATAATTGGAAGTCATAAATCTTGACAAAGCAATGAAAATAAGTTTACAAAGAGAATTCAAAACAGCAGCAGGGATAACCAATCATCATTCAGGAAGGTTTTATTATTGTTATTTTTAAATGTTGTCTTGGTAGTGGTCTGACTGTAACTGTGGGATCAATTAAGATTTGGTGAGAGCTGTGAGCCCCACATTTATCTCCCAGGTATTTGAGTTAGCCAGTCTCATGACAGCAATAAGTTTAAGGGAGGGAGTGGGGTGGGGTTTGTTTTCAGTGTATGCAGGTTTTGAACAAGGCCACAGGCACTTAGCAAACCATGATTAGCCTGGTCTGACATGTTCACTAAATGACTTCCCAGAGGGTTGGTGTGGTTGGACGAAATTCTTTCTGAAAGTGATTTTCCTTAACCTGGTTAAGTAATGTTAATAAAATCATTCTAAAAGCCAACTCATATTAGTGGGAGCTAGAGACAGTCCAAAATGAAATGTGAGAGAAACACTCTCCTACACAGTCACAATTCACTTTCACTGAGGATTTTGGAATGGCTCTAGATTTAACGTGTTGGAACCACCAAAATTCTATACAGCAGTCAAGAAGTCCTGTAACATGTTATAGGAAAGATGAAATATTGATATCATGTTTTTTGATGTCTAGAAAAAGAGTGGAAGATTTTTTTTTGAGAGAGAATTGTGGATGGAACAGTGTTTTTCCCTTAAATATGTTATGTATGCAAAAGAACCACAGGTGTGCTCAAAATCTTGGGCTTTAAAATTAACTTGAGAGAAAAAAAACTGTAACAATGAAATTTTTGGCTAATACTACTTTTATATTAAATGATACGCTTCTGTTTTCCTATTGTCTATGAATACTTTGCATAAAAACCTCAAATTTATTCAGTGTGTCATCACACCTTGCCCACAAGAGTAAATGTTTCATCTTTTCAAAGTGAACAGTAATGTAAGTTAGGGGAAAGCAATTGATTTGTTGACAGTATAAAATCTGCTGGATTAATTACAGACACAGAGGAAGGAAACACAAGGTCCACTGAGCCATTTACAGTACAAATTCCTTCATTTTCATAATTATTAAAGAATAATGGAAATGTAGTGATACAAATCTTTATATCTTTTATGAGAGCTTTTCAGAATTAGTCATGCATATTTGCTCATCTACCCCGTGAGGTGAAGGAGACTTCACTTCGGTTCTAAGCAGGAAATCGTATGAAGCTGATACCAGCATTAGCCCCAATTCTGAGAGAAGAAAGAGGAAGTCCACCTTTGCACGTGTTCGTACTACAAATTCTACAAATTTTTCCTCAGCCAAGAGACAGACCCATTTTTTTAATGGCTAAGGATTGAGTTTTAGCAAGAACGTGGCTTTCTTCATGGAAGCATCACGAAGTAATTAATGATATTATGCATGCCGGGAGGGCTTAGTGATTTTATGTACATGGTTGTTTCTTATTTGCATTGTCTTAAAATTTTCTTTAGTGGTATATTTACAAGATTTAACATGTTCAAAACTTTTTTTCAACAATAGAGTGATGAAGACTTGCTGAATTTCTGTTTGCCTCATAGATGGTTATTGTTTATTCCTTATGCTTTTCATAAGTAATCAGAATACTATGTTTACGTGGACTAGAGCACATAAATCCACTCTCAAAAACTCTTGGAAAAATTGAATATAGAGTATTTTTGAATTGAAAATTTTTGTCTGAAGTCAGTCATTCATTTCCCCTCTTTCTTTCACCCTTCACACCACTATTTATCTCAGGGTACTTAACATTTTATGTCTCTGCACCTTTGCTCATGCTTCATCCCTTTCCATGGAACATCCTCTTCCATATCGGGAAGTCTCAAACAGGAGACTTCTGTTCCTAATAAGTTCTATGGTTCTGTGTAGTCCCTTATACACTTTATAGGGCTTTTAAATCTCATTGAAGCCCATCAATGGCTCTACTTGGATTTCTCCGTGCATCAAACATGAAACAAACCTGGGCTCTTCTTTAAAAACAAAACAAAACACACTTCACAATGTATTAGTGAAAAATGTGGAATTTATTGACAAATTCATAGGTGAAACTGGGAAAGATTCTATGCCACGTGTAACACAGACATCTCACCACGAAACAGACAGTGGCCATCTGTTTTCTGATGCCAGTTACTATGTCTCCCCCTCTTTCCAACCTTCTCCAACACCCAAACTGCCTACATGTCCATTCTGTGTAGGATTAAAATTCCACAAAGTTTGTTTCCAGGTCTATAAATCCTAGCTGTCAGCCCAGACCCTAAGCTTACTTATTAAAACACTTCATGAACAAATGAGGGCTGTCCTTAAGACGCTCTCTCTCTTACTCCAGCTGCTAAGAAAAACAAGTTTTTACTGCATATTGTTCTCATGGTCTAGGTAGTGATACCATGTCTCTCTTTTCTAGATTGTATGCTCCACAAAGGCAGATACATGTGGTGCTCATCTCCACAATGCATTTTCCTCCTAATGTGTCCCTTGTCTCAGTAAGTGCTCCTGTAACTTACTCAGTTATCCAGGCTGGACATCTGTGATTCTTCCTTTTGTTCATCACGTTCCTGCCGCACATTCCAGTTGGTCAACAGTTCGTATTTATCTCACCTTCAAAATTCTCTCAATATTCTATTGCTACAGCTCTAGGTACAACTTCATTGGATGATCTATTGGTGTCTCTGACTCTTATATTGCTACCACTCCCCACTCCACTCTCTACTTGTGGTAACCCCCCATTTTAATTTTTTTTTATGCCTCATATCACCTGAAAGAGAGGGAGAAGGAGATCCCACTATGTCCAGAAAAAATGTGTGGTCTAAAGTTCTTTGCATAGTATTTAAGACCCTTGGCAATTTTATCCAGTCTTCCTGTGTGCTTTATCACTACCCTCCATGTACTGCACGTTCTAGACCCAAGGAAGCATCTCTAGCCACCTCAGTCCTTAGTAGTTATTAATTGATTAATTATCTATTCATTTATGATATGTTTTAGGCAGTAAATGAGGTTGTGGGTACAATTTAAAATCACAACTGTGAGAATTGCCCCAAAAGAAAGGTCAGGATATTATGCAACTTGTTCTACTTTAGGGAGATGTAGTTTTAGAAGGCAACATAAGTGACATATGAAAGTAAGTGATACATGCACTAAGATATAGTAGTCGAGTAGATTTAAGTAATAACAATGAGCTGTCTTGGTGAAGAGCATTTCATTTGGGGGGAGCAGCAGCCTGTACTTTGGAAAGACGGAGCACGTCTTGTTTAAGATGTGGAAAAAGGTTACATGCCTTGAAAACAGAAAGCAGATGGAGCTGGTTAGAGGGGGATGGAGAGGTGAATGGTGTTTTTAGAACATAATGGAAATTTCTTTCAGGGGTTTCTAACAGAAGATGACCTGACTAAACTTGTATTTTGAAAATATGTTTGTTGCAAAATGGAGAACAGATTAGAGGAAGGTGAGAATGAAGGCAGAGAGACCAGGCAAGATATGGTAGAGGTAGGAAGAAGTGGATGTATTTTAGGAGACAAAAATTAGCCAGATTAGGTATTGAATTGGTTGAAGAAATAATGAAGCATATATTATGCATGATTCTTAATATATGCTGCATGCAACGTAATGAGGTGGTACCATAAAATGAGATAGAAAATGTAGGAATAGAGTAAAGTTAGGGGGAGTGGTGATGGGTGGGGTGCGTGTGGCAGGTCCTGAATTTGGTGTGGTTCTGTAGTGTCTTTAAACATCCTTATAGAGGTGTTAAGCTGTGTTCACTGAAACCCTCAGAGCTTGAGACACAAATTGATAAAATTATTGTAGGATAATAATTAAAGGTATCAGCATGAATTAAATCACCTGAAGGAGAAGGTATTATATTTAAAAAGCAAAGAATCCAGACCAAGTCAACATTTGAAAATCTGGCAGAGAAGTTTGAGCATATAAAGGAGACAGAGCAGGGAACTTACTCAGAAATTATGGAAGCTGAGGGCAGAGAGTTTCTGAAAGGGGGGCTAGGATAGGGAGTGAGCATCAGGGGTAAATATCAAAAGAGACCTATAAGAAGGTAAGCACTAAAAATATTTATTGGATTGAGCTACACTGGATTGAGGAAAGATTGAGAGAAGATGAAATGTAGACAGGAACTATAGCCAACTTTTCTGAGATGTTTTGTTGTGATGTGAAGAAAGAGATACAGTGTTTTCTAGAAGGCATGTGTAGTCAATAGAGGATTTTGCATCTGTGATTTTTTTTTTTTTTGTATCTATTTTATGAGAGACAAATTTAGCTCACTTACTTGCTGATGGGAAGGAACCAGTTAAAAGTGAGAGGTTAGAGTCTAACATGCAAAAAAATATATATTGATAGTCTAAAATCCTGAGAAATTTAGTGGAACTGGGCTGATGAAAACAGAGCTGGGAAATAACAGATTTAGTCACAACGTGACTTTTTCAGAGGCTGAAAGACTTGACTGTTGGCTCAGTTGGGATTGATGTCAATTCCAACAATTGTGATCTCAGTTTATCCTGCTGGGGTTTTAACAGTACCAGTAGCTTTGTGTTCTACACCTACACAGTTCTGGCTGCTAGGGCTTCACAAAGTGCAGGAGCCCAGACTCTGTAAGATGATAGGATTCCCATCAGTTAAGGTTAATGAGGCTTCACATGTATGATAACTATACATGAACTTGGAATTTGCAAAAAGGATCAAATATGATTTTGTCTTCATTAATCCATTGTATCAACTCACTCGCCAGTTATGTACTCTTTGGCATAAAATACACACTTGTGCACATTCCCGTGTATGCACATGCGCACAAACACACATGCACACACATACACACACATACATATATGTTTTCCTTGAATTAATAATTTTAAGTTCTACCATGACGCCGAGTACCTATGGAAAATGAATTAGTGTCAGTGGAGACCAGCATGAGGAGATTTCTAAGTAGTTATCTTCTACATCTGCATTATTTCAATACACATAACGGAAACCATTGCTCAGCTCAGGAGTGTTGATGTAGCCACAAACACCACAAGCAATGATACATCAGTTGCCTACTCTCCAGTAAGTTATTGCTCAGGAACCAAACCTTCCCCAAACATTCACGTGAATCATCTGTGCATAAAGCATACGTTTAAAAGGGGAAATTACATTGCTATTCTCAAATGAAGTGATTGCATTATGCCTGCCACACTAAATGCACACATTCTGAAGTGTCTGCATAAAAGCTTTGGCTTTAAAACGTCGCTGGTCTTGTGGAAGTGATTTGATATTTAAAAGTCTTTAAAGGTGTGTAGCACATGCCAGTTTGCCGTTGTAATATATCCAAAGCACTCACATTGCTGGGTAAGGAGACTAAAAAATCCATAGTTAAGAGCACACATTATTTTGCTGGCTCATTCTAGAGAAAACAATTTGTGATTCAGGGAGACTGTTCCACATTTCTCTAAGTGTTTCTAGTTCTAAATTAAATCTCTGCTACCCAGTGTCAACTTGTTTGAAGCACTTCAGATTGACAGCCATTATTGTTTCTTTCTTTTTTTTTTTTGTAAGCTGAATTGAGTTTGAGGAAGGTGCAGACATCATCCTTATCTAAACTGTCTCAGTGGTGCCTCATCATCTTCAAACAAATGGTGAGGCT
Source organism: Rhinolophus sinicus (assembly GCF_036562045.2). Lineage (NCBI taxonomy): Eukaryota > Metazoa > Chordata > Mammalia > Chiroptera > Rhinolophidae > Rhinolophus > Rhinolophus sinicus. The sequence goes on along the minus strand of NC_133754.1, from coordinate 13,816,030 downwards.
GAAAACAGAATGCAGATAACTTTTGAAACCGATTGTTGACGGAGACTAGCCAAGAAGACTTGCCAAATTTCTTAATGCTTAGCCTTTCACTCCATGTTCAACAAGAAGAACCCATCTTGGTAATGGTTTGATTTTGTAATTTGCCTCAAATATTTCCATCCATATTTAATGAAATGCATGTAAGAAATAAGAACATTTTCAAGGAATCTTTTTGTCCACACCTTTGCTTATGTAGTTTTCCCTGCAATGACAAGTCTCCGCTAAGAACTGTACATCAATTAAATAGTTCCTTTCCACTACAGAGAGGGAGCTATGTGGCTTACTTTAAATTTAGAGCGCCTCTAACCAACGTTACCAGGCTGATCAACTGGGTAATTGGAGGAATAGGGAAATTTTGAGACCACTGGCTTTTATTTTGTGGTTGCATCTGATGTCGATTCACTGGGTCAAATGTGAAGCAGCAGAAATTCTTCGCTGACCCTTTGGAGAGCTGGAATGCCATCCTTTGCCATCTCTGCAGCTGCTCCACAGAGCAGAGAGAGGACCTCAAACCAGTCTGCTCCCTTACTGGTTGAAAAATGATTTTACTAAGGAGAAAAGGATGTCTTGTTTGCCAAGGGGCACTGTGGTCCAATGTGTGTTTATCCTTTTAAATTTAATTTGTTTTGTTCTTTTTGAGGGCCTGTAAATGCTTCAGGGATGTAGAGATGGCTTAACCATGAGTGATATTTGTCATAATAAAGTACTATCTTTCTGAAGGCCCTTTCACCACTTGTGTGGCTGCTAACAAAAACAAACTGAGATGAGGACGAATACATACGAAATAGCCAATAATATTGTGGTGAAGACTGCAGCATAGCTTTGTGATTAACTCTTTCAGGTGTTATCCAACACCGTGTGAGGAGTTCATATGCCTTGATTTCTCTTCATTTTATTCTCTCCTTTGCATTCCCATTTCAGATAATCAGAATATTATCTTTTTTTTTTTCTTTTTTTTTTTCTAGTAGCATCTGAGAGGATTGGGAGAGAGACCTCAGGTTTTACACTGTTTTCAAACTGTTCCAAAGAGCCAAGCCTGCTTTGTAGTGATAGAGGAGGGAGGGGGCAGGGTGGAAGGCCGATAAGGGACAAAGCCCTCTGAACCTTCCCTATCCCCTTAAACCAGAAGGATTCCTTCTCCCCCCCCCCCCCTCGCATGTTAAGCTTTGCTTCAGCTCTGGGTGAAAGCAAGTGAACAAAATCACAGAACTGGACAATAGAAGGAATGAGCCATGTAAAGGTCACTTGATCTCTGGACTGGCTGTGGTAGTTGGGGGGAGTCTGTATGTGTGTGCAGAGAGCATGGTAGACGGGTATGTGGCGATGGGGGCAGTGTACATCTGTGTGTCACCTGAAGAGCCGAGTCAGCTTGCACATCTTAACCCAGATTCAGCTAAGTGTCCCTGTATCACTCAGTGACTCCTGGGTATGTTCGTATGTGCGACAGACAGAATAAGACTGTGTGAGAAAGGCAGAGAGGATGGGAATGTGCAGGAAGAGATGGTGGAAGCACGGCGGGATACAGAGGTGACAAATGACTACCAAGACAGAGTCAAACACCTTGTATGTATTCATGGGACTCCTCGTCATGTGTTCAGTGCGAGGAACTGGGTCGAAAAATGGCTTGCCCCGATCCATGGAATGGGCATGTATTTAAGGGTTATTCAAATGGAATTATCCAGCAAAATGTGGGAAACCCAATTTACTTGTGAGAGGAATAGTAATTACAGTGAAAACTATTCTGAGTTTCCAACATCTCTGTAATATGTGGTTGGAATGCAAATATTTCTGTGCAGGAAAAAAAAAAATTGAGACGGTAGAAGCAGGAACAAGGAAATAAAGCTTCTATTCCAGATCATCCTCTCCCTGACTGGAAGGGTCAGAGTGTTACATGAACAAACAGGACTGAGAGGACATTGATATGAGAGTGGCGTGTATGATGAGTAAAATCAGCAGTCACTTTTGCTTACATCTTCCATCTTCTTCCATCTGGAAGGCATGTGCCCTGTCTCATTGCCTCTTTGGTTGTTGGCATAAATTTCTCAAGTTGCAATTAAAGTTCTTTATGCCTGTTTGAAGACAACAAAATAGGAAAGTTCGATGACAGTTATTGTTTTAAGATGTATGTCACGACTCCTTAGTGAGCAGTGAAATCATTTTACTGTGTCTTGATCACCATTAAAAAGTAAACAGTGTATAAGAGAAAGGAACCAAGAATGCCTTGGAGCATCCTATCTAATAATATTATTTCAAAAAACTTTTGTTTTAGTTCTCTCTCTCTGTATGTGTGGAGGGGGTGATGATGTGGAATATATTTCTCACGATATCTTCAAAATGTTTGAAAGCCATTGACTTTGGGTTCACAAAACAACATCACTGTTGAGTATGATGGAGGGGAGAAAACAACAAAAACAACAACAACAAAAACTGTTAATGGAAAATCAGATTTGAGTTCTACTCTGCCTCTACTACTAAATAGCTGAGTAAGTGTTGGTTGTCTTTACTCAACTATAAAATTAGGCATTTAATTGAGCGATCTCCAACCCCCCTTCCAGCCCTGAAATTCAGACACAATCTTACTCTTAACTCAATGTCTGACATGTTGATGAATGAAGAAGTCTTCAGAACTTAAGAATCTGAAGCAACATTTGCCTCATCCAAACTCAGTTCTCTTACTGTACTTAGTTAGCCAGGAGAGAAGGACAGCTCCAGCCCTATTTCATTTTAATAGATGAACAGGAAGACTAATAATATTCCCTTTATAGGTTCTTTAAAAAATCTCTGCATTGAGAATCCAAAACTTTTATATTGATTTTTATATCTGGCTGATAAAACTCTTGGTAGCCAGAGCTCAATATATTTTCAGCTTTTTTTTTTTCCTTCATTTTAACCACCCTGTCACTCACTGAGGTTGAATCATCAGGCTATTAGTTTGCTCAATGTGTAATCTCAAGTTCCGCAGAGTAAGGGCTCACAGCCACTAGACTCTGACTGTGGAATTTACTTTTCATTTTTATTCATAGAGCACTCTCAGCTCTGCCTTTAAAACTAAAGTGAAAACATAACTGTCTGGTAATGAATTTGAAATCTCTTAAGGAGAACATGTTTTAATGAATCTTGCCAGTGATGAAAACTACATCACTGTATATGAAAATGTATCAAGTTTTGAATTTTTTAGATTATGTTTATGATATTTAAAATGGTAGTCATAATTTGTCTCTCGGTCAAGTAATTAGGATTTATTTTAATATTTCATGTGTTTTGTTAAAAAAAAAAAAGACAGTTAGTCTTTAAAAGTGGGGACTGGATGAACAGCAGGAAGAAAATAATGATTATCAGCAGGACGAGAAATACTGTCCCAGTGCCCTTTTAAAGATGCAGTGGGGGAGCAACACTTTTGTCACCATTTAAATGTTCCTTAAACGGAGTTTGGGTATGCTAATGGAAATACATTTTAGTTACTCTCCCTTAATTGAAACTCTACCATGCAAACTCTATAGTTTGAGAGTACAGTTGGATTCATATTCTTGAAAGAGCTTTACTTTTGGGGGAATCAGAGGCCTATTTGTAAAGGTAAGATGGTTAGAATTTTATGTATTTTGGCACTTTGTCTGATTCTCTTTCTTCATCCGGAAACTCAACACAGTTGTTAAAGTTATCAACTAAAAACTTGAACCCGATAAACCAGGCATCCACCAAAGCCAAAGAAATTCTACATTTAATACTAAAGTGTTCAGAGGAGGGAAATACGGCAACTTGCTCTGTCACACAACAATAGTTCAATTGTTTTTGCCTTCTGGCTTGAGTCAGACAACTCTTAATAAAAGTTAACTGTCTCTCCATGCTTAGTAATTTCCTATGCAAGCCTTTGCCATGTACTGCATTATGGACAAGCAAATTGTGTGGTTTACGAAAACTTTTAGTCAGAGTTGAAAAAGCATAGATCCAAATTTCATTCCAAGTCAATACTTCTGTTGATTAATTCAATTAAAATCACCTTATTTGAGAACATATTAGATTCTACCATTTGAGTTGACTCCAGAAATATACAAATGATTACAAGATTCTACTAATAATACGATTCTACTAATAATACATATTATTAGTAGTTGAAAATGAAACAGAACAAAACGGCATATCTTTCCCCTCTGTAGGTCTATCACAGATTTTATCTTTTGAATACTATCTATATATTTGATAGAACTTCTCAGTGTGTTATAGTTATCAGTTAATACATGGGAATATTTTTTCCTATTCACATGTAAAGAACTTGAAACTCAGTCATTTGCCTGATGACATTTCAAAAAAATGGTATACGTGGTGAATTTCTCACAAGTTCTACAAATATGGAAAACTCCAATTACTTTCAAAACTACCTCCCCTTGTATTAGATTAGAAAACCACTAATAGTTTTTGAGCATGATTGTCTAATATTTTATTCAGGTCTTGCTTAGAAACACATTGAAATCACTACCTGACTTTTAAGAAAGATAAATTCTTTTTCCAATTAAAAATAAACCCACTGGCACACCCTAGCTCTTATTTCTCTTGCTAGAAATGCTCATTTGACTTTCAGATTAGGGTATAAAGGGATATCAACCAGAGAAAAGTGATGTTCCAAAAGGTGACATTTTTCAAAGTTAGTTTGGGCAGTAGTTAACCGCAAAATTAACCTTTTAGTTTTCAGATTATGGCCAACAAAACAAACAAAAACTAAATACCACATTGCACAAGCATTTCACTTTGTGTTTTTTTGGGATCATTAATTTTGTTTGGAATAATGGCAAGAAAAATTCTGAAAATAGAATACTCATAAAACATATCATGTTAAGATGAAAGTTCACAGATGTTACTTTTGGAAGTTCTAAGCTAACAACACAATTTGTGACAAATCAGTACATCTCTATTCAAGTGAACTATGAAATCCTAAAACAAATTGTAGATACATTAAACTTTAGCATGGTAATTGGTACATTGCAATTAGAGAACACTAGAGGCAAATTTTAGCTTTAAAATTTTAGTCCTAGAAAGATAAAGAAAAACAGATGTGTTAATATAGTTTGTGGCACTTACTGGACACCGGTGGGATTTTTCAAGTTCACAACTTGTTTCAGAAAATAAACTTTCATTAATGGTACATGACCTTAAATGTGGTTTACTTCTCCCCCCCTCCACACCACCCCTGCTCCATTCAACTGTATGTTTTGTACAAAACGTAAAGAATCAAAGAGAAATGCAATGCAAGTTATCTTGTCTATTGCTTTGCCAAAACAGGTAATTCCCAATATGTATTGTGGAGATAATTTTATAATCTGAAATGACATAATCTTATTCTGGACTTAAAAGATGAGTGCTTGTGTTTTAGAAGATTGAGAGAGCACTAAATAAGTGTAAGACTGTTTTGGTGTGCAGGAGTCGGCTTTGCTCCGGCAGACAGATGCTTTTGTAAGATCAATGACTATACTATATAATTCTTGGGTTTTCTATTTTCATACAGTATGATTCATTTCTATGGCCTAAAGATATACTGTAATTTTTTGATCTCACACTTGATGGAATAGCACTGGAAGAGTTCTATTAAGTTTTGTTAAAATTTTTTGGAATCGAAGAATAATGCAATATCTCATTATGACATTACAGGCACATAAAAAATTCCAAATCAGCCCACTGATAACTGAACATATTTTAATGGCCTTTTAAGCAAACGTCAAAATAAAATTCAGAGCCAAGAAAATCTTTTCAGTGAATTTTATTTTGAATTTCTGATTAAGAGTCAAAATAAAATGGGAAACATTTGAAAAATAATAAATGCATAAAACGTGTAAGACTATAAAATGCTGTGTGAAGCCAAATTCTGAACAAATATTTAAACAAGTATTTATGTTTAATATTACATTAGATATATACATTTTTAAATATGTAGTCAGATTCTTTCTTGCAGTTTTCTTCTTTGATGTTTTTATAGCAATTTATCTCCAATTCCTTCATAGTGATTTTTATTATGTTGTATATATTGTTTTTGCTTTTGTTTTCTGTTGTTAACATCCCATTAATTAACAATTTGAGTGTAGCAAGCCTGCTTTACTAACAATGTTTTGTTTGTTTGTTGTGTTATGTACAACATAATGTTTATCTTGGTTGACTTTCTTTACTTTTAAATCAATTAAAATGTGTTAATGATTTATAAAAATACAAGAAAAATATGAAGTTATTCAGTATGTTATCTTCCCTAAGTCTCAAATCCTTTCATTGTAGTCCAGTCAATGCATTTCACAAATGTTTATTAGTGAAAGAATCAGTCAGTAAATTTCACCTTCTCTCGTACAATGTGTGGCCCTATAGTCTGGTAGGAAAATTAAATAATATAAACAAAGGGGAAGGAGAAAGTTGAGCTGCTTCATGCAGTAATGAGTTCTCTGTCTTAAGAAAGTGTGAACATAAACTTAATGACATCCCAGGAGCTACATGGTAGAAAATAATACTAATCACTGTGAATAATGCTGCAATGAACATCAGGATATGTATATCTTTATGAATAAATATTTTTAGATTTTTTTGGGTAGGTACCCAGAAGTGGGATTGCTGGATCATATGGTAATTCTGTTCTTAATTTTTTGAGGAACCTCCATGCTGTTTTCCATAGTGGCTCTACCAATTGGCATTCCCACCAATAATGTATGACGGTTTGTTTTTTTTTCTCTGCAATCTCACCAACACTTGTTATTGTCTTGTTGATAATAGCCATTCTGGCAGGTGTGAGGTGGTATCTCACTGTGGTTTTAATTTACATTTCCCTAATAAGTAGTGAAGTTGAGAACTTTTCATATATATCTGTTTGCCGTTTGTATTTCTTCTTGGGAGAAGTGTCTGTTCAGGTCCGCTGCCCATTTTTAAATTGGATTGTTTGTTTCTTTTGGTTGTTGAGTTGTATGAGTTCTTTATACATTGAAACAACCAAAATGTCCTTCAATAGATGACTGGATAAAGAAGATGTGACATATATCTACACACACAATGGAATACTACTCTGCCATAAGAAAGATGAAATACTGCCATTTGCGTCAATACAGACGGATATGGAGACTATCATGCTAAGTGAAATGAGTCAGACAGAAAAAGTCAAAAACCATATGATTTCACTCATATGTGGGATATAAATCTGAAAGCAACAAACAAGACAAACAAAAACTCATAGACATAGAAAACAGTATAGTGGTTACCCAAGGGTAAGGGGGTGTGGTAGAAGAGGGTAAAGGAGATCAAATATATGGTGATGGAAGGAAAACTGACTTTGGCTGGTGAACACACAATGAAATATATAGATGATATTTTATAGAATTGTATACTTCAAACCTATATAATTTTACTAACTAATATCATCCCAATAAATTTTTTTTTAAAAAGAAAAAAAGAATACTGATGAGGTAGGAGAGAGGGCAAGTATCTAATCCTGTTCTGAATTTCCATGATCATTTCAAATTCCATAGCTCACTTTGGGGTAAGTGTTATCTTCCATTGGTGGTGTATTCAGAGAGACCAATGACTGAGAATGAATGAAAATAAGATGCTTTACCTTGCCTCATGTCGGTGTGGGGTTCTTTCAAGGGCTATTATTTCAAATTTGAACATTTTTATCTACAAGTAACAACAACACCAGAAAAAAAAAAGGCATTGAAGGTAAAGGAAATTTATTGTCTCAGATAACAAGTCTCTCTCTAGTTAGCTTTTCTCCCTCCATCATTGTTCAAGATCCCGGCCTCTCTTGTCTTTCTGTTTTGTCGTCCATAGTTCATCATTGGTCTGCCTTTCTAGTCAAAAGAAGGTTACCATTGCTTCAAGCCTCAGTCTTCAGGCTAAAATGTATCAAAAATAGGAAGAGTGGTTGAAGAGTGGGGTGGGAGAGAGTACTGAAGCTTTTATCCTAGCACATAGGCTTTTATCTGGGAGAAAAATGTTTCCAGGCACCCTCCAGTAGACTTCCTTTTGGGTCTATAGTAGTTTCCAGGAAAAATAGAATATTAAGTATATTAAGATTCTAGCATCTTCACCATCAGATCTTTAGGGCTTTGACCTAAAGGAGGAAAGGGCTAGAAATAGCTATTGGGTTGGGGACGAAAGTGTCTTCAGCGAGTTACAAGAACACTGAAGTTTACCAAGTAGATTTGCCACATGATGCCTAATTAGACTCTGATAGCTTCCATCAATGGAGTGGAAAATATTTCTCTGATTGTGCCAAACATATAGATATAAGACCAAGAGGACAGTTAGAGAGACAACAGTCAGAGCACACACATCAGAAGTAATCTTGGAGTTAGTAATTATTCATAGGATCATTTGTTTGTATAGTGCCTAGTTAAATGATGTCCTTGTCAGGTCATGCTTCAATCTTTTCCTGTGATTTCCCCATTCAATTGTCTAGTCACGGGGTGACTGGGAATTCTCTCAGACACAAGGAGGCTGCCTCTCCATCTAAGCTTTAACTCCCCACATTGCTCTTCAAGTCTCTGTCCCTCATTTTTCATGATCCTCCCACCCTTGCTGTGTTAGTCAACCAACCAATGCTTAAATAACGTGATCCAGAGGAAAAGAGTGAGAAGTGGAAGAGGAAGAAAGTAGATAGAGATTGGATGGTACTGGGTTTTTGAAGCCAGAACTCTGGGCTTCTGTCTTCTTCTCCTCAGGAGCGTGTAAGAGCTGTAGACCATGTTGGTGAGCCGGAAGGAAACTAGTGCCAGCAGGTGAGGTGTGACTGATGGGTGCCAAGTATTAAGTGAGACAAAAATATGTGTAAGGGGAAAAGAAGAGAAGGGAAGAGAGTGCAAATGGCAATTCTGATGGACAAGTAGGGTAGAGCGCTTATTTAGCCAGCAAACAAGCAGGCTTGGAATGTTCCCAGGAATATGGGAACTGACACGCAAGCAGAACTTGACACGCAAGAGGGGTAAGGATGGTATCAGACAAATTTGGGAGAGTGTGACATCTAGGGCTTCACTGTCACTCCCTGAGACATGTGTTCTTTCAGCTGTTCAATGTCTTTTCAGTGGATTTTCAGAGAACTCCCCCCTCTCATTCCCGCCACCACCACCACCACTTGACTTTTAATAACTCACAAGGATGGCCTCTATCCATCAGGAAACAAGTTGTCAAAAAAGAACTGCTCTAAAAATTCCACGAGAGAGCCCACCCTTCACCTGACTTTGATAATAGTCCCAGCAGATTCACAATTTTCTATCTGAGCATGGCCCCTGCTTCTCCACTTGGCAGATTATGGGCAGCCATTTCTTGTGAAGATTCATCAACTAGGTTCTTAGTTTGGCTTCATAGCTTTCTCTCCCATCTATATATATAGATGCTTTGACATCTTGAAAATATTTTCTGGTTGGACAGAGACTGCTGGACTAGGCAATTCCTAGAGATAACAAAGGACCCGAGGGGCATGTCTTTGATATGTAAACAAATCACTCAGAGCCCTGACTCTCCTACTACATGCACCCCAAGAGGCAGTGTTCCTCTGCCTTAATCCTTCCAGGACCAGGTGACAAGCAAATGAGGACCACACCCTATACCCAGAGCCCACCAAAACTTCAGTAAAGGCTCCAGTCTATATGTTCCCCTCACTCCTATTTTCTGCCTCGTAACCACTCCAGTGCTTTCTCATGTGGCATGCAATGACTTCTGTCTTTAGAGTCTGTGAGTGTTTGTTTTGGTGTTTTGTTTTGTTTTGTTTGGTTTTTCCTGAGCCTCTCTTGCCTCTTCTTGTGGCTGCACCTAACTGGCCATCACATCAAAGAATACAGAACATCCACCCCAAAATATTTTTAACATGAAATAACTCTCTAATATTTAAAATAAATGGTAGACTCTCAGAGCAGGCCTTCAGCTCTGCATACAGTGCCTGCTCTAGGAAAAAATGCCCTGGAATTGCAGTGCATGTTGGATTTCTAAAATAAACCACATGTGCTGTAATTCCTGTTATTAATTCATGTTGCTGCTTATTGTGGCTGCCGTTTACCAAACAGAATGAAAGTATTTAAATATTTTAACAATCAGTACTGCCATAACACTGTGTACTGGCTGATATTAGCCCTGGACCATGCATTCTAGGTGATTATTACCATCAAGAGTTTGGTCCCCTCAGAGCAAAAACAGGTCAGTGGCCCCTCTTAGGTGATACTGCCTTTGCAGTGATAAAAAGATATCCTTCTGGAGTATGATGTTTTTGTACTTCTTTCAAGGCTATTTTTTTTTTAAATAATTAATGGCATCTTAACTTTTTATGGGTGCTAAAATATGGGTGAATTGAAGGTAATGTTTCATCACTAAAAACTTTCCAAAAGCTATAGAATTTTGGATACTTGATAAAGATACCAGATAATAAAGTAATAGATATTTTATTGACATGATATGATCTAATCATCACTTTCACTTGATTTCTTCAGTGTTGAGTAAAGGCTGTTAATCTTCAGTTTCATCTAATCTCATCTTTTGTTTTCCTTTTTAAAAAACATTTTTAAAAGATTTTCAATTACAGTTGACATATAATATTATATTAGTTTCAGTTGTACAATACAGTGATTAGACATTCATATAACTTACATATGATCTCACCAATAAATCTAGTAAACATCTGACACCATACATAGTTATTACAATATTATTGTCTATATTTCCTATGCTGTACTTTACATTCCTATGACTATTTTGTAATACCAATTTGAACTTCTTTATCCTTTCATCCATTCCTCTAGTCCCCTCCATCTGTCAATCATCAAAATGTTCTCCTTATCTATGAATTTGTTTCTGTTTTGTTTGTTCACTTATTTTGTTTTTTAGATTCCACATATAAGTGAAATCATATCGTACTTGTCTTCCTCTGTCTGACTTATTTCAGTCAGCATGATATCCTCTAGGTCCATCCATGTTATTGCAGATGGCAAGATTTCATGATATTTATTGCAGAGTAATATTCCAGTGTATATATGTATTTTTTCTTTATCCATTCATCTATGGATGGACACTTACTTTTCTTCCATGTCTTGGCTATTGTAAATAATGATGCAATGAACATATGGATGCAGTGTCTTTTTGAGTTAGTGTTTTGGGTTTCTTTGGATTACTCAGAAGTGGAATTATTGGGTCCTTCTTTGTCTCGTTATTGCCTTTGTTTTAGTTTTAGTGTAAGTATTGCCACCCCAGCTTTTTTTGGTTTGTTTCCATTTTCATGAAGTATTTTTTTCTATCTCTTTAATTTCAGTCTCTGTGTGTCTTTCAAGCTGAAGTAAGTCTCTCATTGGCAACGTATGTAAGTGTCTTGTTTCCTTATCCATTCAGTCACCCTATGTCTTTTGATTGCAGCATTTAGTGTATTTACCTTTAAAGTGTTTACAGTTATTACCATTTTATTATTCATATGTTTTGTCCTTTTTTTTCCTTAAAGAATTACCTTTAATATTTCTTGTAATACTGATGTGGTGGTGTTGAACTCCTTTAGCTTTTTCTTGTCTTGGAAGCTCTTTATCAGTCCTTTGAGTCTGAATGATGGCTTTCCTAGGTAGAGTAATTTTGGTCATAGGTCTTACTCTTCATCACTTTGAATATTTCATGCCAATCCTTTCTAGCCTGCAAAGTTTCTGTTGAGAAATCAGCTGACAGTCTTATGGGAGCTCCCTTGTAGGTAACTGCTTTTATCTTGAGGCTTTTAAGATTCTCTCTTTGTCTTTAGCCTTTGGAATTTTAATTATGATGTGTCTTAATGTGGGCCTCTTTGGGTTAATCTTGTTTGGGACTCTGTGGTTCCTGGTCTTATATGTCTATTTCCTTTGCCAGGTTAGGGAAGTTTTTCATCATTATTTCTTCAAATAGGTTTTCAATTCCTTGCTCTCTCTCTTCTCCTTCTGGTACACCTATGATGTGAATATGTGTGCTTAATTTTGTTCCAGAGCCCGTTAAACTCTCATTCTTTTGGATTCTTTTATCTTTTTGCTTTTCTGATTGGGTGTTTTCTGCTACCTTATCTTCCAAAACACTGATTCGGTCCTCTACTTTGTCTAATCTATGGTTGATTCCTCTGATGTATTCTTCATTTCAGTCATTGTATTCTTCATTTCTGACAGTTTCTTTTTTGTTTTCTATCTCTATTACTATATTTCTTATCTCATTGTTGAAATTCTTACTGAGATCATTGAAAATCCTTATAATCAGTGTTTTGAATTCTGCATCTGGTAGATTACTTGTGTCCATTTTGTTTAGTTCTTTTCCTGGAGCTTTTTTTTTCTTTTTTTTTTTTTAATTTAGGACATGTTTCATTGTCTCCTCATTTTGGCTGCCTTCCTCTGTTTCTTTCTGTGTATTAGGTAGAGCTTCTGTGTCTCCTGATCTTAGTAGAGTGGCCTTATATAGTAGGTGTCCTGTGAGGCACAATGGAACAGTCTCACTTGTCACATGAGCTTACTGCTGCAGGACTGTCCCTTGTGTTAGTTGTGTGTGCTCCCCTATTGTAGTTGAACTTTGGTTGCTGTTTGTATGTTAATATGAGGGATTGACCCTCAGGCTAATCAGGGTCATGGGTGAGAACTGATCATGACTATACTGGAGGAGCTGTTGTGTAGGGGCTGATCCTATGAAGCAGTCTTTGCTTAATAGGGTTCTGGTGCCTGCCACATCTGCCATTTGGGTGTGTCACTTGTGGAGGTGGTTCGGTGATGCTCTGGTGTGGTCTGAAGCTGGTTACTGAGTGTGTTTTTTCTGTCACCTCTTGGGAGGGACTCTGGTGCAGGCCAAAGTCAGCTGCTGTCCAGGTATGAGCTACACAGCAATCTGCAGATGGTTGCCACTTTTGCTGGCTTTGGAGGTGCCTAGGAAAACTGAGATTGACTGCTCCTATTATCAGGCTAGGGAATGCCTAGTAGGAGATATGGGGCACGCCGAGGCCAGATGCTGCTTGTTTGGGGTTTGTGAGCCTTTGAGAGATTTTAGAGAAGTCCATCCCGTGAGCCAAACAAGCCATGTGTATACAAATGCCATCAGAAGTGGCTTGGGTGTGCCTGCAAGTTAGTTGGGGCAGGGTCTAAGGGAATCACAAGTGTGGGGAGAATGGTGTTAGCCAGATTGATGGAGACGCAGTTATGGTGGATGCCTGTGTCTACACAATGGGTATTGGGAGGGCTCAACAAAAGAACAGTGGGTTCTGTCAGCATTTCTATCTAGGAGGAAGCTGTCCCTCCAGCCCTTGTCCTGAAGCCAGAAAATTCAGTTCCTCTCCGTATGTCTCTGGTGCTTTCATGCTATTGCCCTAGCACTGGAGCTCAGAGCCAATGAGTCTGTGAGGGAATAAGTCCATGCACAGTCCCTTTAAGAGGATCTCCTGGGACTTCAGCCAGGCCCCAATCCCACTCAGTCACAATCTCTGCATTTTAGCATAACCAGAATTTATGGTTACTTCTGTTCCAAGCACTGGAACCTTGAGCTGGGGAGCCTGATATGGGGCTGGAACTCCTCTCTTTTCAGGGGGGGACCTCTGCAGCTAAATATTCCTCCCCATTTTTTAACTGCCATACCTGGGTGTGGGACCAGCCCCATTCTATATATCTGCCTCTCCTACCAGTCTCAATGTGGCTTCTTTTCTGTATCCTTAGCTACCGTGTTTCCCCGAAAATAAAACCAAACTGGACCATCAGCTCTAATGTGTCTTTTGGAGGAAAAATTAATATAAGACCTGGTCTTATTATAATATAATATAAAACCGGATCTTATAATATAATATAATATGATACCCAGTCTTACTTTACTGATATGATATGATATGATATGATATGATATGATATATATATAATATAATATAATATAATATAATATAATATAATATAATATAATATAATACTGGTCCTTATATTAATTTTTGTTAATTAATTCTAATCCAAAAGATGTATTAGAGCTGATGGTCTGGCTAGGTCTAATTTTCGGGGAAACACTGTATATATGTTCTGCTTATTGAGCCTCTAGGTGGTTCTCAATGATGGTTTTTCTGTAGTTCAGATGTAGTTTTAATGTGGTTGTGGGAGGAGGTGAGTACAACATTTGCCTACTTTGCCATCTTGACTGGAAGACCTAATCTCATCTCTTTGATTAAAGGCTATCTAATGAATAACAAATGTGACATTTCCCTGCATCATACACTACAATTTGTGCAAACATAGTCAATGTTTAGTTTTGGAAAGGATCAACCACACAGATCCTACTCATCTTCCAAAATATTCAGAACTTGAGGAAAAGAGTAAGGCATGACGAAATAAATACAAATGTGAACAACACAGACCCCAGGTCTGTAATCTGCCTCTGCCACGTCCTTGCTCTGTTAGTGTAGAGATTATTTAAATTTTCTCAACCTCAGTTCTTAATTCCGTTCGTCCTCAAACTTTTTAATTTTTTAAAATTTTTATTTATTTTTAAATTGAAATATAATTGATATCACTCAATCTTTTTGAGTAAAAGACTGTCAGAAAGTACCATGGACAGATCATGGACCACAGAATGGAATGGATATCTGGTACACTACCTGAAATAAAGATTGCAGACAGAAAAAGGAGAGACATGGTGTTTGATATAGCAACTTGAAATGGGGTGATCAGGCTTATATTACTGAGTTAACTGTATGTGAAAGGCAAGAAAACCCTTATAATGCTCCCTTTTTCTCATCTACACAAATAAGTTTACTTCATTACTATAAACTTAAAGGTCTACTCTCTCACGGGCCATTTTGACTTTAAACTGGATGAAGAAACTTCTTATTCTTGATCTCTTTTTCTTGTGCTCTACTCAGATGCCCTTTTGCTTCTGCTCATCTTTTAGCTTATTTTTTGCTTTCTTTGAAGGTTTCTTAGTAAAAGAGTTTTGAATTCTAGCTAGTTTCTCCACTAACATTGATCCAGTTTTATTTTCTGTCCTCTGTCCAGGAACATTTTTACACTCTCTGCATCCACCACTGTTCCCTACATCCAACTGCATCACCACCAGACACCACTGCCAATGTTTATAGCTAGAGCTGCAGAATTTGCCCTCTAACAACAAAAATTACATTTCTGCACATTGAATCTTCATATTAGTATCCATAGGTCATCTTATTTTTAATGGTTTAAATTTACGTTAATAAAATAGTGTTTGTCATCTCAGCTTTCAAAAAATGTGTATACTCGTATATCATATCAGAGAAACTAGCTGACGCTAAGCCATGATACAATCGTGAAAAAATGATGATGGATACAGCAGTAATTCAAATTGTGTTGTGCTTTTTGCTTACCTACATCCTTGGCAAAGGCAGTGATGGGGCTGACCTTACAAGGCTATTTGTGTGAACGTGTGTGTGTGTGTGTGTGTGTGTGTGGTAAGGGTTAGGAGTACACACAGAAACAGGATGTAAAACAGCTTGAGCTCAGTGAAGGAAATAGTGGCGTATATTTAGTTTAAGCAACACAGGGTAAGGAGTCCGGAATTCACCTTCAACTTTGAATGTGTAAATGCCCATAATAGAAATGCTCTGATTGTCAAGGCAGGAAAAGAAGTGAAATCAAATGTCATGTAGAGTTCAACTCAGATCCAATTTCCAAATGTTACATTTCATATGTTTTCTTTTCCTTAAGAGTGTAAAAGTATAAATATATTTAACTCTTTTTAAGTAATAATGTGTTTTTTTTTTTAAAGTTACTTACATTATATTTGAAAATTTACTTCACTGATGGGCATAAAGCAGAAGAAACTGTTATGTACTGGGGTTGATGAAACCAGGGAATTTACACTTATGGAAGCAGGAATATTTTAATGGAGTTTTTTATTAAATCTTTGAAGTCCTTATACAAGTTCAGACAATTAAGTCTGCAAACTCATCCTAGAAAAAGTGCTACATAACTCATTTCTAAATATCACTGTGGTCACCTTTGAAGTACTCCCCTTGGGGAGCTATGCAATGATGCCAGTGCCTAGTCCACCTTTCAAAGTAATTTTGGAACTCTTTTTCTGGAATGGCCATCGGAGCTCTCGTTGTATTACCTTTGATGTCCTGAATATCATGAAAATGTCTTCCTTTCAATATTTCCTTTATCTTTGGGTCAATAAAGAAGTCATTGGGGGCCAGATCAGGTGAATAAGGAGGGTGTTCCAACACAGTTATTTGTTCACTGGCTAAAAACTCCCTCACAGACAGTGCCATGTGAGCTGGTGCATTGTCATGATGCAAGAGTCATGAATTGTTGGCAAAAAGTTCAGGTCATCTAACTTTTTCACACAGCCTTTTCAGCACTTCCAAATAGTAAACTTGGTTACCTGCTTGTCCAATTGGTACAAATTCATAATGAATAACCCCTCTGATATAAAAAAAAAAAAGTTAGCAACATCGTTGCAACAAGTTCGTGAATTTAATTGCCTGACCTTGTATATGTCTTGAACTTTTACTGATTAGCATCCATGTTTTGTGCTACTGGTGCATATTAACTTTCATAAATAAGATATTTTGAGGGACTTCTTACTGCAGCATGCCAGCACAACTGGTACTGGGTGAGCCCACTCACTCTATATAGTGATTGAACTAGACACAATATATGAAGCAGCTATTTTAGACATTTGGGAAGAGGTAACACAAGACTGTGAGAGGAAGGAAACACAAAGTGAACCCCAAAAGGAAACTGTTTCTTTTACTTGGAGGCAGTATCCAGCTTGTAAAGTGGGAAGGTGGAACCCAAAAAGAGCATGATGATCTTGCTGAGTTTCAGAGGCAGAAATTAGAGTTCAGAGCTGCTAAATGGGTTGGAATTTATAGAACAAAGGACAGAGAGAAAGGAGCTGTGCAAAGAAGGAAAGCTGCTAAGGAAGTATTTTTAAGGTTTTCACAAAATACTAAGTTTTGAGTGCATAGTGAAATCTGAGGAGCTGTAAATATAACTGTAAATAAACTGGAAAATAAATATAGGTTGTGGAGGTCACACGTTTCTGAGATGCTGGGAGGTGCAACAAGCTGGAGCCTTGCTGAACATTGGGCATTCAATGTAGGTCACTGAAAGTTTATATCTTAGAGTAAGGCTACTCTAGACTTAGAATATGGGATAATATTAACCTACCTTATCAACTAAGGTGATCTACTATTAAATATATTCCTGCCAGAGTAGCATTCAACACTCTTTTAAGAAAGATTTTTAAAAATCTTACTCTCAACAACATAGCATTCTGGATGTTTAGCTTAAAATATTACTACCTAGGCATAGCAGGAAGAAATTGTATATCTCATAATTGGGGAAAATTGTAGTAGAGACAGACCCAGTGATGGCACTGATTTTTGGAATCAGAAGTCAGAGTTGAAAACAGCAATTTAAATATGTTTAAGAATTTAAAGGAAAAAATGGACATGATGAATAGTCAGATGGGAATCCCAGTAGAGAAATAGAAACTTTAAAAAATGGAAATTCTGAATAGAAAAATTCAATAACTAAAATGAAAAATTGACAGTTTATAACTCATGAATACTAAAAATTTCTGCTCATCAAAAGCCTAACACTGGGAGAAAATATTTGCAATTCATATATCTGACAGTGGACTTATGTCAGACTATGTAAAGAACTTCTATAAGTCAATTTTAAAAAACCCAAACCACACTTTTTCATAAATGGGCAAAAGACCAGACATTTATGAAGATAAACAAATGGCACATAAAAAAATATTCAACATCATTAGTCGTTAAACTTATGAAAATTGAAACCACAATAGATACCAGTATATGTTTATTATAATAACTAAATTTTAAAAGGCTGACAAGATTAAATATTGACAAGTGTTGATAGTAATTGGAATTCTCATGTATTGGAGATAGGTATGTAAAATGATACAATTAATTTGGCAAACCATCTGACAGTATGTTTTGAAATTACAATTCTCCTATGACTCAGCAATTCTACTCCTAGGTATTTATTCAAGAAAAATAAAAACATACATTGACAAATATAATTGTATAAGAATCTTCTTAGCAGTTTTATTTATGACTGCCTCTAACTGGAAATAACTCAAATGTTCATCAACAAGTGAATGGCTAAATAATTTGAATTTATGCAATAAAATACTACTCAACAGTAAAGTGAAAGAGTTACTGATACATGTAAACACATGGATAATTTAAAGTACATGAGAGGATTTGCACAGTTTATACAAATAGTATGACTTTTTATGTAAGGGACTTAAGCGTCTATAGATTTTGGTATCCGCAGGGGCTCCTGAAACAAATTCCCTGTGGATACCAAAGGATGACTGTATTCCTTGTTATAATAGATTTGTGGGTTACACACGTGAATGTACCCATTTGTCAAAATTCATCAAACTATAACATTTAAGGTGTCTGCACTCTATTGTGTAAAATTATACCTGAATTTAAAATAGAGGTGCATCTTGGATCACTCAATTTTTTTCTCTTCCCTTTGTGATTTCAAATAAAATTTGCAGTTATCTATTTGTGCCTATTTGAAATCTGCAGGCTAAATAGAATATTTTGCTTTTTTACTAGTTTCTTGTAACAATATTGCACTATACAGAATAATTTACCTAAAGTCTTAGGCATGTCTAATACATATAAAACAAATTCTGTTAACCCACCTAATAACAAGATAACAAACAGCTGACTTACAACACAAATTTAGATGGCAGTATATTGTAGCCCTGGCAAAAGCTCCAAGAATATGGTGTTAGACTCTGGAGAATGGTTGGAACCTAGCAGTTTGCAATAGGAAATGCACACTCACATATACGCTCAGCAAGGACCCTGTGAAATTGCCAAGGGTCAGAGTCCCGGCATTTTCATTTCAGATCACTTCAGCAATTTTAACTTGGAGGTTCTACTTCAACAAACGCTGCCACCACATCCCCTTACCTCCCTTTTTTGTTACAGCGTTAAAAAGGACCAATCTGAATTGAGAATTTTGCCAGAGTTGAAAGAAGAGAAAGGAACAGAAAAAGAGAATTTGTTAACAAAAAATTTTAAAAATTTACCGTAAAAGGAAAAAATAAAACAAAAAAACCCAGAAGTCCTGGTTGGTGCCACAAGTCAGGGATAGCCGCCACATGCCACCACCCTACCATGACATGGCAATCTGGACAAATGTGTCTCCCGACTGTATCATTATTGGGACAGTATTTTTGCACACTCTTTGGCCTCCAAGTGTTTCCATTATAGCTCCCTACTTTTAGGAGTTAATAGATAGGTTATAATAATTTGCTTCGGGCTGGTACCAGGTCTCAGTCAGGGAGTACATTTAAAATAATAGAGCACCTATTTCAAATGCTTTTAGTGTGTGTGTGTGTGTGGGGGGGGGTGTGGGTGTGTAGTGTGTTCATATAATCTAACAATGTTTGCTGTTCTAAACATTAAGTTTGATAGCGGATTGATCTCTAATGTGATCCAGTCAATTTTCTTTGCCTACCCCAAATACCAGAAAAAAATCAAGTCACTGAAAAATGTATTTTTGGAGAAGAAATTTGTTAATTCATATTCATTTCTATTAGCTCCAGTACCTAGTGGATGTTTAATGTGTTCACTGTCATGAGTAAAAGCAGTTCCATTTATTACACATGGCATTGTCTTCACAAGCCTTCTATAAATTGGCTTCTGTAAATGTGATTTATTCTAAAAAGAATGAGTTAAAGTAGCTATAATATTCTATACAATGTTTATGGAATACCAAGTATCTCTTGAATGTTAAAATAGAATGTTTTGAGTTTCACGGAGTTGCAATTTGTTGTAAGGGATCTTCTTTTTTGGATAAGTGAGCTATTTGCCTATGTTCTTTAAAGACATTTTATTGAGCGTTGATGATTTGTGGAACTCTAAAACACAACAGACTGCCTTGCAGCCACTGATCCTATGTGGCATAGGTTGTGTGACCCCATGGGTGAGTATGTGATGTTGAAGGAGGAATCCTTAGACTCAGTTTTCCATGATGGATTAGAGAATGGGAATGGGACACTGTGGGGAGAGAAGGGATTCCTACTGGAACAGAATTAGATGCCAAGCTATTTAGCAGTACCTGCTTGCTATTCGTCGTTGGTTGTGCAGCATCCTTAAACTTAATCAAAGCTGTGTACTATAGGTATAATCCTTCCTACTTTGTAGAAGAGGAAGCTGAACTTCCGACAGATCAATAACTTGCCCAGGATCAAACATCTAATAAAGGAATATTAATTTGCTGCCAAAGGAAAACATGAATAATTAGTTATATATATATATATATATATATATATATATATATATATATATATGGAAATTATGATCTTTTAATGCAATCCATTTTCAGGGAAATACATTTTGAAGAATACTAGTCTGTGGAAAATTAGGCCGTAACACTGGGGAGATATCAAGGCCTACCTTCTGCCTAAGATCCATTTTCTTCCTTCATCCAAAATGCAGAGATGCATCGGAAACCGTAGACACAGTGTCTCATTTCCCTTGCTCAGGACGTGAATGCCATGCCTATTTCCTCTTGTCTGTTTAGCACTGTTGGGCACAGGTGATCATTGCCTTCTTCTTGAAACGTTTTTCCCTTGGCTACAGTGATGCAGCACTACCCAGGTTGTCCTACCTTCCAATTCCTTTGTTTCCTGTCATTTATTCCTCTACCTCTCCCAGATTAGTTTCTCAGAACATTCTCTTTTCATTTCTGTTCTCCCCTGTTGATTTCCTCTGCCTCATCTTCCCACACTTACCCTTTCTCCCTCAGAGCTTTGTCCATGCTGGACTTCTCTACATCTCTCAACAAGATAAGCTCTTTCATGTGGCCTTCACACATTTTCCCATCTATCTAAAATTCTCTCTCTCTTTGCATTGTTCAGAATTTACCACCAGTTACACTGTTTATGCCTCTGTATATTGGTACTATCTTCTTCTTTAATTTACTACCTTTCTTTAAATCAATTACTTTTTTGTACTAAAATTAATGTATTAGAAATGAAAAACTTAATATCATTATAATAAATGAAAAATAAAACCATGACTATTTGCCATAATTAAAAAAAGTTATTAAAAACAAATACACTGTGTAATAATTAATATCATCTGCACTTAACTGCATTTTGGGATAAAATTATATACTTATTTTTCTCATTTTCATTTCCTTTTTTTTTAAGAGGTTTTAATTACATTGCTTTTCCAGTGTTCAACTAACCTTGCATTTCTGTTACAAATCAACTTGATTATGATGAATTATCTTTACCTTTTTAATTTCTGGGTTCAATTTGCCAATAAATTTTAAGATTTTTGCATCTGTGTTCAAAATGAGATTGGACTATATTTTTCTTTTTTTTATACTCTCCTTATTGAGTTTTAATATCAAGGAAATGCCAGTCTGATACAGTGAATTAGAGTTTATCCTATTTTTCTGTTCTCTGGAAGTGTCTAGTATTAAAATAAAATTTTCCTTGATCTTCCAAGTAAAATGACCTGGGTTGGAGTTTGTTTTTGAGGAAGTTTTATATTATTCAATATATTTTTTTTAATCTCATTTTATTATTATTTTTTTGGTAAATTTGTAAGTTGTATTTTTTTAGGAATATCTTAGGAGGTTACATCTGAATTCCAAGTTTACTAAAATAAAGTTGTTAATAACATACACTTATTATCTTTTTAATATCTGTAGAATCTTATTTATGTTCTCTTCCCTCTTTTATCCCTGTTATGAGTTAATTGTTCCTTCTTTATTATTTCTTTGATCAGTCTTCTCATGTGTATATTCTTAAATGATATCAGTCTTCTAATTTTTGGCTTTGTTTGTCTTCTTTATTACATTTAACCTTTTATTTCATCATTATCAATATTCACTCCTTTCTTTAATATCCATTCTTTCTATTTTATTTTTTGCTGTTCTTTCCATAATTTCTTGAAATGGATGCTTAACTCATTACATTTAAGGTATTCTTCTTTTTTTTTTTCTAAAAAATGTGTGTTATACATTTCTTTTTACATGCTGCACTGTTCAAATTTTGGTATGTTGTATTTTTTATTATCAGTCAGTTCAATATATTTTCTTCTCTATCGATTTCTTTATGTCATATGTTTTCATAATTCATATAGGGATTTTCTAGTTATATTTTGATTATTGGTCATTGGCAAAGAGCATAAACATTATGATTACCTTTCATGTTTACTGATATTTGTGTTATGACATGGAATATTGTTCAATTTTTATAATTGTTCTAACTGTTCTTATAAGAATTTAACTTACCTAGCATTGGGTGCTCTGATATCCATTAAGTAAATTTTTTCCTCTATATCTTTCTTGAGTTTATATGTGTTATCTCTCACCAGACTGTACCCCTGGCTCTTTCTCCTTGTAGTCTTATTATTTTTTTAAATTTATACATTTTGATGTCATATTACTAATTTCATCCATATTTTAAATTGTTAAAGCTTCTTGGTGATTATTTTATCATTATTGGTTCACTTACATTTAATATAACAATTGATATATTTGTCATGCATTCTAATTGAATTCTTAAATTAATTGTTTTATACAGTTGGTATTTATTTAGAGATGCCTGTGATTTCACCACTTTATTTGCCCTTCATTTCTTATTGCAGCTCAACCTTTTTGGGGGGCATCAGTTTTGTTCTGCCTGCTGAAACTCCTATTTGCTTTCCTGTAGACATTTCCTTTATTGGAATAATAAGACTTTTTGATAACTATCACAGATTGCCAATAACTTCTTCATATTTCAGGGGCCAACCTAAATGAAACAAAACATAAAAGCTGTGCAGGATCATTGAATACCTATAATGTACTGGGTGTCGTGGTAGGGATTAAGAATAAAATCCAGGAACTTTAAAATATTAAGTGGGAGATCAAGGAACAGAAATACAAGCGACATAATTGTAGTAATTGCTATGAAGGGTAAAATAAACTGTGAGAAAGAACAAAGTGGGAGGGGTGTTTTGATCCACTTTAGACTGGTTAGGAAATGCATCTCAGAGGAGTTGACTGGGTTCCTATTGAAGAGATCTGCTGGCTTAGAGTAGAAGATAAAGTATTCTAAATAGAGGTTAGAGCTCAGCTTCAGGCTATTGGTAAGATGGCCTCCTGTGGGAGAGAAAGGAAGGCGGAGTGGGTGAGCAAAGAAGAAAGTGGAGTTCCATAAGCTAGGCAGATGTCAGATAATGAAGGGCTTCCTAGGTTTGGGCAATAAGTTTTAACTTTTATTTGTAATATTTTGGGAAGCAGTTGGAGGATTTAAAAAGGAGATTGCCATGAAGTTCACTATATTTTTTGAAAGATTACCTTTTCTGATACACAGAGTACAGATTGGTGAAAGGCCGACAAGGAAGTTGGAAGATAAGTGTGGTGGTAACTTTGAATAGTTTGATAATAGTAGAAATGAAGAAGATACTTGGACCAGTTTTAAATGTACTTTGGAGCTTGAATGCACAACATTTGCTAATGTTAATGGTGATGAATCCTGCTTTATTTGTTTATTTTTAAATTTTATTTATTTATTTATTTTTTGTTATAGACACAGGTGAAAAATGGTGTTGTTTATTAACTGAGCCAGATTAGGGAAAAATATACTGTAAATGACACATTAGGGAAGTTTAGTATTCCAATTTTGGATGGGTTACGTTTGTGTGATGTTTATTTAAGTCAAGAGGTCAAGTGAGCGTTTGGATGTAGGAGTCTGGATCTCAGTGGAGCCCTGGGCAGAACATAAAACTATAGGTGTCATCAGCATTGGGTGTCTTGAAATCTGTGAAAATGGATGAGATCACCTCAGAGGCAGGTATGGCAAGAGGATAAAGAGCGCTAAGATTGAATCCTGAGGAATTTTAACATCTAAATGCTCAGTGCAGGAGGCCGATGGTATAGCAGGATAAAATAAATTTATAATGTTGTAGGAGCCAAAGACCAGAGCGTTTCAAAAAGAAAAGTTTTTTTTTTCCCCCCCATATTGGAGTAGTGTTTACTAATTTCATTTTACGAATGAGAAGATAGAGCCCCTTCTTTCTTGACTAACTTAAATTCCAATCACATTGCAGTGTTTACTATGATATTTTAATTTCTTAATCTTATGTTCAGATGAACAGGTTACTGGCCTTACTGAAGGCATTGAAGCCATTAAGACATTTTGGAGGCAAAAAAAGATGACTTTTGGACTGCACTTCAAGATAAAATAGGCAATGGTAATTTGAAATAAGCAATAAAATAGTAATCAAAAGTCTATTCTGAAATAGCTTGGAAAAAAATAGAAATTTCTTTCAGTTTTTCTCTGTTAAAGTCAGCAGAAGAATCAGTCTGGATTAAGTCAATCTGCTTCAGAATTCTCCATACCCTTGTTGATCATAGTTAGATCAATTTTGGTGATGGTTACTTTTAAATGAATATTGTCAGGAATACCGCAGTTTTTAGCTGACACATAAACTGCCTGAAGACTGATTGCGGATAAGTAGTGAATATCTCCTATTAGGCTTTTATAAAACCTCACCACTGATCAGAAATGCCAACGCTTAGGGGAAAATGCCTTTTGTCGGTCAGAGCTTTAATTAAAAACTATACTTTGTTTTCAATCCAATTTTGGAAAGAATACAGGAGAAAAAGCTAGATGTAAATTTTACAATGCTTTGGCAATGTATCCAATTCTCAGCCGAACAAAGAAGCTTATATGCAGAAAATCTTGTAGGAATAAAACATGTAAAATAAATAAAAAAAGCTTCCAGTGCTTAATTCCAATCTTCTCTACAGCAACTGGAGCTGCTGATAAGACACCTACTCAGAGTAATGATGCATAATGTGAAAATGCAATAACCCAGACCTCATAAGTATGGACAAATGCCATCTTTTTAAAGGAAATGGTTGGAAATGTGAAGTGCAATGTGCTGAGCCATTTTCAAAGGTATTTTCATAAATACGGCAAAATGCCAAGGTTTGGTTTTTCCCAACATGATAGGAAGAGCACGGAATATAACTATTATAGGGGCATCCGGTATTTGTCCACGTTGTATCATATAAATGTTTACGTATTGTAGATTCATTATTAGTGGCAGTTTTAATGGGAATATAAATATTATAAAGTGTGTTTACAACAGATAAATCATAGGGTTGCTGAAGTAATTTGCAATACTAAAGCTCATTTTGGATAATTACAGTGCCCCTGAAGAATGTGTTTATGGATTACAAAGAAGGGGATTGTTAAGAAGAAAGCTGTTTGGGGTTGGTGACATTCTGAAAAGAGTAGAGGCTGATCCTGTTTGGACTAGTTTAGGGGTGTTTGAGGACATTAATGAAAAAAGATTTTGTGAATCTGAGAGAGGAAAAACCACAGAAGTCTCAGTTGTTGGGCTGACCTTATTCAGTCAAATTTCATGCAGATGACTTACTGTAACTACAGAAATAACATAAGAAATGATTAGTTAAGATTATGCTGGCAGTAAAGATACTAATATTTTATTGCATGTTGAATTCTAGCTTACATTTTATGCAGAGGTAAATTAGACTGCAATGTTGTTTATCCTTGTTTTATGAAGGCTATTTTCATCACAGTATTAAAGGTTATTATTGGTTTACCTCCCGCTTCCTATTTTATTGGAATAAGGTGATTTGCAGCTTCCTTATTTTCCCTGAAAACCAAAAGACACAGTAAACTTTAAACACAGTGAGTTAACAGAGAGAATTAAACATTTGTGTCCTAGGCTTTGGAAGGTCATATTCTAATGAGATTAAAAATTCTCCCCTTCAGGTATTGTTCATTTGTAAACTAGCCTGGCTTGGTCTTCTTATAAATGTTCTGCTGAGTAGATTAATTTCCTATGAAACAAATTTGTTTTCCTTTTTGACAAAGTACTCAGAATCTGCCAGTTTGGTGATTGTTCAAGAAAAATGCAGCACAGAAGAAAAAAAATGCTGCAGCAAAGTGAAATGAGCATAAAATTAGATTTAGCTGAGATTGAGGTATCTATATTGTCATTTAAAAGGGAATTCAACAGCCGTTAAGTGAGTTTTGTGTTTAGGTTGGAAAGTGAGTAGCAGCTGGATTGAGAGAAACAATGGGTTTTTCCTCCCTCTGGCTGTTCCTGCCTCTGGAATGACTCCTTGCCTGTGCTGTGTGGTGGGCTGTTGTGTGGTTTGGCTCTCAGTGTTCCATGCTTGAGTGCATCCACACATGTGCACTGGTGCAAACAGACCAAATAGAGTCCCTAATAAAGAGTGTTACTTGAATAAATTTGTTATTTATGTTGCTTGCCTCAAAGTGTTAGCTTTCTCTCAATATCAGTCTTTCCTCGGGGAAAGTCTTTAATCAGCTCTACCTGGCAAAATTATTCACATCCTTTACCGGTACTAATATTTCTTAGCTTTCCGACTTTGGTTGAAACTTGGGAAGCCTGGGATAATTCAGATGTAATAACACATATTTTGGTTCTACCACTTCTTATCTCACTCAAATTTGGTTTATTTAGAATGGCTTCGAAGCTCTTGATGGTTTCTGATGTACAGATTTCATTTCACAACTCATCCTCTACCATTCATTCTTTAAAGAGTGAATGTCAAGAGTAATGTTAATCTTCTTAAGAAAAGAGGCTCTGAGGTCTTAGTCTTTTCATACCTGTTCCAAATTCTCTTCGTGTTCAAATATGATACCCTTTTCATTTCAAGTGGTTTCAAATGTCATCATGGGGTAGTTAAATGTTGAGAACTGAACTTTTATGTTTCATTAGTGTGCAGATGAATGACAGCAAAGTTGGTTGGAAAAATAGTTCCTTTAAAGCAAATCAGATTTTTCCACTGGGTTATCAATTAGAAATTGGATTTGCATATCCTTAGGAAAATGAGAAGATATGGTGACTGTAATGGTGACTGTATTGAAAACTTTGTATGAAGAGAGAAGATTTCAACATTATATGCTGGGCATCGTATATAACAACAATGTTGGAACTTTTGGAAAGTACTTCTTCCATCCATTTTTTTTTTTTTTTTTCGGTCTTCTTTTTAGTGCTTTTCTATAGAAAGTAGTCTAGGAATGTACTTTCTATAATAAATAAATCTTCTAAATCCATAGACTTTTTATGGCACTTTAGTGTATACATATGATAGCTAAGATAGTTTTCTTCCATGTTCTCCCAATACCCAACTGTTGTATTCATTATAGATCATTATCTATTTAAGTTTGAAGGGATTTATCCATCAGCAATCAAAATGCCAGGATAAATCTGTGGCCAACTAGTAGCAGGATGCCCTTTGTTTAAGGAACCTATAAAAAGCCTTACTTTTGAGCTTCCAAGTTGGTGAACAAATGAATCTACCTGCCGGGAGGGCAAGGTACCCCAAACTCTATGGGACAGAAGCTCCTGTGCCCAGGACCCTTCTAGACCTTACCCCATGTACCTCTTCATCTGGCTGCTCATGCGTATCCTTTAACATCCTTTGTAATAAAACAGCAATCTATTCTATGTGCGTGGCCCAGGAAAGGAGATCAGGAGACAAGGTGATGTTGCCCCAAAGGTCCGACTTGTTTTAGAGGACCAGGTGGAGGGGAGAGATTTTCCGGAAGCAGGATTATAAACAAATGGAGAGCCGAGAATAGCCTGGTGGCTGTGTCTAACATGTGTAGCAACAGCAGGCAAGATTCCTGGAAGAATAGCAGGTATTCTGCTTCCATGATGGAAAAAGCCATGGCACACAGATGACTGAGCAAGAAGACAGCAAGAAGGAACTTGATGACATCCTTGAAGAGTAGGGCCAGCCCTGGATGGTTTACCTCAGGACCTCTAGTTAAATGAAATATATCATCTCCCTGCTGTTTAATCTACTGGGGTAGAATGTTCTGTTACAGTGAATCCAACCTTAACTGATGATACTGGCTAATGAATACATATTAGCACCTATTATGTGCCAGTGCAATTTCAAGCACTTTATGTACTTTTTTAACCCTCACAATGACATTATGAGATAAGGCAAAGGTTCTCAAGGTTGGTCCCTGGACCAGCAGCAGCAGCACCTGGAAACTTGTTAGAAATACAAATTTGGGGGCCTGACCTCAGAGACCTCCTGAATCATAAATTCTGGAGTTGGGGGCTCAGCAGTCTGTGCTTTAGTAAGACCTCTAGGAGATTCTGGTGTATGCTGAAGGTCGACAACCACTGAGATAGGGTGTTGTTACTATCCCCATTTGAGAGATAAGTAGACAGCTGAATTTAAGTCACTTGGCCAATGTCACACAACTAGCAAGACTGACTCCTGAGTCTGTGTCTGAAACCCCTGTTGCCCAGCATGTGTTAAGAACTCTAGCTCTAGAGAAGTGGTCTCCAAGATTGGAAAACGTACTCCTAAGAAAAATTATGTACCTCCTTGAACATTTTTTAAGTTGACATCGAAAAGTTTCACTTCACAAGTTAAAACAATTGTGAAGAATGTGATTTACAGTATATTGTAAATTGTGACATTTTAAAATGCATTCCATCAGTCTTCTAAATGTATCCAGTGGAATCTAAATACCATAGTGATTTAAATTTACTATCACCCATTTAAAAAATAAACAAGCTTTCCTTTAACACTGAAAATAATCTTTACATCATTTCAGCCCCATCTACCTGTCCAAACATGGATCGCCATGAATCACAAATAGATCTGGGGATATGAATTCAAACAGACTTCTTATTACCACTTGTTGACTGTGTAATTTGGCAAGTTATTTTACCTATATCAAGCTCATTGTCCTCATCTATAAAATGATGACATGAATACTTACTTTGCGGGAGTTGTGAGGACCCAGTAAGATGAAAAATATCTGGCAGACGCTGGCACTTAATAAGTACTTAGTTTCCTAGGTATATATTATTATTTTATTTTTTTTAAATAACGGTCATAATTGAGTTGATTACGTCTGTTCCTTTCTGACTTTGTATATCATGAGTTTTTCTTCACCTCGCCTTAGAGAAACTCATCTGAGATTTGACCTCCTTGCGTCCCGTGCTGATAAAAGTGCACATTGGACACTGCTTGTGCTGGAGCTGGTTGCCTTACCCTCTAAGTTAGGAGGAGATGCAGGTGATCTAGCATCACGTCTTCCAGCAGTGTCATAATACTTCCCATCCTAGGCTGTTTTCTCCCACCATCACCACCTGAAATCAGGTACTTTCCATTCAGAGGGCTCCAGAGGGGTTGTGAGCATGGGTGTGCAGAGATGCAACAGCACTCATGAGAGGCAAAAAATGTGCCATAGCCTGACATCCATTATTTTCTTTAATCCTCACAATATTTCTAAGAATGAGATGATGTATTTTTCATTATAACTCAGATAATGTAAATATTTTTGCCTAAGTTTATGCAGCTAAGTATCAGCACTGAATTAGGGTGCAGATCTCTCCAATTTAGAGT
Organism: Rhinolophus sinicus; assembly: GCF_036562045.2. Lineage (NCBI taxonomy): Eukaryota > Metazoa > Chordata > Mammalia > Chiroptera > Rhinolophidae > Rhinolophus > Rhinolophus sinicus. The sequence goes on along the minus strand of NC_133754.1, from coordinate 13,786,616 downwards.
GTAAGAACTCTCTACCACTCGGAGGTTGGGAACTTCAGAACCAAGAGATATAGCTCAGGAGAATGAGCACTGAAGGGAACTCCAGCTAAATCAGCTGTGGACCTCCTGGCCCTCTTCTGTCTGCTGCTTCATTCCCACTGGGTTCGTTGCCTGATTTATGCCATGGATTCTCTGAATCCCCATCAAATTGGTCTTCGCGAGCATCTGGTCCTTTCTTTGCTTCTGATTCTTCTTTGCTTCAATGATCAGGTTTTTTTTTTTTTTTTCATCTTTCCTACCATATTCTGAACTTCAAACACCAACTGAGACCCAGATTTTGCCTTAACTTAGAGGCCTCAGACTCTACACTCCACATGGTAGACATGGGAACTGTAAGGTCCGTGCCTCTTACTTTAGGGTAAGCTTTATAAAATAAATTAAAAGCAAAGATTACCAGGCAATTCCAAAAATTACATTATATACATTAAAATGTATTTACATTAATAGTATATTTCATTGTCCCTTTAATATTACTGATAAGCTTGGTACTACTGGTTAACTGAGCTGCATTTCTTAAAAACTTTTTAAAATTAACTGTGATTAATTTACTTGACTCTTTTACTTGATTCTCAGCAATTGTTTGTGCATCCAAACCTTCAAGATTAAGTAAGCTTAGTAGTCATTATGTCTTTTGGTTAAAATTTCACATGGAGAATATTCTTCATATCCAGATCAACTTATCGCCTAAGTCTAGAGAATGACTCCCTAGAGTAAAGCTGTATAGAGAAAACCTTTTTCCACACTTCTAAAATATCCTTTTATATGGCAGTGCTCTATGAATATTTTTTCACTCAAACCTTCTGTCTGCCTCCACAATTGTTTGCTGAAAGACCTCAACAGCTTATTCTTTTTAAAAAAATATTTGGGACTTTTTAGAACAATAACTGACACTATCTATTAGGATGTGGCTATATATGGCCCAGGTGACTGCTATCAGAGGGGACACACAAGGAGAATCTGGCACCTGCACGAGAGTAACTTATGCTCCAGCTACACATATGGGAGGAAGTGGAGTCTGGGATATAGACTTGATAGCCAGAGGCCACGTGGAGGGCAGCAACAATTTTGGATATGGCTTCTCAAAGACACACATGTGAAATGCATCCTCTGGGATTTCATAGACAAGAACCAAATGGGAAGTGGTAAGTAAAGTCAGTGGACTGCAGTCTGAAGTCAGAGTTCAGAGGAGGAGTGGCAGGCATGACACCCTCTTCTCAGTAGGACTGAGGTCTAAGCGATACACTGCAATGCTAAACGTTTTGAAAGTGTGCGTAAGGCTGAGAGTCAAGAACATGTCTCAGTTCTCAGAATGGGGCACAGGATCACTTGAGGCCAAGCTCTACAGTGACAGGCAAAATATTACTAGTTTTAAAAACCCCTTCTGCTTCAAGTTCCAATGGGTCCAGGGGGATAAATCTTCATGTAGAAGCCAACCGTGGACAGTGGAGGCAAATGGCATATAGGGACAAGGCTGGACCTTAGAATGTCCTTAGCTATATAGTTAAACTAGTTCATGGATAATCATTAGAGAAGATGTTTCTTTACTACAACTATGTAGAGATATGGTTGGGTTGTGCTTAGGTCCCTGAATGCCCCTTTACCACCAGCACTGCTTCTGCATGTTCTGTTCCCTCTTCAGAGTGTTCAGTCTCGGGCTGCGGGAATTCCTGAGCCAGGTGGCAGGGCAAACTCACCAGCCTCATTTATGCTCCAAAGCTCCCTCCCTGATCAGGCCGAGCTGCGGTTTGTTGGAAAATGCACCTTGCTTGGCTTTTTCTCCATTGCTTCACTGCATCTCCCGGAAGAACTTCTGTAATGTAACACTTGCACAGGCATGGTTCTTGTATGTGCTGCTTCTGGGGAAACGTAAGTTAGGATAATCCATACTTGTGCTACTTTAGGAAATTGTGAAGATAGACGCATGGGAATCCAGGCACTGTATCTTGGAGACTATTAATTGTAGACTTGAGAATAATAGAGGAATGGCGTTTAGATGCGTCAGGAACTTTGTTTTATCATGCTGCCCCTATACCACATTGTTGATTCCAGTTCTATCTCCACGATTGGACTGTCACTGAAATACCTTAATCTGCATGCACATTTAGATGACCACAGTTCAGCATTCACTCTGCTGTTTGGTGATGTACACAACAGCAGCTTAGCAATAGACGGCAACCTTTCAATTAACCTCCTTTTATATGAAAAGAACCAAGAAGTGTTAGCTTCTTGCTGCTGTGTACTTACCTTTGTATTCGATAATCCTCTCGTGCTGCAGCACTGTTGGTGCTGGTTTATTACTGAAAATTTAATAGTATTTAATTAAAATCCGGAAATGTGTTTCCAATTCTATTACCCTAAAACATGGTGGGGTGAGGAAGAAAGGCTCATCCTTACCGTTTGCATTATACTGGAAACTTAAACACTTAATCTTCTTGCATAGTGGTTCTGTGCTTTTAAGAGGATTACATTATTAATTGTTTAATTATTCATTATGCTGCATTTTGCCGTTCAGTACAAAAGCTTTTTTTAAAATTAATTTAATGTTTTATCCTTCTTAGCAGCCATTCTTTGTACTGGGTTCTCTGTTCTTTCGTGATAGGGTGTTGCAGAAAAGAATCACGAGGATGCCTTGTTGAAAGTTAAGCCTGTAGTGGTAGCGAATAGATCATTTGCCAGAGCAGTGACTCAACACACCACCAGACAACTGAGTCTTGCTACCCTCCAGAGACGGTGGTTAGAAATATGTCACCAGCAGGAGCATCATTAATCATAATTGTAGGAGTGACAGCCAGTTTCTTGACCTCATTGAGATAGGCAGGGAGGTCAGCACTCCAAGCAGTTCATCCTTCAGGAAAGGAAAACTATTGGGAAGATTTTTTCTTTGTTATTGCTGGCATTTTCATTTAATCCCACCATTTTCCCCTCCATCTGGGCACAAGTACAAAAGCTTCAAGCAGACACCGTCTGGCCCTTTTTCTTTTTCTCTCTGCCAAAAGTAACCTTGGTAATTGATGGTACAGGGGAAAGCTACCACGCCCCTTTTCCTCAGCTGTGTTTCTCTTCCTCCCTTCTTTTGCTTTCCTTTTCTTCACATTGCTTGTAGGGTCCAAAGACCAGGAGGGAAGAGTCACCTAAAGGAACCTGATGACAGAAGCCCTGTCGGTTTCTCAGGGCTGATCACAGGGGAGGTTTCCCGGCATCACAGTGCATATGCTCCTCCCAGCAGTGGTCAACCTGACAGCCGGCTGCCGGGAGACAGCCTGTCACAGAGCCAGTGCATTTCTTTCCAGGCACCACAGAGGAACCTTTATAAAGGAGAAACACTGAGAGTCAAAAGAAGCTGAGGACCTTGGTTTCTGTGTGTCAGTGTATTATACATTCGGACATTAAAACATGTTTGATTTCATACAGAGAATCATTGTGATGTTATAACAAGACAGATGTTAAATTAGCCAGTGCATGTGTGAGAAGAAATTTAAATACTCATTGTGTTACTACTATGCCAGGCGCATAGTAGGCTCCTGGGGATACAAGGCATAACAAGTTAGACATGGTCCCACATTTTTAGTGTGCACATTCTTGGGAGATGGGAGATGGATAAGTAAACAAGTAAAAACAAACAAAAAAATGAAAACAAAATACAAAAAAACCCGAACATTTTAAAAATAGTGATAAGAAAAAGAAAAGATATCCAAGAGTGAGGTGAGAATATGTGGTAGTGGGGTGGATACTTTAGATGTGATGGTCAGGAAATGCCTCCCTGAGAAGATATAATATAAATGTTTATGGGTATTTCATAGGAATGTTAAGAAGACCTTAAAATGTCTTCTTTTCACAAGAAAAGAAAGTCTGTAACTATGTATGGTGATGCATTTTAACTTATTGGTGGATGATCATTTCACAATATATACAAATATTTAATCACGATGTATATACTGAAACCAAAAAAATGTTGCATGTCAATTATATCTCAAAAAAAAAGAAGATTCTAAATGTGCTAATTCATCAATATAAGGGAAAATTCACCACTGATATATGTTTATCATTATTCAGATGTGGTGATTGTTTTTTCAACAAAAAATATTAGATTAATACCTGTTAATGAAAGAATATCTGGCCTATAGAAAAGTTTCATAAGGGTTTATTTGAGCCAAAATTTTGAGGACATGCACCAAGCAAAATCTCAATGGATTGAGAAATGCTCCTGAGAATGGCAGTTCTGCAGTTCTTTATATGCATGTAGAATCAAAGGAGAAAACATGAGGAAGGGACTTGCAATCCTTTGGTAGTAGATTAAGGAGGCGGGAGAAAGCAAGAGGGGACATCTCTAGGCCGAGACAAAAAGCACAATGGAGAAACACATGCTTCCTTTACATTGGTGAATACAGGATAGTTGACATTTACAGAACAGAGATGGGATGTGGGCAACAAGATAACAGTGAGGGGTTCTGTGCGCTTGTGCTCTGGTGCCGGTGGTTATGACTTTGAGGGATCTGGAGTAGAGAATTACTCTGACATTTCAAAGGGATGTTGTCCTGGATGTATACGAAGAGTGGACAGGGATCACTTAAGGTAAAGTTTGACCTTTGCTAAGGAAGCTGTAGACCTGGGCAGTGACTACCCACCATGGCTACCCACTTAGGAGTTTCTTATCAGAGCATCCCCTGTGATTACTTTTGTTCACTCAGTTTGTAAGGCCTGCCATGCGCCCCCCCTGCCCTGCCAGCTTGTCAGGTTTAGTACGTGGCTTCTTTTTCGTTCACTCTAATAGTTAAGGTTTGGTGGTTTTCCTTCCGTCATTTCTTTCTCAATCTCTCTCTCACACCCTTTCTCAAGAAAAACAAAAAACAAAAATCCCCAACAACCTGATCCTAGATCACAGATCAGATTTATTCTGTAAACAGTGGAGTTTTACTTCTATTGCAATTTAATTAATTATTTCTGATCAATGGCTGTCTTACAAGAGATTTAGATTTCTGTGTAATGCCGTGCTGTTTATTCCAGTCCAAACAATATGCATGTTTGGGAGCTTCTTACACCACTGTCATTGCAATGAGAACATCTGTTTATATTAGGTGTCATGCTTGTTCTCTCTTTGCAAATTGCTTTATTTTAAAAGCAATGAATGGACTTAGCCATTACCTTCAAAGAATTGCAATGATTAAGGCTATGCTTTTTCTCCTTTTCCTTTTTTTTCATTTCTGAAAGATACACCCTTTCTCCTTGCTATCATGGAGATGTAGTCAAGATCTCTCTGAGGTCATGCTGTAAGGATTTTAATTATCTTACCTTTAGAAAATCAAAGTTTATGATAATATATATCACAGAAACTTCAAAAAGTCATATTATCAAATACAGTAACTTAAAATCTCAATCAATGTGATTTTTGTGCAGGAATACTAACACTCAAACATATGAAGATAGTGAATTAACTTATGTATAAATAATTGCCAATGTGAAAACAAAGTTTAGTATGTTTACAGCTGAAGTTTATTTTGTTATAGTTATTACTATTTTGTTTTTATTAATGATGGACTGATATACACATTGTAGGAAAAAGTATATATTTAAATGTGTATGTTCCAACATCTTTCTCAATTGCCTCAGTTCTATTTGCCTCTAGTTTATTTATCAGGGGTGGTTGAGTTGTGTCTGTAAGAATTTAGGGATTGAGTTTCCTAAGTATTTTTTTGGTTAGGTTCACCATCTGTATCTTTATGTTTAAGTGGAAATGGTAATATCAACAACCTACTTCAAAGGGCATTTGAACTATTAATCAGAAAACCTTTTAGGTGATTATTTTAGCACATGAAGAATTTTCTAGCTAGCAGTTGGTTTATTGCTTAACTAGCAGGGAATTTATTAAAAGGTTTAGTGGCAGGAGTGCCAAAGGATCTTTGGAGACAGTTTTACCAAAATCGTTCTATTGCACTTTCCCTAAAAGACATTATTGAAAAGACTTCAGCATATTTTGTAGTTTTATTACTACAGAATAAAAATTATTGTGGAGTTTTGCTTTGTACATGAAGGCAAAGCCGTAATGAACATATAATTACAGTGAAACAATTAACTTAGAATAGATATTTTTCTAAGGGGAACAGAAAAGTAAGGTGAACGCTTTCTTTTTCAGAGTCTTTAAAGGGAATAAATTGAATTACAGGATTCTTTACATAAATATATTTATTTTGCTTTGGAAGTCGGCAGAATTTTGTAGGAGGATGTTATTAGTGTGACATGGGTGTGGTTATAGGATGAAAAGGAGGAAGAAACAGAAGAAAAGCTATTTATAGAAAACAATCAGTACATTTGATCCTTGACCTCAAGTTGTTGATGTCAGTTACAACATAATCTGTGGACCACGTTACTTATGCCTGGCTTTCCTGTTTCTGGTTGGCTCATATGTTTGTGCACATTAAAAAATCTTCCCTGTTATCTGGCTTCCTTTACCTTCCTTTATTTCTTTTAAGAATCATTTTATGGAATAAGGGAGTCACGTTTAAAAAGCATCTTCTTTATGATAGCATGTCGCACTTTCCCTAAACAATAAGATAGACATTGTCACCATTTGCACCAACCAAAGAAAACAAAACAGAACATAAATGAGAATTTTTTTTCGTATAGAAATTCTGAACATATATGAAACAACAGGCATATTTTAGTACAAAATGTATCTTTTTAAATAAGACAAGCTTTATCACATTTTAAATGTATCATCATTTAGACTTGTAAAATAATGGGTAAAAAGTAAATGTTCTTACTCATCAAAGAAATCTCCACTATCAGATTTGATTTTAGTATATTGAGTCATCTTTCTCTCTAAAAAAAAAAAAAAAAAAGATCCTCTCAACCTTTGGCGCTGCTTAGGATGAGATAAGGTTATTTGGTACTTTTCATTTCAGTGTTCTGGATATCAGAGAGTGTTTCGTTAACTGGAACCATCATGAGAGACCTGGATAAGAATTCCACCTAACTTACCTGAAATAAGTTGCCTAAAATATTTTAGTGACTTTTTAACAAATTAAAGACAAATGACTAAAAAATATACTTACTCAGCGATCATTTACTGAACATCAACACTGTGCTGGACAACAACGACACAGCTAATGAAGATATTAGAATAAAAATTAATAGCTTGTAATTGAGAGAGGTAAAGAACAAAGCAATCGTACACTCTGAGTTGTCCCGAATGATGAGGATGTGACCCAGGTGACCCAGCAGCACAGGCGTGGGGCCCTGACCTCAATCTGAGGCCGAGCTCCTTGGAAGAACGTAGATCTCATGTTTCTTGAAGTTTGAGAGGCAGAGAATGAAATACATGTTGGGAGTGGGAGAGGCCTGTGGAAAGAAAGGGTTTAGTGGAACTCTGAGGTGCCTCTGGAGAACTTCCAGTTTCAACTTGACTGGAAATTAGGATTGAATGGTGAGGAGCTTGGGGAGGTAGCTCTAGAAGGAAGCTAGAGCTGGGGAAATCTGTACGGAGGAATTCACGTTTCACTCTCAGAATGATTGCTGGTTAATGGAGGATCTTAAGCAGAGCCTGACCTAATCAGCTGCGTGTTTAATCAGAGCACTTGGGCAGCGCTGCTGAGGGAAGAAGGGGAACAACGGGGAGACTGAGCAAGGTCTGTCAGTGATATGTCCCTTAATTCAGGAGAAAAGAGGTGAGAGCTTGAACCCCAACAATATGGTAGTGGTTGATAGAAAATCATGGTACTGGGCAACATATTGACAAACAATTAACAGAGCTGGTGACCAGCTGGGTATAGATGACGGCGTAAAGAGAGAATTGGATAATAAGAGTGGTGGTTCCAGCCACCAAGAAGGGGAATGCAAGAAAATTGGAAGTTTTTTAAAGAGGCAAATAAGTGGATTCTGATTTTGACATGTGGAGCTTCAGAACCCTGAGAATGACCCTAGAGCAGACGTGTGTGGCAGCCAGCTGGTTTGGAGTCGGATAGAATTTTAACTGAGAAATTTGGAAACGTGGAAGTCAGCAGGACATGAGCGGTCATGATGACATGATTAAATTTCACGTCTAGAGGACCGTTCCTCTAAGCAGCAGGGAGAAAACGAGATGAGAAAGGTCAAAACCTAATATTTATACAGAGATTTTATAGTTGTGAAGTATTTTAAGATCCATGATTTTTTGGATGCCTGTAACAGCATTGGGAAGAGGCATCTTTGCGCTCAGCTTTTTCCTTTTATAATGGGGACTGAAGCTCAGATAGGTTAAGAGACTTCCATAAATAGCAAAGCGTAGATCCTGGTCACAAACCCAGGTTCATCTTCTGCCTTTGAATTTCATATTAATTTTATTATATCAGAACTGCGTTGTGACTGCACATAGCTCATTTCACCTAATATCCATGTGTTATACTCATGACATTGTTGAAAAATTCTCTCTCCTTCTGTGCTTGCATTCAGACCAGAGGGAACTTTTCTAAGGTCAGTATTGTGACAGGAAAGGAATCGCAGCTGAGTTACAAAGAGGCAGTAGCATTGCCTGAGGTACTTTGAATTGGTCTTTTCAGCTGATATAGACAGAACAGAACCATTTCACGTTTAAGATGGTGGAAAATACAGCATTAGCCATACTGCAGTCAATTTTGCCAGTGATTTAGCTTCTGTTTAGGTCTCACTTGTAGTGGCAGGTTGGGCATTTGAAAAGTTGATTTAGGTAAAGGGGAAAAAAAATTAAAATACCACCAATTCACTTAACGTCCATCCAATCTTATTGGGTTAGAAAGTTCTATCTTTAGAGAACTATCTGACAAACTCTCATACTCAAAAAGGTTAGGTAAGTAGAAGAGCATGAAGTAAGATCTTACATGCCTTTTACAAAAGGCTAAAAGAAGTCAAATTACAGCTTCCTAATCCTGCACCCCACCTCACCCACCAAAAAGAAAAGTAGACAATCTCTGAAATAAGCATACCCAGAATATAAATGTCTTAATAAAGAGAAACATTTGCTAGAATTGATATAGAGATCGTGGCGTGGGATATATACTGGCTAATTTCATATTCTTCAGACACATTTCTACGAAGACATTTTAAAACTCCCTTATGCTGTTTTCTGGAAATTTCTGTTTGAAAGAAATAACAATTCTGAAATTCCTTTGGGTAGAAATAGAGCTACTGATTTATTCTGCTGCATTTGTAATAATGTTGCATGTCATATGCAAAATGAGAGGTTTCTGATATTGGTGAGAGGGCAAAGTAGAATATGATTTTACAAGATAAGAAAATGGCTCACTTCTAAATATGGCTAGTGGCTAAGCACAGTTGGCTGATCATAAAATGTGCAATTCAAGCTTTCGTATTGATATTTTAGACTGACAGTCCCCTTGGGTTCATGGAGTGAACGTCATTTCCTGAAAAGTCATAGAAAGTCACCTTGATTGTCTGAGCAGGTGACTGTCCTTAAAGGATAATGCTAAAAGGCAAGAGAATAGGAAAACTAGTTCTTAATATGAGAAGTCCACTATAGTCTCCTAACTGAGGTACACAGCAGAGGAAAAAATGAAAACAGACCTCACTTCAGATTCTATCAGGTTTTAAATATTTCTGCTTTAATGTTGTCAGTGTTAGTTCTTTAGTTTCACAAAATACAAGAAAGTGGTGTAAGCAATCTCTTTTGTGGAAGAAATGTGACTCGTTACACAATATAAGAAACCCTGCTTGTAATCCTCTCCCTTATCCCTGCCACTTAACATCTTACTGAGCGCAGGCAAGGGTTTATGTATGAAAAGTGACTAGAGTGATAAAATGTTTGTTTACTCAATTCCGGAAAGAATGTTTATTTTTCTGTGGGTATGGAGCCAAGGATTATGGTAATATGTTTCACAGACACACACACACACACACACACACACACACACACACACACACACGGTACCATTAAGGCAATCTTTAGATGCTCAGTTCTCTCTGTCACCCAAGAAGACTGAGCAAGGGCTTGTGTAATATTTTGTATCCATATTTATTGCCATATGGCCATTTCCAAATTACATAGTGTTGTAAATTGAGATTGTCTGAAAGAGTTTGGCAAACTTCCAACTCGGGAATACCTTTCAAGAAGCTGATGCTAATGGGAATGTGATAGTCTGGTAATGTAACAACGTTAATATCGCTTTTATTAAGTTAGCTGGACTACTAGCTATTGTGTACTAGAGAAAAAAACAGTTTATGGTGCAATGATGCAATGTAGCGATCTTGCCAGACGTCTCTCTTGTTAAGCATGTAATTCATCTAAGCAACGCAAGTTGTATGACTTTCTGCTAGGGTCTGAACCACATTTTAGCAAAGCTTCCAAAAACTGTCATTGAAATTTACATATACAGAAAAATGCATCTATGAGTTTATCTTATTCTTTAGTCATCTTTATATACTTTATGGTTACTACTTTTATGTGTGTTCACAAAACAAAGCTATTCTTTGGATCAGTCATTCTCAAATTGTGGTGTCTTGACTAGCAGCGTCACCTAGGAATTTGTTGGAAATGCAAATTCTTAGATGCCACCTCAACCCTACTGGATCAGAAACTTGAAAGATGAGGCCCAGAATTCTGTGTTTTAAGAAGCTTTCCATGTTATTCTCATGCTCCCTCAAGTTTGAGATCCATTGGTTTAGATCCTTATTTTAAACAATTATTGAAATACAATAGAAGATGAACATACCGGGGGTGCCAAAAAAAGGTATACAAGTGGACACTTGGGTCAACGTTGCTCAAGCAGTAGTTCGCCATAATCAAAAGTGTCTGGACACTGATGATACCACTTGGAGCACCTCTTGTAATTGCAGAAGTCAAATGTGACTTGTATTCATCTTTTGTTATCCATATATATTGAGTATTACAATTTTAATGAAGTTTTCCTTTCTTAAAATGTGTATACTTTTTTGGCACCCTCTGTATAATAACTTTGGAGTTGTAAATGGATCATGATGTTTTTCTGGAGTTTTTTAAGATGAGATCTCAAAATTCCTTTACATAAACCAATTAAAATACATACCACATTCTATTGAAAGTGATGGTTACTTTCATATTTATTTAATAAATGGAGTGCACAAGGAATTTAAAAAAATCTAATTTCCTCAGGGGCATGAGGTAAATTTATTATAAGAAAGAAAAGTGTGATTCTAACCAGTTGTCTTCTAATCTATTATGTCCCAATGGTTAAGACAATGATAACAACACAAAACAGAATTCCTGACACACAGGCATTTTTACCGTACTTTTATATAGCTCAAGAAGTCCCAGCTGATAAAATTATAATTACAAATGCATAGGTTTATGAATATAAATATTTATAGAAAATATCAATCACCAAGTAAACTGCCTGATGATAATAAAGCAAACATATACTCCATTCCTATCCTTCCTTCTTCACTCTGTCAAAGTCAGCTGTGCTCTCATGTGCTCGCAGACTCTAGAAATAGGAAATGACCAAGATGGGTGGCAGCTCTTCAGCAGAAAAGAGTTCTTCGGAATTAAACAAAATGTAATAAGGTGACCTTCCAGAGATATTTTGTCTGTACTTTTTTGATAATGTTGCGCAGCTGAATATGCTTTTCAAGAGAGTCAGTGAATATATTCCGACATCTGTGTTTTATTACACTGTTGATATTTTGTAATATTTAAAATTTTTGTTAGTCAGCTGGCAATATCTGGTGTGATCAGGCACATCCGTACCAATTCTTTAGTCAGCCTCTTTCATGAAAACTAAGTGTGGAAGATAAAATAATTGTGTGTGTGTGTGTGTGTGTGTGTGTGTGTGTGTGTGTGTGTGTATCGGGGTGTGGGGAGTTACCTTCCTGCCAGGGCCAGCAGTGTTGAGTTTCATGATACAAAAAGGAAAATTAAGGAAGAAGTTGTCAAGGCTGTAATTCATTGGCATAAGCAGGAATTACTGGTACTCCAGGGCTATCAATTTGGGATGTGAATGTGATTTACCACACATTTTCAGAAAAATTAAAATATTTAAAGTATCCGATCAACATATAGATTACCCTAAAGTTACTGATAATTTATTTCCAATAAATGTTGGCCAATTCTAAAGCAACTTGGGATGCAATACAGAAGCCAGAAGTAGCCACAAGTGTAAATAATTGTATAATATAAGCTCGATCATTTATTTTTGAATCAACCTTGTCTACTTAATTTAGCTACACGTTCTCCACCAAGCTATCAATTAATTCTTTCAAAATTAATTTATGTCTAGCAACTATTCCAAAAGTGGGCACTAACCTGTTGCTGTAGACACAGACAAGTTCAAGCTTGCTTACTTTTTGAATGTCGCACATATCAGAAAAATAAATGACATTTATAAAATTATGTTACAAATTATTAAAAATGCCCTCAAAATACAAAATCTATCAAAATATAGTACTGACCACTGAAATTCCATCTTAATTTAATGTCTTGTTTTTGAAACTGAAAATCAAGGAACAATTACGTCACTCATTTTAGAGATTACCCCAAAAGTAGATGATAGATACTTCAACAACTCAGGGGAAAAATGGATTGAGTGATTTTTAAAATATGTTTGTACCATTAATCTCTGTCTCAATCACATAGAGTTTGTGGGTAGCTACGTTGGTTGGGTTTGAAGCCATAAACTATCTCTTGTTGTAAGAAATAAAAATATACACGAGTAGTGTTGGGTATTTTCGAAATGAAAAAACAATTGCATCTCTCTATAGAGATTTCTAGCCTGGTATATCTAAGATTCATTCCTACTATCCAATTCTGAAAATCTAGTAATTATGATTAGACCTTGGGAAAACATGAAGCTAGTTGAAGGAAGGTAAGATGGTTACTATTGCAGAAGCACTTCATGTATGCAGAAGCAATCCTTAGGGTTCTTGCCTTTAGTTGAATAAACTGGTAGATTTTGTGATAAATGCCAGTAACACTGTACTTGAAATTGTTCATTAAAGAAAAAAATCAACGAAAGTAAATTATTTGACCTCAGGCACAGAAACCACTGATCAGCCAGAAAGTTGAAACATTTTTTGTGCCTGGTTCATTGTGCTCTTGGGTTTGTCTACAGAGATGCACATACTAAGTTGACTTTAAAGTAATATTTTAAAGAATTTAAACACTCAAACACTTCCTGAAAAAAATGGGGATAATATTTCCTCTTTTATTGATAATGGGCTTCTGAAGATAAGATCTTTTAAAATGCAAGTATACGACTATCAAGATAACTAATATGATTTTTTGATACCAGAATTGGACAATTTTCCCCTGTTTTCAATAAATAGTCTCCTCTGCTTCAAATTTTCAAAAATCTGCTCAGTGTTACAAATATTTCTGATATTTGCATGTCTCATAAAGAATAAATCCAAAATGAAGTGAAAATAAGTAGTCAACCAAGTCCTAGGTTATTCCCTGTTTATATTGTTCTAATGTGGACTTCTTCTCAAGACAGACTTGGAATTCTAGTTCAAACTGTCTACTTAAAAGAACTTCTGAATACCATATTGTATGCAAAAAGCTTGTCAACTATAAAACAAATAACCATGGGCTGCACTTCTACTGTCCTTTCGTTTAAAGGGTTCACATCTCATCCCAAAGAGGAGGGAGTTATTGCCTGAGGACACTTGCGGTGTGCCACTGAGCACTTGTCACATGTAACGTACCATGTTAACGTGTAAACTCTTTTCAGAATCTGTTATTCCACAGTAAGGAAGACATTTATGCAAATTATGTTTATTCCTGTTGAATGGTTAAATTCTTTGTGGGTTTGAAATGTGATACTTTTTTTTTTTTTAAATGTGTATGTAACAGGTTTGGAAATGTGGTAAAGTAAAATTTGTACACTATACTCAGATGTGCAAACATTGCTCTGTAACTGATTTAAACTTTCTAATAACCCCTATCCCCAAGAGTGTTAGATCAAATGTAAACTTACTAAGTAAATGCATCTGAGTCTCCTCTAGCTTAAGCCTTTCTCCTTTTAGATAAATATTGGCAATACAGAGCTCAGCTCTGTTTCAGAAATGTTTTACCCTTTGTCTGCTAATTCCCAAAATGTTCTGTGAGCTGGAGTGTAAGATCACTATGTGGATAGAGGGCTTGGACCTAAGCATGGGCCCCTGTGTGGCTTTTTAGGTTCCTTGTTGGCCTCTGTGACAGGGCTTTTGCTTTATATGCTCATTGGCCATCCTGCCACTATTTCCACAGAGCTGGGAAACCTGGTGAACTCGGAGTAGCTCCTGGGCTGAGTTGGCCACTCCTAGGCTTGCCTTGTTTCTATGAATTCTCCGAGTCTTAACCACATTCTACCTTTGGCTTAGGCTTTTCATCTCAGCCTGACATAATTTTGTCATGATCTTTACCGCAGTGCCCCATGGTAAGCAGCCTACTGGCTTTTACCCCTCAGCTACTTCCAATGTCCCCTGCTGCATGTCACAGCCCACAGAAGCCAGGGTACTCTCAGTGGCAATAATCCCACATCTTCCTTTTGCTATGTATATACCAGCCCATCTCCTCTGTGCAGTGGTGAGTTCATGGTGGTGGGAGAAATTCTAGGTGTTGTGTTCCCAGTAGGGCATTCAATCTCCACAGGAACCTAAGCTCCTTAGATTACTCTCCTCCGAAACTATCTAGTGTCTTTTTACCACATCTCTTTTCTGCTTACACCTGCTAGGATAGCAGAGAATGAGGATTCACATTTCTCTTTTTGTCCTCTACCATTGGAAAACACTCCTATTCCCCCACTCCCTCTTTTTGTTTTTTGTTGGTTTGTTTTTTTTCTGTCTTCAGGAATGTTTCCTATATCCTGTTTTTCTCCCTTCAAGATAACATCTCCTAGGGAGGTATCTAATTACTAAGAAGGAAACTATGTCAGGAAATATTAAAAATATTATCCTCCTTTTTCATAACATTGAGCTGACATGAACTACTGAATTATGTATATCTCAGGGAAAAATTTTCTAGAGCTATTATGTTGATATATTTTATATAGTATATAGTTTGAGAGTTACAAAAATAGCCCAATCATAAGCAAAGTAAAGAAAATTTGGTGCTTTTGAAATTTTAATGAGAAAATTTCAAGATCTCTATGAGGAGACACTTTACTGAGACAACTCATAAATATATGCCCTATATAAAGTTTTGAAAAATATTTTTAATAGTTTTTTTCATGTTTTCTATTTTTCCAAGTATTTTTACATTCATTGTGTTATGTAATCTTCACAACGTTGTGAAGATTACATAACACAATGTGATGCCTGTGATGCAGGCAAGGTGGATGTTTTCATCCCATTTTTTAGATGGGGGAATGAAAATTAAAAACGACCGAGTTGCTCTGCAGCACACGGCACACTGGTGGTTGTGTGGGAGCGTGGAAGGATATAGATTCCCTACTGCTGCTTCTGGTTTGCTATTCTTTTCTTGAGACTATGTTTGGAATATTTTATTACTCGAGGAAATTTTTTAAAAAAGGAAAATGAAATCATCTTTCACTGATTTTCTTAAAAAGAGAATCACTAATATGCCTGCTTCTCCTGCATAGCGCTTATGTATCTGGGCAAGAGCCTTGAACCCGCTTGACCTCGTTCCAAACGCCAGGGGGCGTCTTTCCCTATTGTGCTGACACTTTCCCTGCACACTGCCCAGCCTTCCCCACTCCATGGCTTCTCTGGACGTTCTCACCTCCTCCTTTCTTGCCAAAGCTATTTGTTTACAGTCTTTGTTGATCATTTGGAAGTGATATTTCATGTTGTCCCGCCAACTCTGACTTCTGTCTTCTCTCCTTGGTCATGTTTAACATTGATCTTGATTGCTATTTTTCAGTTGTTCTATTCACACACTTGTTGAGTCTACCCTGGGCCTTGATAACTTACACAATTTCTCAAGAACTAAGTTTCCTTTGATCTAATTGGGCATACATGTAAATCATTAGAGGAAAAAATATTTTATTCCATGCCTTAGATGAATTGTTAAACTTATATACCATTCTGGCTGGGATGACTGAATATGTTGGGAATATCCAGCACTTGCTACAATCAAATCTATGCGGTTCTCTTTAGTTTGGGTGAGTCTTGGAACCAGCACATTTTCAGAGTGAAAATAATTCATTACAGTGAACACAAAGGAGAGTGATTAAATTTTGTGTATCACCCTCTCTATCAGTTTGTATCAAGGCAGGAAACAGATGGCATACTCTAAGAGGAGACTATTAACTCAGGCGTGGGCAGGATTTAAGGACTCTGGCAAGGGATGGTGTGGTCAGAAGCTTCTAAAGTGATTCCCAAAAATTCCCAATGTCATGGAATCCACTGCCTTATGTAGGTAGTCTCCTCCTTTGATAAAGTTTTTAATAACCAATAGACTCTCTCAATTGTCAGGATATGCCAAGTCTATGATTACATTATACACGATTCTGATTTCTGTCTTGTTAGAAAGTACATTCCTTTGCTGGCTTTGATGGATTAAGTTGCCCACATGGCAAGGAACTAAGGGTGGCCTCTGGTCAGCAGGCAGCAAGGAACTGAGGCCCTCAGTCTAACAGCCAGAAATGAGCTAAGTACAGCCAATGGTCATGTAAATGATCCTTTCTTAGTTGAACCTTCAGATGAGCTCCAGTCCTGGGCAATACCTTGACTGCAGCCTCCTGGGGGAGACACTGGATTACAGCCAGTTAAGCCATTCCTGATTCCTGACCATAGACACCTCGAGGTAATAAACGTATGTTGTTTATGACAATTTCTTATGCAGCAGCAGGTGCCTAGTACACTGGGGGTGCCAAAAAAATGTATACAGGTGGACACTTTGGTCAGCATTGCTCAAGCAGTAGTCTGCTGTCATCAGAAGTGTCTGGACGCTGATGGTAACCACTTTAAATACCTCTTGTAATTGCAGAAGACAAACGTGACTTGTATTCATCTTTTGTTATCGGTATATATTGAGTATTACACTTTTAATACAGTTTTCCTTTCTTAAAATGTATACACATTTTTGGGGGCACCCGCTGTAGATGGTAAAAGTTGGCAGCCATTACCACCCAGAAGCTTGAAAGGACAAGGGGACGTGACGTGGTAGTTACCAGACCCCAGAGAGCATAGCTGTACATAGAGAAGCTTTGGCCTTTGGGAGACAAACAACCAGTCAAAACAACTAGCTGGATGGAGCTGGGGGAATAAACATCTTTCCTAAGCTCTTCCGCTGCCCTTGAATTTCCTGCTAGTGCTTTATTTTGATTTAACTGAACCAAACGTGAGAGAAAGCCCATTGTTGCAGCCTGTATGGGTTATCACCCGGGACATAAAGCAGGATGGACTGTGCATCCATTTCTTAGAGCAAAGTACTACAAACTGGGTGGCTTCAAACAACAGAAATTGACTTACTGGTTCTATAGGGTAGAAGTCTGAAATTAAGGTTTCAGCAGGACTAATCTCCCTCTGAAGCCTGGGGGGGCAGGGGGAGAATCCTTCCTTGCCTTTCCCTAGCTTCTGGGGTTTGCTGGCAATCCTTGCAGCTGTTTCAGTTTCTGCCTCTGTCATCCCATGATGTTCTCCTCTCACGTGTCTGTGCCCTCTTATTAGAAGGACATCAGTCATATTGGATTAGGAACCACCCTAATTCAGCATGACCTCATCTTAAACTTGATTACATCTGCAATAACCTTATTTCCAAATAAAATTACATTCATAGGTACTAGGGTTTAGAGCTTCAACATATCTTTTTTGGGGGGATACAGTTCAACCCATAACAGACAAGTAGCAGTGTATGTCTGGAGGGGCAAATAGAAGAGATCCAGCACATACTCCATGGATATGTTTGTGTATTTATTGATGATGCTGGTATTAAGCCTAAGCCCTCATAAAATGACCGTGTGAGCATTTTCTCCTCATTCCTGAGGACAGAGCTTTTTACAACCTGTGCTTTGTGAGGAAGGACTACTAAAGGAGAGTAGCCTGTGTGGGCTGTCTGAATATGATAGACACAGAAGACAGATTGTTGCCTTTATTGAATGTACCACCCTGAGCTTTGAAATTGTCATGCTTTTTTAAATAAATATCCCCAAATCACTTACGTAAGATTCATGCACTTTTTTTCTTTTTAATTCAAGTTTTTTGGGGTGACACTTGATAGTAAAGTTACATAGATTTCAGGTGTACAATTCTGTATTACATCATCTATAAATCACATTGTGTGTTCACCACCCAGAGTCAGTTCTCCTTCCATCACCATACATTTGATCCCCTTTACCCTCATCTACCACCCCCCTCTCCCCTTACCCTCTGGTAACCACTAAACTATTGTCTGTGTCTATGAGTTTTTGTTTCTTCATTTGTTTAGCTTGTTCTTTTATTGTTTTCAGTTTTATATACCACATATCAGTGAAATCATATGGTTTTCTACTTTTTCTGTCTGATTTATTTCACTCAGCATAATAATCTCAAGATCCATCCATGTTGTCGCAAATGGTACTATTTCATCTTTTCTTATGGCAGAATAGTATTCCACTGTATATGTATACCACAACTTCTTTATCCATTCATCTATCAAAGGGCATTTTGGTTGTTTCCATGTCTTGGCCACCGTAAATAAAGCTGCAATGAACATTGGAGCACATATGTCTTTATGGATCAATGTTTTCAGAGTTTTTGGGTAGATAACCAGGAGAGGGATTGCTGGATCATGTGGTAATTCTAGTTTTAATTTTTTGAGGAACCTCCACACTGCCTTCCATAGTGGCTGCACCAATCTGAATTCCCACCAATAGTGTATGAGGGTTCCTTTTTCTCCACAGTCTCTCCAACACTTGTTACTATTTATCTTGTTGATGATAGGCATTCTAACTCATGCACTTTTGAAAGCTGTCTGAAGAGGTAACTACATCAGCTATAGTAACTGCATCTTACATAGCAGGATATCTAGATTTGTGAGATGCATTTCATAAAGTATCACATTGTTCAAGTTTTGCCTTCGTTTCCTTTTTAAGCTTGCATATTTAGATTGGGGATAATAATTCTTAGCAGGAACAAAATTTCATGGATTTTGCGGCTATATTTTTACTTTATATAAAGCTTTCATGGCATTTATAGAAGACTATCTACATTTTTAACCACTGTATTTTTTTTATTTACAGAAACTCTAAAAATGTTTTTTTCCTAGTAACAATAATTGGGTAAATTTCAGTGGCATCAAAGAGCTGGAAATATCTCATTTTCAAATATTAAGACTTTCCATATTTAAGTTTTAATTGCTTGATCTGGAAGACAACTTTGGTAATTTAAAGTTGTGGTGAAAGGCACTGCAAGCCTTCAGACTTACAATCAATTTACAAAAATATGCCAGTTCTGAATTTATTGACCATCTGTCAGTCTTCACTTCACTGGCTAGCTGTCAGTGTTTATTATTTGATGCACTCTATAATGAGTCACTGCAAGGAGCAACCCGTATCTCCATCAGGATGATGAATGAGGTCGTTGTCCATCACAGCCACCTCAGCCCTCACTCTTTCCTTCTCAGCTCGGGTAAGTGGCAGTCCCCAATTCAAGAGGAGATTCCCAGAGCCATCTTAAAGCTCCAAGTTACTTGTATGCTGTGCTAATTTCATTGGCACGTAATAAATTCAGCGACACTCAGTCATACTCCTTCTATGACAATGCTTTTCAAAAGTCATCATTAAAAAGGGCATTCTAAAAATTCAGAACATGGTTTTCTTTTACACACACATACACACACTCCCTGTATAGTTATTATTTATCTATAATGTGCACTATGTTGAAAAAGAATTAATTCTGAAATTGATAAAGTGAAGTCTTGGGATATTACTGGCTCTGGTCTATTTTTGTTGTTGTTAGGTATCTTAGGTATACTTAAAGCATACAGGTGGCATTCTCAGTGTGAGACAGTCTGTTACAGTGGAAGGGCATGGACATTTGAGTCGGGCAAATTAGAATCAGATACACTGGACAGCTACCATTCCTCTTTCATCTTCATTGTCTCTGCATGTAGCATATAGATAATTTTCATTGCCTGGTGTGCTTGTTAGTAATACTAACTGATATGATACCGCATAGCATCTGGCATATAGAAGCCCTCAATACATGTTTGGGATCCTGGTATTGGTGGCAACAAGAAGTAGAGTGCAGGGACCAGGGAAAAAGGATTTGGAAAAAAAAACAACAACACTGAAGTCCAAGGTTCAATCAAGTTAACATCCATATAAGAAAGTTCTGTGATTTACCCCTTTTAGAAGAGGAAGCTGTTATAATTCAAGGTTCAATCAAGTTAACATCCATATAAGAAAGTTCTGTGATTTACCCCTTTTAGAAGAGGAAGCTGTTATAATGTAGGATAAGAAACTGTAGGATTTAGGTAGGGATAGGGCTAATCGTTTGATAATTGCTTTAACCTATTTTAAAGGAGACAAGAAGGCTTAGGAGAGGGCAAAACATAAAGACACAATGAATGAGGATACCTATCTACCTATCTCTACATGGATATATATACTTGTCTACACACGTGGTATCCTTAAAATAGAAGCAGAGCTGTCATATGACAGATGGAAGTTGTCCTGAGAGATAAATAATAAAAACAAACAAACAAACAAATACGGTTGCATCTAGATGAGAGCCATACCATATCACCATGATGTCTATAGAGGGTATCTTTACATCCACACAGCTCTAGTTTCTTTAGTAATGTACAACTAAGACCCTGCCTCCAGGTAAGTGATTGCAATTACCTGGATGCACACATGCAGAATATAGAGGACTCATAAGCAGGGAATGAAAATAGCATGGCAGGAACAGTTTGGTCCAGGATGAGGATGTCTACTGACTTTGACAAGGCTAACTAAAAATTCGATGTAGAGCTTCCCGAAACGGAAAAGAAATGAAGAATTTGAGGCAAAATAGTTCTTCTTGCTGTGTGTACTGAGATGAGCTGCCAGGTTCTGGTATTAGGCATATGAGTTACTAAATAAATCTGGATATTGGATGTGATTTAATGACTTGAGTCTGAGTTATTCTGCCATTCACTTTTAGCACTTCGGGTGTTTGCCTTTATGAGTATATCTTTCTCACATTATCCTAATACTTAAGTGGGAACGATTGAGTTTTTTGATTGGTGGCTCCTAATTAATACTATTTTTCTATTATGTAAACCTCTAAAAATTAGGTCCAAAATTACTAGAATCTATTTTACCTGAATAGTTCCAATAGTTGGCTTGAAGTTTGCAGAAATGCCCAATGTAGAAGGAAAAATAATACCTTCCAACGGAAACTTATGGTGAGGTGGGCTGAGCACGAGGCAAGGTTGTTGATTCTCTATTGTCAGATCTCAGTGACTTAATGAATTTACCGGGGCCTAGGCATAATAGTTTTGTTGATCCAGTGATATAGAAACTTGATTTTTGTCAGTATTCTAGAGATATCCAAACAGGACGGCATTGGTTCAGGCTGATTAAACTCACACGAGACTAAAATATTCACCAGAATACATTTTATTAGTATTGTGGGAATTATCAGGCAGATTAGAATGCTTGTGCGGTCCCTGTATGAAAGCAAATTCTCATGGACGCAAATTAGAAGGTAGTCTGGTGAGAAGAGAAAAAGGGAAATACTTAGCTAAATAATGCAAATGTTTATAACATGAAGGAAAAGCATGCAGACTACGTGTAATAAAAATCTCATGATCTGGATGTTGGTAATTTGAATGAGTGATATTTTATCTTGATCCTAACTAATGTAGAGTTAATGATACTTTAAGCTATGCTAAAGTTACATACACATGATCTATTAAAAATAGCAGACATAGGAAATTCAGTTAAATATACATATAAAGAGCAAGTGGTTTAATATAAAAAGCAGACCATCAGCGTTTGACTATAATGCACTAATTATAAATGGAATGAGAATTTTAGAAATTAAATCGGACCAGTTTTCTATAGGATAATAGAATTGTAGGCCTTAAAACTCAAGAGATTATATTATCCACCTCTTTTCTTTCCAGGTAAATAATCAGGGTGAGTGATGGTTATTAACTAACCCAAGATCACATAACTGATTAGTATTGAGTTGAATCTGGGCATTGGGTCCCCTGACTATTAGACTACTGGAGCATTACTCTGTCTACTTATCCAAATCATATCTAATCTACATAGGCAGCAAAATGAATCTGGCAGGACCAATGAGTTTGTTTTAATATAAATATTTGAAAGCTGTAAATTTAATTTTGCAACAATTTTATGTAATTAAGACTTCCCACTAATTTCTCATTCAGACCATAGCAGTAAAATTTTCCTTTACAACCAAAAAGTAAATAAATTTCCCATGATCATAAAGCAGTAAATGTGATGGTGAATTTTATTGTCAACTTACTTGACTGACCTAAGGGATGCCTACGTAGCTGGTAAAACATGATGTCTGGGTTTGACTGCAAGGGTGTTTTGGGAAGACATTAGCACTTGGTTTAATAAACTTGAGTAAAGACATTCACCCTCACCAATGTGGGTGGGCATCCATCAGTCTGTTCAGGGGCCGAATAGAACAAAAAAGCAAAGGAAGGGCACATTTACTCTCTCTTCACGTGACCTGGGATAACTATCCTCTCTGGCCCTCAGACATTGGTGTTCCTGGTTCTTGTGCCTTCAGCCTCAGATGGAATTATCCCACCAGATCTCCTTGTTCTCCAAATTCAGAGGAGGATTGTGGGACTTGTTGACCTCCATAACTTCATGATTCAATTCCTATAATAAATCTCTCTCTCTCTCTCTCTCTCTCTCTCTCTCTCTCTCTCTCTCTTTATCTTTCTCTCTCTCTTTCTCCTGAAATATAAAATAAACTTTTCAAATTTTCCTACGACTTCTTCAGCAGTCTATTGTGCTATTCAGTCAATTTGTGTTGGGAATTAGAAGTAGAGTAGTATCATAAAAGCCAAAAGTAGAGGTCTAGAGGAATAAAAGTATGAATGAACTACAATTTTGAAACAACAACAACTGAACTTCCAAGCATGTAGGAAAACACCTTTGAAGAAATTTCTCTGCATACTTCTTAGTGATAGTTTTCTCTTCTGAATTCTCTACTATTGTGCCAATAACAAATCTAACTATAAAAATATAAAATGATTTCTTCTATTTCTTTTGAGATTCACAGTGAAGATAGATCTAGATATTTCTTCAGAATCAGTGTGACTTTAAAAAGAAAGGAAAACAGAGGCATAAAACTTGTTAGTGAATATAGCTATACAGCCTTCTCTTACTTCTCAGGTGTACTCAGGCAATGTTATTTAACTAATCTCATTCTTGGTGGCTTCCAGTCTCATATTTCCTATTGGAAAGTGTCAATTTTGCCAGAATCCAGTGTTCTTTGTGCTGTGGTTTTAAAGCAGTTCTGAAATTATGTTTCAAGCAGATGCTGTTTCAATGATGATTACCTAGCTTGTAAAAAGATGGATGAGTATATAATAGATAAAAGCATTTTCCTCTGATGCCTAAATTGTGGTTCTTTTAATATCACTTGTTAGATAAGTTAATTAAAGATGATTCACAACTAATACTAAATGCTACCATATGATTATAGCTAATAAATGTAGAAGGAACCAGAAAATCACCATTTGGCTACCCCCATAATGGTAATTGCTTTAGGTACAAATCATCACTGCATGGTCAAACTATTGGAGAAAAATATAGCGAGCAACAGGATGTTTATATAGTCTCAAAAATTTCCTCACAAGACACTGATTACAAAGGGAGAATGAGTAAGTCTACAGTGAAAGGGCTTGGCACACCACCCTAAACTAGTGATCAAAGTCAGTATCACCACGAATGGGACAGATTGACTTCAGGTGCCTCCTGATAACATGCAGTAAGAAGGGCACATCACCATGTCTTATTTTTGCCGGAAGGTTATAAACTGAATCTAATTGTGAGAAAACCTTGATAAAACCAAAATTAAGAAACATTCTACAAAAACACTTGCCTATATTCTTTAAAATGTCAAGGTTAAGAAAGATAGAGAAAATTGTCCAGATTAAAAAAAAACTAAAGTTAATCCACAACTGAATGAAATATACGACCCTGGATTAGAGTGTGTGTGTGTGTGTGTGTGTGTGTGTGTGTACACTGATATTGTATCAGTGTTGATCTCAATTACTTCAAAATAAACAGCTAAAAAGTGATCATATGGTTGGTATCTAACAGACTATTTTGATGATAATTTATTTGACTAGAAATCTCATTTACTGAGTGCCTACTATAGAGCAGTAATTGTGTTAGGTTTCCTGTGAGACACTTCAAGTGGTCTTCACATGAACCTGTAAGTGGAACATTGCTATAACAATTAAATAGATAAGGACATTCATATTTAGTGAGTAATCACTTAACTGGGGGAACTGGTCATATCACATAAGCAGAAAATGGCAGAGACAAAATTTGAGGTGAGATGGCCTAATTTCATTTCCAGCATTCTCTCTACTCTACTAGACCATCAATCTACATTGTAACAAATGACTGCATCTTCCAAGAATGAATGGCTTTAGAGATGAATATGTGGAGAGATATATCAATGAATGGTTTTAATCTCTTGGATTATAATGTCAACACATCATTGAAACTGTAAATCTCAAAAGTTTGTGAGTTCCTTGGACAGAGACTATATTCCCTTAATGCCCATTTTTGATGCATCCAGAAGTATGTCTGGCACATAGTAGTACTTAGTGGATGTTTGTTGACTAAATAAATGAACTTGGAACACAATTTTGATCTAAGGAATATAGAAACATGTTGGAGAACAGGACAGGGAGATTATCAGAGGACTCTGATAATTACAAGGTAAGAGAGAAGAAGTAGAGACTAGATGCAGATTTTCATTTGCAGTGAATGGAAACAACTTCTCCCTCTGATCAGCAAGCCCAGAGATGGTTTGGGCAATGTGTGTCTCTTGAAGGAGTAAAGAAAGACAAACAAACCCATTTTGAGACCCATGGCTTCTGAAAGTTAGGAATTTCAACTTCCACAGAGAACTGAGAGGAGAGCAGTTTTGAGGTGACAATTGAAGGGAATTACTGGGTACTAGATGTATAGTGGAGTCCTGGCAAATTTGGGGAAACTGAACACAGATATAAAGGGACACTCAAGGGCTTCCATTCTTCAGGGTAGCAGAAAACATCATCACTGCTTGTCAATGTTCTAAATGAGTTTGGAGGTCAAGAGTACCCAATGATTTTTATTATTTATTTGCAGTCCCTTCTTTATATGTCTGACATCTGTGTCATCCATTTTCTTTTTGTTATTTAAATAAAACCTCAATATGGTTTTAAGAAGTTAGTCATTCAAATATTCGACAGTGTGGGATGAAGCAGGCATAGCATAATATTATTTGCCTGTGGAAGCTTATGAAAAATTGAATGCCTGGATATGTTACAAATGAATGCATTTCAATCACATTGGATATAGCTTAGAATTAGGCCTAGGCTGAGGCCAAGCCCTTTTATCATTTTTAGAATATCGCTCTGTGGCCAGTGTGCTAAAAAATGACTACACTCTTTATCACTCTTTCAGCACTGGCCAGCTACAGCAGGCATCACATCATTTCACAAAGCAAACAGGGAAGTGGTTCCTAAATGTTCCAAGAAAATTTCCTATGGTTATCCCATGCACCCCAAGTGTCACCCTGAAGGTCAGGACAGTACAGTCCTGGCAACCCCCAGACAACCATCTGGACGAGATCCCAGACATGAAACATTTTGGTGCGATTCGATCATGTAGCCATTTTATTATTGCTGACATCAACTTAAATAAATGGGGAAAAAACAGATGTTTCAGTCGCAGTTCACGACAGGTAGGGCAATCATCTACAATTCATAGTTAGAGATTCCATTTATTTACTAGTTTTCCGATATTTCACTGTTGGAAATTTGAATCAGTAGGTACAATCTTTCAGCAAATAAAACATTCTTACGTTTGAAAGTAAACACCCACTGAAACTACCTTCGATGACAAATGGTGTCTTTAGAAATAAAATGGGAAGTATCACCACTTAAAGTTGTCTTGAAATGGCAATGCAGTGTCCCATTCCAATTTCCTGAATCATAGTCTACGTTTGGATACCAGTTCAGTAGCGCAGATACAACTCAGTGATATGGTCTAACTATAACATTGGTGACATCACTGACATCGATAGGTTTGTCTAATGGAGAAAAAACTTAGAGGAACAACAGATCGTGGGATACATTGTGAATCCACTGACTTAAGATGATGAGTTACTGGTCTTTTATTAATTGTTTTCTGAACTCAGTAAGTCAAAAATCTACCTGTGTTTCCCATCAACAAAATGTTGGAGATTTTGTAAGATCTCAAGACACTCCTACCAGATTGTAGATTCTGTAATTCGAAGGGTGTCTTCATTATGGTATAAAGTGGTGTGAAAAATGATGGAACGAGTTTAACCTTGTCACCTCTCCAGGCATAGATGTAGTAACCTTCTCTCAATATTCCACTCTTCTGTTTTGCCCACAGATGCTATACAATAGAGGCCACTTCCAGACTTTTAATATTCGGAAAGACAGGCCATGCCTGTCTTTGATCCCTTTTCACCTCCTCTCCATCCTTACTCTGCTTTCCAGCGCCCCGTACTTCTAAGAGGCTCAAATAGACAAGCTCTATAGATCAAGACCCTTAGCAGGAGGCTTTGTTTTCACATTTTGTTGTTAATTGCTCTCCCTCAGGATTTTTTTTTTTTTAAATGATTACTAAAATCGAATGACCTTTAACGTAACAGAGATAAATATTGCTGGTTGAATTTTAGATATTGTGACTGATAGTCGATACAGTCAGGAAGAGGTGCTTATGCCTGTCTTCTTTGAATCTTGCTGTAGGTGGACTGTCTTCCTATAATTTAAAGATATCCCTAATTTACACTGTCTCCATGGCTTTCAACTCATGTCTTCTCACTGAAGACATCTGAGATAGCACTGTAGGCAGACAGGCCTGCTTTCTTCTTATTGCTTGGTTTGTGATTCCACTGTGGTATTTGTTGAGCGTCACTGAGTTGTAAAGAAATTTTATATGGCAATGTTTACAAAACGATCAGCCATGTTCTACTTAGTAGACACAAACTAGTCTCCTCTTACTCTTTTTGTGATGATGAGTCATATCCCTCACTTAAGAAAGTTAAGCAAATGTGAATTAATGGAAAGCAAATACAAATTCCTTTTTATTTTTTTCACAACTGATTCTTTCTCATTACAAATTTTTAGCCTACGGTTTGCTGAAGATCATCCAAGATCTTTAGAAATTTAGGTGTCAAATCCTTCTAGACATGTATTTTAACGCTCCAGTCTTGTTTGAAACATTTATTCCCTTTGGACCTTTTAGTGTCATGCTTTTAATCACTTTGCTGTGAAGAACTTGCCTTTTTTTTTTTTTTTTAATTCGTTTGACTCAAAGCCTTGGGTTTTTATTTTATTCTCTTTGCCCTTTCCTAAACAAATCCACTTCTGTCATTTCCTTTCAATATCAGGGAGATAAACAATATATCAAATAAGTCTCTGTCTCCTTTAAAATACATTTCTGTGAGAGGGTGGTGATGGCAATGGGTGTTACAGACAATATGAAGACAGCACCTGGGCTACTTAACACCACATTCCTTACAGGCTTCAGATTTGTATAAACAGAAAAATAAACACTTACTTTTTCACATAGCTACATTGTACTTAATAATGATTGAATTGGGCACCTTTTCTTTAAATTTACTATTTCATGTTGTTATTTAATTCCTTTGGTAGCACTGGTCATATTTTTGTGTTCAGTAATCAAAGTGTTCACTCCATATGTTTATTTACCTTTCTCCCTTTGTTCAATCATTCAAAACCTTTTGGCTCATTACTCCTTTTTTTTAGATAGCAATATATTAGGTGAGGTAAGTAGCCACTTCACTGGTCTTACTTTGCTAAACAATAACTTCCATTTATAATTCTTCTGGTATGTCAAACTTGTTACATATTCTCGGTGTCACCCCTAAACTTGCTATTTTCTGTTGGGTTTTGAATGCAGTCATTTCTTTGGCACAGAAGTACTTTTAGTGTGTAGCAGGGACTCCTCTGAGTGAGGCATGTGTGAAGATGGGTGACAGTCAGACACTTAAGCAGCTGCGTGATGACAAATGAAGGAGGGAGGCTTCACGTATGTGGGCAGAAAGATAGTGAAGAAAACTCAAGCAGTGAGGCATGGCTGTGAAACCCTGGGACATGTCAGCAAGACCCACCAGAACGGGACATCAGGGTCTCATTTACAAGTTCAGAAGAGCAGCTAACTTCACTGTCTCTGAAGGCAAGTCTTCTCAAAACAAAGCACATTAACTGCTTGGTTTGTAATCAAGGGCAGTCTGCTGTTCACCACGTGTGCAGCCCATGATTGTTGAGTATCAGTTTCCTTAATTCCAACAGTAAAATTTAATTCCAACAATTTTACATCTGAAGCTTGCCGCTTCCTGCATGGTTACAAAGACATTTAACTTACTGCATGAGAAGCTCTGACTTTCAGTAGGTTAGTAAATATACATCTGATAGGATAATGTTATTGCCTTCGAGATAATTTGCAGAAAGATTTGGAAAAATTTTAAGGCACACCACTCTGTAGAATAACTGGTTCAAGTGTACCTAGCGTCAGACAAAAGGCACAGTGTAAACTATGATACTAAGCTCCCAGTGGAAGCCTATGATACTCGTAAACTCAGATGCTAAGACATTTGGCATCCCAGAAATATTACATATAAAATTTAAGATGTTATATGTCTAGGGCTAAAATATAGAAATTGATATTTGAAATTTAAAGCTTCAAAAACTTTTTATGTTTCTTATATTATCTCTATGTTACGTTTATTTATTCATCCAAAGCAAATAGTTATTGAGTATCAAATTTGTCCATGACAGCAGGCTAAGCATTTAGTGGGATAGCATAAAAAACAATGCTAAGTTTCTTAAGCTGCTATCACTCTATTCAAAGATAAAAAAAAAAAAAAAAAAAAAAAAAAATCAATATAGTGTGGTATGAGGGGCATACAAATTAACATCCCACATTTGAGCTAGTAAACAGGGTAGCAGAGTGGGGGACAAATAGGAGTTGAAGAAGTGAGGAAAACGGAGCCAGTACACTGATCTGATGGTGTCATGACTTTCCTCATGTCATGGGAGCTACAAGAGAACCTCAAATTCCATGGTGTTGTGTGAGTACTGTGCATAAATGGTGGCAGAATCCAGGATTAGATCACAATATACAAGGGCTTCACCTTCGAGAAAGATGCAGAAGACTTCAGGAGGCTGGTAAAATCCTTCCTGTTTATGAGGCAATCTGTTGTTGGAGAAATCAAAGCAGAGACAGATGGAGTAAGTTCTAGGTAAACCCAAGGAAATGCAGGGAAATGCAAGATGTGTTTACCAGCCCTGGGTGTTCCCTCGGCAGGCTCCCAGACAAGCTAGCTGCCCAATATTATACAGAATCCCCGGGTGATCAGAACTTGACCTATGATCTTAAGTCTCAGAGACGGAGCATACTCATCAGTTTTGGTGACGCTGCAGCAAGTTAGGGAAAGTCTCTACCAGGAGAATGGCTGGGATCTCATAGAAACATGTGGGCATCCTGTTAGCCAAACTGATCCCAGTGGGCCGTCTGCCACTCACTGTTTCATGACCTACAGAAGATGCTGCAGGCACTTGAAGGTTTTGTTTTATGGAAAACTTCTCAGCTTCACAGTATTGATAAATATCATACTTTAATTTAAAAATTGTTATATCCACATCAAAATCTATGTATGTCTGTACGTATCTATCTATATATCTGTATCTATTAATCTATCATCACCTATCTAATCTGACAAATCTCTGCACAATGATTTTATTAGATCCTTAAAGATACATTACTAGATTCTGAAGAGGGCGGGCATATTAAAATTTTGATACATACTATATAATATCTCTACAGGAAATATTTATCCATTTATGCTCCAATTATGCAGTCACAATAAGTAGGGTTGTTTTTTTTAGTCTTTTTAATCTTGGACAATTTGATAGATAGAAATACTATAGCACTATTCCTTTAGTTTTTAGTAGTCCCACCTTATCTGTGGGGGATATGTGCCAACACCCCCAGTGGATGCCTGTAACCACCGACAGTACTGGACCCTATACACATTATGTTTTTTCCTATACATACATACGAGGTTAACAACAATAGCTAATAATAAAATAGGACAATTATAATAATATACTGTAATAAAAGTTACGTGAATGTGGTCTCTTGTTTCAGGGGATCCCTTGCTAAAGTTTTCATATAGGCTCCATGATCTCTGGCACAACACGTTGCCAACAGTTGGAACACGTTTTTTGTTCATGTCTTCTATCCATAAATTTAATGCTTTTTCCATCTTAACTAAGAACTTACCATGCACGGTGCTGTGACTTTTGCAGTCTGAGGTATGACAACAAAACTAGCACAAATTCTTTTTCCTTCTTCACAATTTCATGGAGAGAAGTTTCATTCTTGCCGTAGATTTTAGCAACTTCAGCAAACATTATTTTTTCATTTCTTATTAAGTTAAGAACTTTCTCCTTTTCACTTAAAGGAAGCACTTTACAGCTTCTCTTTGACATATCCAAAATGCCAGCATTGCTACTCTTGTGCTTTGGGGCCATTATTAAGTAAAATAAGGGTGACTTGAATACAAACACTGTAATACCTCAGTGGTCAATCTGATAACTTGGATGGCTACTAAGTGACTAAAGACAGTGTGGATACCCTGGGCAGAGGGAGATTCCTGTCCAAAAATGTAAAACTTATGAAATGCTTATTTCTGGAATTTTCCATTTAATATTTTTGGTCATAGTTGACTACTGGCAACACATGCCAGAAAGCATGGAGCCTACATGAAGACTTCAGTAAGGAATTCCCTGAAACAAGAGACCACATTCACGTAACTGAAACCGTAGAAAGTGAAACTGTAGATAAGGGGGGATTACTGTACTTCTTTTCTGGTAGATTATGTTATACTCACATATGTTTCACATATTTATTGGCCTTTTACCCTTTCGTTTGATAAATTTCTAGTTGATAACCTTTGCTTCTTTCACTATTAGTGTATTCATATATTGCCTACAGGTTTATAAGTGAACTTTGTAGCATAGGGAATAGGCTGTTCGTCAAACGAATGCATTCGTTCAACAAGATTTCATTGAGTGACTTCTCAATAGGAGTAGAGGAACTATGCTAAGAATATAATATTAATTTTCTGATTATTAATTGCAGTTTCATTTTGATTGTGGCAATTTTTGTCATACAGAAATTTTAGTAACATTTACTAAGTTTTTCATTAATTCTGGCTTTTTTTTTCTCATGCTAGAGTAGTTAGTCACACAAAAATTATGAATAAGTGTAAAGCTAAGCTTTTAAAAAAAACAAAAACAAATTTTCTAGTTTTTTCAAAAATCTTATTGTCAAGTCTATAAAATATTATCTTGTCATATATTTGATTCCCAGACATATTTAAGACTTTTTGATCCTCTTTTCTTTTATCCATCCATGTATTTATCCATGTGTCAATTTCTCAGCATTATTTGATACCATTCCATTTAGACATTTTAAATATTTAATTTGTCAATGATATTCTTTTTCTTCTTCCTTCCCTCCCTCTTTTCTTCCATTTTTTCTTTCTGTTTGCCATCTTTGGCAAAAAGTTTTATTATTGGCCTTTGCTAGCTTTATATATATATAAAAGGATAATTTGTTATTTCTGTGTGCTTCAGAGCATTTTTAAATAGCATTAAAAATATCTATTTTTTAAAAAATAATTTTGCTATAATTTCCTTTCCATGAAGTATTTTGTTTGAATGGGGTAGTTATTGTCCCAATTTTTTTCAAACCTCTTTGTAAAATTAGGTGTTTTATATCCTTTTGAGTCAGATTTGTTTTGTTTTTCTAGAAATCATTGTTTTATCCAGATTTTCAGACTTACTATGAGAGAGTTGTACAGAACAGCTTTTAGAGACCTTTGTTTCCTGAGTAACTGTGGGGATATATATATTTATATTTATATTTATATTTATATTTATATTTATATTTATATTTATATTTATATTTATATTTATTACATATTTATTACTTCAATCTCTGTGGGTGGGGCAAACATCTGGGCATGGCTGAGAAGGGTCTCAAAAAGTGTCAGCCAGGGCTGTAGTCTCATCTGGAGCTTGGGGTCCTCTTCCACATGTATTCATGTTGTTGGTAGAATCCAGTTTCTTGAGGTTATAGGACTGGGGCTCTCAGCTCCTAGAGGCTGTCCCCAGTTCCCTGCCACATGACCTTCTCTACAGGCATTTCATATCATACCAGCTTACATCTTTAAGGCCCATAAGAAAGGCTTTATATCCAGTCTGATAAAATGAAGTCTTATCTAACATAATCTAATCTTGTCATCTTTGTCATATTCTGTTAGTTAGAAGCAAATCATAGGTGTCACCTACACTCCAGGGGAGGGCATTATGGAAAAGCTTGAATCATTGTGGGATAATCCTAGGAGGTGTTTACCATTGAACTTTAGTAAACTGATTTTGTAATAAAGGGTGATATATATGTACTAAGGAAATCCCTGCTTTTCCTGAATACTGGTTATAAACATCTAGAATATTTTATTTGTAATAGAGATTAGCATGGGAAAAGTCATAAGAAAACTAGAGCTCAGATACCTATAAATTAGGATTATACCTCATGACATTTCCTAATTATATACATACAGAATTGGTTGTGTCCTGATATTTGGGTGCAATATGCTTAATGATCTAACAGGGTGTCAAAAAAATGTATACAAGTGGACACTTTGGTCACCGTTGCTCAAGCAGTAGTTCACCATAATCAGAAGTGTCTGGATGCTGATGGTAACCACTTTGAGCACCTCTTGTAATTGCAGAAGTCAAATGTAACTTGTATTCATCTTTTGTTATCAGTATATATTGAGTATTACAATTTTAATATTTTTTTTCCTTTCTTAAAATGTGTATACATTTTTTGGCACCCTCTGTATTTTTAAAATTCTGATATACATATATATTTCTTAAACCTCTGACCAATATTTTGCTTGCATCTCAGTGGACATTTAGGAAAGGAATTTGTTAAGTCTAGTGTCCATTGTTATGCTTTAGAACTTTGTTTCCCTAAAACGAGGTATCTCCTGCTTATAGTTTATCTAGAGAAGAAACAAAAGACAAATTCCCCTTAGTTATCACTTCACATGTTATAGTAAAATTTTTGTGTGTATAGAGCAGATTTTGCAGAATTAATCATAAATGATATTTAGTTCTTTATTTCTTTATGGTAATGTACTAGAAGAGGTTTGCTGGCAAGATCAATACCCCTCCAGACCATGTATATGAGATAATTACCATAAATTACTTTTAAAAACAAAGATCATATTTCTTGTTGTAGTTTACCTTGATCACCAGATATGCTTTTTTTCCCCTTTTATATTTCATAATTTCCTCTTAGTTTCTTAAGCAAATGAATATTGTTAAACATTTTTCCAAAATTTTAAGTTTGAACTTGGGCTTTGCTTTTAAACAAATCCTGACAACTGTCTCGAATGATTGTATATAATTTTATCTATGGATATTTGAGAATAGTGGAGAAAATAGTGACAGAAATAGGAGTACTAGTATTTTCTCCCTTCTTTTTTATTTCCATCAGACATCGTTTGAGTGATGATGATGAATACAGAAAATGATGTATTTTTGACTCTGAGAACATATGCTGGTGTTAATGCACTTGAAATACTCACATTGACTTTAGACTGTGATTTCCCATAGAGATCCTAGTTATCTTCAGTCCTTTGCTAACCTCTGGTATGCGCTTTAGTTATTTAGAACACTGCTTTGTGTTCAGATGTCTTGGTAACATTTAAATCATTTCAAAGCAATGATCTATTTCTTGAAAGCCAAACAAACTTTTTCCAAAGATGTGCGTCAGTTGTTTTTTCCCCCTCTGTCAATAGGTAGTAGATCAGATTGCAGTGATAAAACTGTAGACGGAAAAGGTGTTTCGCTAAAATCATATACAAGTTTTAAAAAGAAAAAAAAAAATCAAAGTTAAATCTCTGAAAATTGAAGATGTGTGTATCCAAGTCTTTTCATTGTTTTTGCCGTATTTCTTTTAAAAGAGCAGTACCTGAAATGGACAGGTTATATATCCTAATTTTTTGTACTTTTTAAAGAAAGGATCACGTCTCTTCATCTCATTTCAAGCTTTCTGTCCCTCCTCATTTTAAATCATATCCATCTCGCTGTATTATCCCAGGACAATTCTCCTGGAAGCAATCTGTATAGCCACAATGAGTGGCTATGGTATGGAGACATTAACATTTGTTTTTAACTTCCAAATCTGATTTAGAATGTCTGTCTGGGTGTGCCACCAGCAGACACTGGTACTGAAATCACCCGGTAATGAGAGGTTTGTCACTTTGATCATTGAACTCAGGATCATGGCTTATCTAAGTCTTTTAGAATTGAAATCATCATTCTTTTTATCACAATTTTCCTCTCCCACTGCCCAAAGTGCTAAGCCACCCTTCTCACTACATCCCCAGAACTCTTTGGAATTCTTTGCCTTTGACCCAATCTTCTCCTTTTCCTTTTAAATGTTTCCATTGTATCCCTGGAAATACTGCTTTATAGTTATTGCTCCTTACATCCTCATCCTTTTCTCCAAGTACGTATCTGTCCCCTTTTCCCAACAGAAAAGAAAGCTCTCCTATGATACCATTTTCTCTGTAGCTGTTTCAAATGGTGGGTATTCTTTCAAAATTTGAAACCCAGGGTCAGACATAGGATTAGTTGTCTTTGTCTCTTATTTGCAGGTCAATACATTTATCTCTCTATCATTGTCTAGAAAAGTCCTGCTCTTCTTCAGTTCACACCATTTTACTTGATTGTTTGCCTTGCACTGTCATTCACTAAACTCTGTCACTCTTCCTCATTAAGGAAATACTTGAATGAACTTTTTGGCTCACACTCTTCCCCTCTTTCAAAGTCCCACCATTATTCTGGGTAATTTTATCATTCACATGGCGGACCTATCCAATTCAAGACTGCTCATTTTCTTCACCTCCATACCTCCAGTGACATGCACACTCAACTTTCTTCACACGTGCATTTCCATTGTCACACCTGGGACCTTGTCATTTTCTGAAATTGCTGCACTTTCAAAATCACTAATTAGAACTGCTCAACTTATCATCACCTTTTCTCTTTCCGGTCTACACATCACTACTTCCAAATCCCCACCCTTCCACCACATTAGGACCTCCACACGCACTGACATGTTTGTTTTCCCCAGTAAAATAGCCCCCTCTCCACCTCCTTTTTTAATCTGACTTTCTATAATAATCTTGCCCGTACCTTAAGCTTTCTTACTCCTCTCTCATTTTCTTGCACCCCCCTGGAGAACTCTACACCAGGATAAACCCTACTGTCATCACTTTTTGTGCCTACCTGAGTATCTGGGTCCTGGAGGAAGGCACAGACAGAGAAAATGAGTGTTACTATAAATCCATGATCAACAACCTCAGCTTGGCTCTTAACCCTTACCAGAGATGCAGTAGCAAAGGAAGTTTCTTTTGGGTTCTTTCAATCTCAACAAAAACTATTTCAAGTCTTCTCTACTATCATCAACTCCCTCATTTCCTCTCAGTTTCTCAACAATATCTTTTCCTACTTAACGAATAATGTAGAAGTCACCTCTAAGTGCCCTGATGCTACGTGTACCAGTCTCCCTGCATTACTTTCCAATCTGTCATCCTTCATTTTCTTTCTTTCTTTTTTCCTCTTTCTTTCTTTCTTTCTTTCTTTCTTTCTTTCTTTCTTTCTTTCTTTCTTTCTTTCTTTCTTTCTCTCTCTCTCTCTCTCTTCCTTCCTTCCTTCCTCTCCCTCTCTCTCCCTCTCAGAGAAGTTTCCTCAATGCCTATCTGAGGCCAGATCTTCCAGTGTGTTTTGGTCTCCCTTTTGCCATTTTATCTTTTCTTGCTATTTTATCTTTTCAGGAATCTTACCCTATCAATGTTCATCTTGCCTTGTCTTGTCTTGCCTTTCCTTTCCTTTCCTTTCCTTTCCTTTCCTTTCCTTTCCTTTCCTTTCCTTTCCTTCCCTTCCCTTCCCTTTCCTTTCCTTTCCCCTCCCCTCCTGTTCCCTTCCTTCCTCTCTCCTCATCTCCCCTTCCTTTCTCTCTTCACCTCAACTCTCCCCTCCTTTTTCCTTCCTATCTTCTCCCCTCCTCTTCCTCTTCCTCTCTCTTCTTTTCAACTCTCCCCTTTCATCCCCTCCCTTTCCTTTCCCTTCCCTCCCCTTTCCTCCTATTTTATTTTCTCATCTCCCCTCTTCTTTTGTCCTTTCTGTACACACACACACACACACACACACACACACTTGTGGAAACACAAACATTTAAAACTTCACTATCAACCTGGTTTATCCCAAAGGCATCTAAACATGTTAAGTTCTCTTCTTTAAACTAAGAACACTCCAAAAATTGTCTTCACTGTATAACTCCTAAAGCAATTGCACATTTTTCTTTCCTCTGTAACCAAGCTTTCTGAAAGGATTGTCTATGCTTGCTGTCTGCGTTTGTTTACCTTCAACTCCTAAGTCACTCCAGTCTCACTTCTGCTCCACTACCCCCGAAGAGCTCACACTAAGTCGCTAAATACTTCTATGTTTTTATGTTCAGTGGGCACTTTTTAATTAACTTCTAATTTGACCTTCCAGCTTCATTTAACAATGTTGATTATATTCTTCTTAAAACTCTTTCCTCTTTTGGTTTTCTCAATGTCATATTATCCTGGATTTCCTCCTGCCTCTGTGCTTCTTATCTTTCTTTCTTGTCAGGTTTATCCTCCTCAACCTGGCTTTTAAATGTTGGAATTCCTTAAGGCTTGGTCGAGGATTTCTTCTATTCTTATTCCATATTCTTTGTCCAGACAACCTCATTCATACCGTAGTCTTAGTTACCACATACAAAATAATGATTCCTAAATATATGTGTCTCTAACTGAGTCCTCTTGTCTGATCTTCAGACCTAACTGTCTGGTTGCAGCTTAGCATAGATACTTGATTGTCTCAAAGTATGTCAAATTCTTCAGGAACAAAATTAAACTCTGTATCAACAAACTATTGCCCAATTTTTACAAAAATGACACCTGAATTTACTTGTTAAACAAGAACGCTGAGAGCAATGCCTGACTCCTTTACTCGCTCAACTACAATATCAAACCCACTCTGTGTTCTTTTCTAAATATTTCATGGCTCAGTCGAGTTCCCTTTATCTTCCATACTACCATGACAATCCAAATTACCTTTGTCATTTGTCTATGTATTAGTCAGCATTCTCCAGAGAAACAGAGCCAAACATATATGTGTGAGTTTTTATCAGAATTAGTTCATGTGGTTATGGAGGCTGAGAAGAACCAGGATCTGCCATGTGCAAGATGGAGAACCAGGAAAGGCAGTGCTGTAATTCAGTGTGAATCTGAAGCTGTGAAAACTAAGGAAGCTGATGGTATACGTCTCAATCCAAGTCCAAAGTCCTGAGAATTGGGGGTGGGGGTAATGATGTCAGTCCAGGTCTGAACCCGAAGTGCAAATATCTGTTTAGCACCTTGACAAATTGTACAATGCCTGTGGGGACAGAGCCCCAGAAAGCAGTTTCCAGGCTCTCGGCCTCACATAGACAGGTGCTGGCTCAGGTAGTAAATGGCCATCAACTGCGATTGGATGGCCATCAGCTGTGGCTCCTTGGCCGTCAGCTGTAACCAGTGAGCCATTGGCCACTAATATAACTGCTGTGGCTAGGCTAGCAGGAAAAATGGGGGCTAGCAAGAAGATGGTGGCTGAGCTAGCAAGAGCGGATTGCGGAGAGGTGGAAGCCACCAACGAGAGTATAGTGGTATGACTCCCCTACCTATGGCTCCGTGGGTGTTCCTTTTTGGCCTCACCATGTCCTGTGTTCTTATGTGGGGAGCAGGAGCAGAGACCCTGCCGGACGCCCCCCACAACAATGCCCACTCATATTGGTGAGGACAATCCTCTTTAGTCAGTCTGCTGATTCAAATACTAATCTTTTCCAGAAATGCCCTCACAGACACACTCAGTAGTGATGCTTTTACCAGCTATCTGGGCATGACTTAGCTCAGTCAAGTGGACACATAAAGTTAACCAGCATATCCTAGAATACAGAATTGACCAATAACAGTTCTCTCTACATCCTGTCTTTCCTCCTATCATATATTCTTTCTACTACTGCAAGAATTTTTGAAACATCAATCATGAGACACCTACCTAGCTTAAAATTTTTTAATGAGATATCATTGATCTAGTAATAAAGAGACCAAAATCCTTATGATAGTTGGGAAGACCCCAATAGTCTGGCTCCTTCTTTCCCTGCAGCCTATGGTCTCCCACCTTGATCTCTGCTTTTCACGACATTGACCTCTATTCCCTGGGATCTGCCTATTCATTTCTACCACGCGGTTTTGCATACATTGCTTTTCTCTGCCAGGAACATATCCTTCCTCCTCCCTCTTTGTGTGTTAACTCATTCATACTTAATATCATAGCCAAGTATTGCGCAGGAAGCTTTCCTTGGCTCCCAGTATAAATCAGATATATATGATATATTCCTCACATAACTGTGACTATTTCCCTTGGTAAACCCATCTCTATTCATAATTATATGTCATCACTTCATTATTTGATTAATATGTGACTCCCCTAGCAGGCTTTAGCTCACTGAATATAGGGACTGTGTACTTTTTGCTCATCATTTTTATCTAATACATAGTATAATGGCTATCGCATTATATAGACGTTCTATAAATATTTGTATAGTTAGTAAATTAATCTTGGCAGATGATGCAAAGCAGAGGGGCAGCTACTTAAGGTAAACTAATTTAGAAGGAAAATTTAGCTGGCAAGATAAAAGTACGTATTAAATTCAACCCCTAATGCAAAATGATTTTTGCTTTTTCTCATTTGTTCCAATATATCAGCGTCCATTAAGATTAGATTTATATTTGTGAGTTTTAAGTAGGGCAGAGCAAGCAATAAAGAATTACTAGGGGACTTTTTCAAAATACCCATTCTTTCCCACTCCCACACCCCTAAGGAATAACAAAATCTATCTGTGAGGAGATATGAGGTGGGGGATAGGAATAGTAACTGAGAAATCAATTGTTTTAGGGTGGCTGGATTAGCAATCTGCATATCAATGAATAAAATACTCTTAATATGACTATCTGGGAAACCGAATCAAATTACCTGGAAAGCAAATGATTAAGTTCAACCACCCAAAACCATTAAGTTACTGAAGGGGTGTGTGTGTGTTTACATGTGTGTGTATATGTGTGTGTGTGTGTGTGTGTGTGTGTGTGTACTGAAAATAGCTCTGTGATGCTGTAGGATACAGCATGAGCAGAGAGTGGTGAGTTGAAATTGGTGACATAAACAGAGATGAGATCACTAATGGCCATGCATGCCATCTTAAGAAGCCACTTATGAGTTTTCAACAGGGAAGTAACAAAGCACATTTTTGCCTAGAATTCCTGATTCTCAAACAGTATGGCTGGCTAGTGAGGGGATAAAGGTAGGAGATGACGCTTCAGAATTACTTGGGGGATTCATTCAATTTACCTATGCCTCTACACATCTAGAAGATTTCAGTCATTTATCTGGCAAGGAGGGTTATTACCTCTTGCTCTCCTGTTGAGTTAGGGATTTTTCTAATATGTGGAAGTGTGTTTCACGTTTGAGATGTGATGAGGTTAAAAAATATTATTGATCTTTGGGAACCATTTAAAATTATTACCACTCTATTGGCTGAATGGAGATGATTTTGAGAAAGTAAATAAACCATTTATTTATCCCACAGACATTTGTTGAGAGTAACTGTCTTCTTATTAATTTGCAGCTACTGTCATGCCCATGACACATTTTCATATCTGCCTATATGGTGCTTGCATCCTTATGAGGAGGTAAATCACAAACAAGTAAATCTATATAAATGAAATTATACGTTGTGATATGTGCCGTGAAAGGACTGAAAACAGTCATGTGATTGAGAATAATAGGGAGAGGTGAAGACTTCTTAATGAAAGGCCTTTTTGGAGAAGAAGTGTCTGATCTTATAATTGAAAGACAAAAATCCAAAGGGAAAATGTGTTCAGAATGGACAGTGAGCTCACAGATCAGCAGAGGGAAAGAGGTTACTGGGCTCTAAGAACTGAGCTGGAGCTGGAGATTCAGAGAGCAAGTGTCATGTACTGAGATGGAAGGTTATCAAGGGCCAGGTCAGTAGGTCTTATTCATGGTGACAAGTATGTATTAGGTTCTAAGTTCAAGGAGCAGCCACAGAAGAGTTTTAAAAAGTGCAATAAATGACATGTTAGCTTTTGTGTGGAGAGTGTTAGGAGGGGACAGGAGGGGAAGAACAAAAATTAGTATGGGAGTTACTTCAGTATTTCAGGAAAACTATGAAAGTGGATTGGGCCACA
The DNA here is from genome assembly GCF_036562045.2 of Rhinolophus sinicus. Lineage (NCBI taxonomy): Eukaryota > Metazoa > Chordata > Mammalia > Chiroptera > Rhinolophidae > Rhinolophus > Rhinolophus sinicus. The sequence continues at coordinate 13,746,041 of NC_133754.1, read as the reverse complement.
GTTGGAACATTGGCAGTGAGTTGATCTGTGATTTATATTAGATCTGATTCTTCACTATCACGTTTCTTGTGCCTAGAAGGGGATTTGGTGGTTACTTATTGGAGAATGACAACAGAAATGTCTATGGAAAGGCTTAGGTTTTTAGTGAATGAAAAGAAATAGCTGGTAGGTCAGGAGATGGCAAGACCAAAGGTGGGAAATGGGTATAATGACTAAAAGGGCTTGTATTTCAATGGAAAAAATGTTGCAGGCAGGGAGGGGAGAAATGATCTGGAAGCATCAGGAGAGTGAGAAGGACACCTACTGTACCTCTTTACTGAGACTGAGAAAAAGAACATCCTTGATTTGGAAGGGCAAATGAAGGAATAGTGACTTCAAAGCATATCCAGGGTAGAGTTAAGGCAGGAAGACGTAGGGATCATTCAAGAAGTAATACTCTGTTCTGCTTCAGAAACCTGTCACGTGCATTCAGGATAATAGTTATCAATAGAGATATAGAAAACTGAAGAAAGATTTTGTCATGGAAAAGAAGAATGCTGAATTGTGCCAAGTTTTGGCAATATCCGGATGAGTGCCAGTGATTAAAGGAAGAGTGGGAGTCTTGACATTCAGGAAGTGACTTCAGTAAGTTTTTGCTTTAGTTAAGCAAATGAGACTTGGTCATTTGCTATAGGAAGGGAAGGGATTTAAAGACATATTTTTGAGATTTATGTTGCTAAGAATTGTGACTACATATGGAATGTTAGGAAGGAAGAAGAGTAAAAAATTTTAAATTTCTCTGTATCTAACTGGGTAATTGGTATAAATTGACATTTAAAATATATATATAGAAAAAGATTGGGGAAGGGAAGATAATGAATTCACCATTTGATATGTTGATTTTTTTTGACATCAGAGTATTAAGGTAAACTTTACATGGAATAAAAATAACTCTTTTTGGGGGTGTACAATTCTATAAGTCTTGAAAAATATATTTAGTCATATAATCACTACGAAAATCAAGGTATAGAAGACATTCATCACCTGAGTGAATGTTCACTCATGTCCTTTTACAGTAAATCTCTTTCATAGGCATTCAGCATTTGAAAAACGCTAAACTGTTTTCTGTCCCTAAATTTTTGTCCTTCCAGAATGTCATAAAAATAGAATCATACAATATATAAATTTTTGTGTCTCATAGCCTTCACATAGAATGATGCTTTTGAAACTCATGAATGCTGTCCTATGTATCAGCATTTTTTTTCCCTAAAATGATGAGTAGTATTCCATTGTACTGTTATATTATCATGATTTGCTTATTCATTCACTGGTCAATTGATATTTATTATTTTCAATTTTTAATAATTATAAATAAAGCTACTATAGACATTCATAAAAGGCCTAAACTTAGAAGAGAAACCTGAGGTGAGCTGATTAAAACTTTAACAGCTATCTATCAGCTTCTGGGGAATCTATGAAAACCTATGAAGTATGTGTAGAGTAAAATGAGTAAAGAACCAAAAGTGAAATCCTTAGAAAATCAGTTTTTTAAAGGCAGACAAGGAAGAGGAAGCCCTGACAAAGACAGAGAACGGATAACAGTGAGATACAGCGTGCGCCATAAAAAAGTGTTGGATCACAGAAACCCAGAGAGAAGAGTTATAAGAGGTCAAACAATGTCTGAAAAGAAAGAGATGCAAAGAATGTCTCATGAAGCAAAAGCCAAGTTAAAGTGAACAACGGTGAGCTGAGTTGGGTAGTTCCGTCACCAGTAAAGAAATAAATTCAAAATCATTTAATGTGGGGAATGAAGCAAACCTTCAGGTTTAGATATCTTCAGGTTTCACCTGTTGCTTTCAGAAGAAAAGTTTTGTTCATCGGCCAGAATCAGTGCCCTTCCTGATCTGTCTGTAACTCAAGTAGGCAAGAGTTCCAGCCAAAGGAACTCATCAAGGTGGGAATGAACAGGCAAAATCCCGTCTTGAAGAAGATTGAATTCTTCTAACCACAATGTGAATGCATTTAGAAGTGCACCCTTGCTCAGATGAGCCTTCATTTGAGGCCCGAGCCCTGACTGACACCTTGATTGCAGCCTCGTGAGTAGATCCTGAGCCAAAGACCCAACAGAAACTGTGAGACAATAAATGTGTGTTCTTCTAAGCTGTTAAGTTCTGGGACAATGTGTTACGCAGCAATAAATAACAAATGCGTCCCAACTCCACATTCAGGGAAGTCTCTGTATGTGCTTGAAATTGTCCAGGGTGGACATTTCTGCCATCAAAATTGGTAAATACTATTAACTCACGGTTTTTACACCCCTTGGAGAACTGGCTGTTAAATATTTACTAGCACACAACTGCATTCAAGATCAAGAGTATTAGAAGTCAAAGAGCAGGGATTCCTTAGATGGATATGGAAACAAATGTTCAAGAATGAAATTACTATGTCTGGGAAAGGAAAAGGACTGGTCTCATAAAGCATTTGAGCAATAGGCAAAGGATGCCAAAAACAGAGATTAGCAAAGAACTGGAGCTGTCTTACATACCTCGTGCCCAGGGTCTGAAATGGTCTCCTCGGGGAGGTGTGTAGGGCTGAAGTGTGAAAATGCAGTGGCAGCTGCTCAGGTATTCTCATGTGAAGCATGAACTGGTGAGCGATGTAGTATTTCTTCTGTTTTATTTCCCAACAAACAAAATGATTACTATTAAATTGTTATTTTAAAAATAGCCCTGATACATAACATTTTACTGAATACAAAAACTTCTAATTATTATTTTTAAAAATCTGAATATGATGGAAAATTGCCCCAAACACAAAAATCTAGATTATTAGGCAATTAGTTCAGATTAAAACAATGAAAAGGACTAAATTTTTTCACTTAATGAAATTAGTAAATGAGATTTGTCTAATAGCAGATAAATATGCTACATTAATTTAGAATTGCTTTTCTTTAATGTGGGATATTTTATTTTAGATTCATATGTACTCTTAATGGCAATTGTGAAATAAACTTCACACTGCTATCTTTCTATTAAAATTAGAGAAGCATTTTGGTCTTTTTGTAATTTTGTTTATTAATTACAGCTATGTATATATTACTCATTATTTGTGGAAGCAAACTGTTGCTGTTAGAAAAGTTGAATAATAGGGTGCTCTAAAAAGCAAGGAGATGGAAAACAGAAGAATAGAATGCTGGAGCAGAATGCTGGGGTGCCCAAAAAATGTATACAAGTGGACACTTTGGTCAACGTTGCTCAAGCAATAGTTTGCCGTAATCAGAAGTGTCTGGATGCTGATGGTAACCACTTTGAGCATCTCTTGTAATTGCAGAAGTCAAACATGACTTATATTAACCTTTTGTTTTCAGTATACATTGAGTGTTAATTTTAATACAGTTTTCCTTTCTTAAAATGTGTATACATTTTATACACAGCCTCTGTATATTGATACTCGGTCAGCATGAAGCAGAATTCAGGATTCAGAACAGAGATTTCCAGTTCCCAGGGTAAGAGGAAGATGGATGGCTAGTAAGAAGAAGGAAAAACTAATGCCACAAGCCCTGAAGAACTGACCAAATTCTAAAGATGGGACTAAATAAAGCCAGCACAGAGGAGAAAAGTGGCAAAGAACTTCAAGTGCTTCAAGTTAGACTCAGGAAGACGACAGAACCTCAACTACACAAGTGAGCTGCAAGGCTAGACTCAGCTTACCAGCGGGGGTCTGAGCTGTCGCTCTCCCAGAATGCTGGGCAGAGCTCCTTCAGGGTCCACGAGCTACACACGAAGTCTGACAATTAAGTTTGCGAACTTGTTGCAACGCTGTTGCTAACCTTTTTGCTATTAGAGGGATTATTCATTAAGAATTTGTACCAATTGGACAAACAGTTAACCAAGTTTACTATCTGAAAATGCTGAAAAGGCTGCGTGAAAAAGTTAGACGACCTGAACTTTTCACCAACAATTCGCCAACTATTGCATCATGACAATGCACCAGCTCACAGGGCACTGTCTGTGAGGTAGTATTTAACCAGTAAACAACCGTATTGGAACACCCTCCCTACTCACCTGATCTGCCTCAATGACTTCTTTCTTTACCCGAAAATAAAGGAAATATTGAGAGGAAGACATTTTGATGACATTCAGGACATCAAGTGTAATACGATGACAACTGTGGTGGCCATTCCAGAAAAAGAGTTCCAAAATTGCTTTGAAGGGTGCACTGTGCACCGGCATTAGTGCATAGCTTCCCAAGAGGAGTACTTCAAAGGTGACCATAATGATATTCAGTTATGAGGTATGTAGCACTTTCTCTAGGATGAGTTTGCGAACTTAATTGTCCAACCTTATACAGTCAGGGTTGTTCTTGGAAGAGTGAAGCAAATCTTACTCTGCAGTAAGAGTTCAAAGTACTCAGCAGTAAAGAAAAGCATATGGTCAAGAACAAATATTAATAGTTTTATGGTCTAAGCCTGAATGTAATTATTTGCCTGCTAATGTTCTTATAAAATTTTTGCTTTCATTTCTATGAGCAAATAAAACATTAGGAATATGATGAAATTTAAGCAAAAGTCACCTTTGTCCAATTTTCTTGAAAATTTTGGACATGGTATCTTTGCAACATAAATTTTAAAACATTATTCCATGACCTTTTTGTTGAAATAACAAATTCTCTAGCAGCCTTTTGATTTAAAATTTATTTGAGCATTTTGAGCTAAGTACTTTGGACTGACACTTTTTATAGATTGCTTTTTGGATTTAATGGCTCCAGGTGATTTAATTAACATGTCTTTTTTTTTCCCCTTCTGATCATTGAGGAAGCTTTTAAAAGAGGCTAAAAGGGACCTACCATCAGTTCAGTGACGCATACAAGACCCTTCCAATCAACTCCGTAAACTGTTATTTGTCACTACTCTTTAATAACTTTTCAAACAGCTTTCAATTCATGTGTTAATGTCAGCATACAAGCTAGTGCTTATTTTTCAAGTATTACATGTTACTTCTTGAGACACCCTGTCAAAATATAACCCTAAAAGGAAATTCACTACTTTCAAAAATATGGCTTCTAAAATAATTAATATAGTCAATGTAGACTTCCTCTGTTCATCAAGATTTAAGAAGTTTTAGATAATAAAATGTTCATCAGAATATAGAAACAATTTTCACAAATATTATCAACACCATTTTGTACATAATACAATAAAAGATAAAGAAATAAAAAGATAGCAATCATAATAAAAACACAGATATTCTAATTCTTGGTTCAACATTCATTCTATTAAATGAGCTTTGTAGTCGAGAGAAATAAATCTGATATAAACTGTTTAGAATACAATTAGGAAATCAGAAAATTATTTGAAAAAGGCTTTCTAGATAATAGTTCTTATGACAATCTCTTATGTGCAATGTATCCGTCTTTTTCAATTATTTTAAATCCCAAAATCCTTTTTGGTAACATCTAAATAGGTAAGAGTAAGCAATATGCACAGATATTTTTGGTGAGTATTAGAAGCTGATTAGCAACTGCATTTCTGAAGAAAAGAATGGTGATGCCCAAGAATATGCCATTTTTAATGTTTTCTTTTGTAGGTAGAATAAGCTTGGCATTAATGGCCAATAGAAATTTACTGTTTTTTTTAAGAATTTATATAGTGCCATCTATCTACCACTACTCTAAGGTGACTTATGCAGCCATTTTATGAATAATGACATTTTATTTCAGAGACACAGTTTACTAGTTGACTATATAGTCAAACATTAGTCTACCTTAAGCTTTATTGTCTGTTTTTAGGTTTTATATGCCAATGATTTTAGATACATTCTTGGTCATTTTCCATTTCAACACTATTTTAAGATCCTGATCCTTGCCAAAATTAGAAAATTTATAATGAAATGAACACTCTCTGCTATTTCAAATGACAGTATTTCCTTTTAATTATCCTAAATTATAAATATAGCTCTTTATTTTATTGACAGATAAGTAGTAATATCTGAAAATAAATTTGAAGCTTATGCCTGGGAAATTATCTTCCTAAGAATTTTATGGCTGCTTATTTTCCTGTGAATAAGCAATTTATAAACAAAAGAGAGTTGAAATGTTAAATAATTATACTCTGTTGGTTTATGAAATTAAAACTGCTATTTCCAAGTAGGAAAGGATAAGAAAAAAACATTAGAGAAGGACTTGGTAATGGAGACAGAGAAATAAGACTTAAAGATTTTTGCCATCACATGCTATAAACCTCAATAGGAGTAAGACCGAACAAGAAAATTTTTTCTATCTTATAAAAATTCATTTGTATATTTCAAGATCCCTTTTCTTGATTTGTGAGAAAGAACAATACTAATGAGGTACACGCTGACTCACTGGAATGTTCTCCCTTTGTTCACCTGGCCAATCACACTGAGTTTTGTCTCATCATCCAAACAGTCCCTAGCAGAGAAAATTGTCAATAATGAGAAAAAATCGAGGTGAAAAATTGATGCTTATTGGACACTTGGAATAACATCGGTCAGGATGCTCTTCGAAAGCACGCTAACAAGATAATCCAGGAAAGTTACTGCCAATTCCATTGTGGAGTGTCATTCTCCATTGTTAACGCTTTCAGAATACCCTAAAGCGAGATAGAGTAGTGTATAGAGATGCTTATAGGCTCAGGATTACCTTTTACTGTGTCCCTTTTCACTGCTTTCTTTTGTGTTTCTCTATCAGTAAATATGGCACAAACAATCCCACACATACATAGTTACATAAAATAAGGGGAGATATTTTTATCCTTTTCTTTAATATTAAGTAGCATTAAATAAAATGGAATATCCTTTCACACACCTTTGCTATATTCTTCTCAGGTATAGCACTGGGCTGAGAACATAACCTGTGACAGAGGGGAAAGTAGACTTGGTTCATATCCTTTCACTACCTTGTGTGATTTCAGGCAAGTCACACAACCATTCTGTCTCAGTTTCCTTATGTGTAAATTTGAGGTGACGATATGCACCTTCCATAATTTTATGAGGATTTGGTAGATGAAACCTATGTAGCATTTTGTACATCCAAAGTCATTTAATTAAGAACATACCTCTTATTGCTGATTGTGTTGTCAATCTCCCTGCTCCGAATTTTATATACTAAGTTGGCAAAGCATTTCAGGCACACAAGGTCTCACCTCCAAGTACTACAATCCTTAAACATAGTGCAACTACATAGAAATAAAGGCACATGCAAAACATGAAAATATGGATGACCTACGGATGAACGCTTCATTCTTTGACAGCAACTTTAGACCTAGAATAGAAGAGAGACAAGTTCTTTGGTTTGCCTATGCAGATTTTCCTTTACCTGGAAGTTATCTCTGTAATCTTAATAAGCACAGTTCCTTTAACTTGTTTTATAACACCTTATGGCTGGAATGTATAAACAAAATTATAAAGCGTATCACAAATGTGAGATACAGTTAAAATCCATTTGTGACTTGTGTTATAAGTGTTAGAGAAGTGAGAGTCATGTGATCTGCTCAGGAGACATAGTATTTCATCTCTGGCATAACATTTAGTGTTCTTTAGCTGCTGAGAAAGTAACACATAACGTGTGGCTTGCCTTTCACTTCCGTAATCAACAAGCATACAACAGGACCACTGCCTGAGTAACACTGAACGCATCGGTAATATAAGGGTGTTATACTGCTGCTCCATAAATTTCACTGATTAAGATACTCTTGAATCAGATCGTGTCCAATTCAACAAGTAGCCCCACACAGCACCTACTTTTTACATTTTAAACAACAGCATTATGCTGCTAAGTGATCCAGCTTAGGCAGAGTTCTTATTGATGGAAACACACACACAAAAAAACACACACAGCCAGAAACACACACAAATATGCACCACCATAGCACAGATCCATGAATAGTACTCCCATTATGCAATATTGCTCCTATTTGCCATGTAATTTTAATCAATAATGTCACATAAACTTTGCTGACCATTATGTATAGATCTTGTTTTTCAGTTGAATTTATAAATGCTCAAAGATGTTAACATTTATTCAGAGCAAATAGATTTTTTTTTCAAATCTAGACATAAGGAGTTAAATGTTTTTGTTATATCAGTACTCAGCAACTTCAACTTTGTGTAAAAATGAGGAGATTCTGTCTGAGGAATTACAATATCAATACCGTCTCCTCATTTACACACCTGGAGCAGTAGACATTTTAAAACATCAATCTTTCTGTGACGTGGTGGTCAGAATTTCACTGATATCAAACACAAAGAAAGTCAGCCATGACTGAAAAGTAAGCAATATAGACTACTAACCACCAAGAAATATTCCAGGGAAAGCTCCCATTTTAATACATTGAAGGGCACGTAATTAATATTATTCTGATTTTGTTTACACACAATTCTAACTAAGTTGCGTATTTAAGTTCTTATCGATGAAGATAGTAATTTGAAAGAGGAAGGCATGCAAAACATTCTTAATAGTAGAAGTGCTAGATAAAAAAAGAGAAGAAACCTGTTGCTGAACGTGTAATAATAAATTCACTCAACAAATATCATTTGTGCTTTTATCACATAAATAACCTGAGATGCAAAGATGAACACACACATCTTTGACCTTAAAATAACTAAGAATTACTCCATTTTGTTCATAATCTTCTTTGTAGGAAAAGAAATGAAAATTTCACACATAAAGCAAGTTAAATTTTATTATCTGTACAATTTTCTTAGGTTACTATCCTCCCAAGAATCAGACAGCTTAGGTGATAATAAACACTTAATGTCTACTGCTGTAAGTGGCGGTGGATAGGACCATAGCTCTGAGCCTTAGCTTCACTTCAGAGAGATTTTGTTTACCATAGTTGCTCACGTATAATATATTTGCCATAATTTTAAGTCCAGAGTTCCTACAAGTGAGTTTTTCTTACTTAAACATTGTATCTGCTCATCCATTATATATATACCTTCAGTCATCTCTCACTTTTTAATGCCTGCTATGTCCCAGATCCGAGTGTTGGGTTCTAAAGAGGACATAAAAATGAACAAAATAAAATTTCTTCCTAGAAATTATTCTAGATGTGGAGACTAACATGTAAATAATGCATCATAAAAGCTATAATTGAGATATGAAAGGTTGTTGAAGAGAAAGTTGACATAAGCATTTCTACCTATGGTGGTAGCTGGGCAAAGCTTTGCCAGATGGAGAATAGTTGGGAAGAGGTTATTCCAGTGTACAAAACATAGAGTTTGGCAGTAATGGTAAAATTTACAAAGTATTGAGAAATACGAAACATTTGTTTAGGTAGATAATTTTATAATAAAAGAAAAAATTAGCCAACGGCATAGATTGTTTCACATAAAATATTTGGTTGGATCTATGCATTGTCAATAGGGCAAATATCAAAGGGCTTACTGGAGTACTGTCCTCAGACTTTCTCATCAATTTGCAGAAAGGCCCCTGTCATTCCCCTCTCTAAGTACTGAAAACTATTATTCAAATCATTGAAAACAACTAATTTCAACTTGTTTCCTATGGGTTTTTTTCCTTGTTCTTGTTGTTACACAGGGGGTTCTATCAGCTGCTAGAACACTTTAGCCCCTTCCCAGGGAATAGATAAAAATAACAAATATGAACAGGAATGTAAGATGTGAGGGTTTGTCCCTCAAAAAAGAGACACATACTCATTAGTAACTTGTGATAATAAAATTAGGTAGATATATATATATATATATATATATATATATATATATATATATAACACACACACACACACACACACACACATATATATACATATATGTGTATATATACACATATACATATATGTGTATATATATGTATACATGTATATAAATATATATGTATATGTGGATATATATGGCCTACTATGTACCAAGAATAATGCAAAGTATAGACCCATAGACTCCTAGAGTTTAAAAAATATTAGGGTCATGACATCCTACTTTTTTCACAATTAAGAAATTTTCTCACAACATTCTGACAAATGGTTATTCAACATTTTGTCAAGTTACCCCATTATTTACTTCTTTTAAGGAAATCCATATACTGGTCACTATCATTTAAATGTCCTTCTTGAGTTTGGAGAGAAAAATGGGGATTTTATTTTCATAGATCCGTTGAATGGTTTCTGAGTATTTTCTAGCACATGTTATTTTTCTATTGTGGTGTGAGTTCCACTCCCCAGCACAGATCCAGAAATAAGAATTCCAGCGTAAGCAGTCTGTCGGGAGGGATCCCAATAAGCACTGATGGGGAAGTGGACATGTGGGAGTCAAAGGGAAGGACGTCAATAAAGTTGACACTGTCAAGCCCATTAGCTAGTTAGTAACCACAGCTGACAACAGGAGCTCAGACCTTCTGGGGAGTTCTGGGAGACAGTGCAGAATACTCCACAGTTGTCCCTATTGAGGGACAAGGAGTCTGACATATATATCCATTGACTTCCCTTTTGTCATCGGTTTAGGCCTGTTTTCCAGGGCTTTATCTCTGCAGCACTTCCGGCTTTCACTGCCAGCTGGCTGAGCCTGATCCCTTGGCAAGAAAGGAAAAAAAAAAAATTCAACATATAGAGATGAATGCTGAGTGGACATGGCTAGGACACTGACAGTGATTCTGTCACAGGACTCATTGGGATTTGATCTAAAATCTATAAGCCTGTTGCTTTCTTAAGGGACGGTGGGCTATTTAGGTCAAGATACTGAGTAATTTTTATGATGTTGGTATTCGTAAAGGAGAAAATATGGGCTCTAGTTTTTTGGTTTTTGCAAATGTCCTCCTTGTATAGAGATATAATCTGCCTCTCTTTTACCCACCAATCCTAGTTTTGACCTCTGAAAATGTTTTGAATAAGTCTGCCCTTTACACATAGTAGGCTTTGAATATTTGGAGATATGCAATCAAGCACTTCTCTCTCCAAGTTAAATATTCCACATTGTCTCAACATTTATGTAAATAGAGTTTTGGGGACCCATGCCCTGCACACTGCAGTTTGTTACTTCTGCAAACTAAACATGTAGACGGCTGACGCTATAGTATTGTTTTCCTTTTTGGAACAACAGAGTCCTGCTGGCTCATACTGAGTCCATATTTACTTAAACCTCTTAAGTTTTTCCCCCAAATCGCAATCAATCACAGTCTCTTCCAACCTGAACTTTTAGATTTAATTGTTGAATTAAACAGGGATATGTGAAATTTAAATGAAAACTTTAAATGACATGTTTCTGCTATCCAAAAATTTAGCCATCCCATTGAGATTACTGTATCCTGAAAATCTACTAAATATAGCTTCTATTGCTTCATCAGATCTGTGGTTAAAAACACTCCACAGGTCAAGACCAAGGACACCTTCAAAGACATACCCTTAGAAATCGGTTTCCAGATTGAACCCAATCCACGAGAGGTTCAGCCAACTATGTCTGAGTCTACCTATGGGCACTATTGTTGAATATCATATAAGAATATCACGAGATGTTCTGTCGAACACCACCTTCCCAAATGATTTTGTACTAAATGTGACGGTTGGGCCTTCTCCACTTATGAAGTGTGCTGTATTTCCCCCCCTTTCCCTTGTTTATAATGAGTTTTCTTTTTCATTTGGTTTTTACTGAATGGAATGTAAGTCATGCGAGAGGTGACCTTCTTATCCAAGTGAGACTGTTAAACAAAGATACAAAATATGTTATCCATTCTTCAAAATACTTAACATAACATCAGAAAATTAGAGGGTACTAGAAATAAGAAACATACAAACATTTTCTAATGGGCCAAATTGATGTCAGTTAAGGCTATTTGTTGAACTTGTGCATTGCAGTAAACTAAGACATAATTTGTTGCTACTCTGTCTGATCAAAGCAAGTGTTCAACAGTTTGATTTTTATTTATGTTTTTGGTCTTAGTTGCTATATCATAGTATGACTCCATAGAATAAATATAATCTTGCCATTCTATCTTAGAATATAAGTTTCTTAAGGGCAGGGACTGAATCTTATCACTGAGGAGCCTCAGGTTCTTCCTAGCACTGCATCTGACGCTTAGAATCTATTTATTTAATAAAGATGTAATAAATTAATGGTTACAAGCTTCTCAGGTTGCTAACTACAAGTTGTACCTCCCCTACCACTAGCCCAGATGGCTAAATTAATAATCCTATTGAATGGACTTTACTCATATTTTTCATTTGCATGTTGGAGTGTCCGCTAAAATAATTTTCGTTTTGGCACAGTAGATATTAAACTGACAGTGTTTAGCCAGCGGGCTTAGTAGCTTATTAAGGCAGCTCCTGGAACTTAATGAGAAATCCAAGTCATCAGCCCAGAAGTAGGTGCTTGACTTCTTATTTCCTGTGGCAGGAAGGTATCCATTCAGATCATATTAAAGCTGTATCAAATTATTTTGATATAAATTAAAAAGAAGTAGGGCTAGGACACAAGTCTCTTTCTTGGCTTTTGATTGGAATTTAATGTTGAGAGTCCATTCCTACCTGCTCTGATTCTCGCTGTGGTATTATGGTTCAGACTTTGAAGGAACCTTCATAGCCTGACATCTGTGCAGAGATCACAGAGGTTGGCCCATAGAGATTCCTGTCTGTAGAATCAAAGATTAACTGTAGATTAATACAGCTGACAAAGGCTCACATTGTTCTCAGATATTTTCCCAGTATGGTAAAAATTTCTCCACAAAGCACAAGCTGAAAAATAGAGTGGATGTTTTGCAATGGTCAACAATGGAATTGCTTTTTCTGAGACCCACGTTTCTTCCAGAAAGGATATTTTGTCAAGGGACCCAGTTCTGCAGCGGGGGGCAGTCCTCATTCATCCTTTCTAAATTAAGAGTTGTCTGACCAGATTTGAAACTTTTAAATGTGCTTTCAGCAAAGACTACCCTCCTCTCAAATCGAATTACTTGGATTCATCTATCGAAATCCTAGAACCTTGTACAGTACCTTAGCACCCACAATCAAAAAATATACTTTATCTGTTATGATTCCTTGAGTTGTGAGTGAGAAAACATCTAACTAAAAGCAGTATTAAGACAAAGAATTGGCTCACTTATCTGTAAAGTCCCAAGGTGTGGCTAATGTCACTCCAAGCCTATTTCAGTGGCTCAGATGATGCTACCCATTTCTCCTTCTACTCTGCTTTCTGTCGTGTTGGCTTCAGCTCCCTCCTCACACATCTCACTTCTTGTCCACTAAATTATTGCTCTTCTTTATACTTGTCCCCCTGGTCCCTTCTTTATCCAAAGATAAATGGAATAATTAATTAATTTCCAGTGATTTTCTACATTGAAACCATGATTTTATAGCCTTCCCCAAATAAGCAGCAGTTACTTGACAGTTTTCAAGGCTTTTAGGTCCATGATTTAGCTGATCCTGACAACCATTTGTTAATACAATTTAACGGAGTAAATTTGAAGATCTTTATTAAATGATTCATGAATCAGCAAAATGTCATCTAGCCAGCCCAGAGATACTCTGAGGGGTTATACAAGGGTGGGAGGCCTTTACAGAAAGGAAAGTGGGACAAGAAATTTATCAGCAAGAAAGAATGAAAGCTCATTGGAGGAAAGTAAGGTTTTAGCTAACAACAGCTTCTCATCGTCTGTGCTGCGATGTCTCCATTGGCTGGCCTTGTTGCTGGGTAGAAGGAAATCTTCCTTCCTCCAGCTAGAGTAGTCAAGTAGTTAGACTTTCTGTTTGTGAGTGCAAGATATGCTCTTATGGTTGAAGTCTGTAACTGAATCAACTCCTGCGGTCTTCTTGTTTGGGGTCATTGACAATCAGTGGCAGAGTGTGAGAACTTTCTCTATCTTTTTTATTTCAATTTTAGTTGAGGTTTTCTTTCTTAATTTTCACATATCCTGTGAAGTAGGTAGAGCCATTATCATTGTCTCCATTTCAGAGTCAGTGAGTTAACTTCTTGTTTGACGTCACTGGTTAATCAGGGTCTAAACAGGGATTAAATAACCTTTCTTATCCTACATCATATGCACTTTTACCTCTACCATGCTACTTCTGAATTGTTTGGAAAACGAGGTGTCACTGTTGTACCAGCAGGAGCCCGGTTTGTCATTGGGGTTGCACTGTTCTGGCATATGCTGGCGATGAACCTGACTGTTCATCGGATGATGGCACCTCCTGTTTCACATTTGAAAAGAAAAGAATAAAAAGGTGGATAAAAATAAATAAAACACAGACACATTGACAGATAGTACTTGAAAGAAAAAGTGAGATGAAACACTCAAAGCAGACAAAATGAAAACACAAAATCCAACTGAACAGACAGAATATCCTCAAAGGCCTAAGTTAAGTCTTTTGTCTAGATTTAAAATAGTTAAAAGCAAGAAGCTAGTGCCCTGCCAATGCAAGACAGAGGGCCATTGTAGCAATCAAAGGTGGGGTGTGCTGGAGACTATAGGTGGAATTTTCTAATCAGATAGCACCAAACGTGTAGCAGTGAGGATGGAAATAGAGACATAACCAAAGGCACCATAAGGGTAAAGTTTTTTACAACAGTTAGAAACTTGATCAGAGGTGAAAAGAAGAAACACAAGTTCCAAAATTTTTGCAATTTGAATTTACAACTTGAATTTCCTATAGTTTGAGCCAATTTAATCTAAATCTTAGGAACCAGGTAACCACCCCTAAAATCTTGTTTAAGAGTGAAAGCATTACGGGCTGTCAGAAAGAGTATTCTTTTAGGAGTACAGCAAATAACTAATGATGGTTTCAACCCCAAACTAGAAAGCAGAAGCAGTTGGAACGCCTGTTAAAAATACAAATGCTCTGGGTTCATCCCTGAGAATTTAGATTTAGTGCTTTGAAAAGTGGCCAAGAAGAATTGGAGTTTTTAACCTGGGTCTTAAATTCTTAGGAATTGGGTCCATCCTTGTCAGTTGGGACCTTTGGGTGAAAAGGAGTTTCATCTATAACAAAGAACACAATATACAGAATGGCAAATGCCCATTCGAGCAAACAGATTTTGAATTTAGAATTGAGATTTTGATGTGCGGTTCTCAAGTGACTATCCATAACGTCAACTTATGCAAAATCTTTGTTAGCATTTTATGTTATACCTCAAATAAATTATGCCTGCGATCAATGTCTATGTTTGTTTTGTTTCATTTTCCAGAACATTGGTTGGTCCCTTCTATCAAATGTTGTCCAATGTGAAGGCAGATGCAATGTTTTGTCATTGTCAGGCATCCTGACAATCTTAGTAACGTGTTAATGCTTCTATGAGTAGAGCTTCATGTGTTTCTGTGCTTGTCTTGATCCTTACAGAAACAGCACTTCCTAAGGAAACCTAGGATATATAGGGCTCTTTTCTTTTGCAGAATGCTTTAGAAATACTAACTAATTTATGCCCCTTTGCGCAAATGTAGCACAAGTCTTATAACTGCAGGGGAGGAAAATCTGTCAGAAATCTGCTCTGGGAGCCGTTGCACAGCATGGTTTCTGCAGATTCAGCACTTTGTCAAAATGCCAGTGGACATTGACAGAGAGCAAATAGAATTTTGCAAGAAATGGCAAGAAAACCCCAGAGCTGGCAGAATGGATGTCGTGGGAAAAGAGGGTTGTGTACACTGCATATGTGCATATAGCCTTCATTTGATGTTCTACTTTTTTCCAAACTTGGCATAATAATTGTATTATATGGTAGATTCAAGTCCAAATCAAGAAAAGATGTTAAGGTCCCATTGCAAAGTCTTGTTGACTTTTCCAAGAGAAAAGTACTTATATATGTAAATGAAACTTGCCTTTCGACTAGATATTCTTGTTCTTTTGTTTTAACCATCATGCAAACTGATCGGAAAGTTTCAATTTGTGGGAGGCTATTATAAAATTTTCTAGGATGTTATTATTTTCTGTATTCCCAGATTATCTTTAACTTCCATCTGAGTTTAAAAGTTGTGTTTCTATCAAACTAAATCATATTTCCCACAACTTCTCTTTGACTGTTCCACTTAGCCAAGTTCATGTTCTAGTTTATCTTTAAAACCTCTTTCGGCCAATCTTAGAGAAAGATGAAATTTGCATGATGTGTGATTTTGTAGTATTTCTTTTGTATAAATATTCTCTCACTCATGCGCATGATTCATTTATTATTTGGTCAGTCAAAATTTTTCTATAGTGAAATAATGTACACTTAGCCCAGTCACAAAGTGAGTACTCAGGAAAAAGAAATGTTTCCTATTACAATTATATGATATGTAATGAAAAATATTAAGTGCCTAGTTAAGTGCATTATTTGTTTCACAATTTTCCACAATCTTGGCAGTCTCATATAAAGAACACGGGGGGTTGAAAAAAATACATTTAAACATCTGTATAATGTACATCTGCTTCTGTGTCCCGTATCCTTCTAAACTTGACCAAATTATTTCCTCATTTTGTTCTTATTCTACAGATTACCCAATCGCAGGGTATGCACTGATTATCTCTTACCCAACCTTTTATGTTCCTACTGTGAGACCTGTCGCTTAGCCAGTATTCACTGATTTCTTACTCCTTTCTAAAAACCTCTGTTTGCTTCAGAACAGATGTTTTAGTACATGTCCTTCTCATAGTCATGTGTTTCCAGCAGGGCCTATTCTATTCATTAATCCAAGAGTGCGTCTTAACTAGTGTAAGCCAGTCAGTGCCTGAAAATTCTCTGGTGACGGTTAACCTTCTGGAGGTGAGCTTATATCCTTAAATGGCCCACCTTCCCTGCCAAGAAGAACAGTTTGGGGGGTGGGAGGAATTTATGAATCAGAAAGCGTGCTTCCCAGGTGCTGGGGCAGCCATTTTAGGACTTTGAGGAAATGCACTTTAGGATGAAACTGACCCTGCTGATGGAAGGAGAAATAAAGAAAATTCCTGGATAATATCTCTTATGCATTAAATCAACTAATGCTAACATAATCTCTCTTTCAACTATTATGATTGAAATAATCATATTTTATTTATTGAGCCAGTTTGAGTGGAGTCATTAGCTACTTGAGCAGAAGACTTTCTTATGGCTCCATTGTGTAACACTCATAATCTCTTCAATCCCAGTGACAGGACACCTGACATCTGCTAAAAGATCCCTCTAATCCCAACTGCCTAATAATTTGGCATAGAATTGTAAACTCATAGGCTAAGGGACCTTAGGGTCATTTCATCCAATCACTTATCTGATATTTGACCCTTTTCTATATCATCCACGTGAAAAGGATCTCTGAACTATACTATTATGTTATGGGAAGTACACATCTTTTCAAGCTGATATATTTTATCTTTCAGTAATAAAAGCTCAAAAGATTTCATTTTTAGTTGAGCAAAGATAGATTACTATGCCAGGAACTTTTAATAAACTTTTATTTAATCTTCAAAACCACCATATGGAGAAACGTATTGTTGTTCCTGTTGTTTTTATTACACATTTACAGAGCTGAGAAAACAAAGGCTTAGAGGAGTTAAGTAAGTTGCTTGTGGTTATAAGGCTAATAAATACGGCAGCTCATACTTTAGGCTATTCTGTCAGATTCCTAAGCTGAGTGATCTCTGCAATTATTCTCTGAATATGCTTTTAAACCAGTTACTAATTCATTTGCTTTTTCTTCCATAGAACTTTTATCACTCTGTCCCTCTGTAATTCTGCATGAGAATCTTTGTCATTTGCCTGGCTAATCAGTGATGTACTATGCCCATCACATTTTTTAATGACAATTCTAAGAACTGATATCAAACATATTTTGATATAATTTATAGTAATATAAATATAGTGTAAATATGATTTACCTCAGAGGCTGACAGTTGAAGGAAAAGCCAGGGACAGGATCTCATGACTTGACATTTTATCTGAATCATCACTAACACACACACATCAGAAAGTGTGTGTGTGTGTGTATGTGTGAGAGAGAGGGAAGGAGACAGCACGAGAGAGTGGGAGTATGTGTTTGACTGTGTGTGTGTGTGTGTGTGAGTGTGTGTGTGTACAAGAAGGATGGAGTTTGACTCTGTCTTTTACCAATTTCAATACTTGAAATGTGTATGTAGAAATTTCTGGGTTTTGCTGCCCTTATATTGTTTCCATATGGGAATCAACAGACTAGTAAATCGTAAATTCCTTACAGAGGCCAGGAAAGATTCAGAATTTATTTATTACTCCTATACCCTAAATGAGCATGGAAGTGTCAGACTAATTCCACAAATTGGCTAAAATTTCCACAATTTACTTTTGGAAGCAATGAGCATTCCAGCTTTTCCATCCCTTTTCAGGGTCCACTTTAACCCCCAGACAGCTTGCTGAGCCAACTCTGCTGGGTTCCAGTACTCATCCTCCTGAAAGTATTTCCCAGACATTGCAATTCCCTGGAGCTCTACTGCCAACGCTGACTCACAGTGTCAGTTGTAAAATTTAGCTCCTCTAGTGTGCACCTTGCCTGTTTTGTCACATTTTTGTCACTTGATTCCATATAAGTTAATACCTCTCATACCCCCAAGCTTTCCTTGCTGCTAAAGTGGGGAGGCAATTCACAGTGATCCATAGCACATTAGAGCTGGGGAGAGGGCTGACCCAGTGCACATGGGACACCAGGCCTGAGGTGGTTCAGTGGCAGTGATGCTGCATCCTGCCCTGTAGTAGGGTAGAAAATTCTGACGCACTCTGCCCTGGGCAAGCTTGGCTCAGTAATTTTGTAAGGAGAGATGGACTGATCTGAAAAAAGCAGTCTCATATTACTAAAGTTTAATTTCTTTTTTATTATCCAAAGATTTTTTTAAAAATCTAGTTAAAATGACTGAAGAAAAGCGGTATGTATTTCTCTATATATCTATTAACCGTGAAATGTTATTCACAAGCAGGGGGCCCTACCCGACCCTGTCGGAATATCATATTCGTTATTAGCCTGAAATAGCATTTTCTGATTATTGACGACCTTCATAATTTGTGCTCACCACTTTATATACGTTGTTTTGTTAGTTGTCTACTGACTCTGTGAGAAGAAAGCAAGTTGAGGGAACTTTAATAAGTTGTCCAAGGTTGTAGGTAATACCAAGCTGGCATTCAACCCAGGTTCTTTGACTACAAAGCCTGTGTTGCTAACCACCGCCTTTCGAAAGTGATTAGAAATCACCCTGTGACATATGCCATCCTTAGTTTTCGTTCTTGTCTTCAGAAAGACTATCTGCCATTTGGATCTCCCAGATGCTGTTTCGGTTGGATCGATATATCTCATATTGAATTCTTCTCAGTGTCAGGTTATGTGCACCCATCTGACCTCCTGTTCCCTTGGACAGGTTTCAGGATGATCTTCTGGACTCATGCCCATGGTGGTCAGGACCCAGAGTCAAGGTCCCCTGCCTTTGCCCTTTAGTTTGGATCCTCAGCCTCCCTGAGCCTTTGCACATCTGTCCTCTGCCCATCTGCTATTGCCTAGGCGATGATTCTGACAGCCAGCATCCTAACCTGCTACCAGTGTTCATTGATAACTGCTATCAGTTTCCATTATCACTTATTAAATAAGAGTGAGCTGCCATTGTTAAGTGACAAAGTTAAGTTAACTCTGGGTCTACAATACTTTTTGTTAATAACCCTTGCATTGTCACATGGTCACAAAATACATAGAATGTGAGAGGGAAAATAATGCCTAAGTAATTGAAAGGAAATGTTTTTATCTCTGATTTCCTTCCTTCAAAGTGTTCTGTTTGAAGTTTATAATCATTTGCTCCGTGAAAAGAAAGAAAGGTAAATGTTGTGTCCCAGGCTTACTGGTCTTGTCTGACTAGTCTTGTTTCCAGAAGACTAGAAACGCCAGATCTGAGCAACAACATGTTATCGCGTATGTGATTGGCCCATAAGCTTTGACAGAGCACTTTTAGGACCCAGTCTTATACCTTAAAATTATTTTTTATGGAGATGTTTCTTTTGGAGGCAAAACAGTGTGCAGGGTTCAGGTCACCTGTCTTTTTATTCCAAGGCATCCACTTTTCAGCTGTGACACTCTGAATAAATTATTCCTCTTGTCTGTGCCTCAGTTTCCTCATTTGTAAACTGGAGTTAAAAATAGTACCCACACCACAATGAGAATTAAGTTTCTAAATTTCTTAGACAACTGTCATGCACACAGAGGTATTATTATTTTATTAATGAGTTATTTATAAATGTTTATTATTACTAATATTTATTACTCATTATTAATTTTTGTTACTATCCATGTTTCCAGCTCCCAATCCATATATCATGTTGTCCATACAAAATTCACACCCCTTTCCTGAATACATTCTCTTTTCTCTACACCTTCTACATCAGTCCTAAATGTGGTTTCCCCCAGTGTTTTCTCTTTCAGTAAAGAACTCTATGATTCATTCAATAGCTGATGCCAAAAATCTAATTGCCATTCTTGCCAGTTCCCTCTGCTGCAATATAAACCCTTCAATCCGATTACCCATCAAGTATTATCCTTTTACTATGGAAATAGTCTCAAATCTATGCCCTTCTCACACTTCTACTGTTACCATCCTAATCTACCACTCAAAGTGTGGTCCATGGGTGAATGCCAGCCCACAAATGCGTTCTTATTCTCGGGGAGATAAACATCGAAAAGTAGAGTAACCATCTAGAAAATTTTAATGGAACTTTGATATTGTAAGACATTCAAGCATGTGATCATTTTTCTACTTCTTCATTTTTTATAGTATTTTGCAAAATCATTGATCTGTGCTGAATTTGCAAAAACAAAAGTGAACAAACAGAACCCAGGTATTTGTTACTCCCGCACGTTGAGGAGCCCTGGTGGGAATCGGCACCGTCTCTCACTGCAACTGCAGCCAAGCCTCCTAATGTTTTTTTCCTCTTCCCCACTTGCCCCACTCTGGTCCAGGTCTCACTGGAGCTGAGGGCTTTTCCAAATGCAAATAGTTCTGTTCTGATCCATGGTCCGCTGAGTCTCCCCAGGAATCTCTTGCTGATATTAACAAGAAAGCAGAAGTCCTGAGCAAGCATCACCTGCCTCTGGGCTACTTCTCTTGACTCTTCTTACACCACCGTCCCTTCTCACCTAACGCCAGCCACAGGGGCCCTCCTCTGCGGTCATCAGACATACTGGTGCCCCTGCCTGCAGTATCCTGTACATCCTGCGGTCCTCACTAAAACAGGGAGTTTTCAAGGAGCATTCCCTGAGCCCCAGAACATGCAGGATCCCACCCTTAAAGGGTCTTATATCACCCTAGAGACGCCTCTGTGGCTCTTGTCATAACTTTAAATAATTATTTGTGCTATTTTGTCTCAAAAGCTAAGGCAGCCCCTCTCGGCCCCTGCTACTGAAGTTGTACTCATGGTGACAGTGGGTGCAGTGCTGTGTAGTAATTGAGAGCAGAGGCTCTGAGCTCTGGGTGAGGGGCCTGCATTGGAATTTGGGCTCCAGCCTTGGGTGTCCCTGGTTATGTCATTTAGTCCCTCTGTATCTCACTTGCTCTATCTTAAAATTGGAATGACAGGACTTTCCTTAAAAGATTTTTTTCAAGCAATAAATCAATTAATTCTATTAGTTACAGTTCTCCAGAGAACCAGAACCAAGAAGTCTATTATAAGGAATTGGCTCACGTAATTATCAAGGCTAAGACAGCCCCAGGATCTGCAGTATACAGGACAGAGACTCAGAAGGACTGAGCGTGTAGTTGTGGGCTGAGTTCAAAGGCGTGAGAACCAGGACAGTCAGAAGTGAAAGTTTCAGCTGAGGTCGGAAGTCCCAGCTCCAACTGTCAGGCAGTAGATGTTCCCTCTTACTCAGCCTTTTTGTTCTGTTCAGGCCTTCAACTGATTGGATGAGGCCCACCTACATTAGGGAGGGCAATCTGCTGTACTCAGTCTCTGCTTATTCAAATGTTTATCTCATCCCAAAACACTCTCACTCAAAATAATGTTTGAAAAAAATGGGCACCTTGTGGCCCAGTCACTAATATTTATGAAACTCTTTGAACACTATTTGGCATGTAATGAGAGGTAGGCAGTATTTCTAAATACAGGGCTATGTCAGCTTTACCTAACAACACATAGTTAGTACTCTCTGAAAGAATGACTCAAAAACAAAGAGAGTAGGCAGTATATGATTTCAAGCTACTTCATAAAAGAAAACCTATTCTGCCTTCGGAAAAGCCTCGGTGAATTATTTCACGTGTCTCATTCAGATGTCAATATGTCTAACTGGGCAGAGCTCTGGCTTTGCTATCATCATTGGTTTGGGTCTGATTCTTGATCTCCATTGCATCTATTTTTCCTTCTTTTTCCATCCTATGTAGGTCTCAGGGATGTCGCCTCCTTCAGCTCAGGCTCACCTCGTTCTCCCTTAGACCACTATGGGCAGATTCAAGATGCTCTCCTGTCTCAAGTGCTCTCCCTTTTCATTCCTCCCCACAGGTGCCTAAGTACTTTCGTAAAACAAATCTACAATCATGTCCCTTCCTTGTTGAAACCCCTCCTATAGTTCCCCACTGCTCCCCAGAGGAAGGCCTGATACCTGAGAGAGAAGGCTTCAGAATTCTGGGCCCCACCTTGGATTTCTAACTTGATTTTTCACTCACTTTTACATACACCATGCTCAGATCCACCCTTATCATACTATGCTCTCTTGTTGGAATCTTCTCTTTCTCCTTGTTTACTTAACAAAGCCACGTGGAGCCTTTAATATTTTGGTTAAAACTCCTCATTTTCTGCTCTCCCAAGAAATGTGACTTGATCCTTTGTATATTCCATACCTTTTAGGACATTTGACAAAAACGCTCTGTTCTTGGTATTTTAACACTACGTTATTAATTATAAATGTATGCCGTTATTTTTATTTGCCAGTCAGGTTTGAGCTTTTCCAGCTTTTTCGTAGTTGACTGCCCCTCCCCCATACTAGATATCTCTCTGCCAGTACAATAGTTGGCACATAATAAACGTTTGTTAAGTATGTGTTGAATACTTGTGTCCTTGGATTCCCCATGCACTTTGTCCTATTTTCTTTCTGTCTGTCTTTTTTTTTCTTTTTTTAATCCCCTTACTGACTACCCTGGTATCTTCCTATACTTACTTACTTTATTACTTGTGTTACTGTATCAATATGGTATTGCTTCTGGAAGCTTCCCAGAGAGCTCCCCAAAATGCCAGACTTGCATTTACCAACCACCTGCCAAATAGTCCCTAGAGAGGAGTTGGGAGAGTGACAAGGATAAGTTCCACTAAGAAAACTTGCTCTGGCATCGAGAAGCAGCCCTTAATATTGTACTTTCTGTGCCATCCAGTGTATTAGAAGCAACCAGAAGCACTTTAGCACATTTTGAATTTATCCTTCTGTGAATGTCTGCACAGACAAAATGTATTTAGGTAAACATTTGTAGATACAATTTATTTCCTCTTCTCATTTGTCTACCAAAAAAAGGATTAGGCTATACTAAAGAACAAAAAGGAGCATTTACTTGAGCAGTGGTTTGCCATCCTGGAGGCATAGATTTGGATAGCAACCCAAACTGTGCTCCAAAGAGAACAAAGAAAGGCAGGGTATATAAAGGCAAAGACTGCTAGTACTGTTGCCATTTAGGTCCTCCATGTACACGAAGGCTGCTGGCTAGGTTCACAGGGATTGGTTAGGTCCAGTATGCAAACAAGGGAGGTAGAAACCACAACTTCTGTTCTCAATTAGGTCCTTTATGTAAATGAAGGATGCTAGCTGATGAAACAAATTGGCTTCTTTCGAAGTGAAACATGTAGATGACATCGTTGCCATGCCAAGGAGGATGCAAAGTCCATCCATGTCCGTGTAGCAGTCGTTGATCCGGGACGATTATGGTTCAGCCTTGAGCTGAGTTCAGCTACAGACTAGCTACTAAATAGCAGTTCTCAGAACTGGGGCACAAGATGGGCCAGTGCCCCACTTCCTCAAGGCCTACTGACTCTTGGCAAAGCTTAGTCCATTTTATTCTCTCCATGATCACATTGATTAGTTCATTTTTCACAACGTGTAAATAAATATGGGGATTGCAGTGGGAAATTGTGAAGACAATTTTTTTCCCTCTGAAATTGTGTATAAGAAAATAACAATACTAAAAACTACTATGTATTGTGTACTTGCTGTCTGTCAGGCACTGCATGCTGGCTGATCTGTATACACTGTCTCGTTTTCCAAACACACTAAACCCACGAGGAGTCCCCTGTCCCAGGTGAAGGGCCACATGCTCACTGAGATGAAGAGAAACATGAAACAGCAGGGGAGGCAGCAGGGAGGATATGTTACCCTGAAATCCATTTCATTTTAAAAGTAAATTTTGACAATATGCTTGTTCTGCTATCTTTTGGGGATCGACATTACAGGAAAGAATGAAACTGCAAGACAAAACATTACAACTGCCGTGAGATGCTGTGTAGGAACAAACCAGCTTGATTAGAATTGCTGATGATGGGTTAAAGGCGGAGGAAGATTTGTGCCACAGTTTATTTGCTCACTAAATTAGCCATTCAGGTCTCCATAGAAAATGTCAGCCTCTCTCAGTATTACCCATCTTTCATGTTAAGGTGCTAAGACAGGAAAAATAATACCATCTGCAAGGATAGGAAAAAGTTAATTTTACTGCGGCTCTCTTCTTTGTAGTGCAAGTGCCTTGATTTAAGATCTGAGGCACTTCAAAAGCATTGTGAATTTGGAGAAGTAATACATCAGCTAAAATCTAGAGGCTTAAGGCTTACTCTCCTTCACCCCATCAGGCTTTGTGTGACATGTAACAGAAAGTGTCTTTTCATTAGTGGAGTTGATAAAGTTAAAACTTTTCTTGATTAATATTCTCTTGCGAAAATCAGTTACTGCCATGGATTTACACTGCAGATTTGCCACAGCAGTTCTAATTTCTTTTGTGCTAAAGATTCAGCTGATACAGATTTTATTTAATAAGGATAATTGTTATTGAAGGACTGAGTTGGTTAATATTTCTGAGGTATCTCTGCTTGCAAATCTAGAAAACGTAGACTCTCTGATACTTGACAATGACCTTCAGTGATATTATGGGGATTTTTGCAAGTCTCATTCAGGGAAATGGTGCAGGGAACAGGCTGCTCCATTGTTTAAGGCAATATAACATGTAGCAAAGGTACATGCCAGCTAACTGGATTAAGTCCTGGAAAATGACAGGAAAGTTTCTGATATTCCACTTTGCTTTTCGAATTGGCACTTTGTAATAATATATTGGTGAATATATTTAATTTCATGCATAAATCAAGTTAATTTATTTTAGCCTTGACGAGTAAAGTATTTTCTGGAAGTAACTTTCTCGTTCCTTTAAAGTAAATTAACCCCATTGAGGTATTGTTTGTTGCAATGAGACAGCTAATTCATGGAGGATCCATAAGACTGGATTCATTTCCTATCATCGATCACTTGCTTTTTCTCTTCATTGTCCTGTCCCATCTCTAGTCTGCTCTCTCATTCTCTGTGATAATTTCTTTCTATAGTTTATTCTGAAGAAAAGTATATTTTCCCAAAGACAGATTTATTCAAGGAAGGATGATTAATTTTTCAAAGGAAGGTTTAATCTTAAAATGAATTATTTATAATATTTTTGAAAGGTACCTGAAGCTGTGATCAATTATCTTAAATCCTTAAACCTATAGCAATCAGTCCAGAAAAACACATGCGTTAGGCAGGAAAGCATGACTCTTTCCTGGTAAAGTCAATTTAAATTAGATTTGTTCTCATTTTATGGAATCAAATATTCTCAATGTAATTGTTTATATTGTGTTTTCCAGGGAGCCTCAAATGTACTCTTTTGAGGAGGAGAAAGTCTTTCATTCACCTTCAAACTTCTCCTTTTAATTGGGACTTGAGATACATTAAAGAAAGAAGTGTTTCTTTGGCATTCAGTACTTGAGGGGACGTTCTGGAAGAAGTGTTCTCTGTATTATTTCAAAAGCTAATATCACTCCCGTGTTGAAGAGGCTCCCTTCTTTCCATCAGGCCACCTACAGTATGTTGTAAGTTCATAATAGGCATATTCTCTTTTCCCACTGAATTCCCGCAAGCATTTTTCCTCAAAAGCAGACTATGGACATTAACTACTTACAGTAATCTTACCAGCCCAAGAAGCTTCTGAGTGCTGGTTATCAATCCATTTTTGAGTCAACCTCTTTTATTTATTAATTTTTATTAGTTTCAGGTGTACAAAACAACATCGTGATTAGACATGTATTTATATACCTCGCAAAGTGATAATCCCAATAGTTTATTGCCCATTTGACATGTATGTAGTCATTATGTTATTGACTATATTCCCTATGCTGTACTATATATCCCCGTTACAATTCTTCTAAATTATAGTTGATAGTCAATATTATTTTATATGAGTTTCAGGTGTACAGCATAGTGGTTAGACGTTTATATAATTGATGAAGCGATCCCCCCAATAAGTCTAGTACCCATTGGACACTATACGTAGTGTTTACAATACTGTTGACTATAGTCAGCTACAGATAACGAAGATGAGTATAGATGCAGAAAACTAGTGACCTAGTGATCTTACTATGTCATTAGAAAGGAACAACTGCTGGTAATAAAAAAAAAATTTCAATTCAAATTGTACATTACTCAGATAGTTCTAACTCCCTTGGATTTTATCAAGGACTCTAAATGTTTTTCAGTAATAATATTAAAATAGCACACTTTTCATTTTTGTTTTTCCAACTCTCAGCCACTTTAGTCAACTCACAGTGCTTTGGGCCGTGAGGAAATGGGGCTGTCGTAAGGAATAGCTTCAATGTGTGAGTTCTGGAGGCTGTGGTTACATGTGCCTGAGGGACTAGGACATGAATGGATGATTTAGTTGATTTTTTTGATGGTAATTTATTTATATGGTATTTTTATTTAAGGATTTTAAAAAGACTAGTCTCTCTCTTTTGGGGCAATCATAAAAATCAAGCTAATGACTGATAAAAAAAACAAAACTGATAGGCAATGCCAGAAGACAAACCCACATCTTCTGACAGTATAGGCCTTGCAGACAAAACTTGCTTCTTCTTGTAAATCGTGTCTTCCTGCTTTTTGCTTTGTGTAAAAGTGTGCCATAATTGTGGAATGTTTTCTGAGGGTCCCTCTGCCATAGGTGCACCTGTTAGGATTCATTTAATGTTTACAACAATCTCAGGAGGTTAAGTGCAATTATTTATTCCATAATACAGGTGAAGTAACAGAAGCAGGAAAAAGAACTTGCCCAAATTTAGTTAGTTGGCAATTAACTGGTGGAGCTAAGGTTTGAAACGGGGCGAGGTCTGGGGTTAGACCCTTTGTTAACCAGTTTGTTATAAAAACAAAATGTTTGCAGAATTATCTTTGACTTCCTCCTCTTTCTCATCCCCTCACAGATGGTCAATCAACAAATCCTGTTAATTTGACCTTTGAAAAGTTTCACAACTCCCTCATCCTATTATCCTGCTCACAGTTTTCATGTTTCTCACCTGGATGGTTTATTCATTACTAGAGTTACAATGTGTCTCTTGCCTCCATCTTTTACTTTCTCAAATCCATTGTGGTCACTGCTGTAGAACTTGAAGTACATAGCTCACATCATGTCATAATTACCCACAGTGCTCCATAGATCTCCCCACCCTCCCAGTTCTAAGCCAGACTTTCCCTATACCCACGTATGAACTTCCCAGCCTTATGTTCCACAAACATTAGGGAAAACATCTGATCCTTTCTGAGATTCCTGAAATATATTACTCCTGTTTCTTGAAGATGATCTTTCCTTTCTGACTCTTTGCTTCTGCCTATATTGTTCATTTTTAAATTTTTATTTTATATTAGTTTCAGGTGTACAACACATAATGATTAGACATTTACACGCTCACAAAGTGATAACCCCAACAAGTCTGCTACCCATCTGACACTTTGCATAGCTATTACGATACCATTGACTAGATTCCCTATGCTGTACTTTACATCCCATGACTATATAAATATATATTTAATTAGAGTTGACATTCACTCTTATTTTATAACAGCTTTAGGTGTGCAATGCAGTGGTTAGGCATTTATATAATCTATGGAGTGACACCCCCTCCTCCATAAGTCCATTATCCATTGTTTATTTTTACCAAATCTCGGTCCTTTCAAATTTTACACAGTGCTTGAAATACAAGTGGTACTCAGCAAATATGAGCTTGTTGGAGAAGTAAGAATGGAGCTCAAATGCCCCATCCTTCATGAAGTATCTCCTGAAAGTGTCTCTGTGAATCCACATACATAATTTCTTCCCTATGTGAGTTCCTGTGGAACTAATGACACTCACCAATTTCAAAATGTTAGTATTGTCTTCAGAAGGCAAGAGAAGAATAAAATAAAATATTGTATGAATCACTAAAGTATCCTCAAATTAGACTTATTATTTCAAGTAGTTGTGGGATGAAGATAAAAATACTGGAATTACTGGAATTGTAGTCAGATATCTTAAATTTGAGTCCTGGCTCTCACTAACTTTGAGAGTTTCCCAATTTTCAATTTTTTTATAATCGATAAAATATACCTAATAATATTTTTATCACAAGGCTATTGTGAAGTCTAAAGGAGATGATTGAATAAAACATTTTACAAGTTGTAAAGTGCTACGTACTTTCAAGGAAGAGCTTCCTCCCAATCGCTTCATATTACCATTCCTATTTTACAGATGCGTATTGTAAAATGAAGTGACTAACTCAAAATCACAAGGCTATGAAGTTAGAGCACTCACATTAAAATCAATCTCTTCCTTTCAAATCCCACATTCTTTCCACCACCACTAGCGACTGCTTTCACGTGGCAAACATTCACCGCATGAAATGGAGAGGTTTAGAGCATAATCTCTGAATCCAGCAGTGTCTGGGACCAAAGCAAAGATTTACCATTTATGAGCTGAGTGACCATGTCCATACTCTTAACCTCTATGCCTCAGTATTCTCACTTGTGAAATGGGTATAATAGTAGTAATTTCTCCCTAAGGTGATTGCAAATATTAAATAAGTTCATATAGGTGTCTGAAGTCTAATTCCCTAGAAGCAAATCTCGAGGCAAAGTATATTGTACCAATGGCTTATTAAGAGAGGGATCTCAAGGAAATGTATGTGTAGGGAGAGGAGGGTCAAGGGTGAGCAAAGAGAGGATCTCAGTAAGAGACTGGGGCCAGCTGCTTCCACTGGGTGCTGTGAACCACAAATTACACCACCTCATTGGTTCTAACTTAGGTGAGGCGTGGCCTTTTGTATATCCCTGTGTTAGTCCTTGGCTGCAATTTGCTGAAGAGTGTTGGCAGGACAGAGATTCCCAGGTTCGTTGGCTTTCTTTCTACAGAGGGCAATTTTTTTCTTTTAATATGTTTTTTTTTTGTTTGTTTGTTTTTGGAATTGGCTAGCTTTTCGCAGCTTGCAGTCAAAGCATATGGCAGTTAGGTGTTGCGTATGCAAAGCCACGGACGCAGTTCCGGGCAGCCCACGAAACAGAATTCACTGTAACATACAAAGTGCTTACAACTGTATCTGGCTCATTGTAAGCTGCCAATAGAAGTTAACATTCATGACATTATTTTGCTCGTTAAGTCTTCTCACATTGTTTCATATGTTTAGGTTTGGCTTTCTAACCAGAATGTAAGTTCCTGAAGGTCAGGAACCAATTCTAATTCTACCAACTGTGCCCCTCACCTACAGCTATAAATCGATGCATTTTGATGGCCGCCTAGAAGCTCTGATTTATGTCTGGCACCGAGGGTAGGACCTCTGCCTACTTTTTTTTTTTTTCCCTACCCAAATGCCTGCTTTTCATTACAAAATGTAATAATAAATTAGAATCACTTCTATTTTGGGGGGAAATCTTCCCTTACAAAGTTATATGTGAAAGAATATAATTGTATTTTTATCTGTACCAGACACATTTCCTGCTAACTTTGTGCTCAATACCATTTCCCCAAATTTGTTATTTTATTTGTGAACTGAGTTTGTCAATATTTAAAGTGAAAGTTATTAGACAAGGCAGACATACTCTTATTTGCCAATGTAGACTTGTTCTGGAATAATTACTTTTTAATATCTAAAGCAATTTAATTGATCAGAATATTGATCCAGTTCTCATTTTTGATCATTGTGCCATTGATTTAACATTATCACAGCCTTACCAAGCAGGGTAGAATATGAGATGTCTTGTGCATTCATCTTTGTTAAAAGATAAATGCATGAGACAGGCTTTTAAAAGCTTTTTAAAGTGCAAGATGCTAGAACTGCATTTTCAATCTGCATTCTCTCCTGCTGTTTTATGGAATTTATTGAAAATGTGCCACTTAGAGGTCACATCATTTCTTTCTTCAAGTGGAAAAAAGATATAAGTGATATATTAAAAGGCCTCTAGGATAATATCAAGAAAGTAGAACAACCTCATTCTATATTCAGATACCCCACCTCTCTAACATTATGACTCATCAAAAATAAGAATCACAATTCATCTGTTTGTAGATAACTTCAGATTTCTCCATTTTTAGGTTTTATTGAAACAAGAACCAGACACTTTTTTTTTCCTTTAAATTTTTCTCTTCTGTCAATCTCCTCCCATCAGGTAATTAATTTAAAAAGACACAAAATGAATTAAAATGGCTTGAAAAACTCTTACCATCTTAACTATTTTGAAATCTATTAATTGACTGAAATGGGTCTCAATACTTAGGTTCCTGAACATATTAACATATTGGTCTCTATTACTAAAACATTTTCTGTATGGACTGTATTCAAAATATGTCATCTGTATGGTGCTTTCCAATAAATGCAACATACAAATGATTAGTACTAAGAAAAAAAAATGAGGGCATTTGAAAAAATGACAGTGTATTTTTTTTCTAAATAAGAATATAGCTGGCCTAAATTATTTATTATTCTAGTTTTCTAAACTACAGACATATTACAATAGATCTTTTTATGAGTAAGATTTTATATACCTATATTAATTTATTCAGGGCTGAGTTCTCTTATTTGTACTTCTAATCTACAGATAAGTTCTTAATTATTTCTGGTCACAGTTTGATGGAAATATTTCCACCTTTTTGTGATTGCCTGTCTTCCAGTTTGGACTACTTTAGTAAGTCTTCCCTAAACATGAACAGTTTGCTTTCATCTGTGCAGGGAGAGTCCCCTTTCATTTGCTCTCATTAATTGTTAATAGATTGTTCTCCCTTAGTTATTAAAAAGTAACAGTAATGATTCAAGAGCCACTTGGAAAAGGATCCTGTTTTTAAGTATTAAAGATGAGCAGAGCATGAAAAGTCCGTAGACCAAAGAGAAGTATCAGAATTCCTCAGCGGATAGCGGGACTCACTGAGCGTGTTTAAGCCAAGGAGCTTTATAAAGCAGTACTTGACGGAGTTCTTTCTGGTTGGCAGGGGGAAAATTGTAGACAGAGAGAAAAGTTTCATGGAGAATATACTAATCCAGGATGTTAAAAAAGGAGCTCTCTCTGTCTCACTTTCAGCATAAGGTCCTAAGACGAAGAACAATGGATGCCAAGTGCCTATAAGACTTGTTTGTGGGACGTTTCTTGCCTTGTAAGGCCTATCACCCCTCTCAGGGATGGACACAGCAGGGCTAGGGAGGAGGGCTGTGGAGCTAATGCATGGGGTTCTTCTGGATGCATTTTTGGAACTCGGGAGCATTTCTTCTTCCCTCTAAGGCACTTCCACTCACCTTAAACCTAATGTGAAGAGCTTCAAGGGGACATTTTGAAGAGCCTGACATTTATCATCTGGAGTTTGAGGGACATAGGGAGACGTTCCTATGCATATTTGAGAAACCTTAAGATAAAAAGTTGTGGCTGTCAACTTAAGAGAGCAGAGTTTTGAAAGAGAGGGGAGAGAGGAGGGAAATGGAGATGAAGCTAGAGATAGAGATAGACAAATAGACAAAGAAAGATAGAGGTGTGATCAGAAAATATGGTGAATGTTTAAATTTAAAAAGATTATTATAGTAAAAGTCACATTGCCATTCATCCCTTTCAAAAAACTCCCCCTCGCTATGAACACAGTTACCCATTGTTCTTCCCTCTTTCTGAAGCAGTTCTGGAAGTCCTCCTTCGTGAGTGTCTTTAGCTCTGCTGTCGTGGCTGCCTCGATGTCCTGAATCGATTCAAAACGTTTACCTTTCATGGTCATTTTGACTTTGGGGAAGAGCCAGAAATTGAACGGTGCTAGATTAGGTGAATCAGGTGGATGAGGACACACTGTAACGTTTTTATTTGACAGAAGTTGCCGTATACCAGAAGTGATATGTGATGTGGAACGTTGTCATGATGGAGGATGAAAACCCTTTGCCAATTTCTCAGGCCGTTTTCTACTCCCATCATTTCTTAAATGCTCTAATAAACCCTTATAATATTCAGAGTTCACCGTAGTGTTCCTGGGTACAAACTTGGCTTGCACAATTCTATCAAGGTCAGAACACACTATTAACATCACCTTGATGTTAAATCTTGATTTATATGCTTTTTCTGCACAAGGAGAACTGGGTGATGTCCATTGAGAACTCTGAACCTTGGTATCAGGATCATAACCATATACCCAAGTTTCATCTCGAGTGAAGACATGTCTTAAAAAGCTGGAATCTGAAGTGGTATAATCGCACAACTCCAATGAAATTGACAAATGCTGTTGCTTTGTTCGACAGTCAAAATGTGTGGAACAAATTTCACACTCACTTGCCTCATGTTCAAATCTGTTGTTAAAGTGCTTTGAATGGAACCATAAGAGATGTTCAGCTCTTCAAAAATTCCCCTAATAGTCAATCCCCTGTTTGATTGAATCATTTCAACATTCTCTTGGGCTTTTGATATTGAAGGATGTCCTGATCTCTCCTTGTCTTCAATCGATTCACAACCACTATTAAATCACTCAAACCACTTGTAAACCATCTTCATGGTTGCTGCAGCACCACCATAAACTAATTTTAACATTTCATGTGCTTCTTTAGCACTTTTCTGCAGTTTGAAACAAAATTTCATGCTAATGTGTTGTTCGTGAGGCATGATTTACCCCACTTTAAAACACACCTTCTCTCAACCTTAGTTTACACCTGACTGACTGCACCAAACAAGTTGAAACTTGTCACACACTGTTACTAAGTTTCCATGTGCCACTTCCTGTATTGAAGATCCCTGCCTTTCTGTTGGATGGCACTTGGCAGCAGCATTTACTGTAGTTTTTGATCATACCTCCTAGATAGGTAGGTAGGTAGATAGATAGATAGATAGATAGATAGATAGATAGATAGATAGATAGACGATAGATAGATAGATAGATAGATAGATAGATAGATAGATAGATGATAAATGAATTAATTAAGTCAGGTGTGCCTTGGGGTGCTGGAGGTCCCACTGGGAGGAGGACGTGACCCAGCAGAGGATGGAGCCAGCCAGGGACTAAAGTGGAAAGTTATGGAGGATTTCCCAGGGGAGCTATTTCTGTCAAAGTCACTGCAGAAGAACTGAAAACCCACACAGGGTAAGTGACCATTTTGAATGCCTTCTTGTAAGTCAGAGGACCTAAACATTAGACCGCCACAGTCCAACCCCTAATTATTTCTTCCCTTGGGCCTAACCCTAGAGAGGTCTGCATGCAACATGTGAGTTGCGGGAGGAACTGGCAGACTAAAGAGCAATGAAGTACCCCATGCCTCACCCTCACCCCGTGTTTACAGGTTTGGAGCACTGCCAAGCTGGTGGAGGGAGAAGCTCCAAATTAAGTAAGACCTTGGAATTTCCATTATTTCATTGAACTGGAGCTGTTATTAACAGACTTCAGTGTTCCTATGAATCAAAGTAACTGAATAGCTATTTAACCTGACAGATGTTATTGAGAAGCTAGGATCAAATTGATCTACAGAGTGAGTATGAAGAGACAGCGGGGGTGGAGGGCAGGAATCATGTGATTTTGTGAGCTTACTCTATTGAGTTCAGTTCATTCAATAAAATGATTATACAGATGTGAATAATTTAAACTCAGAGCCAAGGTTAAGATAGTAGGAATGAAAAGGAAAAATAAACAACATAGAAATTATGAGTCACAATAAATGACCTGTAAACAATGCTTGATATGTATTCCAGAAAATCATCTCACTTAATTTTTACAACAAGCCTGTGATGAAGAAACTATTATCCCCAGTTTTAAAAGTGGGAAACTGAAACATAATAATAATCTGCCTATAGCTGCACAGTTGAGGGTGTTTTATATTTGTTTGTTTTTTGGTTTTTTTCTTTTTTGAACCCAGTATATGCTGCTAACTATTACCTGGTACTGCCACTAGTTCTTTTTTTGTTTTGTTTTTAAATGAAACAGAATTTGGTGAAAGGATATCAAGAGGAAGGTAGAGAGACAAGTCCACAAAGACTCAGAAGTTAAAGAGCTAGTCTGGATAAATAAACATTGACACTATCTTCATAAATTAGAATGTGGAGGGGAGACAAAGGTAGTAGTGAGAAGAAAAAGTTTGGTTGTAAACATAATTTCTTTAAAGACATTGAGGGGCAGGTATCCAGCAGAGAGGAAGAAAGGTGGAACTAAGTTCCATAAAGGCAGAGATGAAAACACACAAGCACAAGACATGCAGTTATAAAGTAAATAAGTCACGCATAGCATAGGCAGAATAGTCAACAATGCAGTAATAACTGTTAGACTTATTGTGGTGATCATATAAATATAAATACATATATATGCATATATGTATATGTATGTATGTATATATACTATGTTGTACACCTGAAATTAATATAATATTGTATGTCAACTATAACTAAATAAATCATGAAAATTACAAAAAAAGAATCCTTATGAAAGTGATATTTCCATTTCTTCCATTCGGTCCACTCTTGCATTAGGGGACATTCCCCATCACCCATCTCTTAGATGATACCAGAACCATGCACAGATATCGCCACACACTTCGGCTCTATTTTATAACAGAACAAGTGTCTGTTTCCTAAAAGACCCTGAGTGCCTTGAGGACAAGGCCTGTCTCTTATTCACCTTTTTATCCCCAGGTCCTAGCAGAATGCCTGTCATCCAGTAACTCAATCGTGTTGAATAAATGAGGAAGCGGATGAATAAGTGAATATGAAATAGTGAGTGGAGTGATCTTTTGGAGGGAGATAATAGAGAGAAAAAAAACAGGCTTGAAGACAGAATTTTAGGAGCTGCCAGTTGAGGTGAAGTAACTAAGGTACAAAAATAGACGTCAGAGATCAAGTGGGGTAAACAGGAAGAATTCCAGAAAGGGACCATGGGAAGAACTTCCAGATTGTTTACAGCACCATGTGATTCAGAGAAGACCAGAGGACTTAATGAGGAACTGGTCATTTGTGATTTTGAGGAGTGCAGCTACTATGGAATGGAGACAGAAGCCAAGGAGTTCTGAGAAAGAGGGACATCAAAATGACAGAGTTAAAATATGTGTATATATCTATCGATTGCTGCATTGATATACATACAATTGATGAAACATATAGAGAATAAAAGAAAGGTAGTTTAGAGTAGTGTATCAATCAAGTAAAGGGTTATTTACTAATTTATGTGTGACTAATAAAAGAGAAATGAGCATGTTTAAACACAGAAGGAAAGATCCATTGTAATGGGAAAAGAACGATGCTGCTGAGAAAAGAAAGTGTAGTAAAATCATTATCGGTAAGGAATTATTTTTTTCCAGCTGGGTTTATTTTTGTTCCCACACATCACCCTTTAGAGAGGTAAATGTTGTAAATCTGGGCCAAACTGAGGCTTGTGAGAGAAGTGTTCTGTTATGTGTGATTGATAGTGGGAATTTGTCATAATTCATCACTTAGCACCTTTTAATCACTTCCTCTGTATTTTGTTAATTCCCTACACTTGAAAACAGTCTTCATCTCCCCAGCCTCCATGGCTGCGGAGATGAAGGCTTATGATTTAGATTCAGTGAATCAGACACACCTGAGCTCAGACAACCTGCACATCAGGAGAGCCTCACAGACTCTGCATTGCTGCTGTCCTTCAGCAAAGGGGAAGAGGTATCAGGTTTTAGCTGCAGGAGGGCTGATGGCTGTAGGGCTCATGCTCTGGATTTGGTGGCTGTGCAGCAAGATGTTATCCCTTTGCCAAAGGGCGGTGGGAACATAGCTGCCAGCACTTCTGCAACATGACTTACATATTGGTTTCTGCCAGTTCCTGGCCTATTGAGAACTTGTGTTACTTCATCCTCCGTGGCCGTCTGTTCCTTTTCTGTTTGAACTAGAGTGCCAACCAATGCCTACACAATTTGCCTCATCTTAAGCTCCAGAATCTTGAAATATATAATGAGGAAATGTTGACCCAAACAGGGCATTAGTTATTAATAGTCAACCATCCTTTCCCTAGTCTTCACTCCCACTATTATTGGTGGTAGTAGAATTGGGAATTAAGGCGTTCAAAATATTATGGGGACTTCAGGGCCCAGGGGATAATGTATGTAAGATGATTTTTACTCTATGAAAAAAAAATGTTTTATTTACTAAAGAGTATAAATAAATATTAACAGTTATTTTATAAAAATGTTGTTCACTATTCTTCATCTGCTGGCAATTTTTCAAAATCTTCCTCTTTCATATTGATAGGATGCTTATAATTTATTTTGCTTCCTTCTACAATGTAAAAGTCTGTGTTGTTTCTAATTCCACATCAAAATATTTCAAGACTTCTCAGTTATTACTACATGGCAGTATTAATATCTGTATCCTGGATCTTACCTGTTAGGACCAACCTTTGGAGGGGCGGGTCGGGGGACCTGTTTTCTGGAAGAAAGTGTAGTTTGGATGCTTGAGGTACAAAGAGTTCTGGATAATACTTATTTAAAATACTTGCATATTCCAAATAGTTACTTTGCAAGCCCTCTTCAAGGGACAGGGA
The DNA here is from genome assembly GCF_036562045.2 of Rhinolophus sinicus. Taxonomy (NCBI): domain Eukaryota; kingdom Metazoa; phylum Chordata; class Mammalia; order Chiroptera; family Rhinolophidae; genus Rhinolophus; species Rhinolophus sinicus. The sequence continues at coordinate 13,709,155 of NC_133754.1, read as the reverse complement.
TATTCTATTTCAACATTGCTTAGATAGCCTGTGTGGCCAGGTGCTATCATTCCTTGGATCCATGGCATCACATTTTTCACCAAGAGCAAAAGTGCACATCCCGACCCAATTTTTCTCACATTTAGTTTTTTTCAGTTTAATTGCAATAACATCTTTTCTTCCACCATCCACTTTATCTCATAGTTCTTTCATCCTCCAGTTAGTTCTCTCATAAAAATATTCCCAAGAGAATTATAAGTGACCTTTAATGGACTCTGGTATAATTGTGTGTGTGTATGTGTGTGTGTGTGTGTGTGTGTGTGTACAAGTCTATGTCTAAGTCTATGCCTATGTTTATTTCTATGGATATAGTATACAGTGGCGTTCTAGTATAAACTTCTGATTCTTTTTCACTAAAGAGAATACTGAGTGGAGCTAAGCCGATACTTTCAGTATGTTTTAGCCTAGACTCATTCTTTTCATGTTATAAACATCAAATGCTCTCTCTCTGTTTATGCCACATTACGCTTGCACTACCACTGTCTACGAGAAATATCACTTCCTTGTTTCACTATTTGCAAGAAATGTTTGGTTGTCACTTATGCATTCACTCAAAGGTCACTAAAAACAAATTTGATAAAGGTCACAATGTTTCATTGTTCTTCCTTTTAAAGTGTTGATTTGGATACTAATGTGAAGTTTTTGTTATAATCCATAGAACAAGACAATTATTTGCACCATGAGCCAGTAAAAAATTGAATTATGTATAAATTAACTTCATTTATTTAATCAATAAGAACTTATTTAGAAATCACTCATTCTTATTTGGAGCAAAAATGTGGTTAAAAAAAAAGCAGTGACATTTAAAAAAATCTGTATTTTATGGACCTCAAGGGTCCAAATGTGAGAATTTTTCCCATGATGACAACATCAATGTTTGAATAACTTGCTATCCATCAAAAGCTCATAAACTGAGGACCATATAATAAGGAAGAGTTTTTGGAAAGACTTTAGAGAGTCTGTGAATCCACTGAACCTATATAATATACTTTTCCTTTTATGGGAGAGGGGTCACAGCTTTCATTATATTTTTCTATGAGTTCATATAAAAAAAGTTAAGAACCTATAATATAATATAAAATATGAGCTTAAGAATGCCTTAAAAATTCCCCTAAATATCTTTCATTAGTTAATTTTATCAAGCATATCTGAAACTTTGGTTGAAATCTTAGAGAATCTTAATACACAAAACAAAAAGATGTAATTTCCTTATATGTTTTCTCCCTTTCCCTTCAGTGATTATTCTGATGGTGAAGGAAAGAGCGGGGATTGCATATTTGGTTAAAACATCAATGCTGTCATCTAAATGCATGGTTTTCTAGCCAGCTGACTTTGTTTTCTGCCTTTGTAGCTTCTGTCCTTGTGTAACAGTAATCATGGCATTATTCCTCACTTTTAATTGGGAAGAATATTTACTACTTGAGGCCTGAGAAACAGATCACTCATGGGGAACAAGACAGATTTCACACTTCCTATGCAGATACCTGTGCTTCCAAGTTTCAATGGTTCAAAATGTTATTTTTAGACACATTTCTATGCATCGCCTGTGTAAGCTATAGTTATACTATTGTTTCTATAACTTTCTGTTTTTATTACTATATTCAATATGGTATTACAAACATACCCCCCAAGTGATTATAAAGGGAATTAAAACATGGTGATCATTTACTATGGTTTAAACAATGAGTTAGATATTTTACATAGACCATCTCATTCTCTATTTCTAATAATCCTCTAGTGTAGATATTATTTCCCTAATTTTACAAATGGAACAACAGATCCAGAGAGAGAAAGCTGTCTTGTGTGACATTTCTGAACATTTGAAATATTTGAAAACTAAATTGAGTTGGGCTTTTTCATTAATTTTTTTGTGAACATAATCTCATTAAACATGAAAGCCAGCAAAAAACATATTCACTGAACCCTCTTTATATTTTCCAGAATTAGTAATTAACTGAAATTTAATATGTAATAATATAATCTTGAAGGAATAAGAATCTTTATGGGTGCTGGTTTAGTTTGAATTCAATCATTAGTTATTCTAAAGTATAAGATCACCAGTTAACGCTGTTTTCTCTTTTTCCCCCAATTTTTGTCTTGCATTTCAAAGTGTTGCAATGGTGCTACTGAAATTTATTTCTTTTCTCTGTGTGCTAATGCTGTCTATGGTTTGCAATGAATTCACATGCTTTCTTTATCCTATTAGGAGGAGAATAGCAATTGTTTCACAGAGTAGGTGAGGGAAAAGGTATTACAGGAAGAGACACGTGAGGAATGAAGCTGTGAATGACATTCTGCCTTTGCTTTGGGCAGTGTTGGTGTCATCAGAAAGAACAAGAGTAGCAGTGACTAATTTTACCTACTAGTTCAATTTCATTGCCTATCTCTTTGTTTGCTATTCTGTGACATCAATGAATTATACTTCTGCACCTTTTCCTGGGTAATTATAAAGTAAATGCAAGTTAGATTATGGGAGCTATTATAATCTTGTCAGTGTGTTTAGCTAAAGTCCTTTTATTTAATGCTTTTTTGGTGAAGTCTTTTCAAAGGACTGCATCTTTTAATTATTGTTGTTCTTCATTGACCGAATAATGGGAAAACACCAAAAAATTAGACAATTTGGAGAATAGTTAAAAAAATGAGATTAAAAAAACCAACAATTATCATAGAACTTTACTAGGTAATATCCTTTGGTAGTTTCACAATTATTTGCAATGTCTCTTCCTGTTGATGATGTAAAATTGGAGAAAGTTGTCTGTATTCAGATACCTACCATCAGTGCATTTGAGGAGTTCATACCAAAATTGATTGACGATTGTTACACACATAGTTTTAAAGAGCATCAAGTATATTTTTAAACTCAGCAGCACATACAGTACCATGGACTAAAAAGTTCCTCAGCTCAACAAATAATCCGTACTTATTAATATAATATATAGCAGCAAGCATTGTTACAGGTCCTGGGTAGGGAGAGGAACGTAGTCCCTACCTAAGAGGAATTTAAGGACACTAGAGACACAGAAGAAATCAGTTTAGGCTAACGTAGGGAGTGATCAAATAAAGTAATGGATTTCAAAAAGAGCTTCTCGCAGCCCTCTCTAAATTGTACAATATTGGTGCCTTGTTCTTCCTCCCGTTTGGCTTCAATCTAGGCAACGAGGTATCCGATGTCGATCTGCTTTATGTGCTGGGTTCTCATCATGTTTGTGTCAACTGAGTGAGATGTTGAAGCTAGAGTTTTAGGGATAAAATTACTAAATCACTGACTCTATTGGCAATAAGATGCTCAGATCTTACAAAAGAAAAGTCAGAATTTTCTTTTCTTTTTATAAAACTGCACCCTTTTGTGTATCTAGCCTTACCTATTGGTGCTTTTATTTTTATGAGACAAATCCCAAGGATGGATTGTTGGAATGGAATTCAAATCATCCATTTTGAATATTAGCAGATGTTACAGTTTCCAAAATTGCTGCAACAATATGTGAGAGTACCTCTCTCATTCGGATACTTTTCAGCATTAGGTGCTATCTTTTTAACTTAATTCGTATTTTCCTAACATCAGTAAAGACTGAGCATATTTTCATATGTTCATCACTTGAATTTGCTCTTCAGTGACTTGTCTACTCATATCCTTTAATTTGTGTCTTTCAGGTTGTTAAGCTTATTGTAACAATTTTTTGCAAAATCTCTTTATACATTACAGATATATAGTCTTTTATCTGTATTGCATTTTTCTAAACTGGCATATGTCTATCATCCTTAATAAATTTTTACATAAAAATGTTTTTATAGCATCTGAATTTTACTTCATGGTTTGGAAAGATCTGTAGGTTGTAAACAGAGTCTCCTGAATTTTCTCTTAAGATTTTTTTCACTGGGTCTAAGTAGTTTCCACTTTGTTTGCTCTTCTAAGTAGCAGTGTGTTCTAAAATAAATTACAGTGCATATCGGGGTGATCACTCCCAGCCATTAAAATGGCTAATTATTAAGCCAAAGAATCCCCTCCCCCCACAAAAAAAAAAAAAAAAAAGGAAACACTTTCAATCATAGCATTTTCTCAAATTAATGTATTTAAACATTTTTGAGCATCTGTTTTGATCAAGTCAATACTAGGAGACTCTCTAGTCATTGCATAAATAAAATACTCAAGAAATTTCATGACATAAAATTATCTCAATGGAAATGTGTTACTAGATTTTGAGAAAGACAAGAAATGGAGATACACGTTCCTTTTCTGTGCTCCCATAGTACTCCTTGAATTTATCTTATCACACTGTATCTGAAAAATTGTTCTATACTATGACTTCCCTCCTATAAAGAGCTAAGTTATAGTCTTATATTCTTTGTATCCTTAATGCCTAGAACAATATCTGAAACATAGTGGGAAGGGAGTAGATATTTGTTGACTAAGTTAATAAATGAATTAAAATGTAATAGATAACTTTATCTGACTGTGGCTCTTGAAGACAATAGTTATAAATTCTAAACAAATTAAGAACAGCAACAAGTATTTGAAGGCACTGGAGAGGGATTGAGATAGGCAGAAATCAGAGGGGAGCTGAGACTTGAGACAAGGAAATTATGTGAGTAATTTGAAATCATATAGCTTTTCATCTGGTGGTGGCTAGAACTAAAGCAGAAAGCTTCAGTCTTAATGGCTTCTAGTGGGAATTTGGGGCTTTCAGGGCAGCTGAAAAGTAAGAAGAAAAATGCTAGCAATGAGGAACCCATAGAAAGAACAGCCCCCAAATCTGTATATAACCTCCACCTAAATCCACTCAAACCCTCAAGGAACACTTTAATTTACTGGCAAAAAGCAACAGCAGGAAGGCTGAAAGAAATGGGCAAAGATTTTAGCAGTTGCCCACTGCAAGGGGAAGAGCATTTGAAGTTTGAGTACATTCAATTTAACTGACTGATAAGAAGGAAACAATATTTTTATAGTATAATACTAGAATGCACAGTCTCTTCAGTATCCGTATTATCACAATGTTCAGTATATATCTCAAACACCGATAGTCATGGGAAGGAATGATAAAATGTCACTCATACTCAAGAAAAAGAAGCAGTGAATAGAAACTGATCATGGGTGATCAAGATGTTGGAATTAGTAGGAAAGCATTTTCAAACATCTTATTCAAATATATTCAAGGACTTAAAGGAAAATATACTCATAATGATACATAGATAGGAAATTTCAGTAGAGAAATAAATATTATAAAAGGGAACTAAATGGAAAATCTAGAACTTACAAGTACAAAACTGATAATGGAAAATTCACGGGATAAATTTATTTATAAACTGGAGACAGCAGATGAGAAGATCATTGAAGCTGAAGATGGATCAAAATACAGTATCCAACCTGACACAGAAGAATTGTTAGAAAAAACAGCAAAAAATCAGTAATGGGATAAATGCCAGCAAATCTTCAACCACCTTGATCTTAATTATGCTTATTGTGAATGACATCCCAAATATTTGTAAAACACATATTTATTCAGTCTAAAAGGAACTTTCACCAAGATAGACCACATTTTGTGCCCTAAAAAAGTCTCCGCATATCTCAAAATATTCTAATCTCACACAGATGATATATTACCAAAAACAAAATATAAATCAATAAGATATTTGTGACTCTTTTAATCTTGGAGATTAAATAACAACATATAAATAACATATAAATAAAAAAATAAAGTAAATCATAAAAAATTGAAACTGAATGATAAAGAAAATGCAATATATCTCAATTTGTAGGGACTTACTAAAGACATATTTACAAGGAAATTTGTGGCATTTAATTTTAAAATGAATTTTCTAGTTTCAATTTCAAAAGCTAGAAACAGAAGAGAAAATTAAACTCAAAATAAGTAGAAAGAATAAAGTGGTAAGATCAAAATTAATGAAATCAATGATAATGGGAGTCCAAAATAATATGAACAATATGGAAACAATTTGATGTTTCTTACACAGTTAAAGATATGAGTATACATACCTTGAGACTTGGCAAATGCATTCCCAGGTACAGTCAGTTCAGCTATGATGCTTGTTTTAAAAATGCAAATTTGATTCAATGCTATTGATATATTAGGGAATAATTTGAGCATAATGCATTTATTTTACTTGTTTATGTGCAATTTTGTCTTCAAAAAACACTGAGTTCAGAAAACACTAAGTTCAGCTGAACTGAGCTGTGTAGAAATATGTAAATACATATGAGAAGATCTTAAACATCTGCCAGCTACTTCACAATTCATCAGTGTTTTATGAATCATACCAATCCACATCTGGTATTATAGCTTTTCCTTTTATTTCAAATAATCTTTCTTCTACCACTCAAAATAACTCTCAAGTTGCAACCCTTCGAATACCCACTTCTACAAGCCAAGTTCATCTTTTTCATGGTAAAATGCCATACTTATTGTTGTATTTGCATTCTTAAGATTAAAATGCATTTAAAACAGTATAACTGTTTTTGTAAGTTTTTTCTTTTCGTTTGTTTCACTGACAAAGGTTTTGAGTGTTATGCTCTTTACCTCATTTTCCCCATAAGCCCTTTGTTTTTTTAATGAACAATTTTTCATAGCATAGGGGAGGGGGATTATAGGGGGAAAGGACTAAGGAAGTTTTTGGAATGGTGGACATGTTCTGTATCTTATGAGAGTATTGCAGATATATGGGAGTTTATATGTCAAGACTCATTAAGTTATACATTTAAGATACATACAAGATACATGCATTTTTCTGAATGTATGTTTTATACCCCACTCCCAAATAAAACAAGGACTTTAATAAATTTTGAGCCCTAGGTTTTCAGATTTGTTTTATGCAGGGTATAGATTAGTAATACTGAAACTGCATTCTATGTATTAAGGAATGAGAAAATGAGTAATTGTTTTGAAAATAATTGAATCAAGTTCCTCAATGAGGAAGGAGTTACAAAGATGAAAATGTGAAAGATAAGAATGGACCTTGTGGTTTTGGATTGGATTTGGATTTATCAGTATGAACTACATATACTATACATATACACACATTACATATACCTACATCTGTATATCTAAATCTATATATCTATATCTACATTTATCTATATCTCTACATCTATACCTATATCTACATATAGATACATAGATATAAATTGTTGAGAAATATTATAGACTTATGTACCTAAGTATGACTTACAGAGTCCTAGCACTGTCGGTTGGGATCGCCTAGAAGTAATAACGATAACTAAGAGCTCACCTAATGACCAGATCTCAATTTCAAAATGCCGTTCACCAGTAGAAAGTGTCAGGGATCCTTCATGAATAGGTTGATTCCAGGGCTAGCATAGGGCAAATACAAGTTAATTCTGGAACATTATCTTGCACAGGAAAGAAAAATGGTAACATGAAAGGGACACTGGAGTAAACCCCAAAGGTTCTTATTAAACAAATATGGGAAATTGTGTATCAAAATCAGGATAGCAATGGGAGTATCAATGATGATAATGATTTAAATAATCAAATCACAAATAAATAAAAAATAATATCAGTAATGGCAATGAATAAAATAGGAATATGTGAGCCCATATTAATATAGTAAATAAATGAATGAAAAACATGATTTAAGTGGAAAGGGAAAGCTATTCTTTACATAAGAAACCAACTAATAGTTATGAGAAAAAAATGGAGTTAGGAAATGAATGAATGCTGACAATAGAGGGTGAAAAGTTAAGAAGGAATAGGATATTTTTTTTCTCAAAGCATAGTCCACACTCTAATTGCTTATTGATTACAAAAGGAAAACTATTAAAGTTATAGTAGAAAAAGCTTGTGGACAACATCTTAACCAGGCAATCAAAGTTAATATCACTAGTACTGGGGAAAAACTAGCTTCAGGTACCTCCCAACACAGTGCGCTGTGGTACTTCTTTTAGGAATGCATGACCTGAATCTAGACTTGAGGAGACATCACCTAAAAACAAATTGAGAGATATTCTGTAAAGTTACTGGCCTGCATGCCTTAAAAATACCAAAGTAGAGAAAGACAAAAGCCACGGAATTCTTCTAATTTAAAGACTGAGGAGATATGTCAGCTAAATGACCTGAATTGGGTCACTGACAAATTTGATTACACACCATGGTTTAGAGAATAGTAATGCCCTGATTTTAGTAATTGTACTGTGGTTATGTAGGAGAGTGTCTTGCTTTTGGAAAAATACGTGTTGAAATATTTAGGAATAAAAAGGCAGGATACCGCCAATGAACTCTCAAATGGCACAGGAAAAGTGTGTGTGTGTGCGTGTGAGTGTGTGCGTGTGTGTTAGAGAGAATAATAACTCTTCTGAGGTAGGTGTTAAAATCCAAGAAGTGGGTAAACTGCAGAGTTGTTGAATCTAAGTAAAAGCTCTATGAGCTTTCTTTGTCCTAGTCAACAGAATTTCCGTAAGTTTGAAATTGTATCAAAATTCAAAATTACAAAAATAAAACCAGGGACAACAGACATAAAAATAAATGTATTAATTTATTTCATAAAGCCAGAAGCCAATGAGTTTCAAATAACAAGTATTTGCTTAAAAATTGAGCATAATATGTAGTAGCAAGTAAAATCAAATGAACAATGAAAGAGTTGGAAGTGCTTTTCTGGATGGCTGTGAAATTTAGTGACGGTGCTATATTAAAGAGCCCTTTTATTTCCCAATTGTGATTTATCTCTTTTGAATAAAATAATTTGTTTTTCAATAGTTTTTTAAATTAATTTTTTACTCAAAATGCAATCTCATTCTTGATTAAATTGAATAACAGGGAATATAAACCTAAAATCCAGCTTATAAGGGTTGTCTGATGCTGGCAGATGTTTTTGATTCCATGTCTGCATTTTAACTGCAGCTTGGTTTGGTTTGGATCATAGACTCTCACGGTTAAAAGGGACCTTAAAGGTTATCTTGTTACCGTGCTTAAATTTCCTGTTCCCCTTTTTGCCAAGAAAAAAAAAAGTTAATATTTCTCCAAGTATATTATTTTAAAAAGTAAAAGTATGTTTAGATTAATGAGAAGAACGTTCTGTTTTTATTAAACACAACCTCTTTCCCCCCTAGGAAAAGTTAATAAAATCTGCTCCTTTAAAAAAGTATATCCCACTTCCCTAAGAAAATGAAAATATATCAGTGGGGAGATAACTTAGGTGAACATTTACAAGAGTCACTATAACATTGCATTATGACTATCATGAATTTTTGCTTCGATAGTCTACCCTGGACATACTTTCTCTTTGTTTTATATTTAAAGTAAATTTGCACATAATTATGTCTTGGTCTAGTTTTTTATCCCAAGGCAATTGTGTTGGATTTAAATTTAACATCATACCTACTTCATAACATTATTTTGTTATGGAGACTGGGTTGTTTGGGTTAGTTGTTCCTGGGATATTTAAAATCTTCAGTCTTCCGCTGTTTGTCAGCTTGAGAGCCTAAATTGTTTGGAAAATGTTCATCAGAAATTAAAAATGGGAAGGTTTGGGCGTCACATTCCTATTGAAGTTATTACAACATCTGTATGCTATAATATATCACGATTCTTCCTTATTTCTTTCTCTTTGGACTTAAGACTGCCAAATCCAAATTTTCACTATTATATTTTAAAATAGTAAAAGTAGCTAAGGAGTTCAAGACCCTTTTCCTCCTTTAATAGCATACAAACTCCTTCCCTGATATTTTAATGCTGAAGATGTGCCAATGTGTTCACTTACATTTCAGGCCTGGGGTATTTTTGTCAAGCACATGAGCTTAGCTTTGGTATTTCTGGACTTGAGATTCTCCATCTTTTTTTTGAGATGTTGTCACTATTTCAAATTTTCCAGTTTCTTTGTTTTCCTAAGAAAGGGACTAAAAATCATTCACCTTCAAATATAATTAATAATTATTTAAAATGCTATACACTCTAGGGCTTTATACATTTTCATGAGATCAAAAGTTGGTAACAATGATTAACCTCTTCCTTCTGAACTTATAGACTATTGTTGACTCTGCTTTTGCAAAAAAATAAAATTGTATAATCAAGTTAATTAACAATTCATTAAAGTAGTATTTGGAGATGAATTACTTAGGTCTTAGTCAGACAATCCCTTCAAAATATCTTTTGATTTTTAAACACAGAATACATGAAAATACTTTTTTGAAAGATCCAAACATTTCAGAAATAGATGGAATAAAATATAAAACTCAGTTTTATTCAAATCCCCCTACTCTTCTCTTCCCCATGGATAATTTGACATTCAAATTCGAGTACATTTTCAATGTAGTGACTTGCCAGAATTCTTTTACATATGGAATTATTTTTAAAATATGAATTGGAACGTACTTTCCATATTGCTCTGCAACTTGCCTTTTCATATAAAAATACGTCTTGGAGATCTGTCCATGTCATTAAAGTTGCAGAGTATTCCATATTAGGGATGTACATAAATCTTTTTAACAACTTTACTGAGGCAGGTGTTAAACTCCAACAATCAAAGACCACTAGAAATACATCTGTAGTCAAAAAACTATATTAAGTTTACTGAACTTGCTGCAGCTTTGGAAAAAGCACCTTAGAGCATCTATAGGTCATTTTGAAATGAAAAAAATAGACATTTTTTTTGGATGTTTATTTTTTGAAAATTAGAGGAAGTAGCTGTGTTTCAGATTTGGAAAGTCAGATCTTTTTAAGTTCAAATTTTTGTATCTTTTCTAATGATCATACATACAGTACCCTGGTTTTAGAATATAGAATATATATTCATATATAAACACATATATAAGGTGATCCAATTAAGCTCGTGAACTAATCCTAGAAAAAGTGCTACATACCTCATTGCTGAATATCACTACAGTCACCTTTGAAGTACTTCCCTTGGGAAGCTATGCACCGATGCCAGTGCCTAGTCCACCCATCAAAGCAATTTTGGAACTCTTTTCCTGGAGTGGCCATTAGAACTGTCATTGTATTATCCTTGAGGTCCTGAATGTCATCAAAATGTCTTCCTTTCAATATTTCCTTTATCTTCGGGTAAACAAAGAAATCATTGAGGGCCAGATCAGGTGAGTAGAGAGGGTGTTTCAATACAGTTATTTGTTTACTGGCTAAATACTCCCTCACAGACAGTGCTGTGTGAACTGGTGCATTGTAATGATGCAAAGCCATGCATTGTTCCTGGAAAGTTCAGGTTATTTTTGTCTAACTTTTTCACTCAAGCTTTTCAGCACTTCCAAATAGTAAACTTGGTTAACTGTTTGTCCAGTTGGTACAAATTCATAATGAATAAGCCCTCTGATATCAGAAAAGGTTAGCAACATCCTTTTGATGCTTGATTTGGACTGACAGAACATTTTTGGTTGTGGACAATTGGCTGACTTCCATTGTGCACTTTGACATTTTGTTTTAGGGTCATATTGGTACACCCACGTTTCATCACCAGTTATAAAATGGCCCAAAGCATCGTCTTGCCTCTCCAAAAGGTCTTGGCAAACTTCACCTCTCTTTTGCTTTTGTTCATCTGTGTGCTCTTTTGGGAACATTTTTGCACACACCTTTCTGATGCCAAGATTTTCAGTTAAGATTTTCCTAAGTGTTTCTCTATCGATGTTTACTTGGTCTGGTATGTTTCTCACAATCAGTCAATGATTTTGATGCATGATTCGACACATTTTTGCAATGTTTTCGTTGGTTCTGCTCATTACTGGCTGCCCGCCCTGACCTCTCTTCATCAGTGACGAGTTCTCTCCCCTCAGAAAAATATTTAACCATTTGTACACTACCGTTTTCTTCATGACATTGTCCCCATAAACTTGGACTTACATGTCCCTGATTTCACTTCCACTCATCCCAAGTTTAACAGGAAATTTAATGTTTGTTCATTGCTGTAATTCAAGCTCAGACATTCTGGCGACGGCACACAAAAACATGCAACAACAATAACGAACGCCACTAAGTAAGACACCGCCACACATCAACACGAACACATCTGTGAGACACTGATATACCAAGGTTATGAAACATTACTGAGCTGTTTGTACACTGCTGCCAATGTAAGCACATGGTGGCAAATTTGCAAACTTAATTGTCAGACCTCGTGTGTGTGTGTGTGTGTGTGTGTGTGTGTGTGCACGCATGCGCGCATGTATGTATACATACAGAGGGTGCAAAAAAAAGTATACAAATTTTAAGAAAGGAAAACTATATTAAAATTGTTATACTCAGTGTATACCGATAACACAAGATAAATACAAGTCACGTTTGACTTCTGCAATTACAAGAGGTGCTCAAAGTGGTTACCATCAGCGTCCAGAGACTTCTGATTACGGTGAACTACTGCTTGAGTAACGTTGACCAAAGTGTCCACTTGTATACATTTTTTTGGCACTCCTGATAGATAGATAGATGATAGATAGATAGATAGATAGATAGATAGATAGATAGATAGATAGGTGATAGGTAGATAGATAGTATATCCATCTATCTACATCTCTATCTATATCATCTATATCTATATATCTATAACCTCATTATATTATTAATTCTTCTATGACCTTTTTGTCTACTTGATTATTATACTTCATTTTTACTTCATTTTTTTTCCTCCTATAGGTGACTTGCTTATTTAATATATTAAATCTTCTAATAGCACCAAGCTGTGTCATAATGCTGATTGTTGGGCATACATACTTCCAAGAGACCCTATCCTCTTGGACATGCACATTAAATATTCCTTTTACTTCAGAAAACATTTTTTATCTTTACCTTTGAAAATGTTTTCTGGTCCAATTTTTCTAATCATTCTAATTTCCAGTTCACAGATTATTTGTGAATCTATTTATGCTTTTGTGAGTTTGTGAGCTTTTTAAATCTATCCGACCTGATTGTACATAGTGAAAGTTAGGTCCCTTCTTTTTTAATAAGCATACTGATAGTTTATTTTTCAAGTTTCACTACTCTTTTTATAACTGCTGTTAAACTAGTGAGTTATGGCACTGATAATCCCCATTTTAATAGGAATAATAGGGTCACTCATTTCTTTTCGGTTCTATTGTTTCCCTTATAGATTTCCATAGGTAACTTTTTTTCTGGTCTTATTCATTTTCCCTTCATTTTAAAATAAGAAATTGGTGTTGCCTTTTTCCCCCTTTATATATTTGTTTTTCTCCTTTAATCAGCTAATGTCAAAATTTTTTGTTAATAGATTTCCTAGTACAACTTTCCATATACTCTGGGTTAACTCTATGGGTTATAGTGTATTAGTCTTTAAATACACTCACATTTAATTTGTTAATATTTTATTTTGGTTTCTAAATGTGATTAGTCTATTGTTATCTTTTTAGGTGTATATTTAACCACATTTGGAATCTGATTTATGTCAGCCCCTTATGATGAGCTTGAAATCTTTCCATCTCTTTTTCTGTTCAGAATGTATTCACCGACATGGGAATTAGCTGTTCAGTTTAAGTTCAGTAAAATAAAGCACAGACCCTTTCAGTTTCTTAAATGGTTTCACAACAATTCAGGTTTTTACTCTTTCTGACGTTAATGATAGTGATTTGTCCCTCTTTCTTTTTGAAGTCCAGAAGTTTCACCAGCATGTGGCTCAGCATTGATGATCGCAGATCAGCTTCTTCTGAGACATGATTTAATGTTCCAGTCTATATATTCAGGCCATCTTTTATTTCTGGAAATTTTTAAAATAATATTTAAAAAGGTGATTTTTAAAAGTATTTTAAAATACTGTCAAATTTCACATATTCCCTGTTCTTCCTCAGTTAATACATCCTCTGGAGTCTTTGTTTATTTTATTAGCACTCCTTTCCCAAGTCCTCACTGTGACCCCAACTGTGTCTTTATTACTGTGTTTTTCAGGGTCTTATATTAATTTTTGCTCCAAAAGATGCATTAGAGCTGATTGTCTGGCTAGGTCTTATTTTCAGGGAAACACAGTATCAACAGAAATGTATTACCTCACAGTTCTGGAAGCTAGATGTCATGCTGAGAGCAGGGTAGAATCTTTCCGTGCCTCTTGCTAGCTTCTGTTGGTGGTGGGCGATTGTCGGCAATCCTTGGCTTGCATCTGTATCAGTCCAATTTCTGCTTCTTTCTTCACATGGAGTTCTTCCTGTGTGTCTTCTCATCAGCCTCCCTCTTTGTTGTCTGACTCAGTGTCCAAAAGCCCCCTTTTTACCACTATATCACTCATTTTACATCAGGGCCCACCTTGACCTCATATTTAACTTGATTACCCTTGAAAGACCCCAGCCAAATAAGGACACATTTTGAGGTATACTGGGTGTTAGATCTTCAACATGTCTTTTTTTGGGGAACACAATTCAACACATAACACATGGCACAGTTGATCTTTAAAACAGGAGATTAGCCAAATGGACCTAACTTCCTCTGTCTGGTGGCAAAAGAGGAAGTCAGAGATTTGAAGCAAGGGTGGGATTTGATGTGATTTGCTGGCTTGAAAATGAAGGGAACCATTAGTCAAGGAATGTGAGCAGCCTCTAGGAGCTCAGGGTGCACCCTGGATGGCAGCCAGCAAGAATTAGGATCTCAGAATGACAGCTGTAAGAAGATGAGTTCTGCCAACAACTTGGAAAGGGAATTCCTCCCCCGAGACTTTAGGTAAGAGCCTAGCCCACTCAACATCTTGATTTCAGCTCTGTACAGAGTACCTAGCTGAGTTCACGCAGACTTCTGACTATGACATAATAAGCAAATATTTTCTAAGTCACTAAGTTTTTGGTGACTTTTTAGTACAGCAATAGAAAACTAATACAGTGAGGTACAGAATGCTATAAGCTCCTCTCGAGAGTTGATGCCAAGAGAGCCACTATTGACATCCAGAACCTACTTTTCTTTTTCTTTCTTTCTTTCTTTCTTTCTTTCTTTCTTTCTTTCTTTCTTTCTTTCTTTCTTTCTTTCTTTCTTTCTTTCTTTCTTTCTCTGTCTCTCTCTCTCTCTCTCTCTCAATTAAAATTTATTGGTGTGATAATGGTTATTAAAATTATGTAGGTTTCCAGTGTACAATTCTGTGATACATCATCTATATATCACATTGTGTGCTCACCACCCAGAGTCAGTTCTCCTTCCATCACCATATATTTGACCCCATTTAGCCTCATTTACCACTTCCCTCCCTCCTTACCCTTTGGTAACCACTAAACTATTGTCTGTGTCTATGAGTTTTTGTTTCTTTATTTGTTTTTCTTGTTCCTTTGTTGCTCTCAGTGTTATATCCCACATATTAGTGAAATCATATTTTTTCTTTGTGACTTATTTCGCTTAGTATAATAATCTCAAGATCCATGCGTGTTGTTGCAAATGGCACTGTTTCAAAATACACCAATTGATCAATGTGATACACCACATAAACAAAATAGAGGACAAAGAACATATGGTTATATCAGCAGATGCAGAAAAAGCATTTGACAGATACAACATCCATTTATGATTAAAACACTTAATAAAATGGGTATAGAAAGAAAATACCTTACCATAATAAAAGCCATATACTTTCTTTCATTTTAAAAATTTATTTTACTGGTTAAGAACACTTAATATGAGATCAACCCTCATAATTAATATTGAAGTGTACAATAGTTCATTGTTGACCATAGGTACAGCATCCTGCAGCAGCTCTTGCATAACTCAAACTTTACGCCCCTTGTATAGTAACTCCCCATTTCTTCCTCTCCCCAGATCCTGGCAACCACCATTCCATTCTTTGATTTTGCGAATTTGAATATTTTAGATACCACATACAAGTGGAATCATATAGTATTGGTCTAAGTACTGGCTTGTTTCACTTAATATAATGTCTTCAAGTTTCATCCATGTTTTCTTATAATGCAGAATTTTCTTCTTTTTAAAGGCTGAATGATATTCCATTATACATTTATCTGTAGATGGGCATTTAGGTTGTTTTCACTTTTTGGCTACTGTGAATAGTGCTGCAACGAACAGGGGAATGCTAGTATTCCTTTGAGATTCTGATTTCAGTTATTTTGGGTAAATACCCAGACATGAGATGGCTGGATCATATGGTAGTTCTATTTTTAATCTTTTGAGAAACCTGTACTCTTTTCCAAAGCATCTGCACTATTTTGCATTTCCACCTACAGTGTGCAAGGGTTCCACATTTCTCCACATCCTCACCACACATTACCTTTTGGTGTTTTGTTTGTTTGTTTGTTTGTTTGTTTGATAATAGTCACCCTGACTATTGTGAAGTGATATCTCCTTGTTGTGTGACTTGCATTTCTGCGATATTGAACATCTTTTGTACGCTTGTTGGGCATTTGTATATCTCCTTTGGAGATGTCTCTTCAAGTCTTTTGTCCATTTTCAAATTGAGTTATTTGACTTTTTGCTATTGAGTTGTAGGAGTTCTTGAAACATTTTGGGTATTTCAACCCTTTATCAGATATATGGTTTGTGAATATTTTCTCCAACTTCATAGACTGACTCAACTTTTCATATATGGCCTTTTCTATGTTGAGGTGCATTTCTTCTATACCTAAATATTGAGAGTTTTTATCATTAACAGGTGTTAAAGTTTGTCAAATGCTTTTTGTGCATCTATTGAGATGATGATGTAATTTTTATCTTCTGTTAATATCAGGTAACACATTGATTTTCAGATGTTGAACCATCCTTGTATCCCAAGAATAGATCCCACTTGGTCAAGATATATGATCCTTTTAATGTACTGTTGGATTTGGTTTGCTAGAATTTTAATGAGGATTTTTACATCTATATAGTGTAATGGCTATTGGCCTGTAGTTTTCTTGTTATGTCTTTGCTTTGGAATGAAAGTAATGCTAACCTCATAAAATGCATTGAGAAGTGTTCTATCCTCTTTCATTTTTTTGGAACATTTGGAGAAGGATTAACATTAATTCGTCTTTAAATGTTTGGTAGAATTCACAGTAAAGCCAGTTGTTCCTGGGCTTATCATAATAGTTATAGGTCTGTTCAGACTTTCTATTTCTGAATTACTTAGCCTTGGTAGGTTGTATGTTTTTAGGAATTTATCCACTTCTTCTAGGTTATTCAGTTTGTTGGTGAATAATTATTTATATTATTCTCTTATGGACCCTTTTATTTTTATGGCATCAGTTTTAATGTCACCTCTTTGATTTCTGAATTTATTTATTTCAGTTTCTCTCTTTTTTTCCCTTAATATCTTTAACTAAGATTTTGGCTATTTTGTTTAAAATCCAACTCTTAATTTTATTGAATTTGTATTATGTTTCTGTTTTGTTTATTTCAGGTCTAATCCTTTCTTATCCTAACTTTGGGCTTACTCTATTATTCTTTAACTAGCTACTTGAGATGTGAAATTTGCTTGTTTAATTCTTATTTTTTAAATAGGGATTTATTTTAATAAGGTTCTGTCTCAGTACTTACTGCTTTTGCTAAGTCCCTTAACTTTTAGTTTGTTTTCATTTTTATTTGTCTTGAGATATTTTCTAATTTCTTTTTCTACTTCTTCTTTTACCCAGTGGTTGTTCAAAGGTGTGTTGTTTAATTTTCACATATGTATGAATTTTCCCATTTTCTTTCTGTATTGATTTCTAATTTCACTCCATTGTGTGCAATAAAGATATTGATATAATTTCAGTCTTTTTAAATTTGTTGAGATTTGTTTTGACTTAACATGTGACCTGTCTTTGAGAAAGTTCCATATATGCTTAAGAACATGTATTTTACTGCTGTTGGGTGTAATGTTTTATATATGTGTGTAAGTCCAATTGGTCTATATTGTTCAAGTTTTCTGTTTCCTTGTTGATCAATGTATAGATATTCTATCCATTATTGAAAGTGGGGTATTGAAGATTTCTGTTCTTATTGTATTGTTGTGTATTTCTTTCTTCAACTCTGTCAATGTTTGCTTTATATATTTAGGTACTCTGATGGTGGATGAATATGTATTTACTATGGTTGTATCGTTCTGGTGGATTTATCCTTTCATAGTTATATAATGTCCTTCATTGTCTCTTGACACAATTTGACTTAAAGTCTATTTTGTCTGATGTATGTATAACTATCTGTTTTCTGTTTTGCATTTGTATGCAAATTGCATTTGTATGCAATTCTCATTTGGTTACCATTTGCATGTAATATCTTTTTCCATCCCTTTACTTTTAAAATATTGTGTTCGTAAGTCTGAAGTAAGTTTTTTGTGTACAACATACAGTTGGGTGTTATTAATATTTAATTCATTTAGGCACTCCATGCCTTTTAATTGGGGAGTTAAATCCATTTAGATTTAAAGTAATTATTGATAGAAAAACATTTACTATTACCATCATGTTGTTTTCTGTTAGTCTCATAGTTCTTTTATCTTTACCTGTCTTGCTGCTTTCTGTTGTGTTTTGTTGATTTTTAAAAAAATAATGCACTTTGATTATTTTCTCTTTTTCTTTCATGTAACTTTTATATTTATTTTGTTAGAGTATGTTGTTAACTTTGGGCTTACATAAAATATAATCAAAACAATCTATTTTAGACTGAAAACAACTAAATTCAATTGCACACAAAAACTCTACTCTTGAAGTTCTTCCCCCTCAGCTTTATCTTACTGCTGTCAGAATTTACATCTATTCATATTGTGTATCTTTTAATATATATTTAGTTACATTTATTTTTAATACTTTTGTTGTTTAACTTTTATACTATAATTAAAAATTATTTACCCACCACCATTACACTAATACAGTATTATTTCTTTGTCTATAGATTTACCTTTACCTACAAGTTTTATATTTTCTTATGCTCTCATGTTGCTGTTTAGCGCTCTTTTGCTTCAACTTGAAGGACTCCATCTAGCATTTCTCGTAAGATTGATCTAGTGTTGATGAACTCTCTCAGCTTTTGTTTTTCTGGGAAAGTCTTTATATTTGAAGAAGAGTTTTACCAAGTATAGTATTCTTGGCCGTGTGTGTGTGTGTGTGTGTGTGTGTGTGTGTGTGTGTTTTCTTTTAGCACTTTGTATATATCATTCCATTTTTTTCTGACCTGCAATTGACAAGTTGCTCTTTTATTTCTGGTTTCAAAATTCCCTCTTTGTCTTTGACTTTTGATAATGACTAGAATGTGTCTTGGAGTGGATTTCTTTTGATTCATCAAAATTTAAGTCCTTTAAGCTTCTTGTATCTGGATGTTCATTTCCTTCCCCAGATTTGGGAATTTTTTAGCCTATTTCTTTGAACTGCCTTTCTTTCTGATTCTTTCTGTTTCTTTTTTCCTTCTAAGACTTTCATGATACATACATTTGTCTGTTTAATGGTGTCCCATTAGTTCCTTTATTCTTTCTTTTAAATGTATACTCCTTTGAATTATTTCCAATGACCTATCATTATGTTCGCCAGTCCTTTCTTCTGCTTGATTTAGCCTTTGTTGAACTGTCTGGTAAAATTTTCAATTCATTTATTTTGTTCCTCAGCTTTGAGATTACTGTTTGATTCTTTTTAATATTTTCTATCTCTGTTGAAATTCTCACTTTGTTAATCAATTATTCTCTTGACTTCAGTGAGCATCTTTATGCCAGTTATTTGGAATTCTCCGCCAGGTAAATCATATAACTTCATTTCAGTTTCCTGAGATTTACTTTTTCTTTAGTTTGCAACATCTTCACCGGATTCTTCATTTTCCTTGACTCTGTGTCTGCACATTAGACAAAGCAGGCACCTCTCCCAATCTTTACAGACTGGCCTTGTGGGAGAAGTCTTCCACTAATAAGCTCATCCAGAGATTCTGGAGGCTTCTACCAACCTTTTCCCTCCGAGGGAGGAGCAAGCAGTTATGGTTTTTGTCTGCCCATTCTATGCTGAGCTGTGGTTGGGGTGGAAACTATGGCATCTCCCCATCTGCCATTTTTGTTCTCTTCTAGGAAACTAGACTACGCTAGACATGTCAGACCTCCAAAACAGATACTAGTTCTTTGGGCAGCCCCATAGAAGTTAGGGTGTTGGATGCATGGATCAACTCTTTCCCTCCTCGATGGGAATCTGAGAGCTGGGCTTTTTTGTTAAGTTGCCCTGGGCTGGGCAGTGGCAGGATCGTTGGTGCCTATGAGTCCATGCCACTGTCTCCATTCTCCCTCAAGTGGCTAGATTGTACCTTTCTGTTCCAGAGATCCAAAACGAGCAAGACAAAAGCCAGCTTTCTGAGGGGAGCCCTGGTGGTAGGTAAATAATTTTTAAGAAAAGTCAGTCATCTGGGGAGGCCCCTCAGAAAAGTTGGCCATTGGTTGTACGAACCAACCCCTTCCCTCTCCTGGGAGAAGCTGAGAGTTTGTTACTGTGCCAGGGTAGAGATTCTGGTGCAACGGTGTCCCAAATCTCCCTAACAGCTGCAGTGAGTCTGGTTTCACATTCACCTAGCATGCAGGAGCCTGTCAGTTTCTGGATGTCTCACTATGGGAATGTGGCCATAAATTGTTGCTGAGTTGATGTGTTTGTGTTAGGAATGAGGATACAGGTCTCCCTGCTCCACAGTCTTGCTTCGCTTTGCCTTTCTCTTCTGTAGTGCTCCTGGCGAGATCTTCATTTCTATCACAGTGGATTTTACCTTTTAATTATTTTCTAATCTCTACTAACTCACATTTTCACTTGTTTGTTTGCTTTATTTCTGTTGTTTTACTGTATCTTCTCTAAATTTTTTTATCTGCTTTGAGCTATTCTTTTTTAAAAGGTGATTTGTTCATTAAAATATTTGTTGTGCTGTTTTTGATCATCACTTTTATCTCTTCTATGGCAGTATTATTTTTTTTTTCATGTTATTCGTCTGAAATTTGTTTTTCTTGTACCACTTATAGTTTTCTCTTGTGCTATAACTCTATAGTTCCTGTGCTGCTTGTATTTAAATTTTTCTGCATATTGTATTGAAGTAAATTATTGGATGGGTATTTGCAGGCGGATCACGCAGGGGTCAGGGTAGAGCCATGTTTCACTGCTACCAGGTGTTTGTTATGGTTCATAGTGAGGTGTTCTTGTAGCAGGGTCAGGGTGTGGACATTCTTTTGGCTCTTAGTTTTCGGCTGTTTCACAGACATCAGAAGCTGTAGGGTCTGCCAACAATGAATATCTCCCTTTGCTCTGCCTTGCTGACAGACTGCATCCTGAAAATTATTTTGCCATGGCAGGTCCTCACTCATGTCGATCTCACTGGCATCAACTTGTTGCCAGTTTAGGTCCAGGAAGCTTCCTGCCACCAGTTTGTTCTTATTTTGTAAATAACAGATTGCTGGATTTCTCCCAATAGTATATGCCAGATACCTTGGAAAACTACACTTTGTTGGCTTTGTCTGAGATCTGCAACCTCAATATCCTCTTTCAGCATAGTTCTGTATTTGTCTTTGACCTTCACTCTGTTTATGGTTACAGACAGCTTCTGGCTTCGCAAAGATTAAAGTTTATCTTTTTATTATACTTTACTTCACATTGTAATATCCAGGACAGAAAGGGAGATTTAACAATCTTTCTTTTGTTATCTGAAATTAGGAAATTGAAATTTTAAATTAAATACACACACACACACACACACACACACACACAAGTTATGGATAAAGTGTGTTTAGTAATTCTCTAAACACTAAATATGTAGATTATATACAATTTTTTCATCTCCTAAATCACAGTCTGAAGAATTCTAGTTAAATTTCTATAAATTAAATTATAAGACTAAAGGCCATGAATACTTAAGAATCAATACAGATTGACAAATTGTGAAAAATATGCACCAAGTTATGCTTCCACCAAATGTATGTAAAAAGTTTATATTATTCATTCCCTCATGTACACAGGGTAGTATTATATATTTAAATATTTACTAATTTCCCATCAAAATGTTACCTTGGATTTATATTTGTATTTCTTTAGTAACAAAAAACTTGTAAACATATTTTTCATATTTTAGTAGAGTATCGTGGTTTTTTTTTTTTTCTTTTGGAAATTTACTTTTCAAATCTTTTACCTTTTTTCCCCCTCTTTTCTGTTTTTGTTCTATAACATTTTAGGACTTATTCTATTAAGAATATTAATGCTTTGCAATCTGTGTTGTATTTTTTCCAGAGGATTTATCATTTGCATCTTAATTTTATTTATACTTATTCATTTTTTAAACATAGCTACCTAGTGATCTTTTTCGTCAATATTTTATACTAATTTTATGACACGGTAAGTCATCACTGATAAAATTAAATAGACTCTTACAGATACGATTTTTCCAGCAAACGTATAATATTCTTTAAAAGTATTTTCGTTTTAATACGTATGAATTTATACATTATCAATCTTTATATATTTTTAGTATTTGTTTAACCTTCTAAAAATTATGAGATGTGCTCATACTAGCATGGAAACAGAAATTTATTTCATCTTAATGGTTTTGTATTACATACTTTACCAATTTTCATTGTGTTTCATCCTTTTTTCAGATTACAAACAAAAAACATGAACATATGAAAAAAATCAAAAGCAAATAACTAAAATTTCCAAGTAATGGAAGTCTTGTTTTTTTTCCCTAAGGTACTACTTTCAGCATCTATATTTTGATATTCATGTGTTACAAATGGATTTATCCTACAGGTCAGTGACACATAAGTTCCAAAGCAAAGCATTCTAATATTTTTTTCAATCTTGTTGGCTCCATGCTGATTTTCTATAATGCATTTAACTTCCTTCTTCATTGTCTATTCTGCTGGAGCAGTTTCAGCAGATGTGGTCAACAGGCTCACTGCTTTTCCATTGGTGTTAATTGTGCTTATAGATGTGATGTGATCACTATAAAGCTTTCCTATAAAGTAAAATTGTCTTGTGCATTCTACGTAACAGAGGCCTAGCTTTAAAATATTCACCCAGCCAGCGCAAGTGCTTCCAAAAGAAATGACATTCTGCCTTAGTGCAATCAGGAGGAAATTCACAGTTAAAGATCAGACTTGCAAAACTACAACACAATAGGACACTGAGTAGATAGCATTAAGGTGGCACCCCATCGAGACTAGGTACAGGAGGCTTTGAGCCCTGACTGTAAACTTGTGTTGACATTGCTCAGAACCTACATTTTTATTTCATGAGTCTTCTGATGTGAATTTTATTTCTCATTTTATACCATTGAAATTAATAGGAAACCTTGCTGTGCTATGCCTGAAGCCTCTTGTATATATCTATGTTCAATGGAGGTAAACCTGTGATTCCTTTAATTTATTTTATTTTTAATTTATAATGCTTGAGGACATATCTGTTTATTACTCTCTTTGCAAGGTTATTAAGGCCTTTATGAGACTCTCCCTGAAGACCATCCTTTCAATAAGACAGTGGCTTATCTCTCCCAACCACAGGATTTCCTAGAGGTCCTGACTTGCCCCACTAGATGCTTAGGTTAGATGCAGTCTTTTCACATTTTAATTGGTTGTAACCTGACCTCTATCCACTGTCCTGCAGGGACATTCATTGACTAATCCACTTTACTTGCTCCACTGTTGTCTGAACACACTTGTGCTTTATGTGGTAATCATTCAATGGATTACTTGACCTTGTCTTCCTCTTGCCTGGGAGTCTCACATAAACCTGGAGCTTCTCTCACCAGTCTGGTTTCTTTCTTTCACCTAACCCTGTCTATTGCCTGCATCTACTTTTTCTTCTTTGGCCTAAGAAGTCTAAACATATGTCTTGGCCCCTCTGACTTTACCATGGTTCTCGGGGCCTGTCTGAACTCAGCATGTTAGGCCTAATACTTGAAGCGATGGTTCCAAATCTGAGAGCATCAGACTACTAAATTCTTCAAGGGTAGTCATGAGCACTTATGGCGTTTCAAAAATACTTAACAGTCTGATGAGCAGGTCAATTTCATAAATTTCAATTCAACATATGCTGATCTAAAGTTTGAATTATTTTCTCTTTGTTTAGAAAAATTGGAGACAAAAAATTACTTAATAGAATTTAATATAGAAAATATTCTGCAGCCACTATGGAAGGCAGTGTGGAGGTTCCTCAAACAATTAAGAATAGAATTACCATATGACCCAGCAATCCCTCTCCTGGGTATCTACCCAAAAAATCTGAAAACATTTATTTGTAAAGATATATGTGCTCTGATGGTCATTACAGCTTTATTTATGGTGGCCAAGACATGGAAACAGCCAAAGTGTCCTTTGATAGATCATTGGATAAAAAAGATGTGATATATATATACAAGGGAATACTATTCTACCATAAGGAAAGATGAAATAGTGCCATTTGCGACAACATGGATAGATCTTGAGACTATTATACTAAGTGAAATAAGTCAGACAGAAAAAGTCAAGAACCATATGACTTCATTGATATGTGGGATATAAAACTGAAAACAGCAAAGGAATAACACAAACAAATAAAGAAACAAAAAGTCATAGACACAGACAATAGTTTAGTGGTTACCAGAGGATAAGTGGGGAGGGATGTGGTAGAAGAGAGTAAAGGTGCTCAAATATATGGTGATGGAAGGAGAACTGACTCTGGGTGGTGAGCACACAATGTGATGTATAGATGATGTATTACAGAATTGTACACTTGAAACCTGTGTAATTTTACTAACCATTGTCACCCCAATATATTTTAATTAAAAAAAAAAAAGATGAAAAAGGAAAAATAAAATAAAATGGAGGTAAAAGGTAAAGAGGAATAGAGGTTCAAATCTCCAGGTATAAAAGAAATAAGTCATGGGGATGTAATGCACAGCATGGGAATACAATCAATAATATTCTGAATACAGTCAATAATATTGTAATAGCTGTGTCAGATGGTTGGTGGACTTATGGTGATCATTTCTTTAGGTATATAAATGTTAAATAACTATTGTGTACACCTGGAACTAATATAATATTGTATGTTAGCTATAGTTTAATAAAAATCTTTATAAAAAAGGAAAAACAGGCCTGCTCGGTGGTTCAGGCTGTTGGAGCTCCATGCTCCTAACTCCAAAGGATGCCAGTTCGATTCCCACATGGGCCAGTGGGCTCTCAACCACAAGGTTGCTGGTTCAACTCCTCGAGTCTGCAAGCCATGGTGGATTCCGCCCCCTACAACTAAGATTTTACACAACACCTTGAGCTGAGTTGCCTCCCGATGGCTCAGTTGGTTGGAGTGTGTCCTCTCAACCACAACGTTGCTGGTTCGACTCCCATAAGCAATGGTGGTGGGCTGTGCCCCCTGCAACTAGCAACGGCAACTGGACCTGGAGCTGAGCTGTGCCCTCCACAACTAAGACTGAAAGGACAACAACTTGACTTGGAAAAAAGTCCTGGAAGTACACACTGTTCCCCAGTAAAGTCCTGTCAAAAAAAAAAGGAAAAATAAAATAAAATATTCAGAAAATGAATGTCATATAGTGGAGAGTAGAAATATTAAAAGGAATCCTTACTAAAACGTCTGCATTGACTGTACTCCAGAATTAATAGTAGTACTTATTAGTTTAATTCCATATTTCAGACCTATATCGAATGTATTCTCATACATTGACCAAAGTGTCTTCCCTCTGTTTTTTATTTTTTCTTTCTTTCCAGAAATTTAGTTTTAAGGAACATTTAGTTTTTAAAGGAAGCCTCATATCCTTTGGGAACATCATGTTTGTCCCTTTGACAATTGCTTACCTATTTAAAAAATCACTCTTATGGTTACATGTATGTATATTTAAGACTCAGGGCCAAGGTGATCCTGAAAAGATAGGAAAATTAGAATGGCTCCTTTCCAGACCCTGGTTGGTTTTGGAAGTTCATACACAATCAGCTCACCTACAAGCCATAAAATATATATATATTTAATTTTATTGAGTAACAGTGTGTTTTTTCCAGGACTTATCAGTTCCAAGTCCAGTCGCCATTTTCAATCTAGTGGCAGGAAGCACAGCCCACCATCCCATGTGGGAATCAAACCAGCAACCTTGTTGTTAAGAGCACGTGCTCTAACCAACTGAGCTAACAGGCTGCCCCAACCATAGCATATTTTTAATATTATTTATATTTTTGGTTACATTTGTTTCTTTTGTATAGTTTATTTTGCAAAATGCTCTTTTATTAGTGGTACGTGGTCCCTTATAGTGGCTTGACATGTTTGATATCTGAAAGCCATCACTGAAATTTAAATTTACATTTTTCCTTTAGAAAAATCTGCAAGTCTGCATTCACCCTGTAATACATAGGGGGTACTACCTATATTAACTGCACATTCCTCCATGCTCTCTGGGTTAAAGATATGTGTTAAGGAAGAGACTGATAAATTATTCAGATTTATTTAGATATAGGACTAGTTATCAACTCTGAAAGTTGAGGCACTGATAATGGAAAAGGCTTCAATACCTACATCTTGTCTACCATCGAGGTAAACAGACGGATTGTCTAACATATTGGTAACCTAATACAACCTCTTACAGCCCCTCCTTCCTACCAGAAGAGATGTCCAGCTTGGTGGCTGGTTCTGGCTTATGTTTGCCCAAAGACTGAAATTTTCTTACCATAGCAAAGCTTTTTTTCCTTCATCCTTGTACTAGTGGTAGTCATTTTCAGATTTTTACCCATGACTGAAATATTGAGGTGCATGATGGGCAAGTAAAAAGGAGGTATTGGAGAATGTTATTGAGCAGAGGAAGAAAAGCATTAAAGCAAAAGCTCAATTAATTCAACTTTGTTGCTGCATGCATGCGTGCGAGCATGTGTGTGTGTGTGTGTGTGTGTGTGTGTGTGCTGGTGTTGTAATAGTGGCCGTTATGAGTGAGAACAAAAGGCAAATGTTTTTATAATCAACCAATAGATGTGTCACCTGAGAGCTGAAAAGAGCTTCTGGCACATCGCAGTTGATTTGAGGGACGCCACCCAGAGGCGGACTCACTGTTTGTAAGCATTGTTAGACAAAGGCAAAAAGTCTAAATCTGGACAAAGTCACAATTCCCAGAACTAAACATTGTGATACTGGCAAATGATTTAGGCTGGGAAGAAACTTGGACTGTTACCAACAAACCTGACAAAGCAGATCACTACGCTCTAGATTATAAAGTAGACCTTGCCAAAGTGAATTAACTGGCCCAAACTCTGTAAATAACCATTTTCAGATGACACGCATATTTTTAGTAACTTGACAAACCAAGGAACTAAACCATGAACCAGAGAAAACTGTCAAGACCTGTGGACAGTTAAATTGCAGAAAGAATGTTTTGTATTTAAAACAAAGTCCCACTCATGAGTTTTACTGCTTTCTGTGATTTCCTGATGATTCTCCCAAATCCCAGACGTGCATTTTTAAGTCCTCAGTGGCGTGTTCACCTGGGACGTGTGCTGATGTTGCTGACAACATACACCAATGCCACTCATCATTTTCACCCCGTAGTTTAGCTCCCCCCGATTTCTTGCTAATGGTTTCACATATTCATTTTTAGTCACAGAAGCTCAAGACCTCCGAGGGCTCTTTGATTTATCTCTCTCCTTTCCCCCATGACCAGTGATTCATTAAGGGCTGTCAATTCCTTCTCCCTACTTTCTCACACTGCATTTCTTCTTGTACATTACCCCAGCCCTGGTTAGCCATCTTATTACTGCTAACCTAAACTACCGCTATAACTCTTCTCCCTGCCTTCACTCATGCTTCTAATCTACTCATTGCACTTTTGGCTGCCAAATTAATCTTCCTAAAGTACAGCTTTGATTGTGTCACCCCGACTCCCTAACCTTCAAATCCCTCTTCTTTGCCTACCACCTAAATTTGACACTTTTTAGCCTTTGACATTACGATCCAGGTTTATTCTTGTGGGTTTAGCATTCATATGTCTGTTTTGTTGAAACTCTAGCCAAACTGAACAATTCAATGTTCAGCAACCAGTTCTGGATGCGTCTTTCCAGCAAAGGTTTTAATATATGTATTTTTTCCTACCTGGACTGTTTTTAATGCTATCCATCAAAACTTCTTTAGCTTTTCAGTGGGAGCTTTGGCTTTCACTAAAGGATCTTGAGTACACAGTCTGGAGTGGTCTCAGGAGCACACGTGAGGACCACAGGACACACGTGAGAACCCACAGGGAATTTAGTAGAGTCAGAGGTGAAAAAGTAAGGGGAGAAGATGGAGTAGTAGGGGCAGGAAGCCAGGGACAAGGAAGTCTAGCATTTTTAATTTTAATCTGATCTTCCAGGTCATTGTGAAACTACGTTCATCAAGGTAGGATGATAAAACATACTTTATTTAATAGTTTGTTAGTCTAACTTCTAAATATTCAGATATGTGATATATGGGCCTGTGGGGACAGAGCCAGGAGTGCAGTTTCCAGGCTCTCGGCCACACGTGGAAAGGTGCTGGCTTGGGTAGTAAATGGCCATCAGCTGTAACCAGTGAGCCATTGGCCAATAATGTAACTGTCGTGGCTACGCTAGCAGCATTTGGGGGGCTAGCAAGAAGGTGGTGGCTGAGCTAGCAAGCGCGGATTGCAGTTAGCAGGGCGGATTGCAGCTAGCAAGTGGGGTCGGTTGGTTGGCAGAAAGCGGACAGCAGGTTGCAGATTCTGTGGCTCCTGCTTCCTGTGTCTCCAACCCAGCCGCCAGCAAGACTATAGTGGTATGACTCCCCTATCTATGACTCCATGGGTGTTCCTTTTTGGCCTCACGACATCCTGCGTTCCTATGTGGGGAGCGGGACCAGAGACCCCACATGCCACCCTGCATGACAGTGCCTCCATTTATATTCTTGCTCATGGCCTAACAAGTATTAGAAGCAGAACCGTTTTTTAACCATGAAACCCAAGGCTTGAGCATCTACCATCTGGTAGATCTTTCTCAGTATTTGTTGGCTATAGGAAGAAGTTTTCTGCTCTTTCTTTGAAATTCCAGAGCATTTATATCTATATCTCGAGATATAGATATATCTGTCCTCGTGTGCTAGTCACAGTCCTCTTTAATTTCTTGCATTTGTTTGTCTTGTCATCTACATGGTAATCTCTGTGAAAGAATATATGTAATGCTACACATCCCAGGTTGCTTGCATAATAATAGAAATGGAAAAATTATTTATTGGATAAAAAATAGTAACCCAGAGTTTGCTTTAGAAGAGGTATATGGGCTTATGGGATTTGAGAACTGTGAGATTTAAGACTAGGAAATAAAGAAAAGTTAAATGACTTATCCAGAGCTCATGACTATTAGTAGCAACTGTGGGGATAAAACACAAGCATTCTGGCGACCTCCTCCCCAAGTGCAGGCTGCGTTAGCACATGGTGTTAAATGTTATTCGGGGATTGTCATTAAGAAAAACAGCATTAATGGTGTAAGTATTGGTAGCAGGGTTCCCTTTCAGAAATGCTGCAGTCAATTTGTGAAGTAGAATAAATTCAGATAAAGACATTAAGCTTATAAAGACCGAAACTTTCTAGAGGAGCTTAGTTTGTTCACATCCACAACTGACACGCATTGAAAATGTAGTCAAGTGCACCCAGTGTTGACATACAGTTTATCCAGAAGACAGAGGGATTATGTGCAGCAGTTGTCTTCATAAAGATTTAGTACGAACGTCATTTAGAACACTCAACCTGAATATTTGTTTGTATAGGGCATTAGTGTGAGCCAATAGTGTCAGGTTAGGACTAATTTCTATAGCAATAAGGCATTCGAAAAGGAAGTTTTACAACACTAAAATCTGTTTAAGCACATAAAGCACAAAGCCTTTGTTCATGGAGATTACATATATATTCATATGTATATTATACACCTTTTAATATACACCTTTTAATAAAGGAAAACAAACTATTAAAATTATAATAATCAATTTTTATCAATAACAAAAGATGAATACAAGTCACATTTGACTTCTGCAGTTACAAGAGGTGCTCAAAGTGGTTACCATCAGCGTCCAGACACTTCTGATTATGGCGAACTACTGCTTGAACAACGTTGACCAAAGTATCTATTTGTATACATTTTTGGGCACTCCCGGTATAGATAGATAGATAGATAGATAGATAGATAGATAGATAGATAGATAGATAGATAGACAGACAGACATAGATATAGATATGGATATAGATATATAGATCGATAAATATATGTAGTATCCATTTATTGCAATATACCTATCTGATGGGTGGGGTGGGAAAACATAATGTTTGAAAACGTAATTGTCTGTGAAAGGTATCTTACTGCTGGTCTTACAGCACTTGATGAGTCACTTATGTAGCAGAAGAAAACATAGTCACACTTTATTGTTTCAAGCTGTTATCAAGTGAAAATAAGATTAAAGTGTTTGACAATATGTATGCATTACTTGTATAAGTGTTTTGTGTTTAACTTGTGTTAAGTACTGTGTTAATCCATTGAAGAAAACTTGATAGTAAAGAACATGCTACGACAGTCATTTCCAGCAGGGGTATTTCCTTCTAGTAAGTTGATACGATGACAGCACTTAGCCTAGGAGTTAAGTATATAAACTGCATTTTACACATTTACTTCTAATACCGTAGTGCAGATATTCTTTCTCCTTGCTAATACTCATACCTAAAGTAACAGGGGGATGGAGTTAGAAGTGCTTCCGAAACATGTGAATGACTCGGTATCTTTATACCTGATTGGATACTTTAATGTCATTCTTGTCTAGAAAGCGATTGTGAGGTCTGCACATCTTGAAAAGGGGGATAAACCTCAGCTGTTTGTTATTAATTTTGACTGGATGATGCCAGAGTACATTAAACACCAGTAAAAAAGAAGAAAAAAAAAGAAAAGAAAAGAAAGATAGGTTACATAATGGAGTGTTCACATTTGGAATTTCAATCATTCGAATACACAGATTTGTGAGTAAAGTGTCCCTAGATTGTGCTTATGGAGGAGGAATTTAAACTTGGTATGACTTGACACGCGGCTGCTGAAGTGCCACGCTAGGATGGAAATGACACAGAACAGATGCATTTCCAGGGCATGTTTACAGCACACCTAGCGGAGACGCTGGCCGAGGGAAATGGAGCAGTACTCTTCAGGGAGGTGTGCGAGCATTGTCACACATCCCTCTCCTCCCTGGAGGAGCAACCCTGTTTCCAGCTATGTAGCTGCTATCCTGAGGGCCCTGAGCTCAGCTTGCTAACTCAGGTATCAAACTGCACACCTGCTGGGAAGTGGTTACATGAGCCTCAGGAGGCTCCTGTGCGAATCCAGGGGACTATTAATTGCATCTCTTCCCGTCTAAGTTCGACAGCTGCTTCCTGCTCACTTGGCTGATCTCTACCTGTGCCTCCAGACTACTGGCTTTGGGCTGATTTAATCTTTTTCAGTTGCCCTCCTGGTATTATTGCAATTAAATAATACCCCGGCATGATATCTGCCATAGAGAAGAACTCAACATCATCATCTTTAGACTTCATTGCTCAGCATTTAGGTATCAGGGCACCAAAACACTTATTTGCAAGGCAGAACTCAAGGAAGTTCAAGTACAGATAAAAGAGCACTGTTCATCTTAATGTCTCAAGGTTCTGATGTATTGAGTTCTGTTATTTTAAAATGACATATTATTAAGTAATGGGTAATATACTTCTGCATATAATTATGTCATATGAAATATAATATGACACAACATAGAGAACATGACAAAAATTGTAAGTGCTACCCTGGACACACGATTATAGCTGTGTCTCAGTACTTGCTGTAGCCTGCATGGGTTTGAATATCTTCTCTTCTACAGATTAGCTGTATGACTTAAACAAGTTAACATCTTTGCGACTAGCACCTTCATTTGTAAAATGGCAGTAATAAGGGTACTTATCTCATTAGGTCGTTATAAGCATAAATGAATTAACATATTTAAAGTACTTACAAAAATGATTGGCACATAGAGAATATCAAATCATTTTTTAAAATGTCATCATTTTGTTCTATTTACTCTAATTATTTTTCCTGGTAATGTTTTTATATAGATTATAATTTTACTATATTTTTGTTTTAATTGTGTAATTTTATCAATAGTTCCATACGTAATCTGCTCTTCTATTTTAAAGAGCTAAATGATTTCCAGTTGAGCATAGGTGTTGCAACGTATTTAACCATTTTCTGCTTGCTAGGTTATTTTCTATACATTGTTGCAATATATAATGAATCAATATATCTCTTTGTAGATAAAACATTTTGCATACTTCCATTCCTTGGTAGAAGAGACATTTCTGGGTTAAATGGTAGGAATATTTTAAAGATTTTTACATGTCTGATTTTCTAAAATGTAGTGGCACTTTAAGGTTCCACTTGCTCTATATGATCACTCAACTTTAAATGAGACCTAAATAATGCAGTGGCATATAGTTTAATTGCTTTATATTATGAGTAAGTAGAAGAAGCTTATTTGAGAAACAGCTTCCTGTGTTGAATATATTATGTCCCAACGAGGGAGGACTGAGCAAGATGGCAGTAGGTGAAATGTCTACATTGAAACTTATGCACATTACTCGCAAAAACTTGAAGTTCCCTATGACCTATTTCTTCTTAAGTCTTATCTTCACAATAATTTTCTGAGATTGTTTTAAAGATTTGTAATTGCGTATTTCAGAATTCCTTCGGGAGTCTCCTTATTTCAAAATCTGTTCAGTGGTTCCTGTCTTCATGCAATTTTATTGCAGATTTCACTTCTTCATTCAATTAACAAATAATACTTGCTTGAACTTTGCTGGTTGCTAGGTTCTTAGGATACAGAGATTAATAATCAACACTTCCTTGTCCTCAAATAACTCTCAGTCCAGTGAGGGAGAGAGACACAGAAATAGGAGAGGGAGGGATCAGTAGAAGGCTGTCTACAGCAGGTGCTCTGAGACCTGAGAAATAAGAAACTACCTTGTTATAGAAGGTGAGATGGGAGACATTCCAAAAAGAGGACATGTAATGCTATAGCTGTAGGTCTTGCAAAGAAGAAGTTATTTCTATTTTCTTTTATGATATTGCATTTAAAACTAAAAAAACATTTCATAATTGTGCCAAAATTATGTTAGTACACAACACTGGCCATACTCTTAGGCTTGTGTGGGTTTTGGGGTAACTGATACTTTTATTCTTAATCCCTCCCATTGACAAGATTGATTTCCTAAAGCAAAATCAAGGTAAGCAGGGGACTATTAGTAATGTCTTTTGATAGTAAGATTCCATCTGGATTCTAATCTCTCAAATCTCAATAAGGCTGTTGTAAATCACCCCTCCCCTTCCTACCTTCCCCGAGTGCATTTAAAAGGCATATATCATGTAAACACAGGTGCAGTCTTTACCCTGGGCTTGGAAATTGGCTCTGAGTGTCTATGGCATTTCTTACCGATATAATCTAGGAGGAGCAACGTGCTAGTCTTACCCTTTGATCCAATCTAAGGTTGGTTGGTAGTTGTAGTGAGTAAGCATACAGGGGAAAATACATTTACATTTCAGATCAAAAATCACTTTTCAGTATAAGTATGTATTTTGCAATGTTTGGGACATACTCATACTGAAAAATTGTTCATTGTTCATCTGAAATTCAAATTTAACTAGATATCCCATATTTAAATCAGCAATTCTAATCCAATCCGAAGAGCAAAAATCACTTCAGCTGCCCAAATCATGGCTCCTTTCTCTTGATTCTGCCTTCCAAGAGCTAAGTCTCCCATGTGGGTATCTGAACTGGATCCATTTAAAGTAGTAACATGGAGAGGAGAGAAAGTTCTGAGAAAATACGAACGTATCCATTGAGAAAGAAAGTGCTTCCCCACTCATCCTCCCACCTTTCTACAAATTGTGTCTTTGAACAATAGAAGTGGCTTCAACTACAGAGTCATCATATTATTCAGGGTATATTTTCTAAGATTCGTTCTCTTGTTACAACTGCAAAGTAAGCCAAAACAGACATAAAGGTGAAATGAAAGACACCTCCCTAGATTGCCTCGTCTCTAAGAAATGAAAAATAACAACCTTGAATATTCCCCAAAGAAGTGCTGATCTGCTAAAGTGTAGTATCTGGGAATTACATGACTTAAGTTGTAGGCAGGCAGCATGTGTAAGGCCGTGGAATATTCATTTTGACCTCTTTCAGGGTGTAATTGTTGAGAGAAGTGGGAATCACAGTTATAAAGAGTCTGCCAGTCGCAAGTTCCAGGGTGGCCTAAATCATAGAGGCGGGACCAAAGAACAAGGGAACAAAGTCAGACAGGCATCAAAGGAGGGCATTATGTACCTGAGCAGTGGGTGGGGCTACATGGCATGAGAGTCTTTACTTGTATATGACCTAACTTTAGGGTACAAATGGCCTTTAAGTTTCTGAAGATGTTTAAGCACAAAAAGAAGAAAGTCTGGATCACCTATCACCCTGCGCAAAGATTTAGCAGATGAAACCAGAGGTGTTTTACTCAAAAGAACATGAGGGGAAGGCTGGAGTCAGTTAAGTGTTTCATTTGTTGCTCATAAAATAGGACATTCCGAGACCTTTATGGATTTTATACAACATTGAGTGTTTGAAAGAAACTTTTCCATTGCTTTTGTCTGTTCTTAGATATTTGTACTTAACTCAATTAAGACTGTTTTAATTACACTACACTCTGTATAATCCTGAATGTAGATTTGTAAATACTTGAAAAATTTTATCAATAGCTTATTGCTAGAGTCTTTTATTTGTTGCAGGTAAACGGTTGCATGCTTTACACTCTCATTTCTTGTGCAAAGAAAAATCTCAACTACGCAAAAATTCAGAATATTACACACTACAACATCATCTGGATTTCAAGGGAGGAAACAAAATTAAAAGCTCCAAATAGAAAATTATAATGTAAAAAGGACTTGTAATATATGTTACTGCCAATATACATTTTGTTGAGTCTAAGTAATTGTTATAAATGTAATTTCGTATAAATATTTTAGAAATAATATTTTGTCAATAATTCGAGTGATGTAGATAGGGAGTAGAGAATGGGGCAGGAAGAAATCAAAAGAGGCATCTTGGTTTTGGTATGGACAATCAAAGATATGTAGGTAGAAGTGTATTTTTAAGAATTTCAAATTGTTTATCTTCTGTGTCCCTGAAACTTTTTTAAAAATTAAGAAACATACAATGTAGCAAAAGACAGAATAGAAGGACTCAAAAGAAAGATGTGTGAAGTCTTGTGGGACATATAGAAAATTTCTTATGGTAAATGAAAAATACAGTCCCTGTTCTCTTCTCAATAATTAACTAGTCTTAGATTCTCTAACACTCAAATGGAATACTAAACTTCATGCACAGGAAACCACTTAGAAATGAAAAATTCCCTCTGAAATAACTAGTCAAAATGGAGATCTAAACTAGTGTTAATGACCCTTGACATATCTTTTGTCAACATAGTTTCCTGTCAAAATTTTGTGGAGCTAGTAATAGTCAAATGTAACATAAGTGTGCAAAAATCAATTGCTTACCAGGCCAGTTGTAGTCATTGAACGTATGACTGTAATGAGAACCATTGTTTATACTCAATAGCAGCGACAACAGAAAAACTCATATATTATTTAAAACTAACCCTGACAAGAAAATGGGTAAGACCTATAGGGAGAACTTTATAAAACTTTACTGAGAGAGATAAAATATTTAGGTAAACAGAGAGCTGCATCATGTTTCTGAATGCAAAGCCTGAATAATGTAAAGATCACTTTTCTTTCCAAATTAATGTGTGGGCTTATAATGGGACACAATGCTCTTAGAAAACATACAGCCTCTATATATTTTTCACTGCTTCTATCACTTTGATTCTGCATATGATTCTACTATCAAATAGAATTATAGAAGATTTTTCTGTGATTACCTCTTGAGCAATATTACTGAGTCATTAAGTAACAATTATTCATTTATGCTTTGGGATATCATATGTCAGTTTAAAATGCTTGTGTTGAGAGGGGAATGGGCTTCAAAGACCCATGAAGTTCTCTCTTGAACAAAAATGAAGAAAGATATGGGATTTCTGATAAGGGATGATTTGCTCAGATGGTAATTCCTTTTATTGCTGGCCTATATTGCTTAAATCTTGCCACAAGTTAAGCATTTCTGATTTTAAAGAGCCTATTATGGAAAGCCTATAGTTCCTTCACCAAGGCAAGTGGGTGAAATGCCTGGGATGGGTGTATCCTTGTTGACTTGGGAACACCGACTGTGACCTCACTCTACCCTCCTCGTTCTTCTCCAGAGTGGACAGCACTGCAGCCCCAGGGGAGGTTGAGCGGGTCTTTAGTGATCTGAAGAGCTTATCTAAACACCCACTGTTTTCTGCAGGTCTCTGCATATAAGGAAACTTTGTCTCTAAGACAGAGATAGATGGCTAAAGGACCAGTCTCATAATCTCATTTCCTCCTCGTCCACTGGATCCAAAATATCCATGTGTTGGTGAGGGCACATGAAGAACGACTGTGGCTCCTGCCTAGACTGTTTCAGTTCAGCTCTCAGAACATCTGGATTGAGAAGCCTTTGGGGCAGACACCAGACAAGTACAACCTAAGCCTCTTTGCTTGGGATGCAGTAGTGGAATAAAGCTCACTTTTTTCTTTGACGGAGCACCCTTCTGTTTGTTTACTTCATCTCTCCATCAGCACATGGTGATTTATTATTCCAGTTGTTTGTTTACTTGTGTACATTTGGTTTTTGTTTTGTTTTGTTTTCTGTCTTCCCCCAAGAGATTTTCACCTTTTTGAGGCAGGGAGCACATATTGTTTACCATTATAGCCTCAGCTTCTGGCAAGGTGGCTGAACCAGAGTAGGTAATTCAAGAGCATTTAAACAAAGGAATGGATACATTAATAAGTTAATAAAGAGATGAACTACTGAACAGACGGTATGGGGGAAAAGACTGTTTTGGGGAGAAAAATAATGTTAATCACAAAATCTCTCTAAACAACATAGATTTGTAATCTATGTACTTGCTACAAAGACTCACAAAATAAGTGAATAAATTGTGACCAGATTTCAAAAATATATTTGGTGTAGTCTGACTGAAATTACACGTTCTACATGTAATTTACCTGGAGGAGCCATGATAGCACTGTGAAGCTCTACTTTCCTCAGGATCAGTGAGACCGAGGAGGAATGAGGAGACATCTGACTGAACTCCTGAGACTTGCCACCTATATTAGGGTGTCCTCAACAAGGTGGATAGTTGTTTGAGTTTGGCTTTTAACTTGAGTCTCGAGTTAAAGGCCACTAAGACAGAAACCCTCAGGCAGCAATTATTTGTCATGGAGAGCCTTTTTACTTGGACAGCTCTATATACCAAGGAAGCTCCAGGGAAGAGTGAATACAACAGTGTTGGGGAACAGGGTCCCACTTCTTGATGTTCATGACGTTGAGTAATCCTCTCGCTCCCTTGGGTATGAGTGGGCTGTGACTTGCATCTAACCAATGGAATATGGCAAAAGTGATGGCTGTGACGCTCCTGATTGACCTGGGAACAGCAAAAGCAATGATATGAGTTTCACGATTATATTATGTTACATGACAGAAGAGATGGATGGCACTTCCATGGTTATGCAACATTATGTAAGATCTCTCTGTCAGCTCTTCTCAGCTCTCTCTGTTTCTTTCTGGCCTTGAAGAAGCAAGAGACTTGTGAACTGCCTACAGCAAGGGCCACGTGGGAAGGGGATGACAGATGACCTCTTGTGGCTGAGGGTAGCCTCTGGTCCACAGCCAGCAAGGAACTGAAGTCTGCCCTTCTATAGCAGCAAGGAAATGCATCCTGCCAACCGCCTGAGGGATCCTTAAAGCAAACTTTTCCCCAGTCAATCCTCCAGGTGAGAAAGCAGCCTGGCTGACACCTTGACTTGCAGACCCACAGCAGAGGACCCCACTAAACAGGTCTTTTCTCTGACCAGTAGAAACTGATATAGAATAAATGTGTGCTATGTTTAGCCACTAAAATTCTGACAATTTGTTATACAGCATAGAAAACTAATACAAACAGATGAATGAATTTAGTTATTTAAAGAGGCTCCTGAGTAAAACTGTTCTTACAGCTATGCTCATACCAGCTGTGCCTATCTGTTCAAAGAAATGGCAGTTATTAAATAAATTGATACAAT
Organism: Rhinolophus sinicus; assembly: GCF_036562045.2. NCBI lineage: Eukaryota > Metazoa > Chordata > Mammalia > Chiroptera > Rhinolophidae > Rhinolophus > Rhinolophus sinicus. The sequence continues at coordinate 13,671,076 of NC_133754.1, read as the reverse complement.
GAAGTGACTATTCAAAAGCATGAACTCACTGAAGATTTAATGACATTAGGAAAGACTGTATTGACAAGGGAAAATAAAAATAAAGCTGTATAAAACCAAAAATAACTGAAAATATTCATCAAGCTGTTAACTGTTATATCTGGACCATTGTCTTATAGAAGGTATTCATTTTTTGTCATATTTTTCCTAAAGTTTCCACATTCAGAAGGTATTTTAGATAGACAGAAAATATCTTGTTCTACATTTCATTTTCGGTCATATATTAATAACATCTACATTGATCAGTGAGATCCACGTCCAGGACTGTCTTTGGAGAGGTGGGTTAGCCCGGTGTGCTGGATAAACTTGAGCCTGACCACTAGTTGGGAAGCCCAGCTCTGCCACTTAGAAGCACTGTGACCTTGGTATGAAACTTAGGATACTACTCTGATAGATTTACCTTATGAGGTTGTTTAAAAGATTAAGTAAATTAATAGACAAAGGGCTTATAAGAATGTTTGACAAATAATAATGAACCAATAATTGTTCTCATTACTTTTTAAAAATCCTCCAATAGCTAAGAAGTGAAGACAAGGATTGTAGGTCCCTTCCAAATTCTCTTTTCAGTATATAGCTTAAAACCGGTGAATTCCATTATATATCTACATAAGCCAAATTATGTAGGATATATATTATGACAGTACTAGAGATTGTCATTGGTTGACATTTATTTGACATTTTTTTCCATTTTATTTTTTTCTTAATATAATAGAATGATAATAACTTGGAGCTGAGAGAACCTTGGGCATTGTCTGGTCCGTTCTCTGGCTTTCGATTTCTATTGTGCAAGTATGACTGGTGACATACCTGTAAGAATGGTAACATCTAAATTATCAGAAAGGTCTGCTTTTTATTTGTCCATAAGATCATAAGATCTAGGAATTAATCATTTCATTCTCTCTCTCTCTCTCTCTCTCTCTCTCTCTCTCTCTTTTCACTCCACCCTCTCTCCATACATACACACCGTGAATATTGATGCTGTGTTTATTTTCCACTTTTTAGTTACAAGCTCACTTATCAATTGTGTCAAAGCATTTCCTTTCTTGGCTTCTTCCTGAAGGAAATGTTTATTATGAATTTTTAAAATCCACAACCAAAATAGGATTTCATAAAAGAAGTGCTGACAGAAACTTATTTATTCTCAGGAATGCAACACTCTGCATAATAAACATTTAGTAAATTGTTAAACAGCATATGATGAAATGTTAACATAAATAAAAGAGAGTACTTAAATGAATTTTCATTCCTTTTGTTTTCGCCTTGCTGAGCTACAGAGCCATTTCAATAAATAAGAAGAAAATAGTGACAGAAGTGAGAGCAAAATTCAAAAAAAAAGTGTAAGTCTATCCCCCCACTCCAGTTCTTTCTCCTTCCTGCCTTTTTGTTTGTAAGAACTTGTTCTTTTGTCAGTGAACAATTACAACCACCACGATAACAACAACCTTAATAAAAGCAAAGCAAAGAGTAAAGCCGTTTTTAAAGGCACTTAGCAAATCTGTGGACAGCTTTAACTACTTACGGAATCTCTTCATTCATAGTCATAATACGCTATCAGACATAAAGGAGCCATTTTTTATGAGCAGAATCATTAGAAATAGCTCCCATGACACTTAACTGGCAAAAGAAACTAGTGGACACCACTTGGCAAGCTGACACCTTCGTTGTGAAATATAATTTAAGCATTATCTTAAATAAAGCATGGTAGCCTTTCCAATTAGTTAAATGCTCAAAATATTTGAAAACTCTCCTTCAGAATTGCGTTTTTAAAGTCGACTGGCAAAATTGTGCTGAGATTTCAAAAGGAATATGTTCACTGAGGTGCATTTGCGGAATTTTCAGAATAATAAGCAGCGCCACTGCCAAACACATCATCTGATTTATAAATCTAATAAACACTACTTGAGAGCCCGCATCTAACTTTTAAAATGTCTCATTTTCCTTTCTTTTTGAGGGCCTTCTGGGTGAACATCAAGCTCCAATGCCATTAACTGATGAGCATTCCCTTTCCTAAGTCTACCTGAGTTTAGATGCAGGTGTATTTCCACATATTTATGTTCATGTATTTTAGTTCTTAAATGTTACAATTTGGCTCAGAGTCCAGTGGCATGCAGTTTAGAAATTCAGTTGTGAGAGGTCCTGGAGCTTATTTTCTGAAAACTCTGGGGCCATCTTCCTACTTAAAGATCTTCAACTCAGGACATAACAGAGTGCGTTTCCTTCAACTATTGCTGGTGGGGATTTTATACTTACTAAATTCCATGATTTGGCACTTTTTTGTAAGCAGGAGCTATATGTAGTTTTGGTACTATGCATATGTTTATTAACTAACATTTAAAATATTGTGGAAGTTTGATAAATGCTAGAGTATAGAAGTAATTAAAAAGACAATGTTTCATGTCTTTTGGATAATTCCCAAATGTGAAAAATGTATTTTCTTAACATAGGGTCAATAAGATGCTCATACACCTCCTTCACCAATCTGCTGGCTGAACTGACACTTTTCTTCTTGTTCTTTAATCTGAGGCCAATAGCACTTCTGTGAAGGGAAATGCAGCTTTTCTTCTCTCAAATTTCTCATGAAGGATTTGTTTTCTCTTAAAATTTATGTGCAGAATTTTGCCTATTGTGCATCTTTCTTTTCCATTGCTCTGAGCTGGCATAGATTTTGTCACACTGACAGGTGGACAGTGCATTACACAGGTAGTAATGTGAGGCAGGAAAGCTCTCTGCAGCCTTTATCACGTGCTAACTGTAGAAAATTTAATGAGATACATTACCTGTTTGAATTTTCATTTCTTCATATACACACATTATATATTATATAAGATATGTTGAGAAGATAAATACCATATGGAGAATACCTGGTACATAATAAATACTCTTACTTATTACTACTCTGTCTCCCATTTGTTTCTTTTTTTCTACAGAATCATCTTCCTTGTATATTCTAAAAAAAGTGTTTTAGAGCTGAATTGCTTTTTTGTGTGTACAAGTTTTTCCAATTTATTTGGATAACATATATATGTTTATATGTTGCTTTTAAATAGTAAAATAATTTGTCTTCTTTTTTAAACATGTTTTCTGACTTGGCGGTTTTCCTTTGACACCCAATACCTTCCTAGTAAACCAAACGAAGGTACTAACAGCATGGAGAAGTTTCCTGGCGACATGTGGCTTAGTGTCTTTAGACTATAAATAATGATCAATGAAGTGTCCTCTGCCCCTCAGGAAACATGAAATTTCTTTAATACCTTTTTCTTCCACTCTCATCTGAGTGAAAGAAATAACAGGGGAAAATATAGGAAAAGAATAGCATTTTCAAAAGGGGCTTGGAGGAAGAAAGATGCTTTATCACTAGGGGAAGAAAGGACAGAAAAGCATCTTTGGATTAGACAGCTCAGTTGCTTAAGAGTAATTCATAGCCAACCATTCCAAGTGTAACTGTCGGCGAGCGGAAGATTTATAAGGTGTGGAAAGTGGAAACACGACTGCTGATCCATCATTTACAATTTAGTAGGCTAATATCATTCTTATATTCTTCTTTGAAATATTAAAACTATGTATAAAATGGATCTAAGTGTCATTCCAATATAATGTAGTTCGGCAAATTCAGGTTGATATGTATCTAGGGATTTTAGTTACTGATGTTTTGACATACAAGTATGAGATTTCAGTTGTTGCTGAATGAAAACTTAAACCTGTTACTCTGGAATTCAGATTTAGTATGGCTTCCTTTTATGCTGATGGTGATTGTTTCATACACATTTTTTGTTGTAGTTTTTGCACATTTTTATTTTGCTTAGGTACTTCCAAGTGAGGTCTGAAGTTAGCTGTCCTACTCAACAGAGGCCTCTTAATAGCCTTAAGAAGCTGTTAAGAAACTGGTTAAAGTCAGCTGAGATTTCTTGCAGACTGTAGTGCCTCATTCAGGAGGGTCTGGGGAAAAATTGTCGAGGGGTATTAGGAATGTGAAGACTATAGTAGAATATAAGCTCTACAATTTGAGGGACCTTTTTTTCTCTTTAGGTCCCCAGAGATGAGAGCATTGCTGGGTACATTGTTACATGCAATATTCACGTTTGATGTAATCTACTATACAGCATTAAAAATATACATCTTTGAATGTAATGGAAAGGAATTCAGAATCATGTAATACTACTACTTGATTTAAAAAAAAAAAAAATCTCAGAAATTTAACCTGATTTTCTCAAGGTCACACAACAAAGCTTAGTTTAAGCCTATCTGGTCCCTAAACAATAGCTGGGATTGTTGGAGAAGACTTATCAGAAATCTTTTTTCAAGAGGGACTGAAGAGCTTCTTTGAGGAAAATGCACCTAAGGAAAGAGGCCCCCAGGCATGATGCTCAAGCCTTAAGAAAGTCCTCAAACTGGAGGGGTGCTTTTTCTGAGCCCAGTGTGACGGCTTGATTTAAATTGGTCCCCAGTCCAGCCCCAGAAATTCATGGGAGCGGGCCAGAAACAAAAAACAAATGAGCTGATTCACTAAGGTCTATATAAACCTTTGGGACATAGCAGAATGTCTTTGGGTTACTGTTAACAGTACTTAGTATAACACAATATCACACTGAATTATTTCATTAAGATCATTGCTATCATATTAATAACTATGGATAAATTGAATTACTTAAATTGCTAAATACTACAAAACATAAATATATAATATAGGTAGTATGATTCATGATTAATTTCCAAAAGTAAAAATATGTAGATTAACAGTCTAATAAATGAAATATGTGATAACATATATTCAGTGATTTATTGATATAAAAGACACAATGCTCCTGCAGAAGATCTAGGGGGTTTCTTTTCCAGTTAGAGAAAAATGAATTAAAAATAGATGTTACAGAGGAAAATTATATAGTAAATATACTAAAAATATGTACATGCACGTATTTTGTGGCAAATGAATCTTAATAGATACATTTAATTTATACTTGTCTTGTTCATATCTCCCCCCCGCCTTTTTTTGCAAAGCCATCAATTTGATTTCACAATACAATCAATTTGATTTGGCTAAAGTGTAGGATTATTATTTCCCTTTAAATAAAAATAGAATTCTGGGAAAGTGTCAAAATTTTATAACAATATTTTGCTTATATTTATTGACAACAAAGGATTTAATAAAAATTTTCTTTTCCAACTTTAGTAAGTCCACAGATTAAAAAAAAATATTTAAAAAGTAAGTAAACATTGGGTGATATTGGAAACCAAATTTAGGGAATGTGAAATTAAAATAGAATTTAAAAAAAACACCTATCTAATACAAAATAAAGTTTACCTATTGTTGTCTCTAAATTATATCACTCTTTGAGTGACATCATTGGTGCATTCTCTTATATTATTGGGAAAAAGTGTGCCTTAAATTGTGTATGGAGACTTTGGAATACCATTCTGTTTTTTCTCTAGGTCGTCATGAAAAAATGGGCTAAAAGCATTATTCATAGGTAATGTTGAACATTGTTCCCCTCATGACTTAAGTGATGCAAGTGAAGGGAGAGGAAAAAGTATAAGGAAATAATCATGGACCCTGCCAATACACTAAGTTATTAAAACTGTGGAAGTGTATATACTAAGTGCAGCCACTTAGGGGCTCCCAGGAACAGAAGTTTTATTTTGATTAGAGTACTACTGACACTGCATTAATGAATCTTCTCCACAAATATATAGCAGATGTAGCTTCAAAAGTTGGGTTGTAGAAATATAGGATATGTTCATAACAAATAAAAAAAAATGTCTCGTTATGGGTCATTCTGTCCCTGACATTGTTGTGGAGTACAAGGTATCACTGTAATGGATGCTACATAGCTCAGACTCTCTTCCACATAGCTTCATTTCTATAGTGGGTGTGGTTATATTACTATAAAGTATGAGCTGTGTGAGCAGAGACACCTTTAATGTGATGAAGTCTCATTACCACATCATCTTTAACATCACCACAGCTGTGCTAACTCTAATTACTAAATCCTCCCCTTATAAAGTCAAATCACTTCTTTATCTTTATTAACCTCTGTCCTAAAGCTTTAATCCCCATCATTAACACATTCTATTTTAAATGCCAAGATATGCTCAGCATTAGGTAAGAAGTATATATATATATATATATATATATATATATATATATATATATATATATATATACACACACATTTCTAGTTCAGTACATATTAAAATATTCAAATTAGAATTCTACTCTTCTGAAGCTGCTAATTAAATTCCTTGCTCTTTGTACATGGATCTGGCATCATATTGATGAATCAAATCTTATGTTGTCAATCAACAGTCTGCCCTTAGATGGGTTTGACAAAAGATGCATCTAAGGAAAGGTACTTGACTAGCAGCAGAAAAATTGCCCAGAACCAACACAGAAACCCCACTGTTATTTGAAACTTAACTGCCACAAACTGATTGGGTTGTCACTGGTATTTCCCCTCAGGGATAGAGTCTCATAACTAAATTTATATTTTAAAGAGCTAATATTAGAAAGCCAGGAAACACTGAATTCAGTCTCTTAATTATGTCTTAATGCTAGTAAAGCCATGTTATGCTCTGGGGGGGTGGCAATATCAATTTTAGTCTAGAGGAAAAGGTAAAATGGTACCTAGCAAAAGCAGTTGAAATACAAATATAAAAGTAGGAGATCTATTTTTAAATGTGCAAGTGACAGCAAATATTAAATTAAGGGGACATTCTACACCTGCAAAATATATCATATACTGAAATTCTTAGAGCTAAGTGAAAAAATCACAAGGCTGTGAGTGAAAATAAAGAAAACTGTGCCATTAAATAAAGTTTCTAGAATACGACTAAACAAATTGTCAGCCATGATAAGAAGGCATTGGCAAGACAGCTGCAGTCAGGTTTCAAATTGGAATTGTTGATTCAGTTTGCGTGGATTCAAAAGAATAATTAGAGGGGATTCCTTTAAATTGCCTTGACTTGTGTCTTTCTAAGTATATTAACTTAACATTCTTTCTTTGCCTCAGTAAAGTTTTACAGTCCCAACAGGGGCTCATATTTAAGGCAGGGGGTAGGAAGAGTCACAGTAGATTGGAAAAGCTCACGATCCATTTCCACAGCTTAGCCTGGGGTAAAGAATAGCTATCCTGTGAGATAGCACAGAGGACATTCAGAAGCAGAATGATTCTCTTTAGAAAGTAGAAAATGGCAGGATGTTTCCAACATTGTTTTTAGCCATTCGTTGGGAATCTGTTTATGAAACACTGCATAAACAGTCGGGGAAATAAAAGGCAAAAAAATGAGTGCTACCCTCTGAAACAATTAACTGGGTAATTTTTATAATGCTGAGGCACAAAATCCAAACATTAATGGTAAACATTATGGATTTCAATTTAAATCAATAGCCAATTTTCATCTCGGATGCTTTTCAATAGAAGTTGTAGATTTGGTTTATATTTCCCCCATTGAATAATGCTTTTGCTTTCTTTTTGCTCCCCATTCACATTTTCACTTTAATACCACTTTCTTCAGACACATACAAATCACCTTGGAATTCATTTGATTCTGCTGCAGTGAACTCTTGGCATAGGAAGAATTCTACCTCTGCAAAGGTCCTCCAGTGAAAGACATAGCATGAGTTTAAGAAACTGAGCTAAGTTCAATGTTGCAGATATGCGGAGAACTTATTTTGGGACAGACCATCTGCCATGAACCCTGAGCATTTCTGTCCATTCACTGTGACAAACTAAGTTGTCAGCTTGCAAGTGAAGTAAAATCTAGACCCTTTCCAGCTCTTCAAATATTAGAGATTCAAAGGTGAAAATAGAAAAAAAAAAATTAGCAGAGGAAAGGTCTAGTTGAGATATATAAATTTTGGTATCATCTGTCTGTAGTTGGGAATTGAAGTTGTGGACAAGTCACAAGAGAAGTATGCTGAAGTTTCAGCTTTGAGTAACTCTAATAAATACAGATTTGGTAGAGGATCACATACCTGGACAAAGACAGGGAAAGACAGACCAGAAAGGTAGGAGACAAAACAGGAGAATATTGTTTTATGGAAGTCCCGATAAAGGACTCTTTAAAAGAAAACTATGTATTTATCACTACTGAGAAATTAACATGAGAGTAAAAGTGCCCATTGGATTTAAGAAGACGAAGAAGAGAGATGTAGGATGTTACCAGTGGGTACATAGGTTGTATACAAGCTAATTCAAATGTTGGGGAAGGATCTAGTTGACAAGTTTTAGTTCATACATCAGGGAATAGATAACCCAGAGTATAAACTTCTCCAGGATCCAGGATAGGGTGCCATGGGATGGGGAGGCCTAGGGTGAGTGGAACTGCATGGATGCCTTGAAAGCACAGTTTAGGGGAATGCCCTCATATAAAAGGAGGAACCACTTGTCCATTATTATAGGAAGAAAGGAAAACACGATGGGTGTAGTATTGTAGGATTTATCAGTTGTTAGCTAGATTAAGTTTTAATGGCTCAATTTTTCTCTAGGAGTAGAGGTAAAGCATGTATAAATATGCCAAGGACCTTAAAATTTATATCAAGTGGAAAAGTTTTACAAATATGTTTTGATAGAACATGAATGTGTCAATCAGAGAATTACAGTAGCATGGTTTGACAGTGGTGAAGGCTCTTTCAAGGTCATAGATTAGTAATAAAATGTCATAGGTGACTTTGTCCAGTAGCATTTGATTTTGAATGTAGAGGAACTTAGCACACAGCTAGGTTTAACAGTTTCAACAGTGGACTGTACATTAGCAACATCTTGGTAATTTTTGAAACTCCTGATGCCAGGCCACATCTCAGACAAATTCAGGAAGAAACTTCACAGATGACACTCGGGCATCATAACTTTAAAGCTTCCTAGGTGATTCCAGTGGGCAACCAAAGTGGAAAACCTCTAATTAAAAAAAATAAAGGAAGTAAAGGAGTGTAAAGGTACGAGGCATAAGGTATTTTCATGTTAACAGGTAAGTCATATTTGAAGCCCTAAATGAACCCTCTAAATGTTTTCTACAGACAGGAAGCAGTTAATCAGTGAGCTTGCTTGGAATCCAGGCTAATAGAACAAAACAAGGAATCCAGTAAAAATTTTGTCAAAGACAAAGCAAACAAACAAAATCACTTCAATATAAATTTTTAATCCTCTCTAAAAAATGCCTCACAGTAATTTGTAGTTTTAACTCATGAGTCATTCTGGTACTATCATCACCACCAGGAGTGGAGAGGTGGGAGAAATGGGGAGATGTTGGTCAAAAGGTATAAATTTTCAGTTATGTGGGATGAATAAGTTCTAGAGATCTAATTTACAATATGGTATCCATACAGCCATAATTTAGAGATATTGTGGTTTGGTTCCTGAACAACACAATAAAGCAAATATCAAAGTAAAGTGAGTCAAACAATTTTTTGGTTTTCCAGTGCATATGAAAATTATGTTTACATTATATGTGGTCTATTAAGTGTTCAATAGCATTATGTCTAAAAAGCAATGTACTTAATTTAAAAATACTTTATTGCTAGAATATGCTAACCATCATCTGAACCTTCAACAGGTCACCTTTTTGCTGGTGGAGGGTCTTGCCTTGATATTGATGGCTGCTGACTGATAAGGGTGGTGATTTTGGAAGGCTGGTGTAGCTGTGGCAATTTCTTAAAATAAGACAACAACAAAGTTTGGTGCATCTATAGACTCTTCCTTTCATGAATGGTTTTTCTGTAGCATGAGATGCTGTTTGATAGCATTTCACTCACAGTAAGATTTCTTTAAAAAATGGAGTCAATCCTCTCAAACACTTCTTTAAAAACTAAGTTTATGTAATATTTTAAGTCCTTTGCTGTCATTTAAAAAATCCTCACATCTTCACCAGAAGTCGATTTCATCGCAAGAACCCACTTTCTTTACCCATCCATAGGAAACAATATCAAAGTTTTATCATGAAATTGTACCAATTCAGTCACATCTTCAAGTTCCACTTCTATATCTAGTTCTCTTGCTATTTCCATCACATCTGCAGTTACTTCTTCACTGAAGTCATGAGCCCTCAAAGTCATCCATGAAGGTTGGAAGCAACTTCTTCCAAACTCCTGTTAATATTGGTATTTTGACCTCTCTTCATGAATCACTGAAGTTCTTAGTGGCATCTAGAATGGTGAATCCTATCCAGAATTTTTCAGTGTACTTTGCCCAGATCCATCAGAGGAATCACTATCTATGGCAGCTATAACGGTACAGAATATATTTCTTAATTACAATTTGAAAGTCATAATTACTCTTTGATCCATGGGCTGCAGAATGCATATCATGTTGGCAGGCATGAGAACAACATTAATCTTGATGTACATCTCCATCAGAGCTCTTAGGTGACCAGGTGCATTGTCAATGTGCAGTGATATTTTGAAGGAAATCTTTTTTTTCTGAGCAGTCGGTTTCAACAGTGGGCTAAAGATATTCAGTAAACCGTGTTGTAAACAGATGTGTTGTCATCCAGCCTTTGTTGTTTTATTTTTAGAGCATAGGCAGAGTAGAATTAGCATAATTTTTAAGAGTCCTAGAATTTTTGAAGTGATAAATAAGCATGGGCTACAATTGCATTAAACCCTAACAAGAGAGTCAGCCTGTCCTTTGAAGCTTTGAAGCCAGGCATTGACTTCTCTTCTTTAGTTATGGAAGTTCTAGACAACATCTTCTTTCAATATAAAGCTGTTTCATCTACATTGAAAACTTGTTTTTAGTGTAGCCACTTGTCATTAATTATTTTCGTTAGATCTTCTGGATAACTTGCTACAGCTTCTACATCAGTACTTACTGCTTCATCTTGCACATTTATGTTATGAAAATGGCTTTTTTTCTTAAACCTAACCAAAGTTGTTAAATTTGAACTTTTCTCCTGCAGCTTTTTCATCTCTCTCAGCCTTCATAGAATTGAAGAGAGTTAGGGCTTTGTTCTGGATTAGACATAGGCTTAAGGGAATGTTGTGGCTGGTTTGATCTTCAATCCAGACCTCTAAAACTTCCTCCATATCAGCGATAAAGCTGTTTCACTTTCTTATCATTCATGTATTCACTGAAGTACCACTTTTAATTTCCTTCAAGAACTTTTCCTTTGCATTCACAGCTTGGTTAACTATTGGTGCAAGACTAGCTTTCAGACTACCTTGGCTTGCCTTCCTCACTAAGGTTAATCATTCCTAACTTTTGATTTGAAGGGAGGGACATGGGACTCTTCCTTTCACTTGAACATATAGAGGCCATTGTAGGGTTATTAATTGGCCTAATTTCAATAGTGTTCCAACTCAGGGAATAGGGAGGCTTGAGGAGAGAGAGAGAGACAGTGGAGTGACCTATTAGGGGAGCAGTCAGAATACACACAATATTTACCAATTAAGGGTACCATTTTCTACAGGCATGGCTCATGGAGCCCCAAAACAACTATGATAGTAACATCAAAGATCACTGATTACAGATCATCATCACAAATATAGTAATAATTTTAAAAGTTTGAAATATTGTGAGAATTACAAAAATGTAACACAGAGAAATGAAGTGAGCAAATGATGCTAGAAAAGTGGCATCAATAGACTTGCCCAATGCAGGGTTGCCACAGACTTTCAATTCGTAGAAAATGCAGTATCTGTGAAGCATAAAAAAGTGAAGTGCAATAAAATGATGTGTGCCCGTAGTTAGTAATACTATATTGTATGCTAGAAATTTGTTAAGAGAGTGGATCTCTCTTGTAGGATCATGTCTAATCCTATATGTCACTTGAAAATATTGTATTTTGAAACATTTTGATCTGAGAACATCCACAACAGTGTGGAACACATTTCCTCTCACACATACTGCTTTGATGCCACTAGAATCAGCAGATTCTTCCTGCTTGGGGTTAGATACTGTTGTTACAGTACCAATACCAGTTATGGCTATGACATGAATACCATCATGTCCATCTAAATTTGTTTAAATGTCTGTTGAATAATCTCATCATTAAATGATTTTTTTTTTCATTGAACAACGTTATAAATGTAGTCACCATTTTAAGGAAACGAAGTACGTTAAATTTTGATTGTATTTTAATTGAGTTAATTTCAATTTAAAGTAAAATGATTCATTTTACTTTAAACCTTATGGCTGAAAACTTTTAAAAAAATGTTCAAGTTTTTGGCTTAAATCGGTATAATGTGGTAAACAAATAATTCAATATCTTTCTGATGATCTGATACCCCTAACAGTGCCTGAAGATTATAATTCAGACTATCAACCAATTTTAATTATACAACATTATAAAGCTAGAACACTGAGCAACTTTGTATTAAACACAAGCTATCTCTACAGTTTCCTTTTTGGTTTTGGTTTTTAGTTAAAATACAAGGCCATGATACTTGTTTATTTTTTTATCATTCAAGAAGAGGCAAGACAATTCCACTCTTAGGTATATATCCAAGTGAAATAAAAATATATCTACACAAAAACTTGTATACAAATGTTTATAGCAGCATTTAAAAGGTCAAAAAGTGGGAACAACTCATATGTTCATCAACTAATGAACGGATGAACAACTTCTGGTGTAGCCACACAATGGAGTATATTTTGGCAATAAAAAAAGGAGTGAAATACTGATATACGCTACAACATGCATGAACCTTGAAAACATGCTAAGTAAAAACAAGCCAGTCACAAAACACCAGATATTGTGTGATTTTATTTATATGAACTATCCAGAATATCGAACTCCATAGAAATTGTAAATAGATTAGTGGTTTCCTAGGTTTGGAGGATTTGGGTATTTGGAAAAAATGGAGGGAGGGTGACTGTTAACGTGTATGGGGTGTCTTTTTGGGTTGATGAAAATGTTCCAATATTAGATAAGAGTGATAGTTGCATGACTGAATATTAAAAAACCCACTAAATTGCACAATTTAAAGGGTGACTTTTATTGTATGTGAGTTACATCTCCATAAAGCTGTTATCAAAAAAAGAGGCAGGCGATTTTAAAAATTATTGAGGATTCTTGTTAATTTAAATTTAATTCTATGCAAATGTACTTTCTTCTTTTTCTCTTTTTGCTTGTTATAGCTAAACTAAATTATAGTTCCCTCCAAATGATGAATTTTTAAAGCATTCTTTGATGTACTACTCCTAAATTTGCTTCTGACTCATCTGTTCTTCAGAACTTCAGCTTTTGCCTATCAATAGCTTCTGTCTTGTGAATCACTTTTCTAAAATTCCTGTTTCTTGCTTTTAAAAATTGTCTTCTGGAGCTATTATAAATGGTTTAGTAATAACATTTTTGAAACTTTTATTACACAACTCTGGGTTTGCTATTGTAAGTTCCAAATTTCCAGGTGTCTCTATAAATAAGTATTTCGCTCATCTTTTGTATTTGAATTATATTTGGAGGAATCTGTGTCTCTACTACAGGCTAAGCATAAAGCCCTGAAAGAACGTATTCCAATAGAAATAACCAAGTTAAAGATGCTGCATTCCAAATTTATGATTAAATGCAAATGCCTCATTAAAAAGCAAATCCTTCATTTAAAGTTGTTCAGTAGAATACGACTCAAAACATTCAGTCTGGTTAAATTTAACACACCGCAATATCTTATTTAGAAATATTGCATGGGCTTAGAGAACTGTTAGATCAATCTGCTTCTACTTCTGAATTTCTATCCTAGTGAATGCGTTTACACGTCATTCTCATTGACAGAAAGTCCTTGCTTATCTTAAACAATCGATTTACGTGATTTTCTAGAAAAATGTGGTTCAAATTTTACCTCATCTAGGATACCTTTACAGATAAGCCTGTCTTCACGGTGTCTTAATACTACCCTATTTAAATACTGAAGCACACAATTTATGTGCTATACATTTGAACCTCATAATATCCTCACTGTAATGGTTCTTAAGGTATTTCACATATATACGCTTTGCCTTATAATGAGATGTTGAGCATTTCAGTGGCATGCCTGTGTGTTTTCTTTGTTTCGCATTTCACAGAGCATATGGATATAGCTATAACATGGTTATTATATACATTCTGGATTGTTTAAAGGGAAGATGTATAAAATCAATTATGTCAAAATAATGCATGTTTAACATAATGTATTTTGTCTCCTATCCTTCTGGTGACTTTCTCAATATTTCTTGTGGAACTATTGCCCTTGCAGTAACGATAACAAAGGAAACACTGAGGAGGTATAAAATGAGATAGGACACCAAAGAGTATGTGGCTGCTGCTAAGAAGGTGGTTTCCTGTATAATCATAATCTACTTTGTCGGAGAAATACCACACCAAGAAAATGAATTTTAGCTTTGGCAATATCAAAGTCATCATTAGCAAGTGCAATTTTACTATTGAGGAAATGACAGAAACCACTGTAGAGTTGCTAAGGAGAAAATAACCAGTAAGAAATTTGTACCGCTGTGCTTCAGAGACAAATGCTGAGGGGGGTGGAAACGGGCTGTTCGTGCAGCATTCCAAGCTTACATATTATTTTGTTCCTTTGAACATTGGAGTGGATGAAGAGAAGAGAACAGGAGCCCTGGTGAGCACATGGGATGGATTCTGCCATCGCCTGCTACTGTAACTCCCGCTTTCATTCATTTAGCAATTCGCTCCTTTACCGAGGACTGACGGTGCCAGCACCTTCCTAGGTGTCAGAGTTACTACAATATTTTTCTCCCTTAGTGTCTCTTCAGCTTTTGGTGAAATGAATAAGTATTAGTTCTTGAAAGTGGGGTAGCTCTCCACTGAATAGTAAGCAGGTTTTGTGGGAGGAGGTAGCTAGGCTTTAGTGAAAGGGAGTATATATTTTTACAGTGGAAGAAAATGAACAGTTGGATGAGATCATATGTTTTAGGCTATACTGGCTTACTTTTCCCAGGAAACTTTTGTTTAATCCTCATCACATTTCACAATCAATGTCTTCAAATCATGTTTGCGCTTTTTATTTAAAGGGCTCTTGCCTCCAACTGAATTCTTTATTCTAAGACCGTGTTGTGCCTTGCGTTAACACATTCATTATTCTCTACATGGATTTTGTTCACTACATTTGAACACAGTGACCCTTTTTGTCTCGACCATGCCCTGCCCACTGTGTCATCTGTCATCTTGGGGCAAGCCTGCCTTTAAAATTTGTTTTAAATGCAGACCATTAAGGGTAGTGTCACTCAACCCTTTTTTTGCAGTTTGATGTTTTGTAGTTTAAAAGTTAAAAAATATATATATTCTTTAAGCAAAAGTTACATAGTTAACAGGACAGCTCTTTCACTGGATGGAAAGGGAGATTTGCCATGTGTTCATCCCTATGTCAATCTCACGATGCGTTCACTTTACCTGATGGACTGTTTCCTGAATGTTGCCTTTCGTAGTCTTCCTGGCTGTTTGTAGTTGCTCCTTCCTTCCCCAGTAAACTACTCCAGTGAAATCTTTTCAAATTCCTCCCTTTTGTTCCCTTCTACTCGTATGTTCTCCTGCTACTTTAAGTAGGGGGAGCCACAGTTACAAATGAGAGACAACAGATAGGGATTTATTTCTATTAACAAAAACCTCCAGTTAAAGAACATTTCAATGACGACCAAGGGATTGTTTCAATATTGTATATTTTAATATCTCCTGATGTGCTGAAGGTATTTTATTTCTCTATAGTTCATCTAGTTTCCCTGTTTGATGATTTGTGCCCTCTATCTTGAGGAAGTGCAGCAATCTAAATTGAAAAGAGATTCTAATGACCTCTATTAAGGGAAAAAAAGAATTAACCCATAATTTAAAAATTTTGAACTATGTTTTGATGTGTTAAGCAAATGAACATTATATATATATCATCTTAATAAAAAATAACAGGGTGCTTTAAAATATATTTTCCTTAAGAAAGTTCTAGCACAGATCCAGAAAGATATGTTTTCACTTCAGTTTTAAAGGCAGAAATGACAGTTCTCTATGAATAAAAATCAAAAGTAAATTTCAGAATCAGGAGGCCTGCTCTGCAAACCCTTATTCCATGGGACTTGAGATTATACATTGGCCAAACTAATAGCCTGCTGATTTCAACCTCAGTGAATGACAGCAGACTCACGGTGACAAAAGATCTAAAAATATATCAGGCTTTGGCCATTAAAAGCCTTATCAGCAAGTAACAAAAATCAACAGAGCTTTAGGATTGCCGATGTAGGGATTTAAAAAGGCTCCTAGCAAGCAATATTACTAACCATCCCGATAATCTGTTGACATAAAATGCAGGCCACCTCTGTCACCACTTTCTGGCTGAGAGCTTTAGGTGATGAGAGCAAAGTGGTTGGGGGTGGGGCATCAGCCTTGGGACCAACAATCCTCGGCCATGCTGAGGCATGTGGTGAGGGGACATAGGCTCTACACCTGTCTCAAAGTTTGGCCATCATTCTGGGGTAAGCAGGTGATTGGATTTTCATGCTTCCGAAAAGGCCTACATATATTTTCATATTCTCTATAGCATCTCAGTAACTAATCATTGATTTTAATACTGTGTCTGCTCATTAGAGACAGAACGTTTTCCATTAGCACAGTGAGTAAATTCATTCTTTGTGTTGTCCCCCAAATGCCTCATGGCACAAAAAAACTTTAAGGAAACAAGAGTGCATTAAAATATTAAGTCACTCTGTGGAGTCTAACTGTTTCTACTGAAGGGATATAAAAATAGTGTGCCAAGGATATACTTGGGTAGCACTAGTAATTGTGCAGTGTTTCCTCTTTGCATTTCCTGGTCTGTCTCCTGATGGATTCCTTAAAGTGACACATCAGAGATCTGTTAATGGGCTGATACATGACCAAAGTCGGAAATTGTGTTCTAGTGTAGTCTGTCCATAGGGAGAGGTAAAAATCAGAGATGGCTTTCTATTCATTCTGCCAAGGCAGCCACATTCCTAATGTCTTCCCAGATTTAAGTGGAGATAAACTCAACCTATTTAGCTAAGAAATAGAAAAAAAGAATTTTCCATTTGATAGTTAGATTAAGATACTTAGCTGGAAGCCTAGAAAGAAGAGAAAGAGAAAAATAGGGACAGTGGGCAAGACAGATGAGAAGAGAGTCAAATGAAGCTGGTGATACTGAGACTATGAAATATAAACAAAAACAATTAAACATCCATCTATGTAGCTACTGCCAGACTCAAGCAATCAGCATATATCATCAATAGTAGAGAACTAGTGGATGAGTCAATTAATGAAAGCTTTTAAGACACCAAAATTTTCTAAAGATAGGTTTATGAGTAGCAATAAGGAAATCCTTCCCACACGAGTAGACTTTATTGTATATTTTCTCCTTTAGCTTAAGGTTTTTATAATGGTGTGTAATAATTTCTGTCAAGAATCTGCTCAGGAGTCATCAGTCTGATAAACTGTAATGGCCAAGTGAGAAAAAGTCAATGGAATCCAATTAGGAAGTAAACACAAACAAACAAACAAACAAAAAACTCACAAAGAATGGATGCAATACAGATGGGGAGGGATTTCCTGATGATTCTAAATGAACTGGTGCCAAAAATAATGATGTCCTCTCTCCACTTCTACATGTCCCTTTCCTCTTACTGCCCCCTACTCCATTCTTCACACACATTTTTTTTTTTCCAAAATGGAAAGAGTGAAGGCAATCTTAAACAGAAAAAGCAGTTACACAAGGGCATCCTTCAGCCTGAGTAGGATACACACGGCGAGGGAGAGAAGAACCTGGTTTGGTTTGTTGTGGTTACATCAGTGAGACAGATGAGCGACACGTTTCCAGCAATGGAGGCTAGCAGAGTTCCTCCTCCCCTCAGTACGTTCACTCACCTTCCTGTATCTGTCCCAAAGTCTGCAATTCATTAATGCCAATTCAAAAATCTCAAACCAGCTAAAGATAGTTCTTACTTAGCTTTTGCTACATCAGTGATTGCCTCCTTCTATGTAAAAGGAGTCATTTCATACCTGCTATTTCCAAAATTCAACAAAAATAATTCCTTGATAATCTCGTCTCTCAGCTTTTGGCCCTTGGTTTAAATATATCTTGCCAAGGCTGGGCACTGACCTGTCTCCTTCTTTGTTCTTAGAGCAGGAACTATTGGAAATTGGAGAAACAGTTATCTGCAGCAGCTCTGTTTGCCAGGGTCTAATACGGAAAGGTGCTGTTAGGACGGTGATGCTGTGACATAGTGGAGAGTTGCTAAACTTATGTTACGATTTTAATTACTCTGATAACATTCGTTTGCTTGGTCCCCATACAGCCCGGTTGAGATAAACTCATTCATGGCCGCCAACTGTCCTTAACCAGGCTGTGTAACAAGACGTGGCCAGAGTGGAGAAACTTCAAGATGTTTTCTAAGTCTAATACCCTATGATTCTACAGCTGGTCTTAGAAAAAAAAAAAGAAAATGTGTGCATTGTTCCCAGGGAAAATAGGGAGAGAGTGGCTGGAAAGTAACTCTATTTAGAAAAAGAAGCCCATGTCCATATTATTTAATCTATTATCACCTTTAAAAGAAAACCCTTTTCTATTGGTATTAAAATCAAGAATGAGTACATCCTTCAGAATGCTTTAACTTTATGTTAAGAGTGTAACATAACCAAATTCCTAAGATGAAAGCTGTTTTCTTGAAAAGAAAATAAATTTAAAAAGCAGACCTCAGCATTTGCTATATCTGGAAAATAACACGTATAGTATATTCAACTCTGTTAAATGTCTGTGAATGTAAAAATAACTTTCCTTCAGAGTATTGGATAAAGACGCAAAAAAAAAAAAAAAATACCTTCAGTGTGACTCTGAATAGTCAATGTATACAACAATCTTTAAAGACTATATTCTTCAAACACCATTCTGAAAACAGACATGAATATCAAATATTCCTGTGATTGTTCAGTGGCAGCACTGGAGTTTTGCGGATCACTCTCTCAAGTTGTGACACACCACCAAGGTTAACATTTCACTAGAAACGCTCATATCAGTCAACTATGGAGTGTTTGACACTAAGCTTGTGTCTACAAAAAATGAAAAAAAAAAAAAAAAGAAACAACAACAAAAAAGGAAGGACATATTGGAAAGTAATAAACCAATGCATACCAGAGCAAGCATTCGATTCTTAATGAGAGCTTCCTATCAGCTCAGGAAAATTTTCCATCCACCATTATTCCTAAAAATCTATCTATTTTAGCCAATTTAGTGCAGAAATTGTCACAGGTATTTGAAAAACTAATAACACCACCTCTGTGTAAGTGAATTCCATAAGGTTGGTGAATAATGCAGAGCACTACCAAAAGCGACAAAAGATAAATTGGAGGCTGGATGAGGGTGATTTTTCAGATTATTAATTTCACAAATAGTTCTTCCTTTCAAAAATATCTTTGGGATTTAATGCAGGCATGCCGTAAAAAGAATATGGGTAAGGAGAGAATGGCAGTGCTAATTGTTACAGTGTAGCCAAAAAGACTTGTTTTCAGTAAGCAGGGTATTAGGACCCCACCCCCATTCATTTTATGCACAAGATATCTACAGATATGTGACGAAATCAAATCGATTTGTATAAAAAGTGCTTCAGATTAACTCGAAAGATAAAAAGAACTGTTACTCCTTTCATGGCAGTAAATGCATTTTGTATGTGTTAAAAGACAAAATCATCCACTATTTCTATATTCTGCCTTTTGTTCCCTTACTGGTTGCCTCAGAGACACAGAGACTGATGATCAGATTTTATGAAAGTGTTTGGGGTTCACAGGACACACATTTGAAAATGGTTGGGCACAGGCCCCTGAGGACACTTGATGTCAGCATTCGAAAGCCCAACCCTTTTTTCTCACTGAAACCACCAGTGAGGACAGTTTACACTACACCAAGCATTATGCAGCAATAGAGAGGTGAGTTTTTTCAACTTTCCAAAGGATTGCCTACTCTGTTTTTCATGTAAGTGTGAATCTAGTTGCTCCAGTAAACATGACTTTGGGACAACATAATACTGTAAGGGCAGGGGGACTTAGCTGAGGTTTGGGGTACATGTGTGTAGACGTGGTTGTGGGTATTGTTTTCCTTGGATTCAATTCTTTTCTTGGCTGGAAATGGCTTTGGACCACCATCAATGAGTTGTAGCTTGAAGAGAAAATGATCCCCATTTTTGAAAGGATTACATTATGTCATGTAATCATATCCCTATTTGAGGCTATCTTCCCACATGGGTGGTGGTGGGGAAACGTGTTTGTAAGTGTGGATGAAATAAATCAGTCTTGCGTATTTTTTCATGTTCTTTTTCTTATTTTCAAATTTTCCAATCCATTGTCCCTAGAAATATAAATATGTTTTCAGTAGCTTAAACTACGCATATGTTGAAAAAGCTGAGAATTAGAAACCCAGAAACTAACAGCTTGTCTAGTCTCAGAAACTAGAAGTCAGAATCTAGATCTTTTGTCTCATCTCTTTCTTTTTGCCCTAAGCAACAAGGGGCCTTGAGATGTGAAATGATTTGTTTGCAGTCATACTGACTGAGCTACTGACCAAGGCTGAGTAAACTTTGCATCTCCTGGCTTCCTGATGTTGCTACGCTGTCTTACCAAATACAGGACTCAAGCATCACATCATCTCAGTGGGATTTAAAATTACAAGGTTGTTACCAATTGAAATACACTCCTTAGGATAATGAAAAAGATACCTTTCAAGGCTTAGTATTTATGGCTCACTAAATGATGTACCTGCCCTTTATATGTGGCTGTTCCCTGGAATCAGAAGCAAATTACTTATTTTGATATTTCACTCTACAATTTACACTTGAGGGTGGATTATTTTGAGTTAACCGGCATAATCAGTTCATTTGTATTTTATAGCCAAGTCTTCGAAACATAAAATTCATCTTTTTCAGCGACTTTATTATTACGGGCCAAACAATTATGTTAGCGCAGTGAAAATGTGGTTGTGGAAGACATCAAGAGTGGTCACTTTAAAAAATATATAGACTCTGTGCCTTATGATATCACGGAAATTCAACCAGATCCATGGCCCCAAGAGTAACTGAATCCAGTAATTTCTTACCCTCTCAGGTCACTGAGTTTTGCAATGACCACAAAAGCAAGGGAAGCTTGTCTTCCTCATAAAATAGTCTATGATCATATGAACATGCTGAGTTAGAAATTTCCATATTTTCTACTGGTGTCCCTCTTATTAGAAAAGAAATAAAATGAGCCTCCTTGTCATATAAATATATATATATATATATATATATATATATATATATATATATATATATCCATGGATTAAATGACTCTGACATTCTGACATTTCCTATTTTTATGTGTGAAATGAATTTGTGTTGTGCGTTGTTGTAAATGCACAAAACATTTTAAATATGTATGAAAATATCCATATGTAATTTTTTTTTCTTTTGTAAATCTAAACAGCCTGTTGCTTTTCAATTTTCCTGTTTTATAGTAGAAAATTATTGCAGGCCTCCTGAAAATCACTTGGCCTGTTTATTCTTTTATGATTCTTTTCCTGCAAAGCTATTGCTGCTTGAGCCATTAAAAATTAATTTTTGGATAAATCTTCATTTTTCCTTGGTCTTCTGTACAAACTGCCAAGTAATCCGTAAGATAAAAAAATGGACATTAATCCAGAATTTTCAACCCTTGGTTATCTATTGGTTATCTGACTACTTGTCTATTTATTTATCATCTTCTAGCCAGCTATCTTTCTTGATTTTATAGAGGAAGAGGTAGAAGTATTTTTGAAGCTAAATATTTACTTTAAATCTGTGTGTGTGTGTGTGTGTGTGTGTGTGTGTGTAACTTAGATTCTTGTTAATAATTGTATTTTACATATACTTTGAAAGGTGTTTGATGTAATGCAGTTACTTTTTTAGCAAAACATAATGACCACCATCATTATGGGGCATTGTAATACAAGAAATTGACAGCTTTGGGTAATGAAAGGTTGGGGAATGTATGATGATTGCCTTAGCTTTTTGGAGATCATTTTCACTCTTGCTGTGCTGAGTCATTTGCTTCAAGCTCTTTTCCCACCAACCAGAATGTGTGCTTAAAGTACAGTATAAAAGGATTTATGTTGTGTATGAAGAACTCTGTAAGATTCCTCAACATCATATCAATAATAGTAATAGGAAATGCTTAACTAGCAGTACATGCCAGACACTAAATCATTACCTAAATAAACATGTTTAGTCCTGACAACAACTCTATGAGATGAATAGTATTATTATCCTCATTTTACTGATGTGGAAACTGAGGTATAGAGAGATTAAATAACTAGCCCTACGCTTACAGCTTATAAGCATAGAGCCTGGATAAGAATTGAGGCAAGGCAGTCCAAGGTCTTGCTCTTAACCAGTTTGCTAACAGTTAACAAAGTGCTTTGTCTTTGATGCTTGTTGCAGTACACATATCTCATTCCCTCAGTATGGAGATTAGGACATTGGGGCTCAGAATCCTATAATGATGTGGTCATCATTACTCACTCAGTGGAAGGAATACTGAGCTCTCAGATATACGTTGTCAACATCAGAGGGTCATTTAGGTTGGGTGCAACATAGGAAACTTTTGCTAAAGATGGTTTAGTTAATCCATCCTGCTTCCTTGTGACAGAATACATAATGTACTCCCTCTCTCTTCATGTGCTTTGTAAAGCTTAATGATTTTAGAGGTAATAAGGGCTATCACTTCTATGAATCTAAAGACTAACTCAGTCACTTAAGGTTAGGGTTGGGAGAACAAGTGGGGGTGTGGATGACTATTAAAACCTAGCCTTGTCTGTTTGTTTGTTTGTTTGTTTATTTATTTATTTATTTATAGCTTAATTATTAACTTATTTTTATTCATTTTTTTGGGGTGACAATGGTTAGTAAAATTACATAGGAAAGTGACAATAATCAAAACACTATGGTATTGGCAGAAAACCAGACAGACGAATGGAACAGAACTGAAAACCCAGAAATAAACCCACATATATATGGTCAGATAATTTTTGACAAGAGCCAAAAATGTACAATAGAGAAAAGACAGCCTCTTCCATAAACAATGCTGGGAAAATTGGAAAGCCACATGCAAAAGAATGAAACTGGACTGCTACCTATCTCTGTGTACCAACACTAACTCAAAATGGATCAAAGACCTAAACGTAAGACCTGAAACAATAAATTGCATAGAAGAAAGGAAACTAAACTTATGGACCTTGGGTTCATAGAGGATTTTATGAATTTGACCTCATAGCCTTGTTTTTTTATAATCCTGGATTCCTCCCACCAATTAGCACATTGTCCTCTTTTCCCTTCTTTCTGCAACGTGAATACAAAGAGGACTTCCTGTTTTTTATATCCTTTCAGTTTATTTATATATTTCAGGATGAAATTTGCATTTTAACCTTATCACTACACCGCTAACTCATGACTCT
Source organism: Rhinolophus sinicus (assembly GCF_036562045.2). Lineage (NCBI taxonomy): Eukaryota > Metazoa > Chordata > Mammalia > Chiroptera > Rhinolophidae > Rhinolophus > Rhinolophus sinicus. Next base: position 13,647,657 of record NC_133754.1, on the reverse strand, counting down.
TGAGCATGTTAGTTACAAGAGGGTTTGTTTGTTTATTTTTTGCCTTAGTTGTACTTGACTAGTTCTTGACAATGTTTGGTTACAGAATTTGGACATAATACCATGAGCCGGTCACTGACTGTGTTCATTCTGTGGATTCCACCTATCTTTCCAATTCTGATAGAGATCTCAGCAATAAGGAATAATTTGAGGTAAATATACGTATATATAATATATATAAAGATATGTATTATATATTTATATATATGTATTATATATGCTATAGATTATGTATATATTGATTATATATATCAAAAGATTCATAGATAGAAATCATAACAAGTAAAGCTTTTATTTTTCCCTATGAAAATCATTAGTGTGCCCCATAATATAAACTTGCCATTAACTCTATGCTTTGTCATCTGTGAAGACAATTGAGGAAGCATAGCATGCAACCTTATGGGCTGAACTTCGGATAAAGAAAGAAGTCATTGGGGGCCAGATCAGGTGAGTAGGGAGGGTGTTCCAATACAGTTATTTGCTTACTGGCTAAAAACTTCCTCACAGACAGTGTCCTATGAGCTGGTGCATTGTCGTAATGCAAGAACCATGAATTGTTGGCAAAAAGTTCAGGTCATCCAACATTTTCACGCAGCCTTTTCAGCACTTCTAAATAATAAACTTGGTTAACTGTTTGTCCAGTTGGTACAAATTCATAATGACTAATCACTCTCATATCAAAAAAAGGTTAACAACATCATTGCAACAAGTTCGCGAACTTAATTGTCAGTCCTCATATACATACAAGTATATCAAATCATTATGTTGTACACCTAAAACTAATGCAACGTTCTATGTCAATTATATCTCAGTAAAATAAAGGAAAAGAAAAGAAAATAGTCAAACTCATAGAAGCAGAGAGGAAAATGGTGGTTGCCAGGGGTGCAGGGGGAGGGGAAACGAGGCTGTGTTGGTCAAAGGGCGGGAAGTGTCAGGTAAGCAAGATGAATGAGTTCTGAGAAACACTGTGCAGCATGGCGAAGAGAGCTGACAGCATTGTGTGGTTTACCTAAAATTTGCTAACACGATAGATCTTAAACCAACAAAGTGAATTTTAATGTTTGCTTTTCTTCTCCTTATTATTGGGCAGAATGGTGACAAAGCTGGCTTTTAACTACCTCACAGATCATACAGTTTTGCAGGTGTGATGATTTCAGCCGTACGAGTATAGCTAAGCCAAAGAAGCTCTGTAAAGATTCTTAAACATCATTTTAGAAGAGCCCGTTAGGAAGCTTATGTTTACTAACCAGCAATCAAAGATGCTAAATCTGCAGAAGAACCAGGGAGAGAACCTTTAATTCATGAAATCTGGTGCATTAAAGGAAATTGTGGCTTTCTAATGGATTTTTAAAGTGTAGCCTACTCTCATAAGTTTTTGATTATTTAAGAGCAAAGCTTGATTTCTCTTAAAATTCGTATTTCTACAGAGAGGTTTTTGAGGTTCTTTCTCCATCGGAGAGAAACTGGACACATTTAATGAACATTTAAATGAAAGATAGCTTTTGTTATTCCAGCGTTGCCAGAAAGTTTCCACACAACAAAATGCTTCACATGCATTATAGATCCATGCAGCCAGGCTAGAAAATCAAGAAAAGGGAACCAGAGAATAGGACTCACTCAGAAATGGGGTTATGGTATTCGTGCTTTCCAACTGGGAATTTACTATGATCCTTTCCTGAGCCTGATCTAAAGTATTGTATTAAAGGATTTAAAATGTTTTATTGCATTAACATAACAACTAAGTATCTAGCTCTCTACATATAAACCAACATGGCTGGATCAAGAGGGCTACAGCCTGGTCATTTTGTGTGTGGTGTCACAGATACAGTTTTCTCCAGAGGAAAACATAAAATCAATGACATTAATACAAATCAAAATGAGGCTCCCATTTTAACCTCTTATGTAATAACATTTGTATTAATTCAGACTCTCTCTTTCTCCATACTCGTCTTAAAAATGATGATGACATGCGTTTGAGTATAAATGCACACATAAATAATCCAGATGCCGAGGCTTACAAAAATAAATGCTGCATCTGGTTTCATCACTGGGTAAAGTAACTATGAATATTTCTGTTTGTGGAATGAAGTGCTGGTGGCTGGTTCTGAATTCACATATTGACCACAGTCACATCTTCATGTATGTCAGGTGGCCCTTAGAGAAGTGGTAGTTATACAGTGAAATAGGAGCTTGGCTTATGCTTTCTCTCTGGCCATCCTGGGTGTTGGGATGACTTAATCTTTGACCAAGTTGTCCAGTGGTGAGCAAGAGATGTACATGTGGCTTAGACTGACAAATGGTAGCTGTGCCACAATAAGTAATTTTGCAGGGAAGAATGCCAAAAAAAGGACTGTCATGTAGCTGGATTCTCTGACTCTCTTACTCTGGACTACAGGTGACTTGGACAACAATAACAAACAAAAATACAGGTTTGGCTTCACACACCACAAAGCAATATTCTTTGGATGTAAGACAACAGAAGATTTTGGGGAGTCAGAGGTGGGAAGTCCTACAAACACTTCAAATTTCAACCGAAAGCATGAAGAATGGGCAGGATGTTGAGATATATATGTTTTAAACTCTTGGTTTCTTTTCCTTCTCATATTCCCCCTGGCCCTTCTTTGGTTTTTTTGTGTGTTTTTTTTTTGGTTCATTTTTCATTCCTTTTTCTGATATGGAAAGTCACAGTTCACATGCAGCAGAATCTAAATCATCTAAAGTAAATCAAGCCAGAAATGGGCTGATAATGAAGGTCAAAGAAAGTGAGCTTGGTTTTGACCAGCGAAATCATCAGTGTGACAATGAAGTCTAAAGATTCTATTAGCATCACAGAAGCTCCTGAGGAAGCAATCTACTTTTTCTCTCACAAATTTTCACTCTAGCAACATAGAACCTTGATTATTGATTGAGATTGGTATAGCTAAAGCTCAGTGTGTGATCCTCCTCCCCTCCCCTTAGTTTTTTGTTGTCTTCAAAGAAATTTTGCAATAGTTATTCTACTTGCAGTTTCTATCTCCATATCTTATAAATTGGAATTCTCTTTCATTTGATCACTCAAGAAATATTTATGCAGTGCCTACTGTGTGTCAGACACTGTACTGGGTGTTGGGCACAGAGCAGTTATGAAAATAAATGCCTTTACAGAGCATGCATTCGTTTTCTACATTTCCTCTAATTACACTATACACAACTATTCAAAAGCACACCTTCACTGAGTGCCCAATGTGTGGTCACCCCAGTGCCGTGGCTTTCTAACTTATTGACTGGTTACGTGAAACTGTCTAAGTCATTTAGAAATATATACACCTCTTTCTGTCTTAAAAAGGTATTGTTTAAAAGTAAGTTGTTTGGAATTTTGATAGTTTTAACAAATGAAATAATTTTGTCAATTTAAAATTTTACGAAGAGTAGTTAGATACTCAGGATGTATCTGACATAATTATTTAACTGACATAGTATATATTTGCACTAAGCTGGAGTAAAAATCAGCACTGTCTTTCCAGTTCTGGAAACAGTTTCAGTTCCATAATCCTTCTGGCTCCAGCAGTTTATGGAGGGGCAGCAAGCGAGACTGCCAGTCTGAAAGCCTGAATTGTGCGTGACTGGTAACTGTCTTTGTGTAATATAATGGGTGACGGAAGCAGACAGCAAACAAATAAGGGAGGGAGTGGAAAAATGGGTATATGGACTTTGTGAAGGAAAGTGGGCATCAATCAGCAGGTTTTACATTTCCTATTGTCTTGATCATATTAGGTATGGTCCCTGACCCTTTTTACCACTTCTGGTGAGCTGTCATTTGTACATTTCTGGGGATGTGCCGAACATTTGGGGAGTGAATATAGAGAAAATGAGTTACTTCAAAGCTCTCTGGTGCTTAATTGGATAGATAGGGCCCTATTTGTTTTGGCTATGTAGCTCCCGGGTGAGATATTGGGACAATAGAGGGGATGATAGGATTGAAGTTACCCTGGGATTTCTTCTCAGGACCCTGTGAGGATTTGCTCCAGCTTCTTTAATGTGATGGGTGTGAGGGAGGAATCTCCCGGATGAAACAGACCTTAGTGGAGTAGGATGCTGTGGAATGTTTCTACTGTGGATGTGCACACCTACATACACAAGCACAACATACGGGCACATGTGCCCTTTCTTTCAACTTGATTATTTTTATGGTGAGGCTCTGGGGTGCATAGCTGTTGATTCTGCCATCCCAGGGTCCATCCTTCCTTCTTCAGTCAGAACCCAACTTGTGTTGGGGAGCCCCTCCTATTTCAGTAGTGCTGACCTGTAACCTCTTCTTCTTCCAGCACTTGCTGTGGGAAAATGAGCCAGGCAAGGCCAAGCTACACATTCTATCCCCACTAGACATAATGGTTCAGAGATAAACACATTCCTGAAACCTAGCCAATGAGGCTCAATTCTGGGATTTTCTTTTTGGCTTAAAATAGACATTTTTCCTAACAGAAGTCTTAAGATAATACAAACAGGGAGCTACTAGGGCTCCCAACTATAGACAGAGGAGCCATGATAATCAGGCCCTCCAGAGAGAAGTAGGACAGAAAGAAGGTAGTATTTGAATCTTGATGATACCGTTGGAGACCCTGGATCAAGCAATGCCTGAAGCCAGCCTTGGATCTTATGGTCACATGAGCCAATTAATCACTCTCCCCCCCACCCTTACTGGAGTGAATTGTATTTCATTCTCTTGCAATAGAATAGGTTCTGAATCACACACACTTATTGTGAGTTTTCTCTTCAGATGGCTTTTCTCCCTTGTTTTCCAGTTGCTACTGAGAAACCAGTATAGAATTCTTTAACTAGTTTCTTACTTGCATCCAATAAAGCCTTCTCCAAAATGACTTTTATCCATCAGGCAAATAAAGTACCACCAAGTGAAGGAAAATTTTGCAAGAAGAGGAGGCTAAGTATGCAAAAATATATGCTTACTTTTCAATTAGCTTAAGGCAAAATTACTTTTCATCTTAGTGTATATGGTGTATAAAGAAGGAAAAGCTATTTGGGGATATTTAAGGTGCATCTACACATGCTTTTGGCTTACACTAGCTTTTGCCCCTTTTCTTCCTTTTTTGTCATGCATCCATCACTTATTACATAAATGAAATTATTCATAAGACATCCTGCCTCAAAATCAGTATGCCCATATAAAAACCCATTATCTTCCCTCCAAGCATAATGCTCCTCCTTTTTTTTCTATTTCAGTCTGTGACTCCATCATTCAGCCCTTCACATCAGCTAGATATGGGGGAGTTAAGCTTGTCAGCTTCTAGTCTTACTCTCTGTCTTAGCTCAGGCTGCTACAACAAAAACCAAGGACTAGGTGGCTTAAATAACAGACATTTATTTTTAAGTTCCGGATCCTGAAAAGTCCAAGATTGAAGTGCAGGCAGAATCAGTTCCTGGTGAGAGCTCTCTTCCTGGCTTGCCGGTGGCTACCTTCCTGCTGTGTCTTTGTGTGATGGAGAGGGCGAGAGTTCTGGTTTCTCTTCCTCTTCTTATAGAGACACTAATCCCATTACGGGGGCAGCACCCATGACCTCATCTAAACCTAATTACCTTCTAAAGGCTTCATCTCCAAATTCCATCACATTGGAGGTTAAGGCTTTGACATATGAATTTGGGTGGGGTGGGTGAGGGGTGGGGACACATTTGGTCCACCACACCCTTCCCACACATATATGAAATGCAATCCACCATCTTCTAGTTTTCACTCCTAATGCTGCGTGAATTGATCTATTCATTTCCAGCTTTGTAACCACTGCTCTTATTCAAGCCCTCATGAGCTCTCACCACAATGATCATGATAGACTCCAGTTTGGTCCCATCACCAGTGTGTCCTGGAAACCTGTTGTCCAGATGAAAGCCATAGTAATCTATCTAAAATGCAAGTCCAGCCATGCTAGTCATCTGCTTAAAATGGTAATTATTCAGTGGATTTCACAAATCTCTTGGCACAAGTCAGTAGACATAGGAGCGTATGTGGCTTGATCTGTGTCTACCTGTGCGGTCTTTTGCGGTGGCATTTCATATTTTACCATTCATGTGCTAACAATCCTGGGATACGTACTATTCAAACATGTAAACACACACACACTGCTTTGTCTTCATCTGTGATTAGTGAATGCTTTTCTTGAACTGGAACCCCATTCTTTCATGAGCCTTTTCATTTAGCACATTGATCTTCCAAAAATCAGAGAGAGATACCTTCGTTTCTCTGGTTCTCTAATTCTCTATGCGTACATCACTCATTGTACTTAGTATACTCACTCTCTGTAGCAGAGTATTAGAATTCTGTGATGTGACTGTTTTCTCCATTAGAGTCCTTGTTCCTTGAAGACAGAATCTATATAGTACTTTAATTCTTACCCCCAGTGTCTGGTATAATTTCCAACACAAAGTAAGACTTTACTGAAGTTAACTGAATCTCTAAGTCAGAGTTTGCCATGTAAATTAATTACAAAATTTATCAATTATTTAGCGTCTCTTTTTAGTTGTTGAGCTTGATTAACTTTAAATGAATCTTACGGAAATGAATAATTATTAATCAGAAATTTAAGAACAGACTAACTTTGACCTTCAACTGAAACATTAATCAGCACTTTGTAAGTCTGAATTGTAAACAAAATACCAACATTGTAAGGTAGGAATGGATTTTTAAAAAGGGTGAATGCAGCAGATATCAAGCAGCTAAAAGGAATGAAAGTGAGAATGTATTAAAGAGAGTTGGAATAGCCCAGAGAAACATGCAATACGATAAATAAGAACTTTCGAGTTCTTTTGTCTATTTAGTTTAAATCGAAGACAACTCCACAAATTCATTCAGCTGCTACTATGCTTCTCCTTCAAGTAATATTTTTCAAAGCAGGAACATAATTTGAACAAATAATTTCTCTATCTCCTTTGTTATGGCTCCCTTTCACCTCAAATCTAAAATAGCTTTTATATGTATTTTAAATGTATAATTATATTGAGATAAAAGAGCATAATGGACACAAGTGTGGATTCTTGAGACAGACCAATTCTGAGTTTTGCCAGTCCTATCAATTCCAGCAAATTCTTAATTTAGCAAAGCTGCATTTTCATCCTCTGCAAACTTGGGTAATAATACTACATATATCCTAGAATTATAATGATCAAATGATACAATGCAGGTAAAGTGCTTAATGTGGTCCATTGTGCATAATAAATTTTTACTGTTTTTAATAAATTACATGGTAAAAATCAAGTAAATTTGAAAAATGTCGGTTAACCAAGTTAAAGAGGTTTTTTTTACTGTCTGAGCTCTCAAAACTTTTAATATATTAACATACACATTGGATTTCTAAGGAGGGAAATGGGTTATGCAATATTTTCCATGCTTGTGTAACATGGTTCCATTTTATTGTATAGCATATGGAACTACTGTTTCATGCAACTCACTTAAGTAGTGCTCTTTTAGGTAAATATTATTAAACTAAAATAGAATTCAAATAAAAAAGAGAAAGTAAAAGGGAACATAGGCAAAGTAGGGTGAAAGCAAAAAAGCAATGTATAGTGACTAGCTTAGAGCAAAAAGACTTATTAATAAGCTTCTATATCATTCTAACATACTTAGCTGTCTTTATCCTAAGGCCAGCAAAAAACAGTTTTGAAGGTGCATCACAAAATTTTCATCTCATTAAGAGGTATTCTGTGCAGGAATTATAAGCAGATATTCAATCGTCCAATGTCAAAAATGGAAAATTTATTTGGGTGTTAGTAGGTTTTTAATTTTAAATGCAATTAAATGCTACGTGATTCTTAAATGTTTTTGATATCTTTAGTTCACTTACCTCTATTAGTTTGAATAATGTTAAATATGTATGTAACTTAATTTTTTAGGATGTATCGATGCCCTAAGAAAAGGCATGATTGTCCCTACTCTATATTGACATGGGAATCATCGTGCCGTAATAAATGTTGGCTCTAAAGCATATGCCAATGAGCTGTTTTTCTTTGTTAGCTCTATAATTCTTATAACGTTCTACTCACCCTTTTATTTTCTGTGATCCACACATTTTGTAAAGCTTTATCAAGGGGCAAGACTGAAACACAAGATACTGGCTACTGAGTTGCAATTTAGCAAATAAAGGAATTTGATGGAAATATAGAAGTACTCATTTTTATGAACCATATTATTTGACCTCAAATTATGTTGCAGTTTCTGAAACTAGAATTACATAAAAAAAAAAAACTATTAATATTTGCTATAGCTACTTCTTTACCTCTTTTACTATTAAACTGAAATAAGCAAGGGCTACTCAATTTCACTATTTACCAAATGTTTGTGGACCACATACTGAGGGCAAAGTGTGGTTTTAGTGGTTGGGAGTGATGCATAGATGAATAAGATCCAGAGAAATAAGAGAACTACAAAACAACTATGCCAACAAAAGATACAAGTTGTGGTAGAACATAAGAATGGTGTTTGTGTGGTATTTCATAAACAAAAATATCTATGTATTCAGAAGAATCAGAGGACAGGTATTCAGTGGGTATGTGAAGAATGCAAAAGATCCTGAAAGATGGAGAAAATGGAGAGGGTTCTCTAAGCAAAGAGAAAACATTGTCACATTAAAGACAACTTGCGTCTCTCTACAGTGAGGGAAAGGTAGTCTTGTCAAAATTACAGGTTTTTTTTCATTTAGGTTTTAATAAAATGCTCTTTCCCAGATGATTAGATTCTGACTATTTCCAGGAATGGGAAGCTTTCCCCTCTAGGAAACACTGTTAGACATTTGAGCAAACATAGGCTTCCGTGTGATCACCTTTTAGCACTTTGAGGTGGGGCCTAGGGGGAGGGATAGATCTATTCCACATAGACCTATTTTAAGAAATACCAAAAAAATAATAACATTGTATTTTATATGATAAAGCCAGCAGTGGTGGCACCAAAGGACGGCTTGTGGGGTTTATGATCATCGTGATCTCTTCTAACTTCTCCCCAACCCACCCCAATAAAAAGACATCACAATTTAAAAATCGGTGTGTTTGCTACGAATATATAGCTTTCAGATAAATGCTCTAGTCCTACTTTTCAATCTCGTTTCCAGCGCTTTCTGTGCAGAAATTTTGAGTTTATTAGTAAGCACCAGGTTACTGTCTAACAGTGGAAACTCATATAAAGTAAAAAAAAAAAAATAATGATGAGATTAGCCATCTGTAAAAATATTCAATTTAAGTGATTTGAAAACAACCAAAATAGGAAGGAAGCAACTATGAGCTATGAATCATTTGTATGCCTTCCTAGCAACTGCTTAGAAATTCAGATAAAACCAGTACCCCCTCCTTTGTGCTCCCACAGTTCCTGGTTAGTAGGTATCAGGCCATATTGAAATTACATTTCATTTAATTTGAAACAATAAGCTCTTTGAGAGCAGGGACGATCTTATTTATTGTTATACTTCAGATGGTATGTCACTGCTTAATGCAGAGCAGTTGGTCTGTAAATGCCTAGTAGGCCGAGGGAGTTTACATGTGTGTGAAATTATACCATTGACCGATGTGTTATCATGCTATAGATGAAGAGCCTACTGTGTCAAGTGCTTTTCATTTCTTATCTCATTTAATCTTCAACAATCTTATCATGTGGCTACTTGTGTTAATACCAGTGCCCAAGGTCACAATGCCAGTGGTAGAACTGGGACACAAACCCAAGACTTTGACCCTAGAACTCTAGTTCACAAATCCCTTCTCAGTGTTCCTTCTGAAATGATCAGATTCTGAATAATGCCAGGGATAGGAGGCTTTCCCCTCTAGGAAACACTGTCAGACATTTGAGCAAACATAGACTTCTGTGTGATCATCATTTAGCCTTTTGGGGGAAAAAAAGGAATAGATCTATTCCACAACATGACGATTCCAAAGTTATCTTCTGCACATTTTCTTTTCTTCAAAATAAGCATTTCTAATTTCTTCAATGTCATTTTATACATGATAGTCTTTAAAAATATAGTATTGCTGTAATATTTTTAATGATGTCAAACACTTGCTCAGGAACATTTCCCCAAAAATAAGACCTAACTGGAAAATAAGCCCTAGAATGAGTTTTCAGGATGCTCATAATATAAGCTATCCCCAAAATAAGCCCCAGTTAAGATCATCAGCCAGATGGACGCATTTAGTACATTATGACGATGTTCCAGAAGAACATGACATGACTGTATTTGAATAAATGTAGATTTTCGTACATGAATGAATAAATGTAGATTGTTATATATTAAAAAATAAGACATCCCCTGAAAATAAGCCCTAATGTGTCTTTTGGAGTAAAAATTAATATAAGACCCGGTCTTATTTTGGGGGCAATACGGTAGTTGGTTTCATACGTTTTATCATATGCAAACGTATAGTCTAAAATCTTATCTTCCATTTCCCCCTATTATGCCTAAGCTTACAATTTAACAAATTAATTTATTTTAAATGGATGTAATATCTTAGCTTAAAGTATTGTTGTGAAAGGTGAAAGGGATTTGGTACGGATTGCTAGGTATAAAAATAAGTTACATGGATGTAAAGTACAACTTAGGGAATATAGTTAACAATATTGTAATAACTACTATGTATGGTGTCAGATGGGTACTAGAATTATTGGAGTGATCACTTCATAAGGTATATAAATGTCTAATCACTATGTTGTACACCTGGTACTAATGCTGTGTTTCCCTGAAAATAAGGCCTAGCCAGACAATCAGCTCTAATGCATCTTTTGGAGAAAAAATTAATATAAGACCCGGTATTATATTAATATATTATATTATATTATATTATACCCAGTTTTGTAGTAAAATAAGACCAGGTCTTACTATTTTAATTTTTGCTCCAAAAGACGCATTAGAGCTGATGACCTGGCTAGGTCTTATTTTCGGGGCAACACGGTATAATATTGTATGTCAACTGTAAATTGAAAGTAAGTTAATTTTAAAACAAAGAATTGTGAAGAAAAAATTACATAATTTACTTGAATAAGTTTGGAAAATATAATTCATTATATTAAATTACTACATTATTAATATTTTCTCAAATTTAATTTATGAGTATTTTCTGCGTTTCATTTATGAAAGCTTCTTTGATTTATCCTTCAAAGCTAGTTGGTTTCTTAGTTTGTCCATTGAAATTTTCCATTGTGTGATAAAGTATTTTTTTCTAAGACTATTTCTATTTCTTTCAAAAAATAGATTAAGCTATTGAGGGCAGGGCCAATTCAATATTTCTTTTACATCTTTGATGGCTTAATTATTAAAAAAAAAACGTAGCTTAAAGACTCCTCTAACCTCACCTTTCCCTTTCTCCTCTCCCACCTCGCTCTAGCCTCACCAAACTTTCTCCAATTTCTCAAAAATGACAAGGTAATCCCAGCCTCATCCCTGTGCTCTGGCTTTTCCCTCTGCCCAGGTGACAACCAAATACAATTCCTGAGCTTTGACTCTGGATTCAGGGGAAATAGCTATTAAGGCCATTACTAGGATAATTGGGGGGATTTGAATATGGTCTGCATGTTGAGTTAGAGAGTGGGTTAATAGTACCATGGTTACATAGGGGGATGTCCTTTTTCTTAGGAGCTTCCTGCTGAAGTATTTAGGGGTGGAATATCATGATGTCTGCAACTTACTTTCAAAGGAATTGTGGCAAAATAGTGACAATTGGTAAATCTGGGAGAAGGGTATATTGGTGTTCATAGCACCATTCTTTCAGCTTTTCTCTGGATTTGAAAATAAAAATAAAGTGAGGGGAAAGATGGAAATTTTAAAGAAAAAAATCTTAACCAGGTAGGCTCACATTTTCAGGTGTATGAAAAATCATCTGGGAAATTTGTTAAAATGCAGATTCTGGGGATCAGAAGATCTGGGTGGGGCACTGGAATCTGCTCTTTAATGGGCCCCCAGGCGATTCTAAGTCAGGTCCCCAGGAAATGCCTTGAGAAGGAAGGCTCACTTAGCATTCTGTGGCCATAAGCTGCTCTCTGTTCTCTAGTTGAGGAGTAGCTGGTGGGAAGGCTCAGACAGGCAGATGGAGATGCAGTTTTCCGGTGAGGGCAGGATTGGAGACTGGGGACACAGTAGGGGACATGGGGCAGTTGAGGACAGATTTTGTCCTCTTTCCCTGGTTTGGCTTTTGGTAGTGGGGGTGAGGTGGGGGCAGAAAAGCAAAACAAAACAAACAACCATAGCTTAGAGGATAACCTAAGTGGCCAAGTGTATATAGGTGGAAAAAGCAGGTGGAGGCCTTGAAATATGGTTGTCAAATATGGCAAAACAAACAAACAAGCCAACTTTTTACCCCCACAACAGAGTTCTAGAACTAAACTTTGAAAGCCCTGATTTGTTTCTATTGTAGTAGTAAGAGCTCAAGTATTTCATGATCTAATGTCTAGTTAGCCCTGCAAACAAGATTTCCTTTATAAAAGTGTCATTATTATTATAGTATGCATTCAATCTCTCTCTCTCTCTCTCTTTTTTTTTTTTTAAGCCACAGAGTGTTTAGGTAAGATACATTTGCTACTTTATGACAATTGGAATGAATAGAGAACTTATGAGGACTTACCTTATGACAAATATATGGCGAGGTTTGTCTTCTGTATTCAAGCCTATTGTATGCTCTACTAATAAAACATTGCTTTCAACAGAAGTACGCATCATGGTATAAATCTAATATGGTCCATTGGGTAGCAGCATTTGACAATCCTTGATATTTCTCTGAAAGATTCTCCATGACATTAAATTCAGATAAATGCTATTTCTCAGATATAGCATATTTTACTGTGCCATACTTTATTTCCAATGGAATTAAAGATAACTCAATTTGAAACTCAGAAAGCATATTCAGCTCTGAAGGAAGTTTCCGTGTTAAGTGTTAATATCTCTATCAGCAATAGCGAGCAAATCTTTCTCAGATCACTTCCTGTACATTAAAGTAAAGAGGAAAATAACATTTTAAATAATGGCAGGTTTCAACCCCTCTTACATATTTATTCATGCCTGGAGTGGCTTTCATATGGATCACTGGAAACAGATTGCTGCAAAGAAAATAAACTTGAGAACAATTGATGATCTATTACAACTTTCCAGTTGTAATAAACAGACAATAAAAACGTTTTTTTTAAACATACTAATCCTGTAGGATACTATTTGTTCTCAGAAGAAAAATTTCATTTTTATAGTAAAATATTTTCAAATTTGCCCTTTGTTTTTCTTTCCAATTCTCAGAAGGAACGGTGCACTAAACTGAGGTAATTATGTTTGAGAATGCGTCACATGTGATGGGCAATGATATAAATGTTTCCTCTAACATTTACTGCTATGAAAGTGATTTTTTAAAAAACCTTATCAAAGAGGAGGCACAGCAACCAGCCTCCCAGCCTGAACTGAAATAGCAGTTGCTGACAAGCTTGTTAATAATTCAAAAGTCTTTTAAATTCACTAAGTTTTAGTTTTATAGAAATGTTCAAATATATTACCTCCAGTTCTTAGCAATTTTATTATTATTTTTTTCAGTATTTTGTATTCCCTCTTGTAATAAAACAGACTACTTTCGAAACTCATACCAAACAAGTCTGTTGAATCACCTTGTTAGTTTTACTTCACTCTGGATAGGTGATTTTTTTATGGCCCCCAAGACACAGTCATGTCAGCTAGAATTGGGTAAAGACAATAGACAAAAAAGAAGATATATCTTTAATATTTTTCCTTTGAGATTAAAAAACCCATGTGGTTTATTTTATAACAGGAGCATGATTTTTGTCTGCAATTTTGATCAAACTATTTAATCTCTTTATCTCAATATTGCCTCTTTTTAGTTGGGATGCAGCTTAGGCAGAAAAATCATAGGCAGAAAAATTAGAAAATTGTTCAACAAAACTAACATCGCAATTAATTGTGAACATTATAACATTCCTGGTTGGGGCTTATTCATGGAAATGATCAAAACAGCAATTTCCTCATGTAAAAACTAGAAGTTAGGAATATATTCACAATTTTATGAGTATTAACTGAAATATGAATGTTAAAGGGAGTCACATAGTATAGGTCCTCAATTTTTTTTTCCCTTTAGCATTTCTGAATTTTACCACTTTGTTGTTTAAAAGTCAAGCTGCGGGGCGACCGGTTACTCAGTTGGTTAAAGCATGGTGTCCGTAGCACCAAGATTGCTGGTTCGATCCCTGCATGGACCACTGTGAGCTGCGCCCTCCTTAAAAAAACAACAAAAAAAAAGTCGAGTTTTTATCCTAACTCAAAGATGTTCAACTAAAGGTTAAAGTTATTCTTCTTATTTCTACCTAGTAAAATGTTTTAGGAAAATTAGTTCCTCGTGTGTTTTCAAGGCAATAATGTTAATTAAAAGGCCATTGTTGTCTTATTTTTCCATTTAAGAGTTAAAAAAAAATAAATTGCCTAAAGAACATAAGAAATATTTCAGAAATTATTAAAATATTTTATGATAAAGCAATATCCCTATACATATGAGCCAGGAGAAGAGGAAGGATATCAACACTCAGGTTATAAGGAATACTGGGAGTAGAATAGGATTATTTTAAAATCTAAAATATTTCAGAAAATCTGATAAGCTTACTCAAATTCGATGTTATTTATCTTTGATTACGTGTATCTTAAACTATCCAATTTTGTTCTGTTCTGTTTCCTTGCTGAAACAATTTAAGAAATTGGTCACTTCAAAGATAAGAGTACATATTGACACCAACCAGCCACCAGAGGGAAGTCTTGGCTATATTAGAAGTAGCGTACATATAGGGAGGGGTCCACTTTGCAGAAAAAGAGAAATTGTTTTTTAAAAGAGAAAAAAAATGATTTTATCTTTTTCTTTTTGGTATATACTGATGCATTACCTACTAGAGAAAATATTTGTTAGTCTAGTATGTTATAAGACTTTATAAGTGTAGAATAGTACTTCTGTCACATAATATTAATACATGTTTTCCTTAAAATTAAAATCATGTGTTTTGTGTGAAATTAAACATAAATCTACATTAAATACACACACATAAACACATGTTGTTACACATATATCTATATTTTAATCACAGAATACAATTCATAAAATTGATTATCACCTAGGTCTGAGCTGTACACAGTATAGTATCCATTAATTCTCTGTGTTATTTATTAGTGACAACTTTGAAATGAATTTTTACTATATTTTATTTTCCCTGATAACCATACTCATGCAATTAGGGAATTTAGATTCTCAGATATACATTGACCAAGAAATAAATGAAAAGGATATTGTATTTCTTGATATGCGTAAGCTCAGCTATTAAGCTATTTGGAAATGCATAGTAAAGAAAGCCCTGAATTAGTTATTGGGCTCTGGGATGAAATATTTTCATTGAAAAAGTATTTGATTAGAAGTTTTTGTTTGGATTCACTATGGAATCCTTTCTCTTTGAATTCATGATTACTCACCAAATAATCCGCCTTACACAGTATAAGACAATGCAATCAACGTATTATGTACTGAACAGAATGTTGTGATCTGTGGCAGAACATGGAACAGAGAACTTTTTAATTCTGATTTTGGTATTTGCTTGTGACATAGGCAATAAGTACTAAATATATTTTCTTTTTTCATTATTTCTGATCTATCATACTAAAAAGTATGTAATTTTGTCCATTAGCTTCTTCATTGAAAAAAATGGTAAAATTCTGTAAAACTTGAAGTACTTCTATTCATATAGATAAAAAGAACATTACAAAGGCATTAATGCATATAAAACACATATGAGTTATGCTGTTTCTCTCCATATCTATTAGTATACTCATTTAAGTTCATGTGCTTTGAAGTTGTAGATACTTCGAGTATATAAAGAATTTATAAGTTATTTTCTTAAATTATTTAGGGAGATTTTGTTCTTAGCCTAACTTCTAGTAACTGGTTCGAGTTGATTAGTGGTCTGGAGGTAACCCAAAGTAATAAATGGTGTGCCTTTGGCTAGATTTAACTTCCTATCTAAGTGCATCTCTATACTCTTAATTGAAAATCACAAGATTGTTTCATTTAAATGTTGGGTAAAATTGTATCTTTTGTAATATAATAATGTATAACATATTCAAGATAATATAATAATCCCACATGTGTAGGTAAGTTCTGTTTTGGCGAAGATCATATGTAATATTGGCATTGGTTTGAT
Organism: Rhinolophus sinicus; assembly: GCF_036562045.2. NCBI lineage: Eukaryota > Metazoa > Chordata > Mammalia > Chiroptera > Rhinolophidae > Rhinolophus > Rhinolophus sinicus. The sequence goes on along the minus strand of NC_133754.1, from coordinate 13,631,441 downwards.
TTTTTTGGTCATGTGAACAGTTTAATACACTGAAGTGTGTATAGTTTATTGGCATGCAGCTCATCAGTTCCCAGTGAATGGAGTCTATTCTACTGTCAGATTTTTTTTTTTTTTAGTGTATAATTAGCAATCACTCATGTTCTGAAGGACTTTTAACGGCAGGATAGATAGACTCTGTTATGTTTTCCTTCCATGAGGATGGATCACTTACAAAGAGTCCCGCTGTGATTAGGCATTTATTTTACAGTGCAAAATCTATATGGGGATCTTTCTTAACATGTCTCTGAAGTTCATTTTCATCGTCAATCAAGAAATATAGAGGTAAAGAAAGAACATTTACAGAGGATATAGAATGTTTAAGTATAGTGCTAATGGGCCTGCCAGAGAAAATGCTTTTGCGAAAGATGTGTTTTGTCTTAAACAGTATATGTGGCCAGGTATAAATCCTCATATACCTGGACCCATATACCTCATATGGAAATTTTATTTTTGTTTCAGACCTTCAAAATTAAAGTTAAGCCATATTTAATGGCAGAACAGGATTTAGTATTAATAAAATATATATTACAGTCATACTACCAATCTAAACATTAAGATAAGCAGAATTTCAGCTTCCAGGCTATGGTTACATAACGAATTAGTGAGCAGAATAAAGGCTGTTCAGTTCTCAAATCATTATTCCAATTTTTAGGGATTAACACGTTCTTATTTTCTCCTTATTCTCTGAATATATTGCATGAATGTACATTTGCTGATACCTGTTAAATTAATATTCTCAGACATGTGTTTCCTAATCAAACAAAAATCAAAGCTTCTTTCTTGGGGGTCATATGATGTGTATTTTAATAATGTATACTAGAATTTTAAATGTTTTTAGTATAAGGCAAATGATTACTCCGAGTTTAAGCAGTACCCACTGGTTTTACTTCTACCAAACATCTGGTGTAGCACAGGGCAAGTTTTATTTTATTACTATATATGAACTGAGCTTGCTTTCCTTCTGAAGTATCATTGGTGGTCTCTGATCCCTTTTCCAAACTTTTATAGGAAATGAAATATTTCCATCATCTTCAATCAAGAGGTCATTAATTTATGAAAACACATTTTACATTTAAAAGTCAACTGCAGTTTCACACTCACATATAAATACTTTTTAGCTAAGTATTAGCTAAACCATAGCATTCTTCCCATTTTACAGTTACCACACATGCCTCATAAACCAGTGTATACTATAGCATTAGGGTAATCTTCATATATTAGTGAAGTACGTTTTTAATGGATAAATTAAGAAATAATTTCCAGAAATATTTACTATCCATCTATTTTAGGGTTTTATAGGTTTGAATGCACTATCAAGAAATTTAGGGCATCTAACCATTTAGGTAACAGAGTTCAGTTTGTAAAGGGCTGTTTCTAGGCAACACTATGAAGAAGGAGAAATTTATTGGTCTGAGGCTCTTACTTCCGTTTAACTAATGTCTCCTTATGTCCTTATGAGACACATATTGTCTTGTCAAATTATAATTCAACACATCAGAGATTGGCCAGAAGGAAGAAAATTTTAATTTTTTTTTTGGTTCTCAGCTTCTGAACTCTTTTTCTGCTTTGAATAGTCTGCCCACAAATGCTTGTCTGAAGGCATCTCTTTGACTAAAAGACACTGTCTTGTTCTCCATGATCTCTGGCAACTGAAGTTTGAATGTATAGTCTTAGTTCAACCAATCAGATGCTTCTGCCAAAAACTTAAATTAGCCAGAGTTGTTCCTGTTATTTGAAACCATGAATATTGACTGTGCTTTAGATTTAAAGATCAAATAATTTATCATCATCTAACCGAGAATGAGAGCAAATGGTGGCATTATTAATGATGATGACATTACAAAGCATTTAAACTAGGACTGTCTTGGACATACTGCAACATGTGGCCAACCTTCTTAAATGATTACCTAAACTCCTAGCTGACACCAATTTAAAATACTAGCTTCCTGGTAGAATTTGAGTTTCACCTTGTGACTCTTGATTTGAAAGGCACCCAATATCTGAGGAACTGAATCTATAATGGTAAAGAGCAATCACCGGAGTTGATATTTTAGAGCAAAAGGTCTCATAGGAACTCCCTCAAATCTCATGCAGGAGACTTATCCAAATGTTTCATAAGTCTTTCTCTGGGGATAGGCAAACTCCAAAGAGAGCTTTTTCCTCTTCAGGTACAATAAAGCTTTGCTTAGCCCACTTGCTCTGTTAAGTCACCACATTTCCAGGGTGACACAACAGTGTTTCCTGAGGATTCCTTCTTCACCCGGCTGCAAAACTGATCATCTGGTGAATACGTAATTATGCGCTGAACTAGGAACCATGCCGGGATGTGAATGTCTAGTAACCACATAGTGTTTGCATTGTAACTAATGAATAGTCCCTTGCCTAATATAACCCAACCTAATTACCCATAAAGTTTCGGGTAATTTTCACTTGACCCTAAACTTTGTACATTTGGCTGCTTCTCTACCCAATACTGAATGATAACTCAACAAGAGAGTAGTGAGCATGAATTAGGGGCGCGTTTGTTTCCTCTGCAATATGTCATTATGCTGCATAGTATTTTAATCAGAGAAAGTTAGTTGTTTCAGTAAGGTCTCATTTACTTACCTAATTATCAGTTGTCATTTGGAGAAGGGCCAGCCCAAAAAAGAATACTTCAAACACAATTTTGCCGTTTGTCTCTTTTGCTTGTGTTCATTAATTCCCTCGTACAAGTTGTGTCAGCATCCACTATAAGGACAAAGAAGGATAGCGAGGCCACTCCAGTGAATGAGGAAACAGACAAATGTGTCTTGCTGGACTGAGACTTCCAGGACAAGGTCTTACTCGTGTCTGCATCTCCAGCACCTGGTGCCATGCCTACCAAAATAGGACAGGGCTCAATCAATCTTCACTTCTTGCTGCATTCATATGCTTTGAGATTCTTCTAGGCTCATACAAAAGATGATTCTCAGTGGCCTGGGGAAAATGTTTTGTTAACCAGTCATTCATAATTAAAACATGCTATGGAGGTTATTTTTAAACTTTTAATTTCCCGATTTAAAAAAAAAAACACCAAAAAAACTTTAGATATTATGGAGAGCCTGATTATGAGAGTGATTTTAATAAGTAATAATGGAAAAATTTCAGTAAAACAGCAGTTTATAGACTGTGTTCTCTAACATCCAGGGTAAATGATCCTTCCACAATATGTCTTCAGCCACAATCCAGGCACCATGAAAATGATCTCTAAATCGGAACCAAGATAGAAAAGAAAAAGACGTACATCAACACTCTGATCATTGGACGCATGGATTCTAACATGTTCAGCACTAGGGACCATTTGATCCACAAAAATGATGGAATAAATAAGAGGACCAATGAGGATCTTAAGAGAGAGGCCTCTGGGATGAAAGAGAAATCCTTCGAATATACTTTGGTTTTGGTGAAAGTAAACGTACCATTGATTTCTTTCTGGAGAAATCTAAGATTAGTGCCTTCTATGAGGCCCTTATTGGGTCCTAGGGTTAAAAATGTGGTTACAAGTACAGCTTAATGATCTATCCTAATTATTGCTGAAATTAATGGTGAGTGTGAAACATGTATCTAAAATTGTGGCCAGAACGGTGTCTGTGAATATGCCCTTTGACATATGTTAGGCTTTTGTTTGTTTGTTTGTTTGTTTGTTTATATCATACTGGCTCTTCACATATGTCCAGAGGAGCTACGAGGAACTGAATAACGATGTCAGTGACTACAATGAGGAAATGGTCTACAACTGAAAGTCAGACACATTTGTGCCAGTTTTTGTTTGGCATGTTGACAAAATACTGAGATCCAAGCTCTAAAATGCTTGGAACAGGAATATAAAATCATCCAGTGTTTCTGGAACTATATATCTTTACGCATTGGATTGTATCCTGCCACCAACTCATTCAATTTAAGAACTCCTAATCTGTCCTTCCAGGATGACTATGAAATTAGCAGTATTGGTACTGTAATGCAAGTCAGATAAAGACTCACCTTCTAGGACTATGTATGGTGGAGCATCTTTGTTCTCTTCAATGTCAGGACTGAAGAAATGTCTGTCAGCGTGGATTTTGATTTTTAAAATGAAGCTCTGAATGATAATAAGGTGGATGTCCATGTAACAAACTGTCACTCAAAGCTGTCTGTTCCAGCTTTATGGCTGCTGGTGGAATAACAACCCCCATGGGAGGTTCAGGCTTTACTGGTCACTATCGTGAACCACCCAGGCCAGACTCTTACTGGTCATGCATCCATGCTGAATATCACCTCCCATTGCTAGAAAGTTTATTGAGCTTAACATGAAAGAGTGGTCCCACTTCTGATAAAAAGATGGTTTCAAAGTCTTCAAATCTGAAGATGTCATCATTAGCAAGTGACAGGTAATCTGTGTGTGAAGCTCATCTCTAATTAGCGTTACTAGGATGTTCACTATACATGTTATGAGACTAATTATACCTTTAGGTCTTTGTGTGTGTGTGTTACATTTGACAAAAAGGCTATTAGAGCGTTCCCAGAAAATTCTGGAGAATGGCTAATAATACCAATGCATGGCAAATGCTTTAGGAGGAAATTAGCATTTCGTAGATTACTATAATTTATGTTTATGTCAGCTTTAAGTTACGCATTAGAAAAACCAGAACATTTTCAGTGGGAGAAATTACCAAAATTCTGACACTAAATTTAGAGGCCATTAAAACAAACTTTATATGATTTTAAAAGCACCAATTTTGACATTGGGGACAACAACAAAAAAGGTTGAGGGTGTTCTGATTGCATGCCTAGTCAGTAACTTTCAAGTAACATGTTGAATATTTCCATCCACATAATAGGTAACAAAGTACAACATCACATAAGAAACATTATCACAAGTGGCATAGTGGTACTGCCACCCCAGTAGAGAATGTGTGCTAAGGAGTCAGTGATTGAATAGCAGGAGACTGAATTACTCTCCCACATCTAGAGTTGCTCTCTGAGGGTCAGGTCTGTGGTCTGTGGATAATATAAGGAACTGGGGAAGAGGAGGAAAAACCATGTACAACACACTGTGTATAAATGCTCTGATGGCAAACAGGAAACATTCGTCTCTAAGGACTTGCAGTCTGACACCTGTCAAGTACACTAAATTCCTTTTTTTCAGAATACAATGGGACTAAACTGATCTCTTGTCTTGGAGGTTCCTGAAGGGAAGAAGAGAATAAAAGTATGGCTTAAGTCATTTTTCTATATCTTGCTGAGTATGGAATCCAAGAGGCTGTTGTATCACCTTTTTTAAATGAAGTTAAATGGTCCCTTGAGGTTAATAGGAATAAAAAACCTTAACAGAGTTTTTTTTGTTTATATATATATATAGAGTTTTTAGACTCTTGAAATACTATTTACACTCAACATTTTAATATATACTATTGTCCAGTAAAAGGAGTTGATAGCGTAATAGCAAAAAAAACCCCAAAACAAAACAAAACATATATATCAATGAAAATTAAAGGAAGAAATGAGAGGATAAGCTTTGGATAATACAGGATGATGATTTAGAAAATAAAAAGAAAAATAATGCATGCATTTATTGCACTTTAATTTTTGTAAGTGCCAAGTAATTCTGGTAAACACTGAGAGATAGTAGGGTAAGATGAAATAAAAGCACATATAGTCAGGTCAGGAAAACAAATAATGATTAAAGGATCATAAAAAAAAAAGGATATTTCCAGCTTTAATAACAGTTAATTGTATCTTGGCTATCATATACAGGAGAATGTTGACCTGATTTGAAAGGCCAAGGGAAACATCCCCGAGGAGTGAGAGTGGAGGATGAATTGTCATTTGAGTTTTGATAAACCAGATGGCAAGTTGGGGGAAGATAACTGGAGGTAATATAGCAAGACACAGTTAACACTGCATATGAAGTTTTTGAACCTAACTTTATGTCAACCAGGAAACATTGACTGAAAGCCAAACTTTTTGTTCACAAAACAGTTTTACTGTTTTACATATTTTTACTAATACTGGAGCTGACAGAATTCATATGAAAATTGAAGGTGATATTTAGTAAAGACTCAAAAATGTTTGACCCTGATCTGGCTTTTGTATGACCTTAAAGATGTGGTTGGACCTTACAGATGTGGGTGGACAAAAGGATGGAAAGTAAATGGGCAGATATAGTTTTTGATCTCTGGAATTTTAAAATATAAATTATTCAATGCAATTGATGTAAAAAATATGTATGAGATATTTCCATCAAATAGGATATAGAGTTATAACTTTTAAAAAAAAGGCAAGTAAGACTGGAGTAAAAAAATATTTTGGTTTAATTACTGGCTTTGACACTTTGAAAGTAGTTTGAATATTCTAATGGACTATATAAGTGCAAGGATGAAAATAAAAATAAAAACTGACAACTCTGAAGGGAATTGAGACAGGATCCTTATTTCCTTCTGTATTACATTTCATGTAATGGTGCATCCCACTACCTTCTCAGTTGCACAGGTCAACAATGTAGCATTCTCCTTGACTTTTAATTCTAAATCTTGTCAGTTCTACTTTCTTAATAGCTCTAAATTTCATCAGAACAACTCTGACCGGTTCCAACTTTTCACTTTAGGTTCTCATCATTTCTCAGTTGTGTTCCTGTAATGCCCACTCTCTCACTTCATTTGTTCTCCCTTAAGTTCATTTCTTCACACTGTGACTAGTGAGTTCCTTCTGAAATGATATTCTAATACTTTAACTCTCTGCTTATATCTTTCAGGAAGTCTTATTTAGTTCCCATTGTGAGATATTTGTGGCCCTCCATAACTTGAGCTTTGCATACTTCTTGAAATTCAGAGCTACACGATCTAGAACACATGGTTCCCAAGGTTGCTGGAGAAGGGGAAGAGAGAACGAGGAGAATGAGCACTTATTTTATTTGCCCAGGACCATTGGTGACATATTATTTCCCTTCATATTCCATGATGGAAAATAAATCACAAAAAACCCTTCTAGATGCAATGCTGTGATCAACAGAACATTTCATTTTACTAGGCCCACAGCTACACTACATTTCCCAGTATAGCAATATCCTCAGTAAGATGAAATGATTTGGTGAGGACGTGATATTTTCTCTAGCCCAATACTAAAATTTTAGTTTACAATGAGAAATTACTTACCAGGAATGGAAATGTATGTTTGCATGATTAGCATATTTTCTCCAACAAGTAAACAATATGTAATGTAATATTAAGCATTATTTAGAAAATTCCATGGTGATTGAGGAATTGAAGAAAGGGAAGTTTGATTAATTGTGTACTGGTGGGACTCAAATAACTTGATAACTCAAATAACTTGATAATTTTGCCAGGAGGACCAGAGATATTTAAAGTCTGTTGAAAAAGAATCTCTCTACGCTGGACAGAGATTCAAGGTATCACAGAAAGTATTTCCTTTTGTGAACCTTCTTTTTCTTTGCTTCTTTTATAGACCAACCCCACCCAATTTTTATCCCCAGTGCTGTGATACAGTCTTTTTTGAAATATGCCAATGCATTTAATCATGTTACAGTAAAATTTTGCTGACCTGGAATCAACTCTTTTGAAGATAATTATGTACATGCATGATTACATGATCGTTTTAGGGGTCAAGTCTCCAAAGATTATCTTCTATTTCTCATTTCCAAGACTTTACAGATTCCACTTTATGGACCTCATATACTGAAAAGCTAAAAGGAAGATCTTTTAGTGGCAGAATAAGGATCACGAGCCATCGTGTGTAAATCTGCTGAGATAATTTACGAGTGTCAGGGCCTCACTTATACCTCCAAATCATTCCATCTATATTTGTCTATTCCAGACATGTATGTGGAGAACTCTTTGTCATCTATGAAAACAAAAAATAAAACTGAATTCGTGGTGCAAGGGTTTTATGCCATATACACATAAAAAAGAATGAAAAGGAAAACAAAGAGAATAAGTATCTTACCCATGGATATCAAGGCAAGCAATAAAAAGAGTGAGATATGATTTCTGGACATAATAGATATAATTATGGAATTAATGACTACCAAGGTGACCTGTGTATTACCTGAAGAGAGAACAATGATCAATAGAAAGCAACATACCATGTTTCCCCGAAAATAAGACCTAGCTAGACAATCAGCTCTAATGTGTCTTTTGGAGCAAAAATTAATATAAGAACCGGTATTATATTATTATATTATATTATATTATATTATGTTATACCTGGTTTTATATTATAGTAAAATAAGACTGGGTATTATATTATATTATACCTGGTCTTATATTATAGTAAAATAAGACTGGGTCTTATATTAATTTTTGCTCCAAAAGATGCATTAGAGCTGATTGTCTGGCTAGGTCTCATTTTTGGGGAAACACAGTAGGTTCCCATAATTTTGTAAATAATGTCAAATTAATTTCATTTTGAATTTGACTATGTTTCCTAGAAAGACAGATCAGGTGAATATTATAGGAAAAAATCTACTTTTATTATTTTGACAGCCTCTCAGATAATCTTTGTATACACAATGAAGAATGCATGTTAGAGATAGTATATTATATGAATTTAAAATTGAATAATCAATTAAACATTGATGCTAGAAGAATGATGGAGGGAATTTTCTATAAGGCTCTGTCTCCACTCCTAATCAATGTTTTAATTAATTATTGGAATGAAGATATGAGAAGCAAGGTTTATTCAGTTTACTGATTGAACATAACTATAATTCAATGACTCAAATATTTATTAGGTACCTATTGTGATTCTGGCATTGTGCAAGGAGTAGACTGACTGCCTGTGAAGGCTACCAAAGAATTTTAAGTCATTATAAACTCAATATGCGTATCTGAGAGGTTATTTAAACAAAAGAATACCACCTGAACCTATCTGAGTAGAAGGCAAGTAGGACACAGCATAAGAAAGGTAGACTGTGGGGTCAGATTGCTTGATGAGGTTTTATATGGTCTCTACTACTTCTTAGCTGTGTGACTGTGTATAAGCTAATTTTCCTAAGACTGAGTTTTTCTGTCTCTAAAATGAGCTGATGTCTACCTCATTGTTATTAGTGAGAAGTAAATGAACCATGTAAAGTATTAAGCACTATGTGTGGAACAAGGTTATCATTCAGTAAGTATTTGAAGTTATTCTTAGTTCCCTATTCATATTAAGAGATATACGTACTGGACCAGGAGACCTGAGGCGTGGATCCCAGTATTGGCTTTTCCTGTTGCTGACTGTGACACTTTTAATTTATCACTAGGTGATTGTTAGTAATTCTGGGTATTTCATTTTATTAAGAGTATTGAAAAAAACAATGCAATCCATTCAGAGAAGGGGGACTGAGGCGGCAAAAGATCTGGAAACCATGCCATAAAAGAAGTATTTTGAAATATTAAAATTAATTAATTAATGCTTTGCTTTGTTCCAAAAGTTATTTTAAATTACTGACAAAAATGCGTACAGGGCAATAGGATAAAAATAACTAAAGCAGTTGAGGCAAAGAGGAAACAATAAAAGGAACAAGGAATTAATAAATGAATCAGAGTTGCATTAAAAGGTGAAGCAGGGAAGATTTAAGACCAGGATAATGCATAGTCATAACTAGAAATTGCTTCCTTTACTCTGACCTTTACCTCCAACTTTCCAACTCACTTGCCCAAATGCCCCCATAACTGAAATCCTTTGACCCCATTGAAACATTCCATCCTTTTACCCCACAACTTATGACCTATCAGCCTGTCTCTTTATTTCTCTATTCTATAGCTTAGATTGTGTGGTTTTTATAATTGTTCACCTCTTTCTCTGTCAGTCATATTCCAAAGCCAAACGAAAACCCTGGATAAACCACAGTATTTGTCTTTCCTTACCCTGCAAAGGTAATTTCACAACCACATAGGTCAGCCACACTTGAAATCAATGATCATGGAGTCTGCCATACTTTCTTTATTAGCTTGATAGTTCTGCTTAACTATTTCATACCTATTTACTCTTATTAAAACTCTCTCACCCTCTCCCTAGTCTTAGTTTGTTCATACTTCACTTAGGGAATCCCAAAATACTTGTCTTCCTGTCACCCTATCTGTAAAACCACCTTCTAATGAAACTCTGTTGTCTGCTTTCTTCATGTAAAGAGGAGGGAATGGATTGGCCTCCTATTAAAGTCTGATTTCTTTATGTGTGCTCTGGGTTCCGTTGTTTTCCATCTTCTCAAGGAATTTGTGCCTATAGCTATGATTTCTTTATAGTACATCAAAATCACACTTTTCCTATAGGATATTTCCATCAACGTGAAACAAGTTTTAGTGTCTCCCATTCTTTAAATAAATAAATAAATAAATAAATAAATAAATAAAATTCCTCCACAGTTGAACAACCGTTTTCAGGTATTTTCCTGTTTCTAGAATCATTTTCAAAAACCTACTTCTCTAAAGAGAGAGACATCTGTGCTTCTTTGGCTATATCTCATGTGTTACCCCTTATGGCCCAGATTCTGCCTTCATCTTTCTTTAAAATCACTAAGAGCCTCTCATGTTACTAAATTCAATAAGCACTTTTACCCCCTTGTATTCTTACTTGGTGTCTCAACATTTGGGTGATTTGACCACTCCATTTTGGAAAGACTTCATCATTCGTATGTTATACTATTTTCACATCTTCTCCCCTTTCACACAATTGAGTCCCAGGCTCAATGTTGAATTCTCATTTGCATCTCTCTCTGCGTTTTCACTACGAGAGTATATTCGTATCCATGCCTTTAAAGGGCACTTACATTGTGATGTTTCACACATTTACATCTCCAGCACAGATATTACCCTTGCACTTCAGTCATATGCACACAGTTGACTTCCTGATACCTCCGTTCGCCACCCACCTCCCCTCCCGGCTCCAGGCAGGTATATAAACGCCACCCAGAGGTACCGCTGCGCTGCAGCCCCGCAGGGGGAGGTGCCAAGGTGGCGCCCGCAGGGTCTGTTCGCTGAGGCCCCAGACGTGGGCCGCACCCGAAGCCTGCCCCTCAGGCTGAAGCTGCCGGCCAGCACGCAGGCCTCTTGCCCGGAAGACTGCGGCTGTGTTTCCATCTGTGGCCTGTGCAGCGCCCTGCGGGTGGAAGCCTGCCAGGCACTCGCTCCAGGGCACCCAGGAAGGCACGCCTCCCTGCCACACATCCCGGTGATCCAGGGGCCTCTCCTGGGCCACCGCCGCAAAGACCAGGGCACCTGGAATAAAACCCGGGGCACCAGATACGCGTAAAAGCTCCTCTCGGAGAGACACTGGCATGTTGGAGGGCAGCAGAGGGAGAGAGCGAAGGTGGTGCCCATTCACTGGAGTGAGGCTGAGGGAAAGGGTAGAAATGGTGCCCCCACCCCCCAGGAATGAAGGAATAAAAAAAGGAAGAAAGGAGAAAGACAATGAAAAAGGCTAGCGTTAAAAAACAAAACGAAATAAAAGCCAGAAAAAAGGTGTCAGCTGGAGAAAAACAGAAGGCAAGCGCAAAGATGGCGCCCTCAGTCTTCCTCCCCGGAGAGCGCCCGGTGCCCGTGTGTCGCATCACACGGCTGCCCCGCAGGCCCGCGCTCCGAGACCAGCGGGTGAGTTTCTCGCTCAACAATTCTGCTTCCCCATCGTCCGCTTCCCCACGGGCTGCTGGGGCAGGTGAGTCCAAGGGCACAAGCCCTTTTAGAGCCTTTCTTAGATTGCTGTGGACTGGGGGTCTCATGGATGGCAGCGCCGCTGGTTTTCAAAGCTGGATGTTTTGGGGGCTCGTTTGTGAGGTGCAGATGTTAAAAGTTGGAAGTGCTTGGTGTGGGGTTCAAAGCCTTTACTCTTCAGGGAGAAGCTCTGGCCTTGAGTTGCCTCCTGACGGTGGGTCCCTGTGCTGGGGTGGGGTTTGTGGTGAGACTGTGTCCGGCCTCTCCTACCTGTGGGCCTTCTCGCAACATCCCGATGCGTGGCAGTCTTTCCTTAGATGTGTCTGTGGGAGAAGGTGGATTAGTGTCCTCCTAGGTCCTCATCTTCAACTGGAACCCAGCGCTTCTCATGAAGAAGTGGAGCAGAAGGACTGCCTAGAGATTTACTCCCCAGCATGTAAAATAGCTTCCTGCCACATTTACCCTCAGATGATAGTACACTTGGGACGGACATATTTGCATGTGAAAAAAAATGTGATAATCTAAGAAACTGAAATTGGTTGGTGCAAGGTATTCCACCAATGTAAGTCAAGAGAGTTATGACTCTGTTTTTGAAAGAAATAAAAACATTTTGGTAGAAGATTTGCTGAAGCTTTTGATAGAAGATTTGCATTTGAATATATATTTTAAATTTCAAGAGAAACTCATAGGCAGGGACAATAGGATATATAAATTTCAAATTAGAGAGGAAGAAAAAACTCAAATGAGTAACAATAATAAAACTACATTACACCATCATAAAAGAGAAACTCAAGTTCAGCAAAGTAAATATATAGATGAATAAAGATATAATTGCTTTACTAGATCTATGTCTAAAATAAAAGATACAAAAATGGTTGAAAAGAGATTGCCAAGGATATAAGTATCAAGTTCAAGCAAATTGACGTGAGTGTGAATTTTAATATCTGGTAAAACAAAACATAAGGCAAAACATGTTAAATGAAAATATATACTTAGAGTATAATATATGTGCATATATACAGAGAGAGAAAGAGACAGAGACACAGAGATAGACACAAAAAAATAACTAGCATGGCTGACCCTGCCCAATTTCTCATCAATGAACATAGTATTCCCAAAATGAGGCTGAGATAGTAGACTTATTAGGTTTAGTTGTCCATTGCTTTTTAAGCTGTATGTCAGGAGGGTGAATGTTTTTTCATTATTATTTAAATATGCATTTTTTAAAAATAGAAGATGGTTCTACGTGCAAATTAGTTACTTCATCCTGTGATGATCAAAAGATCCATCAGCCTGCCTGTTCCAGTATTGTTCTATAGGTCATCAAACTGGAACATTTTAAAAGGGTGTTCAAACAATACTGACTCTTGTTATATTTTTATGTGGCACAATAACTGTAGATCCTAGACCCTGTAAAAGATACCATATTACATGTGTTCTTATGTGTACTTTTGAACCCATACTAGAATATGCATTCTTCTGTAATAACCCTGAAACATTAAAAAAATATATGGTCATGAAAAAATATGATCACAAAGAAAAATTAGCTAACTGCAAATATCATAAATCACTTTAGCTACATTTTTCTGATAATGATGTAAATAAATAAATAAATATTTAATTAATTAACAAAAGGAGGGAAAATGCTACCTTGACTCTAAAAGTATGCGCTTGAGAGTTTAAAGAATACCATCTAATAAATGATTAAATAAATGAGAAAATTAATGCAGACATTAGAGATTGTTAAAAATGAATTATAATGTATATTTTAAAATTTATAGAAGATATTTAGAGCAAAATATATTACTTAAGTGTATTTACTAGGTAATGGAATATATAGAAAAATAAATAAAATTTTAAGATTTTTGAAGGCAAATATAAACCAGCAAGTGAAAACCTGATGGCAAGAACTTTTCTAGTGGAAGAACTAGCGCAAGTGGCTGGTGATTAAAAATGTGCTTGTTATATATTCCAAGTATGGAAACAAATAGTCAGTGTTTCTGTGGCATAGAAATCAAGAACAGAGAAAAGGTGTATGACATGAGATTGGGGACCAATCATGTATAGGATCTTTTAGGCTAAGATACTGAATTTGGATTTCTTCTAAGATACTGGAAGACACCGAAGAGTTTGAAGCAGTAAAATGCTGTAATTTTCCTGCTATGTGAAGATTAGATAATGTGGAGTAAGAGGATGGGTTAGGAGGCTACTGCAGCAGTTAAGAGAACTAATAGGGGCTTGGAGTAACGTATGACAGTGGGTAAAAAAAGAACTAGATAGATTCAAATATATTTTGGAGATAGAGCCAAGAGTGATTTATGATGGATCCGGTGAGGGATAAGGGGTGGAAAGAGGAGAAATCAAGTATGGCTGGGATGGGGAAGGTTTGGAAGGACAGATCTTTTTGGTCTTGATAGGTTTATGATATGTAACAGATACAGAAGTTGATGTGTTAAGTTGATTTTGAAAATAAGATTCTAGAGTATACTTATGTTATATGGATGAGAATATATAAAGTCATAGTAGATATTTAATACATGTTGATAAAGGATTGAATTTGTGGATACTTTTCTTCATGATGATCACAGATCAAGGAAAGTACAATAGTCCCCCCTTATCTGCGATTTTGTTTTCTGCTGTTTCAAGTACCTGTGCTGAACTGTAGTCCGAAAATATTACATGAACATTTCAGAGATAAAAAATTCGTATGTTTTTAAATTGGGCGCTGTTATGCGTAGTGTGATGAAATCTGCCATCCCACTCTATCCGGGACCCAGATGTGAATCATTCGTTTTTTCAGCGTATCTATGCTGTGTACACTCCCTGCTTATTAGTTACTTAGTAGCCATCTAGGTTATCAGATCGACTGTCACGACATTGCAGTGCTTGTGTTCAAGTAACTCTTATTTTACTTCATAATGGCTCCAGAATGTGAGAGCAGTGAAGCTGGAAACTTGAATATGCCAAAGAGACGCTGTAAGTGAATAGGTGTGTATGTATAGGGAAAAAAAAACACATAGGGTTTGGTACTATCCACGGTTTCAGGCATCCATTGGTGGTCTTGGAATGATATAAGGGGTGGGGGGAGTGGGGGCTTCTTTACCTCATAACTACTAGAATAACAGCTTGAAGTACAATCTGTTGCTACTAGTTTATTGTATGATAACTTGTCTTTCAATGATTTTGACATTCAGGATTCCTCTACTCTTGCGGTTCTGTCTGAGAGATACACTTTGTAGAAGCCAAGGTCAAATAGGAAATGATGTGCTGCTATATCAACAGTTGGGCAAACCCTTAACAACTACTGAATTAGAGTTGTGATAAAAACTTAGTTGGAGCATGCTTCTTAAACCATGAGAACCAAACAAGACTTCTGGCTTCAGTGCCCTTTCCTTGAACCTAAAATGGCTGGGTTTGTGTCCTGGCCCTCCATAGTTACTTACAAAGAAAGGTGGAGAGAGGAGGTTGGTCAGAACAGAATAGTTGTCTGGGTGGAAAACCTGCCTGGGTGTAATCTGAAAACTGCACGTGACTCGTGCTGTCTAAGGCGTTTGTAGTAAAACACCCCCAAATAATGTCTCAGGCTTTGGCACCTCAGATTAGTAGCAGCTCCTCCTGCCTCAGAGAGGAAGACATAAAAGGCTTTGAGCAGAGGTTTGGAAACAAGGGGAGAGGGGCCTGATGAGAGTCTTTCTCTTACAGGTAGAATCTTGTAAAAAGGTATTTTTCCTGGTTCCATAATAAAAGAGTAGCAGGAGAATCAAAGGAATTAAAACACAACGAGTTCCAGATAAAATGCTAGGAAATACTTTTTTAAACGATGTATAATTAACCTGTCAAACGCTTTACCTCACACATTATTCAAGCAAACAGCTTAGAAATATTCCAACGACAATGGAATGTAAACTGTTTTGTTGAGGACTACTAGATACTTTTAATGTTCTCCCTGTATTATGTATTTTTGTTGTGACAAATTTCTCTCTATATAAGAAATATGAATAGCATTTGTAGTTACTTTAGCGCAGATGAAATTACAAGGATTATCAACCCCTATTCTTCATGACATGTGTTTGTTATCATCGTTAAAAAGATAAAACTATCTTTCATGATAAAAGTGATAAAGGTAATTCTATAAAATACTCATTTGGTATAGGAAGGAGTGGCAAAGGAGCAATATGAAATATTTTTTCTGACCAACAAGAGGTTCTCTTGACATTTGTGATTCTCAATTTTAAGAGTCTTCGAAGATGCTTCAAAATGAAATCCAAAATACAAATGAACTGACATAAATCTTCTTAGGGCAAAAAGGCAGGTATTGAACAGAATCTTACATACACAAACACCCTCACACAAATAATTCAAATAATTGCCTTAATATGATGCATATGTCTCTTTATGGTCTTCCTGTTGCGTTTTAGTCTCATTTCGTCTTTCTTTCCTTATATACCTCATGTTCTAGCCAAAGTATATTACTCACAGACTTTCCCAATCCAGCCACTGTGCACCCAATGTTCCTCCTAAGAATACTTTATAGGCTTAGAATACCATCCTTGCCGCCTCTCACGGTCCACACTCCATTTTATTTGGCCAAGTCCTACTTGTTTATGAAGATTCCGAAGCTGAGATACCATCTCCCAGGGGAAGCATCTCTTGATCTCTCTAGTCGGAGTTAAGAGCCTTCCAGTGTATGTCCTTTGCATTTTGTGTTTCCTCAGTTACCCTGAGAATCACGCTGTATAGTGCCAGTGACTTTACTTGTCTATCCCTTTACTCATCTGCTTTGAAAAGCATCTGTAGGGCTTGGTATTCCTGGAACCTGACAGTGTTGGTCACCTGATAGGCACTCAGGAAATGTTGTTGAATGAATGAATGTATGAACAAACTATGTTATTTTTAGAAAATTATCGTAAGGGAAAAATTTTTTTTCAAAACTGTTCCTCTTAGAAAGATGATATGTAGAAATTTGGTTATAATAAAAGGAGTTATAGTGAAGGACTTAAAAATAATATCTATACTCACATATACTATAATGTGAATAAACTTCATATATCGATATCAAATATTTATAGAAATAGTTATATTTTGATATTATTTAGCTTGATTGTGAATATACAGAAATACTAGAGTTTATTGTTTACTTGGATATGAATTCTTTTCATATTATTTGTTTTTTGAATCATAAAAGAAAAAAAATCAAAACATGTATTGAAAAAATGTTCATTATTATCACCTAAAATAGTCTTTTCATAGAACAGATGCAATTATCGAACAGAATTGTATTCATTATTTTATGCCAATTATCATTCAACTTATGAAGCAACTGCTTTTGCTGTTAATTTTGTTGTCCTGATGGTTTGTTTTTCCTCTCTTGGCTCTCAGAACAAGACCATAATTATTACTCTAATTGCTTCTTTCTCTCTCTCTCTCTCTCTCTCTCTCTCTCCCTCTCTTTCTCACACACACACACACACACACACACACACACACACACACAGAATTTCAGTAAAATTTGTTCATTCTATTTACATTTGCTTGCCTCCTCTCTATTTTCTCTTCTCTATGCATATACCTTACCTATTTGCCACATGTGTACATATAATGAAACTGTTCTACATTAAGTGTGAAAAAAGCTGTTGTTAGTACCATTTCTGCCACCGATTTTCCAGGTTACCTTAGGTTAGTCATTGAACCTTCTGAATCTCAGTGTTTCCATCTGTAAAATAGGGATAATAATTACTACACTTTTGCAAGAGACCACATGAGAACCTAATTATATATTATTATACTTCATAATATGTAAATTGTATTATTGTTATATTACATAAATATACTGCATTTTAACAACATTAAAACAGCAGTAATTACGGCCTCTTGATGTTTCTTCAACCACTGTGTAATTTATTATTTAGAAGAGACAGTATCATCAAGAATCAGAAAGATTCTTTATACTGGCTAGTTTGAGGCAAAATGAGCTGGTAAGAGTGTTTTTCTAAGTCTCTCCCTCTTTTTGTATATTTACTGTATTCTTATGTCTTTTAAATATGAGGAAAAATTTTATTGCTCTTTTCCAGCCCATCGGTATTAAGTTCAATACATGGGATCTGAGCATATCTACCTGCTTTTCTTTGTTCACTCAGAATAAAAGTTTTCAAGGAAAAGGAGACCTGAAATGAATGCCAGCAGCCTTTATTCACCAAATGATTATGATTCTTCTATAGTCTCTATTTTTCTCAACTAAATACACATATGAAAAATAATTAAGGTAGTTTTTTACTTGGGACAATTAAAAATACCAAACCTAGGAAGGAATGTTAGCCAACTTAAACCTTTCAGTTTGTCCTTTTGCTGATTACTAGTAGATAACTAAAAATGACCTTTTTTTTCTTTTGGTATGTAATGAGCATATTAGAAAACAAGTGTTGGAAGATATTTTGGCAAAGATGAAATGGTTAATAACACACTTACCCAGATAATTATAATAATCCTCCATTCCACTTTTTGTGAGTAAATATAGTTGGGCCAATGTATCTGAAACAAACATTCCTTAGTTGCTCTGGGGTGCTTCGTTTCACTTAATTTTTTTCCCCTATGTATTTCTATCTGGTAAAAATAAAAAATAAAATTGAAAATATTTATGGCAGCAACATAAAGGCCCAGTGTTTAATGTCCATAGAACTTACAAAGGAAGCTCTTACCTGTAGCCTGTGAACTTAGGGTGTGCATCAAATATTCCTAAATCTGCTAGAGCTCATGGGGTTAAAGTGGAAGCTTTTATTTCTACGCTGTCTAAACCCACAGTTCGAGAGATCTTTTAAAAGTGGTTCTGAAGTGATTAAATTGCACTTGCAGGAATCTATGACTGCAGTTTGGATATTGATCCTCTCAAAATAAGCACCGTTTGGTGAGACCTGGGAGTTTTGCTTCTTTCTCTACATAGGCCCAGTGCTAACCAATGCATTATTTGGGCTTTAACTATGTTCTCATTGTATGAATGCAGAATATTTGAGTGAAATTAGTCTGTTCACTTTTTTTATTTTTTTATCAACAGTGTCAGGAAAATGTCTAATGAGTACTTTTCCAGTCACACAAATAGTAGTACACAGATCAATAAGCATCATGTAATTTGAATATTGAATTTACCCTTTGAAATGGCCTAGAAAGTTCGCTCATTGATGTGGGAAAGCTTTAATTGCAGTTGCCATTAGATGAACACAAAATCCAAATGTCAAAAGCTCCTTTGCAATTGGGAGAGCAGTGATGTTAAAATAACTATGGTTATCAAAGTGCTGAGTTCAGGAAATTCCAGGAAATCACGAGTCCTTAGAAAAGCCAAGAGCAGCTGGGTCACCATTAGCATATATTGTGTGAATAAAGGGCTGCTTTTATTCACTGTTATGTTCCTTTTTTTTAAAATGTAAAGATATATTTCAATTAAAGTGCCAAGATGATAATGCCTAAGAACATTTGAATGGCTTCTCTAATATGCAAGATTAAAATCAGTTAACAGAGCTAAGTAGGCAGTTTAAGAGTCTAGATTTGAGGCTAGGGTGTCAGGGGTGAGGCTATCAAATACATACATAAATCATGAACTTCTGTGTCTGCAGGTTCCATGGCACTGTAGAGCTTAAATCTGTGATAAAGAATGAGCAAAGGAATAACGGTATAATTTAAATTACTGGGGAGTATAATTTTGCATGCAGGTGGTTAGACTGGACTTGTGAAGACGGTGGAAGGGGAAGAACTGGGTGATAAAATTTCAACCTGAACTTTAAAAGTTGTCACTCTGAAGATACATAAATTGCTTTTTATTATAATCATTTTTCACATAGTGGAAGCAAATGATATTAGTGAAATTATTTGCAATTATGATGTAGGGAGAGGAAAAAAAATTATCCTGCTACCCTTCTAGGTTCTTGGCTGAGGACCCTTTTACAAAAGCTAGATTAACAAAGGAAAAAGCAGAGTTTATTAATATGCGTATCTCACATACACAGGAGAGAGACTTAGGGATGAGTAAACTCAGAGACATGGCTAGCACTTGAGCTTAACTACCATCTTCAGATGAAACAAAGGAAGAAGGTGGAGAAGGCAAGTTATAAGAAGGTTACTAGCAGTTGTATGGTTACTAGGAATAGAATGGTTACTAGAAATCGTTTTGCAAATTCTGTGCCTTTTTCATTGATTAAAGTTGCTTGAGATTGTTCCTTCCTGGTACAGTGAAGGAAGGAACATACTTACAAATGGAGACTACCTTTATAAATGTGGATTTCCCTTAAAAGGGTAACTTACGTTTTTAGAGTTTCTCCTGTTGTCTGCTGTTTTTGAAAATAGTCATAAGTAATCTTTATGCCAAAGAGGCATATTTTGTGGTGGCGTGTTCTGGTCCCCTACAGTGACAGAATCACAGCAACTAATATTACTGATATTTATCATGTATTAGGACGACAGAGTCTCTTGTTCTAAATGCTTCTTATATGCCCACCCATGTAGTCTTCACAAATTATATAAAATAGATTTGTTACCATCCACACTTTAGAGATGAAGAACTTAGTGAATTTAAGACACAAAGCTAGAAAGTGATGGAGGCTTGTATAATTCTACAGGTGACCCTCTTAGCTATTATTCTGAGATCCTCCCGTGAAATTGAAAGTTGTTTTGCTTATCTGTTTATTTTATATCACTACTCTAGGTTCCTAAGTTCAGATTTGGACAACTGAGGTCTTTTTGTTTTTTTATTAACAGCTTTGCGTCCAAGAATTTTAACTTGACTTAATCTATATAGTTGTCATCTGCAACTGGGTAGTTTTTGTTATTTTAGCACATTGATTAATTTCTCCTCTTTCATGACTACTTAGTCATAAAAATCTTCTAGAAATTTTAAGGACAAATTCACCTTCTCTTTTATGAATCTGATTGATAAATTCAAGGAGAAAATTAATATGCTGCCTTCCTGTACAGCAAGAAAGAGCAAAAAAAAGATGGACATTTTCCTACATAATAAAGCAGCACAAGTACAAGCTATGTATATGTGATAAACAAAACAGAGACATAATGCATTCAAGTAGGAGTTAATTGAACTTCATTCAACAGGAAAGAAAGTGTTGTCAATTTCTGTAGTGGTTAAAAAGTTGCTATGTCAAAAGGCTGATGGTGTTCTATACTCGTCAGGGTGATATGTAGTAATTAATACCTGGGGTCTTTGTATTGAGGCTAACTGTATTTAGAGTACAACCTCAAAACCCAGACACATTACCAGCACGTAAAGTCAAGTCATAGCACTTGGGAGTGTATTTACCTTCTAATGTGGTTATATTTATGCTCAAAGTTAATTGCTAATATTTGTCATTTCACAGCTTATTGATTGGTTGTTCTTTGTTGCTTATTAAGATATGAGTTGCCAAGTATTTGCCAATACACTCAGTTGTTGAAAGTTAAAAATAAATTCCCTCAGGAAATTGCAGAAAATGTAACTCGCAATTATAAAACTGGGTCTCATTGTCTAAAAAGTGGGTCTGTGATTTCTAACGACTTCAATCTCCTGGTGTTTTGTGAGGGTTTTTATATGAAGTGGCTTGCAACTGTATGTGAATTCAATAACTCACATAACCTTTCTGTTATTTTTTGTGCCTAGTTTTTCTTCATTATTTAATCTGGCTGGTTCCTGGTGGCACCAATTCAGTAAGCATTTATTAAGGTCTATTGTGTATATGGCACTGTGTGCCAGGCTTGCTATTGCTATTTATTTATTTTTAACAGACTTATAGCCCTAGGTATTGGTCAGTTTTAAATTCTTTAAACAATATCAATAGCAGTTATTTCTTTAGCAATACCATTAAATTAAAAAAAAAAAAAAACTATTAGTTTCCCTATATAGCAGAAATTCTTCTTTTAGCAGTGTATTCTGAGTTACTAATCATATGGTGGTAAGACTGCCCATACCATTAACACTTCTACCCTGGCCACTATTAACCGTCTGAAAGGATTGTTGCAAGATGCCAGTTATACTTAGATTCGAGTATGTTTCTTCCCATAAAAGACCATCAGTGTTAACCCTGGCATATCTTACATGTCTGTTGTCTGTAGTCAACACAAGGAGTCCAAGTTCTCCCGATCCTTCGGTATTACCACATTTGTACCCTCATTCTTTTTGGAGCATCCTCTGATTTGGTTCAGGATCTGACCACTCCCCATCTCAACTCATCAAATTCATTCACTGCTCTCTGGAAGTCATGCCGACAAAGTAAAACCCCCTTTTTTATACTTTGCTAGGACCACCATGACAAAGTACCACAAACTGAGTGCTTTAACCAACATAAATTTGTGGGGTTTTTTGCATTTCTGGAGGCTAGAAGTTTGAGATCAAGGTGTTGCCAAGGTTGGTTTCTTCTGAAGCCTCACTCCTTGGCTTGTAGAGGGCCATCTTTTCCCTGTGTCTTCATGTGGACTTCCGTCTGTAACTACCTGTGTCTAAATTTCCTTTTCTTATAATGATACCACTCATTGATTTGGGGGCCACCATGATGACCTCAGTTTACCTAAAGTACCCTTTTAACAACCCTGTCCACAAATACAATTGTATTCTGAGGTACTAAGGATTCAGACTTCAAGATACAAATTATGGGGCGGGATACGGTTCAGCCCGTAACACCTTTATACACAATTTCTTCTCTAAGCAACCCATTTACCTCTTTGCATAGTTCAGATCTAGGTTTCTCTTAGTCACTGCTTTCCCACGGGTATTTGTTTCTTTGTTTTTAATGGTGGCTTTGTTACACAGCTGTATATTTCATATACAACAGAGCCTAGAAGTAGAGTAGTTATTTTCTTTTCCATGGTTATAACCTTAACCTTATTATTACCCAAAGTTTAACACCTTCGGTATTGTAATTTTGCATAATACACCCTTTGAGAGCAGTCTTCCACCAATGATGATGACCAATTGACCTTTTCTTTTAACCATTGTCCATACCCTCCATCTTGTATCTTTCCTTCTTAACCCAGCTTAGTTTCCCTCTCCTTCCACTAACCTGGCCAAATCTCAATCCTATTAAAACCAATTGTTTTCTGACTATTGACTAGCATTCGAGAAGTTTATTAAGTTTGGAGGCATATTCCACTGTGGTAACAGTGCTGTTTTAAATTAAGGATCTTAATTTGAAATGGCCCTTGTAACAGCAAGCATTCTTACTTTTTTTGCCTTGTCAATTTGCTTTCCCATTCTGTGAGTCAATGTTTTAACATTTTCTCATCTGTCCTTCAATATCCTACAATTTTCCCCATTCTCAGTTAGCTGATACTCTTACATATTTTTTTTTAATTGAGGAAAATAGAAACTATCAGAAAAGTGTGGTGAAGTGAATAACGTGGCCGGTCCATGTGTTAATTTCCAGAACCTGTGAATGTTGTTCTTATATAGCAAAAGGGACACTGCAGATATGATCAAGTTAAGGGTCTTGAGGCAGGACCATTATCCTGGATGTCCATGTGGGTCTTACAAGAGGAATACAGTAGGATTCAGAGTCAGACAGTAAATGTGACAATGGCAGCCTGAGGTTAGGGGCTGTGATGTATGGAATACAGGTGACCTCTGCAAGCTGGAAAGCAAGGAGACAAATTCTCCCTTGAAGACTCCAGAAGGAAAACAGCCCTACTGATACCTTGATTTTAAACATCTGACCTCCAGAACTGAAAGAGAATACATTTGTATTGTTTAAAGCCACAAATTTTGTGGTGATTTATTACAGCAGCAATAGGAAACCAATAAAAAACCTACTTTAGCTTTTGATTCTCAGGGCTGTTCAATACCACACATCAGCTCCCAGTTCCTTCTTCTCTCCTGTTACAGTAAACCTCTTCCTTCTGTATGTGTCTATGCCTTCCTTTGACATAGAGTTTGATCACCTATCGCCTACTGCCAAGTCTTTATTTCTATGGTTTTCCCCTCTATTTTCCAATCCACTAACCTTTGTCTAAGATTATTTATATAAGCATACAAATATGCCACAATATCACCTACTTTAGAGGAAAATTCTGTTACTTTCATTTCTTTTTCTGGTTTTCCTTAGAGCAAAACACATCAAAACAGTTTATAAACATTGCCTTCATGCTCTTGCCTCTTGTCTCTCATGACCTAACTACCATATTCTTTCATTTTTATCCACTCTTTCAATCAGCTCTATTCAGAATCACCAATGACTTTCAGGTCTCTAAATTTTTGAATTCTAAATTTGCATTAGTCATATCTCTAGTGTTCAGTTCTTGGTCTTTCTTCCCTCCCCTCCCCTCCCCTCCCCTCCCCTCCCCTCCCCTCCCCTCCCCTCCCCTCTCCCTCCTCTTTTTGCCTTACTCCTCTTACTGTCTCCTTACAGTCTATCCCTAGATTAGTAATTTTTCAAGGAAATGATTCCACCATCTAGGGGCGCATTTGGAAAATTGTGTATTGGAGAAAGGAGAGAGGGCATTCCCAATGATTGAAAGAGGTGCTAGTGATTTTGAGTACATAGGATTGGGGATTCCAGATTTCCCAGATTGACAGGAGTGTAAAGAATTGTCCTGTATCCAAATAATTTTTGAATGTCCCACTTAACATTAATGCTGGTGAAAGCCTGTTTAGAATTATCTAAACCTGGAACATGACTCCATATTTAAATAAAAACACAATACTTTTTGTAGGATTTTAGTATACTTGTATATGAGCGGTCTCTGGAATGAAGCTATTGTGTTTGTTGAGGGACAGTAATACAGCATGTTATTATTTGGTTTTGTTTTCATTTTGAATCTTTATGAAGAGAGAATCATGGTATCAAGTATAATATTGCTCTGGAAATTTAAGTGAGTAATGCAATACTCCTGCATTTCCACGTATTTTTACATTTCTATCATTCACATTAATAGTAGTTCTATGTATATATTCAAATATACTTATCTTGTTAGATCCCATTTCAGAATGTTAAATAGAGACAAAAGGTGTTGACATTTTCAAGTTGCAAACAGTCATCTTCAACTATGAACTTATTTATGATAAGGTTTGTACAGTATAGCCATTCCCAAACATTTGGTATTGACAAGTACATTATATAATATCAAACATTCTTTTTATTTTACTTTGTTTATATTAGGGCATTATAGCTATTTAAAAATTATGTGTTCGTAGGAAATTTTATATGTGAATTTTATTTTAGGTAATAAAAAAGGGTCTTACAAATATGTTCTAATATGAATGTAATCAGCATGATTAGATTGAAATCATAGTCATAGGTAACCTCATACTCCCTTCCAGGATTGACATTTCTTTTTCTCTCTTTCTACTCTAACCTCATTCATACTTGTAATCACCTACTTGGCATCTCATTTAGGATTCCAATAGGCATTACAAACGTAAATTTATGCATTTAAAACCACTCCCCTAACCTATCTATACCCAACTACAAAAATGATTCCACTATTGACCCAGTTCCGGCAAAACATCTAAAATTTATTCTTGATTCCACACTCTCAGTGCCCACCATTCAGCAATTGCTTTCTGCTTTACCTTTTTTCTTTTTCCTATCTCTCAATACATTTACTAATTTTTTTCTCCCATTCTTTTAAAACACCTTAGCTTTTGAGGTAGTAGTACTTTTCTTTTTCTCTACTCTCCGTTTTGGTATCCATCTGGGCCTGGGGTCTGGATGTACAGGATAATCTCCATCTAATTTCTTTGAATCCAGAACTGAGCAAAAGGGAAAAATCTGTGGGAGTCTTTTGTAGTGTAATTAAAATCAGAGAGTAGAGACTAAGACTCTTTTTGTATAATAAAATATTAGGGATACGCTAAGAGGCTTACTACCTCTTGTATAAATAGTCCCATTAGACTCGGAACTTTTTAATGAGAATTTCCTCTTTCCTTCCTCCTCCCTTCTCTCTTTCTCCTTGTCTGTACCTGAAATCTTCCTCCAGCTCCCTCTAGAAAACAAAACAAAACAAAACAAAATAAAACAAAACGAAACAAAACACAGCGGTTAGAATAATTAATCACCTGGGCTTAAGTGGCAAAGACAAGACAGGAACTGAAAATGGAAGGAAGATATTCCTTCATTCGATAAATATTTATTGAGCTCCTACCATATGCTAGACATTATTCTGTTGCTAGAGATAGAGTATTTGTGTCTTGAGGAGATAACAAATATTAAAACAGTTCAGAAAGTGATAATTTCTCTGAAAAAAATTAGAGTATCTGGCAAGAAATTGAGTGATGTCCTTTTAGACAGAGTTGATAAGATGCCTTTCTGAGAAGGTGACTTTGGGCAGAGACTTGAATGATGAGGAACTACCTTTTGTATATAAACCTCAGAGGAAAGAAGTTGATGGGTACAAGGACCAACCTAGGTGTGTTACAGGAAGAGCAAACAGTCACTAAGTAGAGTCCATTGAAGAGGAGAGTGGTAGGACAGAGGCCAGACCACTGATTATGACGGCTATCTTAGGCTTTGGAAAAGAGTTTGGATTTGATTCTAAGTGGGATGGAAAGCTGCTAGATGGTTTTAAGAAAAAGAAAAAGAAAAAAAGTATGATTTACACTTTCAGAAATCATATGGCTTCTGCATGGAGAATAAACTATAAGAAAACACAAATTACTGTCGGGAGAGGAATTAGAAGTCTTACAATGGCAGTCCAGTGAGAGAAGATGGTAGCTTTGTTCTAAAGCGGTGGTGTCACAGTGGCAGAATGAAAAGCCTTGTGGGTTGACGAGATTCCCTGGGAAGAGCAAATTAGAGAGGAAGCACCTGGAGTCTGGGAGGTGCATGTGCTGCCCCCTGAGTCCTCAGGTGTGCCTTATGGCCTCCCAAAGGAGAGTGAGATCCACCTGCATTTTGAGACTCAGAAGCAGGGGCAGATGTCAGTGTGAGACAGTGCTGTTGGTATTCCTGGGTACACCCAGGGTAATAGTCATATGAATTATAATAGTTCAAGTCCAAAATAAATCTTTTTTTATTGTGTCTTTCTGGATTCCATGTGGGAAAGTCTTTTTTTGATAATGAACTATACAGTCAGATGTTAAAGACCAATGGGTTACTTTTGTAGAACATTTATCTGGAAATGCCAAACCGTGGGACCCTGGTCACTGTAATATTTTAGTCATGATATGAATGATACATGTTTCTTTACGAGACCTGTCAGGCCTCTGGAAATTTGATTAAAATAAGTGAACTCATCAAGTCCTATTTCAACTTGTGAGGGAAGAAGCAGTGTTTAGCTAAATCCCCATAGGTGGTCTCTGGGTTAATGCACATCATCAAATACAAGTCAGGTGGCACCGGTGGTCAGTGTCCAGTTAGTCCCAGCTGACTCCTGATGGGTAGAGGTGCTTTGGAATGAAATCTGCACAGCTTTGATTTACCTCATTTCCCAGAATTGCAGAACTGGAAGAGAAGATTGCATTGGAAGTTAAAAATTAGGAATAAAGGTTTTTAACCCATTAACGAAATATGAATGACTAAAAAAAATGCCAACAGATGAGCCTAGCTGTGGGACCCCAGGCATTTTAGAGAATATTCAAGGAGGATCACTCAGTCAAAATTCAGTGATTTAGAGACCAGATAATAGAAATGCGAGCATTTCTATTATTTTGGTTTATTTCTAGTTAGAGTGATAGCCAGGAAATCCAGAAAGATTGTTATATATTTGAGGTTTCAGTCACTAAACACACAGCTAGAATCCAGACATCCTTGTGTCGTGCTAGGTAGAAAGCAGTTTTCAGTATTGGCTTTAAAGAGTGAGTATCATTAGATACCTATTTCTAAGGAAGGTAAGCAGACTACTCTTATTTGTTATGGGTTAAAACTTTTTTTATGTGTTTGTTTATTTATTTGTTTGTTTTTCAGTTTGAAAGTACTTTTTTCAGCATCTCTATAAACCTTGCCACCTTTCAGAGATGTTGATAGAAAAGCAGTCAGGAATAAGGACTATTGGAAGGTGTGGTGTGGTTGATGTAGGTGTTTTTGGAAGCAATTTATAAGACCATGATACATTATTATTTAAAGTTTTAGACCACCATGAGAGTATTGATAACTGTGGATTCTAATGTAATTCTGGATATATAGACCTGTGGGATAGTTTATCAAGCAGGAATTGTGTGGGATTTTCACTGAGCAGACATTCTGAATTCTTCTGAAACAACTAGCAAGTGTTTCTGAATTTAATTTGCTAACTGCAATAAACAATAATATGAGTTTGAAAGGACTAGAGGCAGAATGGTATCAGGCAGCTGGTGGGAAAAAAGAAACTCAGAATTTGCAGTCACAGACAGTTTGACAGCTAGCTGAGATACTCTGCTCATTACACTAGTGCAGAAGTGGGCTATCCCGGACATGTTTAAGGACTCTGTGGAAAGAATACCATTTTAAATGTCAACCAAGATTATTGCCTTACTAATGTTCCCTTATCAGTGTCAGACTGGACATAATACTAGGTGGTAAATCTTGATAACGATAATCACTATTTCTTGTTTCTGAGGAACAAACAAAGGGAATATGCATGCTACCAGACCCACTCTCAGTCATTGGACACCTTTCTAGTGAGGCACTGAGAATTATTTGGAAAGTCCAAAGGATAGTAGCCTAAAAAATGACAGCTGCCCTGGTTTATGTAACCAAAGCCCTCCCCTGGTATTCTTTGGTGCCAGTAGTAGATTGGCAGAGTCTAGTGAGTCAGTTTGCAAGTGCAGGTGCTAGTGGATGGTAAGAGGCAGGCCTGTCAGGTAAGGATATGAATCTTCTGAGATATGGGAGAGCAACTCTGCTATGGGAACTTCAGATATGATCCCACATTAATAAGATAGTATATAAAGCAGTGGTCCTCAAAATGAGCAATTTTGCCTCTCTCTCTGAAACATTTGGCAACACCTGGAGACATTTTGTTGTCACCACTTGGATGTGAATGCTGCTGACATCTGGTAGGTAGAGGCCAGTGATGCTATTAAATGTTCTACAATGCACAGAGCAGTGTCTCTCTCCCCCCGCTCCACTCCTCCCGCCACCCACCCTGCCCCCTGCAGCTCCCTGAACATGTCCGATAGTGCCAAGATTGAGAAACTGGTATAAACAGGCTATGAAAGCAATTGGTTCCACCCCAAACTATATCTCCAAAATAGTAACCCCATAATAAAAGGTGTGATGATGGGACAATGAAAGGGAACCCATTTTAGAGTTCTTTGGGATATCTTTCTTTCGTCCCCAATGAAAAGAATATTTCCATCTACCATTGCAGGCAGCAGAAAGCACTACCTAAGAAAAAGGCCTATTTGGGAGCAAGAAAAACTAGATGATGCCTGGAAATTTTGTTTTGGAACTGTACAGACAATATCTGTGCAACATTCGAGTGGCTGTGGATCACTTAATCATTATTCTGTACATATCTCTGTGTTAAGTAATTGACAAAATAAAGAATAACTCTTTTCTCTAGGGTTGGCCTGATTTTCAGTTATTTTAAATAAGCTATGAGGTAGATATTTAGGACAACAGAAAGCTAGCTCCCAGTGGGCATCCCGTAGTCTGGGCACTGTTAGTGTTTTCTTCTAGATCCCAGGACTGACAGTGAGAGTGGCTAGTCATTACTCCATTGGATCATTTGAAGGAGGTTTCAAAGGCAGTTCTCTTGTTTTTTAATGGCAACAATAAATAAAATCTTCACACATTTGGCCAAAAAAATTCTCATATAAACTTTGTAAACTCCACATGTTGCACTTAATTTAATTATGTAATACTCATCTTTGTGAGAAAGATACACACAGATTTTCTGGGAGCTCACCTGAGAACCAGAGTTTAATCTTGTAATGTGATGTTTCATCCTTTTCCCAAGATATAGTGGGTGGGGGGAGGTGAGGGGGGGATTTAAGGAGCCATTGTCCTTCAAGTAATATTTTAGCCAAGGGTTTTCTAGAACAGTGCAGCTGGGCTCAATTGTGGTTATTAGAAGAGTGCAGCACAACAACCTCTACTGTCTGGTGAAAGGTGGGCAGAAAGTAAACCTACGGTGCTATATTCTGGGTCAAAAAGGAACTTCACTCTAAATCCTGGTGAGGACTGAGAGCTGGTGAGGCAGTAGAGAGCGAGGGCCTCTCACACCAAAAAATGGAGTGGTAATAAAATGGCCTACTAAAATTTAAAATCTACCTTGCCCATTAGCCATTAAGGAGCAGGTGAAAAGACCTGAGCAGGAAAGAAGAACCAATCTCAATTTTCCCTCTTCCCTGGGAAGAGAGGGAGGCGTCTGTGTATGAATTAAAGCATGAAGTTGGGCCCGCAGTAAAGGGGCAAGTCCCAGAGTGGAGACGGTGGGGGTTATGTAGCAGATAAGTTGTCTAATGCTCGGTGTTTAACTATGATTAGTTTGGGCACTTGAATAGTGTTTGGTGTCCAGAGATGCAACTCAGTTTCATGCTGCCTTACAATGAGATATAGACAAAGAGAGAGGATACATTTTGAAGGTAGGATAAGTTCAGTTTTAGCCGTATTAAATTTGATGATCCTAAAGTACATCCAATAGAGTATCTGGAAGACAGTGGACAATACATATCTGAATGTTAAGAAAACTATCTGGGCTCCAGATACACTAGAAATGATGACCGAAACTTTGGGGGTGCTTTTCTGGAGAGAGTGCGAGAAGGTGAATGGACCTAAAATGGATGGCTGGTAACACTGGCCTTGTAAGCTTGGGCAGAAGAAAGGAATCTGGAAATGAGCCTAAGAAGGGCAGTCAGAGAGACACAAACAAAAGGAGACACCAGTAGTCATGAAGGTCCAAGAGAGAAAGAATTTCAAGAAACAAGGAGCAGTTCACTTGGGTCAAAAGCTATTTAAAGGTCAAGCAAAGAGTAAGTGTCCCAATGAGCGGGCAAAATTCACGTTCACTTTGATGAAAGAGAATTCAGTAGATTAGTGAGGTAGACATCAGATTACTGAATGTGAAGTGAGGAGGAGGCAACAGTGCACACACAGCGTTCAGTGTGCTGTAAAGGGCAGAGAGGAGAGAAAGCCATTGGAGAGGAACCTGGGCTGAGGGAGAATTATTGAGTTTAGGATATAACTGAGTATGTTAAGTGTTCATGAGGAATAATCAGTAGAGATGGTGTACTGAAGACATGAAAGAGAATGGGACATGTAGTGAGAAGTTGGATAAAGGGTACATGGGGAGTAAATTGGGTCGTCATGTTTGGTAAAAAATAAAACAAAATGCCAGGATGTACAGAAAAATTTGAATTTCAGATAAATAATTGTTTTTCAGCATATTTCAAATAGTGTCAGGGACTTACCTATACTTAAAAAAAAAAAAAAAAAAAGATTAAAATTTATTTTAGTTCACCTGAAATTCAAATCTAATTGGGAATGCTGTATTTTATCAAGCAGTCTCAGAGACCCCAATCACAGGTGAAAGATTCACTATATTAAGAGACAAATTTTCCATTGACAAGATGTATATTAATTGTAGGTTTTAGAACAGGAAGTTATTACAGAGTTCCTTCTAGTAACTTCTGTTTTCTATGTGAAGTGAGAAACAGGCTAGAAGAGAGGCAGTATCATAGAGCTGGGGAAATGTAGAAGTTTAAAAGAACTGCTGTGGAGACTAGGAGAAGAAATCGATTGGAGAAACGTAGAATTATTTCCAGGCACATTGAGAGCATAATTGACATCAGGGACCTTGAATTGATAGAGGTACCAATCCATGCAGGTGAGTGTTAGTAATCTGCTCAGGAGGGTCAATTGGCAAATGGAGTTGCCAATACTGAGAAGAGGGTAATGGAGGTGCTGGAGCATGTAATCTCAGCTGGACAGTGAGGACAGGCAAGTGAGTGGACAGAGGAAGGAGAGGAGTGGAGGGCGTGAATATGCTATGAAGACAGAAAGTAAAGGAAGGAAGGAAGAGTGAATGTGTGAGCTAAATGGAGGCCGTGATACGAGGATGAAATGTTTGAATTTAATATCTCAGGGGTGTAGATGTTCTGGGAAATGATAAATTCCTGTTGCAACCATGCAAAAACAAAACAAAACAACAAACAAAAAACCCATAGAAGAGTGGAGGTGAATCTTGAGATGAAAAGGTAAAAACCTAAAAGGTATTAGGAAATTGAAAAAAAGAAAAAGAAAAAAAAAGATGTAAAATGTGCCTCTTAATCACAGGGGACTATGGTGTGTGTAAATGGAAAATGTATTCATTACAGCACTACTAGCTGCTGTAACTGAAAAGCAACCATAACTTCGTGGCTTAAAATAGACTTTATTTATTATATGCTCATGTAACAATCCCAGTCATCAGCTTTCCTGCCTGGCTTTCCTCTGAGAAGTGATTCAGGGTCCTGGGTTCCTTCCCTTTATGATTCTATTAGTGTCCCATCAGGTGGTCCTCAAGGTTTTCCTGGACTAATCTCCATTGTAAGCAGGACAGGGAACGATACTTTGGAAGAATGCACACAGGAAGTTTTTAATGGCGCAACACTTCCTGTTTTTACTGGAAGCAGCACTTCCTGTGTGCACTGACCAAAATGCAGACACGTGGTCACCCCTAATTACAAGGGCTATGAGGACATGTGACCAAGAGGGAAAGGAAAAGTTTTTGATGAACAGGTAAGCAGCCTCTGCCACACACAGCTTCCTCTTGTGAATTGAAACGGGCTAGTAGTGTCTTCAGGGAAAAAATGTTTTTACTTAAGGAAAGGTGTTAAATAAAACTTTTCACTGGGTTATGAGCACACAACGTGATATATAGATGATGTATTACAGAATTGTACACCTGAAACCTATATAACTTTACTAAGCATTGTCACCCCAATAAGCTTTAATTAAAAACAAAACAAAATAAAACAAAACAAAAAAAACAACTTTCAATGAAACCAGAGGTCAGTGCAAGAGAAGCACTGTGAGGCAGGTAAAGGAGACAGGAAACAGGCTATGATGGGACAAGAACGTGGGTGCACAGATGCCGGGAGGTGTTTACATGCTGCCTGTGGACTGGAATAGCCTGGATGTGAAGTCCAATTTGCTAAGGAGGTTTTTAACGGAAGTAGTTTTTATTCCATTGGCTGACATATTGTCTCTAGGAACTAGAGCACCCTGGACAGAGGAGTTTTAGGTCAGTCGCTGTCTCTTCTGACCCTCAAGATACTGTGGCATTGGATACAGAGTTTCCAGGCCTGGGCTCCCTGCCTCTGAAATATTTTTCACATGATCTGACACACAGTCCATTATTTTAAATCTTTTGTAATGTATTCTGTTGCACTCTATTACATTAAATGCAATTTTATATGATCGTGTATGGTGCTGTTCTCTTCCCAAATGTATATATGTTTTTGAAACTTAGGATTAGGTAGGTATATCATTTATAATTGGTTAAATGTTATGTTTGTGGCTAGTTCTTTAAAAATGGGCATCCAGCTCTCTCAGGGTTAGAAATGTAACTTCCTATTATAATTTTGTTCCAATGGGAAAATAAGGTGTGAGTATCATTATTTCCAATTACAATTCCTTTCCCAGGAATTTAATCTGCAATACATTTGAAAACTGTCATTAGAGGATAATATGTTAATAAGAAGCTATTAAAAAGAAGGCAAAAACTTAACTCAGTGTAAGACAGATTATTATTCATATTACTTGTGCTAGTTCTTAGTTGAATGAGAGGAGAGAAGAATTGCTGTTTTTTGTTTTTGTTTTTTTGTTTTTTTAAAAGGAGAGGCTTCAAAGACTCATGTAGTGTATCTGGTACCTTTGAAATTAAATAACACTGTAATATTTGAGAAATTAAGAAATGCATGCAATCATTTATTCATCCATTTGTTTTCTCATCAGATATTGAGCCATTACTATGCATATAATGCTATGCACATATGAGGTTCTTTGAGCTTTTTTGTAATCTAGTTACGGAGAACAAAGAACCAGAGAACAATAGCAAAGTATTCATCAAGAACAATTTGAAAAAAAAAACTGAAAAAAAACAAAACAAAACATGTTACTCATATCGCACAGGCACCCATGCCCTAAATTTTGGATGAAAAATAACATAAAATTCATTCTCCCTAACACATATATTCATCCTCTTTATTTCTTTCCTCCTCCCAATGTCTTTTCAAACATCTTTGTCTTAATTTTACCAACTAAAATCTAATTGACCTAAATAGATTTCTAGCTGGATTTGGAACTTTCTGTCTTTGTAGCAGCTAATGTTCATACTCTGTGTAGTACCTTCTCCATGTATTTTGATTCTATAAATACCATGTTTCCCCCAAAATAAGACCGGTCTTATATTAATTCTTGCTCCAAAAGACGCATAAGGGCTTATGTTCAGGGGATGTCATCCTGAAAAATCATGCTAGGGCTTGTTTTCTGGTTAGGTTGTATTTTCAGGGAAACATGGTACTTTTTAAAGAATGCACCTGAGACATTTAGTGATCAGGAAAAGCTATGCCTATTTCTCCAGTAGGACCTACATTTCAGTTAGTCTCCTGAATATTTTTTACATGTCATTTTAAAAGGATGAATAGAATAGAAGCTGAAGGGGAAAAGAGAGATTATGTACAGTGCAAGGATAGTTGTATATTGAATTACTCATACATTAAAAAAATAAAATGAACTATTCTTGTAAGACAGATAGGAAGAAAAGATCAATCTTTAAAAAAACAATGGAACAAGCTGAGACTGATCCTCTGTCTGCCTCTGTTCAATTGACTTTAAACCAGTACAAATCAGAATAATTAGAAGAAGCTAAGGAGCTAAAGCCCCTTCTTAATTGGCTTGCAGTACACACAATATTGTCAGAGAACCACATAAACAGCTGAGGAAGCACATCTATGTTGGAAGGCCACATGAATTGGAACTGTCTGGGGACAATAAATCACTAAGCTGAGCAACGGCAGCAAGAAGTGAAAAGAAGCATGCAGGGTGTCATTTATAGTGGAACAGGAATATTGTGACAGGGAGGGAGGGAGGGAGGGAGGGGAAAATTAAAACAAAGGAACATATTAAAATAAATCAACTTAAATCTAGGGCACCCTAAGGAAAACTTGGTGTATTGTAAATTGAGGGTATAAAAGAATATGCTTTGGTTTCATGCAGATTTAAGTGGTAATTTCTATTTCCGTAAGTGTATATATGGCACTGGGTAGAATTTTGTTTTAAAATATTTTAAAGCAAGCTTTCTAAAAGTTTTTCATCTAAGTGCTATTAATGTAGATGAGAAAGAAGCTTCCAGGAGAAAACAAATGGAGTAATAAGCAGCTCACTGCTAGACAATTTTTTGAAAGCTTGTGCTTTATCTCTTAAATTCATGTGAAGCATTGAGGAAACTTTTAGTCTGTTTTTAATAATGGGTCAAGTTGCCAAGTGGTAGCTAGTAGCATGCTTTTTGGGAATCTATTAACAAAAGATCTACTGTGATAAACTCAGTTATTTCCACTTCTTTAAACTTTAGTTTCTTTATCAACAAAATGAGATAATAATCCATCTCTTCTCACACGAACTATACCATGTGAGAAAGAGTTGTAAAACGGGTTAAATAAGACGAATGTTATTAAAGTTAGAATCTCAGTACATACCACTTCTATGAATGTCCGCATTTATTCTACAGATATGCATTATATATCATAAATAAAATTTACTCATGTGTAGTTATAACCTTAAGGAGCTTGACAAAATTACTAAAATTTATCAAATCAAGAAAGTTCATGCTACAAAACGTTTGTCATATGTATTTTTCCAGGTCAGCTTAAGAAAACAAACAAACAATAACAACAACAACAAAACTGGACCATATATTTCAGTGTTTATTTGGAATCAGATGTCCTTAATTTGAAAAATTATGTCACCATTGAGATACGTGATTTTAGGCAAAATACTTAATCCTCTAAACCGTGATTTCCTCATTGGTAGAATAGAATTATAGACAATCTATGCCAGTCTCCTTCTTTGCTCCCGACACATGCTAAATATTCAGTAAATGCAAACTTTGTTTTAGTTGACAATTTCTGATCACAGTAAAGGCATGTAATGAAAGAACATATTTATCCCTGGCTCAATTTTATTTATTTAGTTTTTATTGTGGTAAGAAAACACATAACATGTACCATCTTACCCATTTTTAATTACATAGTACAGTAGTGTTAACAACAGGCATATTGTTGTACAATAGATCGCTAGAACTTTTTCATTGCGAAGCTCAAAAACTTGAACAACTGCCATCTCCCCTCCCCGCACTGAGCCCCTGGCAACCCCGCATTCTGCTTTCTGTTTCTACAAGTTTGACTAGTTTAGCTTTCATATAAGCTGGGTCACTCTGTGGTCTTGAGCAAGTTTCCTAACCTTGATGTGCTTCAGTTTTCTTATCCATAAAATGTGGATACTAATAATGGTATTTATCTTACAGGTTTGTTATAAGGATTCTGTGAAACAAAATGCCTGGAGCACTTACACTGGCACGTGCGAAGCGCTGAGCAAACCTGAGCTGAGCTGGTGTCATCTTTATTCTTCATGTTGTCTGCACTTATTCCCCTTCTCCTTAAGATAATTTTATATTCTTGATGTTTCCTGTTCCTCTTTACCAATTCCCTCTTGAAACTAAGTCAGTCTTTCATCACCAGTATTCCATGTTACGATCATCAATGGCCTTCACATTGCTAAATCTAATGATCAATTCCTGGTCTCACATATTTGGTATATCAGCAGCATTCAACAGTGAATTGCCCCCTCTTGTCTAAAATGCTTTCTTTGGCTTCCAGATTACTAAACTCTATTTTTCGTCTACCTCTTCAGCTTTTTCAAATATTTCTTTGGCTTGTTCCTCTTCATCATTCCCCAAATCTCCTCCCTCACCTACCTGCCCCCCCCAAAAAAAAAGTCTTGTTTCTGTTTATAGTCCTCAATTTGTAAATGGAAGCTCATACCGGTAGTGTAGATGCCCAGGTGAAATATCTACACTCAGCCTAGACTCCTTCCTTTCTCTCAAATCCTATCCTCAGTCTGTCAGCTAATGGATTCTACCTTCATTCAGTTCCCACTAGTTACAAGAGCAGCCCTCTAATCCAATCAGTTGTCATCCTATTCCTATTATTGGAATAGCTCCCTCTGCCTCTAGCTTGCTATATTCTATTCTCAACAGAGTGACCAAAGTGATCTTATTAACGTGATCATGTCACAGTTGTGCCAAAATATTTTAATTTTTCTACTGCCAATCAGAATTAAAGCCAGAGTTCTCACGGTGATCCGTATACTATATACCCAGTAGCTTCCTACTCTCACATCCTACTATGTATTTCCTCCGTTCTAGTGACTGATCCTTGATTATATCAGGCGTATTTTTCTTTCAGGCCCTTTCCCTAGATAGCCCCAAAGCCGACTCTTCCATTTCCATAAATCTTTACTCAAATGATACTCTCTGAGTGAAACTTTCTCTATCTAAACGTGTCTCCCTTCCCCAACTCTTCCTATTTCTATTCCATGCTATATATATATATATTTTTTTTTTCTTTTTTTCTTTTTGGTACTCATGAAAATCTCATATACTAGGTATTTTCTTGACTATTTTCTGCCTTTCCTTTTAGAAGTAAGTTCCATGACACAGGTCTTTTCATTTTGTTCACTGTTGTATCCTCAGCAAATGAAACATTGATTTTACATAGTGCACACTCTATACAAAAAAGGACTTGTTGGATGAGTGTAGCAGCGCAAGGAGAGGACTGCTCTAATCCCCTGTTACTTGCAATCCAAAATGAAGTACAATCCCCTATCTCACACAGCGATGATACTTCCAATCAACAGTATTAAGGATTTTTATGGATACAGAAAGTCAGGGGAATGATTATTGATTTACTTCATGCTTGAGATTGTATATTTCAGTTTAAGTGTAACAGAAGTTGGAAACTATTACTCAAGATTCGTCAGGATAAAAACTGGGATTTGAATGAAACAGACTGTGTATGTTAGGTTTATATTCAGAAATAATAGGCTCGTTTGATCAATTTACTTATTAAAAGTTATAACTACCATATAGAAGTCGCTAAAAAATATATGGTAACTAGTCAATCACTACAAGGTTACATAACTCAATAATGTAAGGAAATGCTTAGCTTGCTTCTTGGCCAAGCCCCCTCTGTGGGGCATTTGAAACACACTGCCTGCTTCCACGGAGAAAAGGATGGGTGGAAAACCAGCCCCCATTTGGCCCTGCTCAAACAGTGGGGAGTGGGATAGGGGGGTTCCTTTAGAGTATAAGCTACCCTTTTCCTGGCTCTTTGTCTAGAGAGAGCAGGCTTTTCTTGAAGCTTATCTTTGTCTGTGCCTTTTGGCGGTTCTGGGTTGGCAGTTGCTGGTGCACTCAGTCCAGCATATACGGGAAGCAGTAAGGAAAGTCAGGGATATAGGGCCACGTCATTCCTCCAGTTCTGAGGTTCCTAAGCCGTTTGCCTTATCCTCTCTACCTTTCAGAGTCCTTCTGGACTTTGTTTGTTGTAATATGTACAGGGGTTTTTAGTTTTAGTAAAAGGGAGGAATGGGCTACTGCATCTTGGCGGGAGCCTGAAGTCCTGCTGTGTAGTGTTGTTTTGTTTATTTAGCATTTTAGTCTAAAAGGAATCAATTTGCTAAAGAGTGGAATTTCAATTAAATATAAAACATGTATTCTTATCAGACTATTTTACTATGAAATGTCTTTAGCAATTAGGTGAATCAGTAGTTGTTTATATGCTTATTGATACCTTTTAAAAAATTTGTTGTCATAAATTTTTTGATACTCTAGGAAATCTTCATTTCTCCTGATAACTGGATCTTAACCCCCACCTTCCTTTCTTAGAAGTCTAAGAAAGTGAAATAATTCTTATTTATATGCATTATAAACCTTTGGAAAGGGTTTATTTCAATGTTTTACTAAATATATTAAAGTGTTCAACATTTATTTTGTTTGTATTATATCTGCTGTCAGTTTTTACAAAAGCAAACTTCTATCATAGTCCTCTTAAGCTGATTTATTTTTCAGGAAGAAAAGAGATATATGAAAAGAAAGGGTGGTAAGAATTTTTAAATTAGGAGTTGTTTTTTCCTCCAAAGTTCTTTTCAATGAGGGAATTGAAATTTAATGATATAACTTTACATCCTTATTTATTTTCATATAAAAATAAATAATCACTAAGGATGTAAGCTTTTGAACATGCTTTTAAATGACAAGGATGTGAAGAAACTTTGAGGCTATTTTTTTCATAAATAAATTATAATTATAATTCATACCTTTCCTCTAATCCCATGAGTGCTGTTTTTTGCAGTGAAGAATTAGAAACACTTCCAGTTCATGTACTCGCTATAGTTAAATTCTAGATGTTTGAAAGAGTCATATATACATAAATGTGCAAGGCATATTTAAAAAATTAGTGAGTAGGTCATGAGAACATGCCATAAAATCAAGGAGTGGAGTCAGGGACTAAATTATTAAAAATCAGACATGATGGTAAGAAAATTCATCAAATTACTAAGATTTGGAAACCTAATTGAGAGCTGAAAATGTAATACTTAAAAGAATTACAGACTCTATTGAAAGGAGCAAGTGTCTTTGTGCTAATGCCCAGAGAAATACCAAACGAACTTCTTGACCCATGCATTTACATGACTTTATATTAGCACATTTGCAGTGTCCAGAATATTAATGTACTAGAAGTTAGCACAGTGTTTTAAAGTATAAATATTGCATTTATTTTAAGTATGAAAATATTTTTGTATCATTTTGATGAACAGTTATTCTAGATTTTTTAACGCAATTCTAATTTCAAATATTCTGTCCGATGTTGTTCAGGCCATGTGTTATTTTAATACATAAAAAAAATTCTTTTTAGCTCTTTCTTTCCTTTTAGTTTTTGAAATATCCCTCTCACCACAAAATCTTTGGGTGCCATTCAGAAGAAAAATTACATTCTTGCTACATCTGCCACCAGACACTGAAATTCTCTCCCAAAACACTATGTTTTATTCACAAATACAAACAAAACCTGAAATTCCTTAGAACCAAAACTATCATGATCTAGACTTGACTGTGTTATATATTTAGATATAAAAATATTATTTACTGTCATGGTTATTCATTTTTAAATGCTTTTTCTTTATTCTCCGTGTCATAGAGGATTTCTTTTTAGTGGATTGTGAAATCAATTTACTGAGTCCTGCTCAGCATTTTAAAAAGGAAATACAGACAGATGTAGACTAGAAAGGAAGATAGAAAATCACACCAGAGTTCATCACACATGATAAGGGAAATATAAGTTTACATTTACTTTATAAATTTACTGAGTTGTGATTTAACTGTATTCTGTGCTTTCAAAAACATTAAAAGCCATGGGAAGACCAATGCTAGATACATTTAGCTAATGTTCCTTAAGCACATACTATGTACTTATATGTTGTACTAAGTGGTTTATACGTGTTCCTCTTACTTACTCCTAACAAGAACCCTATGAAATAGGTACTGTTATTAGTTTGAAGATTCACAAACATATGATCAGTGAAGTTAAGATGATCAAAGTTACAAAGCTATAAACAGTCGAGGCACATTTCAAACCCATAGTTAGACTACAGGTTCCATGTTCTATGTTACTTTGTACTCTGGGTAGCATCGCAATCCCTGACTAGGTGAATGTACACACTGCGGCACACACACATCTGCCCTCTGGAATAAGTCATTTTTCAAATGAATTAAGACACTAACAGTTCTGGGGTATGAGATTTCACCCTCCTAGTGGAAAGAAAAAGGTTGAGCCTGGCATCATTGGGTTGCAGTGCACCATGTATTATGAATTAAGAAAGGGGTCAGCCAAATTGCAAATACCCATGATTGAATATTAGTAGTGATTAATTCAATAGTAATATTTCATTGATTAAAAATAATTTGTATTATCTAATATGTATTCAATACTGTACTAGAAACTTTGGGGAAGTGGAGAATATAGAGAAGATATATTTCTCTTTTTATATCACTACCGTTTCTTATTTCAGAAAAGTTTGAAAGACAGTAACTGCAAAAATGTGCTTGAAAATATCAGTAATACTATTTTCTTTATGTGTATTTCATTCCATAAATGTGATGATTTATGGAAAGAAATATTAGGTTCAGTAAGCTCACTGAATGAAATAATTTTGATAA
The DNA here is from genome assembly GCF_036562045.2 of Rhinolophus sinicus. Taxonomy (NCBI): domain Eukaryota; kingdom Metazoa; phylum Chordata; class Mammalia; order Chiroptera; family Rhinolophidae; genus Rhinolophus; species Rhinolophus sinicus. Next base: position 13,590,618 of record NC_133754.1, on the reverse strand, counting down.
AGGAACTTATGGCATAAATAGTGAGACAGATGTACAACACAGACGTATTGAAAATGAAATAAGCATATAAATCACCTTAGTACTGGGAGAATTATATATTACTCTTCCACAAATGATAAAACTAGCTCTGCCATAAGCAGGTGCATGGCCTTACATGAGTCACAAATGTTTTAAATTTTAAAATTTCTCGTCTGAAAAAGTAGAAAAGTTGTTCAAAGTGGATGACTAAAATTTCTTTTTAGTCCGAAATTCTTCAACACACCATCCATTGTGACAGGAAGGAATAAAAAGACATCAAGAAGCAAAGACCAGTGTTGATTCACGGAGACATAACTGTATTCTTGCTATGTGTCCTCCAGCCGGGCTTGTCTGGGCTGCACAGTCCTGCAGGCTCCCTCTTCCTGCTCCCGCCCACTTATTCCACGTTGTCTCCTTTACTCAAAGAAGATTTGTGTTTTCTGGATGAAATGTACCATCTCCTTAAATAAATTCTGCTTTCTAGATTTGTTCTTTGGAAGACAGAAGGATTTTATAGACAGAGGAAAGAAAATGAGGCAAAGACTAGATGATGTGATGTCCACATCATGGAGATTGTGGAGCCTCCCAGGTCAGGCGGCCCAGCATCCCTCTGGGAGGTTTCTTATACAAGCGTTCCAGTCACAGGGAAAACCTCCCTGTCCCGAGCCCAGCACAGACACTGCAGCTAGGGTTTCCGGGCGGGAATTCCCGCCTGTTCTCAGGGGTTCTTTCTACTTTCCCATTCCCAAGTCCCAAGATATAAACTGTTTTCTGTTCTCCACGATAAATTGTTTCCACAAAGTGACGGCCAATACTACCAATCACCTGGGTTCAAGGAGCCTATTTTCCTGATTTCCTGACCAACTTTTTTCGGGATTTGGGAACGGGAAAGTGAACAAAATTCCCGAGAACCCTAAAAATTCCCAAGTTAGGAAACTCTAACTGTAGCTCCACTTGGCTTCTAAGGGCTAGGATACTTGTCATCCATAATAGACTGAAGATTCAAGGCCTTCTCCTACTTTCCTGGGCACCACTCAGGCCGTCTGGTTTCTCATGCAACCTTATGGAAAAGGGGTGAGGAGCTGCAGTAACTCTCTGGTGTCAGATTTATGTTGATTTTTAAAAAGAAGAAGAAGAAAAATAAAAACCTAAAACAACGGCATTCCATCCACATTTGAGTTTTAGAACAGACTTATATCTTCCATATAAGGCAATTCAACCCAAACTCCAAAATGCTTGTGTAAGTGGAATATGCATTGCGGATTGATTTTAGCCCCTGGAATTAGAGACGACGGATTTGGAGAACAATTATAAAGAAGTAGATACTCACGGCATTGCAAAGAGGTGAGTGTGGACATTCACATCATTGCTGACTGGAGTCCTACTAGTGGAGCAGGGAGTCTGAGTTAGACAGATGACACACAATGGTTAAAAGCATTGGCAGCGTCCTGGATACCACCCAAAGTACAGCTTACACAGAGGGGCGGGCAGTGTGGACAACTGTTGCCTGCAATAGAAGTGAGGGTGTACCAGAAATGAGCCTTAAGTATTACAGGAATGTTTCGGTATTGGATTCAAAATACTGCTCAGTGATGTAGAGGCAGTGACTGACTGAGTGCCTGAGACCCCTGGCTCCAGGGGCCATTTGCTCTCTCAAGGTCAGGAGTCACGTTTAAGTGCATGTAGCCCAATAGTTGAATACCGTACAGCGGATTTCCGGGCATACTGATCACCTGAGAACCACTGTTCAGACACATAATGGAAAGAAGTGTGTGTTCATGTCAAGATTAAAGATTTTGGTAAGATGGATATTGGGCCAGGTAGCTTCTGATTGTGGGATATGGAAGAGGTCCACTTAGAATGGGTGTTAGCAGGCATAGAAGTGTGGTGGGCTGCTAAGAGCCACAAGTGACTGAACTTTCTAATCTCTTCAGAAGTAATGAGGCTGATGAAAGCAGTAGAAGGAATTCTGTTGGTTGTCCTGTGCAAGAGAGACCCAGAAAATACTGGCTTATTTATTGGCATTAGCCTAGGTGTTGCCTGCTAGGACGGGAAAGGAAAGCTCATCTCAGCTGTGAGAAGCCCTGGCTGACAATTGGCAGGAAAGCCAAGGGTGAAACCCTACTGCTGTGCCTTTCAGTGCTTGTGCTTCCAACTCGCCCTCCTCTAGCACTCATGCAAACACAAATCATGGTTATCTGGAATACCTCCTCCTTCCCAGTGTATTTATTAGGTGAAGAAATTTCTTGCTTTCCAGCTGTAACAGTACTAGCTCCTGTATAGTTTCTGAACGTTGCTGCAGAAATAGCCATATAAAAGGCCTTTTATCCCCTGCTCACTAGTGTTTCCAGGAGTCTTTCTGAGCTCTTCTGGGAGTGAAACTAACTGCCTGTTTTGAGATCCATCCTCATCTGGATGCCTTTTGTTTCAGGTGTGATTAGTGCTTTCTGAAAGAGTGCCCCAACAGCCAGCGCCAACGCCACTCAGGACTAGACCTCATTGACCTTTGCTCCAATGCCTTTAGGGCAGCCTGCGCACGCCCCCCCCTCCCCCCAGTTATTGGCACCTCTTTCCTTCCCACAAGGAAAAGTAGGGCTGAGAAGGTGTAAATATTTCGGGATAAATGATGTAGCAATATTGGCAAGCTGTTTGTGAAAACCTGGGAAATCACTTGATTTCATTATTATATAACAACTTGCCACAACAGCAGAGAAGCTGTGTAGATCATACTTCTTTAAATTCAGAAGTCTTAATTACAGAAAAATATTCTTCCATTCTGAAAGCTGCATTGGCACTCTGCCTTGTCACTTTAGAATGGAGGGAACATTTCCAGAAGTACAACAGACTTCCTGGCTCTATCTCTTGTTTATGAAATACTTTATACATTGACATTTAGAAATTTCTATTTACTTGATCTTTGATGGTCATATATTACATAGAAGAAAATTAGAAACAATTATAACTTTTCCCAAGTCAGGGAAAATTCAGTAGTGCCTTGTGATTTGTTTTCCTGTGCATCATTAAAATATACATTTCTAAATTCCAATTGCCTTTCTAACTCTGCCACTAGTAATGATGATGGGCTTTGTGCTTTCCTAGCAGCAACCCTGATTGTGATACAATTCAGCCATTTGCCCTTCTATTCTTATGTTTTGTAACAAAAATATGGGGGATCTAAATTGCTAGAAGGTGTACTTATACTGTATGAATTACCTTTCTTTAGGTAAGGTAGTTTGAGGTTCTTATTCAGGAAAAAAAAATCACAGTAAGAAGTTATAAACGTAAAGACAAGAAAGTGAAAAAAACAAAAACAAAAAACTTGAAATGAGCTGTAGGTAGAAGGTGGAATTTTTGAGAACGAGTTCAAATACAATGATCAATAGTGGCGAAGCAGGACATTGCTAAATATGTTGGATTTTAGTCAAACACATTGTACCGAAGCACTATAAAGATGTACACAAGTGGATACTTGGGTCAACGTTGCTCAAGCAGTAGTTTGCCTTAATCAAAAGTGTCTGGACGCTGATGGTAACCACTTTGAGCACCTCTTGTAATTGCAGAAGTCAAATGTGACTTGTATTCATCTTTTGTTATTGGTATACATTGAGTATTACAATTTTAATACAGTTTTCCTTTCTTAAAATGCATATACTTTTTTTGGCACCCTTTGTATAAGGTGGAAATAAACTTTTGAGGCTTGTTTTTAACATTCTACTATTCAGTTTTATCAAAGCATCAAGCAAAGGGAGAAATGTGCAACAGAAGAATTGTAATAAGATAAGACTGTCATCAGCTAGGTATTTCACCTGTCAGCCCTCCACTAAAATGACAGTGATTTTCATTGAGTAATTATTTGGGCAAGAGATGGCTCCTATTTCAAAAATCCGTTTCATATTTCGTCTTACACCTTTTGTGGATAGAGACAGTGGTTGGCTTGGCACTATATCAGCAACATATATTTGAACCTTTGGTTTGTGGTTTGTAGCAAAAGTTTGCTGTTATTTCTGCATAGTACTGAGACCAGGCAAAGCCCTTGCAGTTTTCATTACTAAAGAAAATACGGTAGTATTATGGCACCGGTTTCAAAATCTTTTTTGTGAGACAAAATCAAACTTTATTTAACTTTTCTACCTTAACCGATCTTGCAAGATTATTCTTTTCACACTCTGAATATACTTTTGCCATCATTTTTCCATATTAGCTTCTTTAATATAGCTTGGTGAATACTTATTCATTTGTTCAATATGTATCCATGAATAGTGTACACTAATAACGTACTATGTGTCAGACACTTTTATTCCTACCAAATTGAATGTAAATATTAGATAAAGATCTGTTACATGGCTTTATTGATGCTAATTAGAAAAGACCCTTTATGCTTGTGGTTAAAAGTGAAACAAAGGAAAGCTACTTCTTGAGAAACATTTCCATTTCAGTACATAGGAGAACCATAGGGGAATTCAATTTGTTTCTGATAAATAATAATTAAAATTACAGAAAGAAAACCCCTCAAAATTTAGGACCCACAAGTGGTCCTAATAAAATGTTGCATTGCAAGAACTAATCATCTTAACCTCTACAACTAATTTTTCCACTATTTTATTGAGCTGTCAAAATTGTCTTTCCGCGTTTGACTTTGGCTCACCTGTGGATACCTGTGCTCTAAGATTTAACCTGCTCAGCAAGGCATGACTGTCAATCTGTCAGAGCCGCACAGCTCTGAAGCAGACCATCCTTAGGGTTCTATAATGATCCATTATTATTGGGAGAGTTTGTGAGATATTATGTCATAATGTCATATAAATATTTCATTAATGGAGTTTAATTCTACGAATTCCTCATCCATTATTTGAAGACCATAACAAAGAAATTACTGTTTTATGCTCTTATTTCTCACAAAATACAATTAATTGGTTAATTAATATTAGATTATTGTTCTCAAGTTCCTTTTAAAGTAGGAGTTCTCATTTTATTTTGTTATTATTTTACTTTATTTTGTTTTGGCTTTATTCATGCCAGTGGTATTATTGCTTATCTGTTGTATTCATTCCAATTAAGTACTGTACTGCGTTATTCCTTCAAAGAAGGTAAGAAGGGTCCTGATTCGAAAAAATAAAGCAAGATTAAATAACCCAAATATGAATAGCCTAGAACTAGCCTTCACAAAGCAAATGACATGTCATGGAGTACCCAAATGGTTGACTTTGAAACATAGTTAGGATCTTAAGTTTTTGCTTCTTGCCTTTTTTAGTGTGTTTTGCCTTGATTGTAAGTTTCAAATGTGAGGATCTATATCTATGCGGTTTCCTCTTTTTATATCACTATGCATATTAATCTTAATTTATTGTAATTGTTTTTTAAGCTATATACCTTTTTCAATATGGTGTGTGCTTCCTAAAGGCAGTGAGTATCTCCATTATGTTACTGCTCTGTCCTCTGTACTTAGCATAATGTCTGGCAGACAGTAAGCTTAAAAATAACCTGTAGAAACACCAATTAATACTTTGAAAACGATCATTTCCTCATTGATAATGAGGATCATTATGTCAAAGATTATTATTACTCACTCACCAACTTAGATGTATTTTATTTCCCCCTGAAATTTCAAGTCCATAGGAGAATTGGTTAAAAACATTTTCCCTTGGGAGAGAAAGTGGAATTTTTTTTGAAGAAGTGAATATACAAAGTACTGTTAAATGTGCTTTACAAATATGAATTTACTTAGTTAATTCATTTGGAGAATGTAGTCTATATATAAAGTATTCTTGAGATCATGCCTGTTAAATTTAAAATTGAGTACTTGAATAAAATAACTTGATATTAACTTAGATAATTATCACAAAAATTATAATTACAAACACTCTAGAATATTTCTCTAGGAAAAAACTGACAAAATTTAACATGCACAAAATAAGAATAGAATAAAATAAGAAAACTTTATGAAGCCTTTTTTAGTTTACTAATCACATTCCCACACATGTTCTCATATCTTCAAAAAAAAATCTATGGCAAAGCAAGACTCATTATCCTAATTTTACAGAAACTGAGTCTCAAAAAAAAAAAAAAAACCATAAGGACTCAGTTTATGGCTATGATTATAAATAAGTAAAAGCATCAAGTGGAGGAACCAGGGCTCAAGCTCACTTCTTCTGTTTTCAAATCCCATCATTTTTCTATGAAGAGGTCTTAAGTTTCTGGAGTAGGTCTTTTGCAGAGGACCTAGTAGACATGGTGTAAACGTTCGTTTTTCAGAAAACAGGAAAAAGGGGATGAAAAGGTTAAAATCTACCCTAAACATAGGACCACACTGCTCATCTGATTGTTGCTGAGCTCTCGCTAGCTACAGTTTGTGCTTCTTCAATACTTCACATTTATCATTTCATGACCTTAAATAGATGCTCATTCTTGATTGACACATTTCTCTACTCTGACATGAACGTTTTTAAAATTGAGTTTAAGAATTTTCAAACAGTGATCTCTTTTCTTTCACACCTTTTGTGAAGTCTTCCTTATTTTTAACCCCACATTCAAACCTAAGTAGGGGATTCCTTCCCACTGCTGATGGAGTGTCTCATGATTTCCAGAGTGTACTTACCAGTTATACTTCAATTGTTTGCATTTCTTTCCCACCTAACTATAAGGTCTTAAAACGTTATATGCTTAGTTTATTTAAGCATCAAAGGAACAATATGCAACCAGGGACCATGCTAAATGCTGAAGGTACAAATCTGAGAGACACCATCTCCTTATCTTTGAGGAATTTAAAACCTAGTGAGGGAAAACAGACACACAGATTATCCATCCAGTGGAATGTGAAGGGTACCAACGTAAGGACTTGCCCTGAATCCTTAAGTGGACTCTGTGGACAGGGGTCAGGGACTACTTGGTTTCTCAATAGGAATGCAAACGATTGACTACTCTCTGTAGCCAGGGATTCTACATCTGTTTGGTAAAACCAAAATAGACTGTTTTATTTTTTTATTTTTTTGCCTTGAAAGTCAAGCTAAATCCATTGGTTGTCAGTTGAAATAGCCAGATCATGAAAGGGTTTCTTTTTCTTTTTTTTAAATCCCATCTAGTTTGAAATTCCAATGTTGACCCGTGTAGATGTGGCTGCACAACAATTGCAGGGACCTCTTACTAAGTGTATTGATTCCTTGCAGGGAAATTTTATTAAATATATTGATTAAATATGTAAAGGTATTAATCTCTAGAAATTACGATGAAGAATTCTTAGATGGAATGCAAGATTTGTGTTTTCCAAAAGCTGATTCTGATAGAAGGCAAAGTTAAGAGCCAATGCCAGGGTAATCTTTTAATTACTTTAAGCAGGTGAATAACATGTTCAAATTGGATTGTAGATCCTCTGTTAGAGGGGTGGAGTAATAATTAGAAAGGTGCAAGAAAGCTTGCACCTTGAGAGTCTTAACTCCGAAAAGCCTCAAAAGCTTGCTCTTCCAAATCTCCACGAGCACAGCTGCTGGGGAGGTTCCAGCACGCTCCCTGGGACCCTGTGCCTAAGCCACAGGCCACTGCTGCTTAGAACTGCCATTATCACACATGGAACCGTTTGGGAGAGCTGGCAACATCCCATGGGCATGAATAAACATGAGAGAGATGCCATTTCATAAACAGGCATAAGCATTTGCAAACACAGCAGGAGGTCTGCATGTCCACACTTATCTTGGTGATTACAGGAATTATTCTTATCTTCCCTTTTTACAGTGACAGCTTACCTAGTTGCAATAGGAAAATAAAATGATTCCACACGCTACTTGCTATGGGCTATTTCTCTAATCCCTACCCACACTCTAGAGGGGCACATAGCTTTGTTTATAGTAATTCCTTATTAGGGCTTGAAAGAACCTAGCAGAGCACTCTGACCTGGTTATGTCAGCCCCGTCAGTCATCCATCAGCTCCAACTTGCCAGCGGAGAGACTACCCTAAGGTACCAGTCTTCATTCACTTCCTCTATGGCTGGATGCAAAAATAGCTGTCCTATTGTATTGCCTACTTCATTTTTATCTTTCCAATAATTTCTGTTATCTGTACTATACTCTCCAACCTCTAGATGGGAAAGAAAAAATGAACATGAATGAAACGGCAATTTCTTTTTCTTATTTCATGAATAAAAAACATTTTCTAAAGACAAATATACATTTACAGCCCATGAGAAAGTTGTATTATACTGCTTATTCCCAGGATATATAAGAATTCTAAGAATCTCATACACAGATTGTTCTAACCAAAATAGTTGTGTATAAAATTGATACATACTTATAAGTGAAAGTTAGTTGACATTATATATCTGCCTTATTTTATGTATTTTATAATTATATACCCTTTAAAAACATTTTCTATCTATATATATTATGGCAAACTTTGTATATCCCAGTCATCATTTTAAAAATGTTTATATATATATGTACATAGTGATGTGTACATTTTATATAATTTGTGTATATACATTTTTTCAATTCAGGAGAATATAAAGTCATGAAAAACAGATAGAAAACAATATGCTTGCTTTAACTTCAACCATTCTCAACTCTATATTGTTTAAAACCCCACCTACCTAACAGCTGAGTAACATATGTAAGCCACGAAGCAGGCGGGTTTGTATTTCTTATGTCATTTATTAAGAGTTGTGTTTCTAAGTGACAACATAGTCTATTACCTTAATGAAATTATTGCTGCCTTGAGGTAAACACCGTTTACAATAAAGTACTTAATTGATGCAAAATTTTTCGGCATAAAGGACAATGCAAAATTGAACTACCAATAACTTTGAAGCCTTGCAGGACATTTGGTCCTGTGCGGGACATCCATGGAGGCATGTGATCCGTTCCAAATGGTCCTTAATATGTAAGTCCTGTATAAAATGTACACTTTTAGGAAACATCCTTGAGTTCAAACAGCCTGTAATGCTTATTTATCCTGCTGGTTATAGGATTAATACATAAAATATACCGTCTTGTTCTATTGGTCCAATAATTGTGTTGTGGCTGTGTTGACAATCGTAACACTTGTTGCCTTGGTAGCCTAGCTGGTAATGGCACATGGGGTGGGCTAGATGGGTTGGCATGGACGAAATGTCCCCGTGGACGTTTTAGACAGGACCAAATGTCTGCTAATTCTTTGAAGCCTCTGTAAGTTCCCTTCCCCTGTGTTTTCCCTGCCACCCTTGCATACAGGTGTCCTCTGAGGTAGATATTATATTTATTACTTCCCAGATGTTCTTTATAGTTTTATCTCATGTGTCTATTCCTAAACATCATATTGTTTAGTTACATATTTTTGAACTTTATATAAATCAAATTGTGCTGTATATTCTCCTATAATTTTCTTTTTAAATCAGTTCGGTTTGTGGAATTTAGTCATATTAATGTGTGATTGTAGTTCCATTGCATATAGTGTGCTGTAATGTTGGTCGTCCATTTACTATGATGGACTTTTAGATTACTCTTTTTTCTTTCTTTTTCCTATTTTAAACAATACTATTATAAAAAATCCTGTATTGCCTGGTACACATGTATGAGTGGAGACGCTGATTCATAGTATGCACTTGTTCCACTTCATTAATTGTAATATTCAGCTGTTTTCAAAAGAGGTCGTATGCATTTACACTTCTGCTTGCAGAGTATGAGAACTTCGTTACGAAATTTCCTATGTTCTGCATTCTGACTCAAACTGGGTATGCCTTTTTTGATTTTTTATTGTTGTTGTTGTTGTTGCCAATGCTGGGATGTAATTATATCTCATTGTGGTTTTAATTTGAATTCACTTACTGTTAAATGAGGTTGGTCATCTTTTCAAACACTTGAAGGTCATTTATTTTTCTCTGAGAGCTCTTTCAGGACTTTTTCCTATTGTTATTTGTCATTTTATTGTTGTTGTTTTTTAATTAAAGTTTATTGGGGTGACAGTTGTTAGTAAAGTTACATAGATTTCAGGTGTACAATTCTATAATACATCATCTATATATATCTTGCATTGTGTGTTCACCACCCAGAGTCAGTTCTCCTTCCATCTCCATATGCTAGACCCCATTTACCCTCTTTCTAGAGTATTGTTATTTATCTTTATCTGACCTACTGTAGGAATTCTTTATTCTTGATACTAGTCCTTTGCAAATATCCTGTAAAAGTATCATAGTTTGTGTCTTCTATTTTTAGTCTCCATTTTTAGCATCTTTTGAATAATAGAATTATCAGTTAACTTATTCAACTTTATGAACCGTTTTCTTTGTGGTTGGTGCTTTTGTGTCTTGAAAATCTTTTTAAAATATTCTGTGATGATACAGAGTTTCCATTATATTATCTTTGGAAATTAAGTTATGCAGATAATATGAGGTAGGCATCATTTAAATTTGATTGCTTTCTGGCCTAGTGTGTGTTCAGTCTTTTAAAATCCTTGAAAGTAATTGTTATTCCCCAGTACCATGCAATGTCCTATTGTGTTAATTTTTTCAAGCTTAATTGGGTTACTCAAATTTCTGTTATCCTCACTCGCTTATTTTTTTATCTGATCTATAGTTTACTGAGAGATATTTGTTCAACTTTTCTGTTATGAAAGTAGATTTGTTAATTTTTCCACGTGGGTCTGTCAGTTTTGCTTTATGTGTGTTAAAACTATATTATTTGATGTAAATAGGTTTGAATTTTTATGTACTCCCTAAGAATTGAATTTTTCATGACTATATTGTGACCCTACTTATCTGTTTCCTATGTGTGACTTACTGTGTTTTGGAAAAATACCCAGAACAATATCTCTCAATCCATATGACCTCTCACAATGTGACTTTGACACTCCTTGCATTGAAAGATAGGTTTTTGTTTTCTCCTTTTGAATCTAGGAAACTTGTTAATCAGAAAGAGGAAGCAATACTATGTACCTTCCAAGAGTAGGTTATAAAAGGCAATAACATTTCTTCTCATGTATCATGCTGGGAGGAAGCCCTAACTGAATAACATGAGGAGACCACCATAGAGAGGCGACATGGAGGTGAGGTGTAACTGAGCTGATAACAGCATCAACAGCAAGTCATGGGTGTGAGGACTCTTCCAGATGACCCTTACTCTTTGCCATTGGAACATCCCCAGACTTTGAAACTTTCTAGCTGGGGCCCTAGAGACAAGCTGTCCCTGTGCACTCTTTGGATTCCGGACACACAGAATCAATAAAATAATGTTTTAAACTGTTATTTTTGGTGTGATTTATTTTGCCTCAATAGATAGAATAATCTGACCATAACTGGTCACATCAGCATTCTTTTGATTATTATTTCTATGATATGCCACTTAAGATTTAGTTCAGGTGTATGTAACCGAGGACCCAAAGTGAGCTACAAAGTTGCTTTCTTTCTCCTGCTTTAAAGAAATCTGGAGACAGGCAGTCCAGGGCTAAATGACAGCTCCTCAGTTACCATGAAGGAATGCTCTTTATCTCTTTTCTCTTATGTCATTTTTAGCGCGATGCTTTAATTTTCACCTTCATCTCATATCCACATTCCAGGCAGCAGGCAGGGAAAATGGGAGGAAGTGCAAAATGAGTCTTCCTTCCAATTGAGTGAATCTCTATTAAAGAGATTTCCTTGAAGCCACAGTTTATGCTTCATTGGCTACACCTACTGCAAGGGAGCCAGGAAAATGCATTTTTAAGTTTGACAAATTGCCATTCTGAAGAAAATCAGTGTTCAGTTACTGAGGAAAACGGAGAGAATATATTTGGAATAGTCCCTACTAGCATTTTTTGCTGTACCTGGTATATCGTTTGCTTTTACTCTAGCTATATTTTTATTGTTTTGTATGTTTATTATAAATGGTACATAGCTGAAGTTTTTGCAATTGGACTGTTTTAGTATTTTCTTAATACATTTATATTTATTGTGATTAGATTCATATCTATAAACTTACTTTGTATTTATTTTTCTATTTTTTATTGTGAATCTTTAAAACTTTAGCAAGCATATAGCTTTGTCAGGGACTAAATGTAATCGATATCTTTACATTTCTCTGAAAAAGTGCAAGGGCTGTGGAATAATTTAATTATTTTCTAGTTATATGCTATTTTCCATAAATTAGACAATCCTAATATTGACTTAGATTTATCTACATGTCTATCACTTTCTTTCCTCAGTATTCTTTTTACTTCTTAGATTTTATTTCGGAGATAATTTCTCTTATTCCTGAAATACATTCTTTGGAAGTTTCTTCATATTGTGTCCATGTTTTTGTAGACTCTGTTTTGACTAACAATGTATTTCACTCTCATTCTTGAAATGTGATTTTATGAGACAAACAGTAAATACATTTAATGCATTATGCATATGCATGTAGGTTTCATTATCGGCAGCTCTTTGACATTGAAAATTTGATATTAGATTTCAAAATTGCTATATAAATATATATATATTTATATAGATTGCTATATACATATATATATATATATATATTTATATTTATATTTATATTTATATTTATATTTATATTTATATAGTTACATATATCTGCCACTCATTGGCAAAATGATTCCAGTGTTCTTCACTTTTAAAAAAATCCTGTTAAGATTAATAGGATTAAGATTGAAAGTTAGACTATAGAAACAATCTTCATATTAAAAACTATCAGTCACCAAATAGTTTGACCTATTAATAAGTAGGCAGCATAATGATGACTTTTAAAACCATGAATATGTTTCCTTTTATATGTTTTTAATAAATATTTCATTTTAGAATTGTTTTAGGTTTACTAAATTATAGTGAAGATAGTACAGATTTCACATATGCCCACACCCAATTTCCTCCATTATTAACATCTTACAGTAGCATGGTGCATTTTTCACAATCAATGAGGCAGTATTGATATAATACATTAATATTAACTAAAGGCCATAGTTCATTCAAATTTCTTCAGTTGTTCCCTGCTTTTCTTTTTCAATTTCAAGATCCCAGCAAAGATACCACATTATATTTAATAGGCATGGCTAGGCTCCTCTTGGTTGTGACTATTTATTCTTCTATTTTTTTCTTCTACTTAAAAAATTTTTTCTAAGCTGTTTTTTCCCATTGGTTTCTAAATTCTTGTTGATAGAGCTCCAGAAGATGGTTTGTAAATCTATAAGTAAGATTAAAATCTTAATTAATTCCGTAGCATAATGGAAGTATGACATCATATGCAAAATGAAGAGAGAGTAAAAATATCCACAAAAATAAGCCATTATTTTTCAAAAGAATGATGCTTAAAGCCCTATGATACTAATATTCTTGTTGAAATTGTTTCACTTTGCACATCCAGTCACAAAGTCTTAGTGATAAAATAAATTATTGCTACATTTAGCGTGTACTTAATTAAACATAAAAGCTACGTCACGTTTGTTAAAAGCTCTTTCATAATTTTAAATTTAATTATCTGAAAGTTATCAATCATTTTATTAGTCAATACTTGAAATTACATGCATGTCCGTATAATTATTAATGCAAGCCCATTTACTAGCTCATTTACTCTGGCTATGCACAATTATGTGTGACATTTAAAAAAGAACAGTTTTCATCATGATACAATCATTTTCTGAAGATCAACAAAATATCTATTTCTTATAATTCTGTTACTTATTGTTTTCCTGACTAAATTCATAAACTGAGAAGAACCAGATGGAAATGAAAAATATACCAGTGGTAGTCTATTTAATTGGTATCTTAAACTGTTTTTCTTTCTACTCCAGGAAAAATCTGTATTTTACTTCTTTTACTAATAAAAGGCAAAAAACAAAAACAAAAAATGTAATCTTTTATATTTTGTGATACTTTCATACTCATTTCTTGTTTGAATCTCACAAATACTCTGGATGTAAGTAAAATAAGTATAAACTCAATGTCTCCAGGGCTCACCCACCTTTGAGTATAAGTGGAAGCAAATCAATATTAATACACATATTTTACTGGCTTATTTAACTCATTTGCAAAACAGAGGACCTCCGTTTCTTTTCTGGCACAGTCCTTCCATTCTCTTTCGCCGCGTACTTCTTGATTAAACCCAATCTTAAGCCATCTGTGCACGGGGTGGGTTGGAGGGGGACACAGTTTTGATGCTGACATATTAAATATAGTTACTACTGAGTTATTGTTTTTTTTATACATTCCATCTGCTTTTCGCTTTGCATCATTCATTTCTTAATTTAACCATGTTTATAATGCCTGCTTTGTGCCTGTCTCTGCTTCGTATATGATGGTTTCATGTTGTATAATAGACTGGTTTCTTGACTTTACAAATTTTAGATCATTGTGGGCAAATAGTAGGTAAAGAAGAAATAGACAGGATAACTTCAAAAATTGATGGTTGCTGGGATGAAAATGCAGTTTGGTTAGGAGGGAACATAATGTGTTTGCCACTTCACTGGCATGTAATTTGAGACTCGGTGATTAGAAGGAACCAACCATGTGAAGAGCCGGGAGAATAGGATTCCAATCAAAAAGAACAGAAAGTTCAAAATCCCAAGGGAGAGAAGCTGCGTGAACTTGAGTATCACCAAAGAAATATATGGCTGCAACGCAGTGTATGCAGAGAGGTGTTTCTTCTGCAGTGGTTTGAGGGAGCCCTACCTAATAAGACTAGAGAGTCACACTTTCAGGAAAGAGAAGCCATAGTAATTCCTATAAAGGCAGTCATGTCACTTAATATCAAGCAAATTTTCTAAGTTCCAACCATATTCAGATTTCAGCTTTTCTCCAATATAGCATATTCTTTTAAGGTCTTTACTTTGCTGTCTAGCTCCGCCACTTTTCTCTTCTCTCCTTATAGAAAACCTCTATTCATCTTCCAAGGCAAGCTAATACGCTCCATTCTCTGGGGAAATACGCTTCACATCCTCAGGCTGTGAGCTCCCGGAACACTCTGTAAAGATCCTTTTATGGTACTTATTACACTGTAATCTGCCTCCCCTTATGAGTTTGTCAATGAAGGGGCCTTGTCTCATTCGTTTTTGTATTCTTTTCCTCTTCTCTGCAACCACTTTGCAGAATTGAATTATTTATAAAATAATTATTGGTGGAATATATAAAGAATAAATTAATGGTCAAGGTTAATTGTAAGAAAATAGATTTTAAGAAATATTTAATTTTAATTGAGATTAAGATAGACTGGCAAATGAAGCTACAACATAGTACATAAGAAATGTATGGTTCTAAAAGAATTGACACCAATGGACTAAAAATAAATCCATATTGATTATATTTTTATTGGGTTTATGGAGAAAGATATAGAAAGGTGATAATGACTTAGTTTCTCATTAGTTGCCCACAAGGTAAGCTGGTTGATGTGGCTGATTTGGCTGGTTTATATCCAAATATTTGAATTAATTACTGCTCATATTCCTTCGTAGGAAGAAAGAACAGTAACCATTTTAAACTTATTTGGTACCTTTTTTTTTTTTTTTTCCCCTTGAGGCAAATCATAAAGCACGTATTTTAGAAGGTAGATTCTGAGAAACCTTCTGGTAGAATTTCACTATTTTTTCAAGTTGACATCTCTCATTGCTGTGGAGCAGACATTTGAATGTGTGTTCAATCTTTGACATTTTGGTTCCAACATTATCACCAACTGCTAATATCAGTTTAATTCGAAGAGGTTAAAAAGAAAATTTGAAAGGGAATGAACACAGTTTCCACATGTTTAGAGACACAGCTGATAGATAATACTGATGCAAGTGACACAGGTCAGATATATAGTTTTAATTTTTCTTATCTAGTTCCAGAAAATAGAGTCCAGCTGGAGATGTCTTCCTGATCAGTTCATTGCCTTGAGAGATAAAACTTACTTAAGCAGATGAGGAATTTGTTTAAAGTCACTTTATGCTTTTAAACAAAGATGGATTTTGTGAAAAAACAAAGTATAAGTGAAAATTTCAAATCACTATGACTGCAATTTTAGCTATCAGCCAAACTATATTTAGCTTTACAAGATAAAGTATTAACATGGAAGGTACCTAGTGTAGTGAAATGGTAATATTTCTTGCAAACTGATACTGGAAACTACAAATATATATATATATATTTGTATCTCCAACAGCCTTAGGCCCTGTAGGAACAAGAGTTTAAAGTGTTGAAAGATCTGAATAATGAGGTGGAATATCCCATCGCCCACCCACACATTGCCATTTCTCAAACAAAAACTCAGAAAATGTGCGTGATATTTTCATTATTAAGTGTTATTAAGAACTCACACTTCTAAAGTGTTATTACGAACTCACACTTCTAAAAGTAAATCCAAGTGAATATTTCTGAGATTTTAGAGACAGCATTGAGAGTGATGCAAGGGTTTACATTGGTTCACTGAGCTCTTTTTAGGATCCGAAGTTGCCATGAAACATGATAACAGAGGACAATAACTCCTTTATACCGTAACCTCATATGTTGGAACCTTCTACATTAGCTGCTACAAACGGGGACTTTCATTTGACCTGGATGCCTTGCCATATTTCGTCTTTAATTCTTCTTCATCACTGTCCTATTAATAATTCATTTGATTTCACTTAACATGTATTTTGCTTACCAATGTTAAACTCTTTCATCCTATACGGAACACATTCAGTGAAGGAAGTTTGTAAAGTACAGACATATAAGGAGGAGGAAAAATATTCATAATCCTACTAGATAGAGACAATAACTATATACATTTTGAAATGTGTAAACACAATATTTAATGAGTGAATAATATTTTACTGGATAGTTGAGGCATAATATTTTAATTAGTTTCCTTATTTGTGCCATTTTGAAGTTTGTACTAATATATGTAAAAGCACAATATCATCTTCATGCCTGAAGTTTTTTTTGAATGATTTCTTCAAAACACCTTCTAAAAAGGAGATTTGCTAAGGTGTAAAATATAAATATTTTTTATTTTTTTTGACAAAAAATGTAACATCAGTTCCCACAGGAATTGTCTGAATTTATACTTCATCACTGAATGATTGGGAGTGTCATAAATTCTTAGGACACTGAGTATCTTAGAATTTAATTTCTACAGTATATAGATAAATGATTCTGTATTGTTTCAATTAACATGAACATTCTTTTGATCAATAATGAGATTGGACGTTTTATAATATATTAGTCATTTGTATTTCCTCTTGTGAAATTATTTTCTTAGTGTTGGCATTAATGATTGTGTGAGTGGATTTAGGTTTTTGGTGACATCTCTTGCATTCATGTTCATTTCCTTATGCATATTGATGCATTAGCCTTTGTCTTCTTATGGATATTTTCACATATTCTATGTGAAAATAAAAATATTTGTGGGATCTTGGTATATAGCTGACTGGGGGTTCACCTGAAAGCCATCATTTTGAGCATTACAAGTATGGATAATGGAGTTGGGTAGCCTCTCAACTCTATGCAATATTTGAGATATCATGTACTATCTCAACTCATGTTTTCAAAGATTTTGTTACTTATATCCCTAGTTTTCTTATTTCCATTTTCAGATTGTTTAAATATTTCACATATACGTTTCATCTTATTTGAGTTTAATTTGTTGTTTTACACTTGTTTTTAAAGTAATTTTCTTTTCATTCGTGGTCTATTTTTTTGCATTGTAAACATAATTTTATTTATTAGGACAGTGAGGTTTTAGCTTAAGGGTTGTCTTAAATATTACACCTTTAAGGTGTTCTGTGATTTGAATTTTTTTTGGACAGGAGCTAGCTTTATCATTACTAGCTTTATAATTTACTATCATCTGACATTAAGTAAAATAGAAGCATGCACAATAAACACCACTTTATTATAACACAACACAATAGCTACTAATTCGCTACGCAGTTATTGGTACTTAATGTTATGATTCTGCATGTGCTGTGTGTGTGTGTGTGTGTGTGTGTGTGTGTGTGTGTGTGTGTATAAATATTTCTTTAATATCCTCAGAAAGAATGTAAGTTTGGTCAGGGTTTGTGCTATTTCATTTATAGAACCTCTCAAACATTTTGTACTCAGTATGTGTTCGATAAATGCTTTTCAATTATTGGTAGAAAAACCAGGAGTTTTGTTATGTTAGTGTGCTAATAATAAATGTCAAAGAAGTAAAAATTAATTTGAAATGTGAGGCAGCGGCTAAGGGAAAAATAAGTTTTGAAAGCTAAAACCTCTTACTTTTAGGGTGATTGGATTGTGAATAGTTCTAATCTTGCTATTTTTTCTTTATCTTGGGTGAAAATATAACCTGAAAAAAAGTGTCCCTTGTTCATCTTACTTTCTGAAGTTTCTGTAATTACTAAAATCAATAGGATATTCTTATCCACTTTTGAGGTATTGGACAAAACAGCTATTTAGCAATCTCAATACTGTTTCACGTTGAGCCTCTTTTTGCTCTATCTGTTCATTTATGGAATGGCTGTACCTATTTTCCCAAATATATTATGCTTCACTCAGTAACATTTAGGGCAAATTTACTCATTTAAAATTACTACCTTATTTTTTCTGGCTTTTAAAATTAATGTGTACTGAGTTGTGGCATATAAAACATAGGCAGGAGAAACAGGAAAATGTTTTCCAATGTGTTCTGTTTTTTTTTTTTGTTTTTTTTTTTCCACATACAAATGTTCTTTAAATCAGATTCTATGAGGTAGATATTTTGTTTTTAATATAGAACATTTGTAGGTAGATATTAAGGCAAGCATAGCTTTTAAAATTGATTCATAAGTTATTAGAGTAGAAGAATATAAAACCTTCAATTAGAAATTGATGAATTAGTAACAGTACAGTGTTATTATCTTCCAACTGGGCAAGTGATTTTTCTGATATATAAATATGAAACTGGACGCCCAACGAGTCCGGGGCTTTTGCTGCCTGCGCCGCTCAGCCAATAGACTGACACAGCAGTTGGGTCATAGAATAAGTGTTTATTATCAGAGCACCGGTGGTCTGAGAAGGTAGCAGGTTAACACCTCCAAAAACTGCCTTGACATTCTCAGACCAGCCTGAGATATTTAAGGGAAAATCTGGACATTCCTCCAGAGGCTACGTGGTGTGCCAGGGCTCTGCAGGGAGCTTCCCTCAGGCGATGTGGCTCTCCAACATGGTCATCAACCCAGGAGCAGTGATGACAGTCACCTGGAAAGAACGCTAGGCCATAGAGATTGTGATCAGTAAGCGAGGGGAATTGTGATCATAAGCAAGCACAAGTTTCAGGATAATTATCTAAAGCAAGGACCTGGACAGCGGACATTTTGAGCTCAAACCACAAGGAGGGGGTTTTTTATTTGTTAAGCTGTAGGGCAGGGAGAGGCGAGGCCAGGGACATTGCAAGCCTCTCTTGTGTGGGTCCCAACCAGGCCCTGTTTCAGTTATAGCTTATATTCAAAATATTCCTGAAAGTACAATAGTCATTTAATTATTATTTGATATGATCACATTTACATTTAAATACTGTAACAAGTATTTTATGGACTTTATGCTCCTAATTTATGCTTGATTTCAAAAGCCTTGTATGAAAATCAGTTGTTTTACCCTCTAGACATGTTTTAGAGGGTTGTATACCACATATACTATATGAATGTGGACAGACAGACAGATGGGCCCACACTCCTACTGAGAACACGAGTACCTCTCATCTTGGTGGTATGCTCAGGTAAGAATCACTGCTTGCTGGCATATGAACTTATTATGTGCAGATTGGCAAAGAAAGCCACCTGTGTGAGAGGAAAAAGTTAATTGAAGACTTGGAACTAGAAAGCAACTTTCTTAATCCTGGGATCAAGAGTTTGAAAACAGTCACCTTGATAGAATGATTTTAATCTAATGGCGGGATGGACAAAAGTATGTGGGTTTCTGCCTTAGTCATTACAGTATCAGTAGTGCCCAGGGCAGTGAGCCTGATAAAGAGAAAGCAGTCAATAAATATATACTGAATGGAAAAATTAATAAATATAGCGTATATAATATAATATACGTATCTGCACACATGAATATCAGGGCTGGAGACTGAACTAGACTTTTAGATGCAACAAGAAGAAACAGTGGGTCAGTTGTTAACTAAGTTACTCTTTGAAGACTAAACCCCTTATCTTTTACTGCCAGGCATTTATAACTGATGCAAGCTAGACAATTTACTTCAAATGATTTACTTCAGAGGTCTAAGTAGGACTAACGTAACTGCATGATCTTTTCCCCTGTTCTGGGAGAATGAGCTTCGATTCCATCTTTGTTAGAGACCCATGCAGTGCACAGTGTATCTTAGTTATTCTTTGTCTTTTGTTTTCCACCCTGGCTGTCCCTTCTGGAGGCATCTGTCACACTGTATTCAGTTCACTCTGCATTCTGTTAATGCTTTGAGCTAGCTGTAGGGTATCTGTTTAGGAGCAACTAGAGGTACTCCCAGTGGAGACCAGTTACATGCAGAAAAGAATAAGCACAACTACCCACAGAGGTACTAGCTTCCAACTATTTTGCAGAAGTGTGAAGATTTACAGTAGAAAATAAAACACCTCCTGCTGGGCCTGGCTCCCAGCCTCCCCAGAGAACCTTCTACTTCCGCAGTCTCTTTTATCCTATGAGCTTAGTGTTCTATCTGAAGGGGTTTAAGTTTCATAGTAACAAATTGGATTAATTATTTTTAACCGAACTGTTGTTAACTACCTGCAGTGACGTTAGGATTAAAAACAAAACAAAAAACTCCCAACAAGTTTTAGTTTTTTTGGTTTTTTTTTCCAACAGGAAATTAAACAAAGCCCTTAAACAATCCGGTAGAGTTTCCTCTGGGAAGGAACATGGATTCTTATTCCAAGGAAAGCTTGAGCCTCCAGTTAGGCAGCTTACAGGCAAGCACAGTTTCAAGAGAAAACACTAAAAAGGATTGGAGCTGGCCCGCAGCAACAAGGTTTATTTATCATGAAAGACTTCTTTCTATTAAGTTGTTTAAATTCTAATTTGGTAGCCATCAAATGGAAGCATTGAGATATGTTAATTGAGGTGTGTTTTGCCAAACTCCTCAGAGCATATCATTATGAATATTTTATTACAAAGAATTGAGGGCAAAGAAAATCAGTCTGGTGGGTTTCGTTTTGCCTACTGGAGTCCAGTATTCATTTAAATCTAATTGTGGTCAAGAATTAGTTTTTTTTATTCAGTATCACGTTTATGCAGCACAATATTCATTCTTGTAAACATCAAAAGTTTAAGAAGTTTGAAATGATAAAATATTGCATTCATAAGTATTAACTATAGATTTATAGTTTTAGTAAAAATATCAAAAGGTCTCTTTGCAGTTTTTAGTTCATACGATGTTAGAAGCATACCAGGTTTATCCATTTGATTCTGTTTTATTATACTGAGCATATTGGTGTACATAACTATACTTTTCTATTCTTGTTGTAATGGTGGTCTTTTTATTCTGCGATGATGGAGATTGGTAACTTTATTTTGCTAATCAAAATCTATTTAGAATACTTAAAATTGCCTTTAGTCTAAGAGAGAAACTTCTGCGGCAGTTGAGCAGTGGTAAGGGATGCATATGACTGACCAAGAAAACTTAATAGCCCTCTCAGCTAGACTAGACTTTGGGCAGGTTTTTTTCCTGACTCTTCCTTTTCTTAGGGCATTGACTTTACAAAACTTGCGATGGTAAATTCTTCCCCTCCCCCTTTGAAATGTTAACTTTCCCCCTAGTTCTTGACAGGTTTAAAACCCAGGAATGTCTTTCTCAAGGACCTGGGAGCCATTCCTTTGAAATGTAATCATGATCATCAAGGAAGATAGATCCTGTCTCTGCTGCTATGTGGGAGAGAGGAAGCCCACATCAGTGAGATCATTCACAATTAGCAAACACAGGTAGTCTAATCACTGGCAATGCTCCCCACACCATCCGCCAGTACTTTTCAGTTATTTCATAACAACATTGAAACGTTTCTCTTGACTTTTGCTTCGGAGGGGTTATTCAGTCTCTCTCTCCTATTGCAATAGTATTGAATAAATTCTTCCTTGCCTGCTTAACTCATTTGCTGCAATGGTTTTTTGACATAGCAAATTTTGACAATTAATGTTAAAAGATAAATGAGTCATGAATAAAATGTAAAAATGGTCATGTGTGGTCTGCATGTAGAGAGAAAACTTACCAGATGATTTTTATACCGTTAGATAATTGGATAATGATAATGACACTACAACAGTGATATCATCTTTCCTCCCTTAAAATATATGTACGAATATATGCGTATTTATTATTACTTATATTGTAGACATATCTTTATATACATTAATATCTTATGTATCTTTATATATGTAAATATATTGTTATACTTATATATAAAATATGTATGTATATATACTTTCCTTTTCTAAAATGAGGCGTAGAATACAGGTCCCATGCTCGTAGAAGCAAAACATTAAATAAAATCGAGAATGCTGGACACTTGCAGTTGTTTTCTTATTAATTTCTTTATCAGTGACACTTGAAACATTTTTTATCAATCATTAGACAAAGGCAGTCTATCTTGAATTTTTGCTAGGATGTTATTTTAGCACCTCCTGTTGAATGTGGGCACTACTATCCCTGAGACTTAGATTAGAACATACTGTCCGTGAGCATTCTTTTGGTTGAATGCTTCTTTTCTTGTAGCCATTTAAGGCTATTTGTCTAGTTTGGATACTGCTGACTCTGTCATTTTTTGACAGAACTCTATGTTTTTGGATTTCCTGGAATTACCACGGGTGGCTTTTGATAGTTTCTTTATCCCTATATTCTCCTTTCAATTTGTTCCTTTAGGGAATAGTTAGTTCTTTGCCAAGTTACTTTCTGATTCCCCTGAGGCTTGTTTGAAATCCTATTTAGCTTTATAATTAGAAATTTTTAGTGAATACATTGTTCAATGCTGTGGCCTGCAGTGTCATACGTATGCAGATGATACTCAGATATTTTTTCCCCATCCCTGCAGACCTATGAAGCGGCTTGATGTTTTGCATAATTGCCTGTGTGATATTCAAGCATGGATGTCTTCAAATTTCCCTGCATTTAGTACAGATAAAATTGGA
Source organism: Rhinolophus sinicus (assembly GCF_036562045.2). Lineage (NCBI taxonomy): Eukaryota > Metazoa > Chordata > Mammalia > Chiroptera > Rhinolophidae > Rhinolophus > Rhinolophus sinicus. The sequence continues at coordinate 13,567,582 of NC_133754.1, read as the reverse complement.
TTGCTACTGATTGGTTCTCCAGTATAAATGTTTAAAATGTAATCTATGCTGGTAACCTTAAAGAGGAGATTTTCTTTGCTCTAAAATACTTTTGACCTTAGTTAGGATTACTATAAAGTTGAGGACTGTGTGTGGGGGGTGTGTGTGTGTGTGTGTGTGTGTGTGTGTGTGTTTGTGTTTCTAACCATATAGTTTTCTTTCTGTGCCTATGCAGTACACGCTTGTCACGTAATGGTTTTGTAATTCCGGAAGAGTTTCTTCCACAATTTACAATTACTGACCTCCACCTGCCACTTTGCAGTCTGATGCTAATAGGTCACAAATCCTTCCACACCCTGCTCTTCAGCCAGGGAATCTATTCTTTTATGCATGAGAACTTTAAAATTACTGTTGATTTGTAAGGTTCAACTAAAAAACTTATTTGTTTGGTTTAGCCTGTTAAATATTTATTGTATCTTCTTTTATATTAAGTCTGCATAACACCGTGGATGGACGCATGAAGGACACTCATAAATGTAAGTTGAGTTGATTGATAGGCCATGTGAAGTGTTTGCAGAAAGTATTACTTTATAATGAGAAGGGCTATTAATGAGTTCATGGTGATTCTGAGTTGTGAATAAATGTGTATCTAACATTTCCTCCCATCAGGCAGCCAAAGAGTGTACAAAATTTTGGATACTGCATTAAATAAATGGGGTAGAATAAAATTCCTATGAAATGGTCTCAATTCATTAGTCTGGTAAAGTTTAGGTATCACTGTAAGTAAAAGGGTATTCCAGATGATAACTGGCGCTTTCTTCTATCCCTTTAAAGAAATGGGCCTTTACATTCTTGTTTGATAGCCTGAGAAAGGTGAATTAGTTGAGTCTGCATTAAACAGAAAAAAAAATCACAACATAGAAACATCTGAAAGTAATACTTGCTTTGCCAGATACCGTTATGAGATTTCTGAATTTGATCAAGCTTTCCTGTTAAAAGTTGAGAATGTGAATACACGTGTTGGTTAGAGATGGCCACCAGAATTGGTAAGAAGCAGGGTCACAAATGCCTTGCAAAGCTCTTGTATATGAGTATGTCTTTCCAAGCTTACCCCCTGGAGTTACTGTCTCACTAAGGAAGTCCGGCAATTTCTGCTGTCGCCCAAGCAGAGCCAGTGACCCTGGAATGCTACCATTTCAGTTACTAAACTGAAAAATCCACCCACAAAGTTAAAACATAGAACTTGTTATTAACAAGGCAAATAGATTTATATTTTTCTGTCGATGGTGCAAAGACAGTTAGGCCTCAGCACAGTAGCACCTTGAGGTGGGTTCCTTGTTGCCTGTGAGATAAACTAGAAGACATGAGCCATGTTCCCAGCTGGGAGCACTGCTAAGCGTGGTCAGAAAAATCCTTCTCTCTCAGGGGCTCAAAAGAATGACATCTCGGAGCAGTTATTTATATTTTGTTTAAAATGTACTGAGATTTATCTAGCTGCATTTGTTTCCCATAGTTACATACACTACATGATACTCTCTGGCATCTGCTTTGTAAGAAATAATACATTTGAGGGTGTTTTTAAAATTGTATCCCTCTCCTTTCATTTTCTCCAACTTTCAAAGTTGCACCTCCCACCAGAGTCATCTGTGGATCATATAAAATTCTTACATTTGTATTATTTGGTATGGCTACTGAATAAATTAGAAACAAGTGAAAGGATTTTCAGCTCCAGCAATCATTCTTCATACAAACCAAGTTATGTTTGTCATGATCTGTGCCGTAATATAACCTTATCTGAGAGATTCCCTCAATATAATAATATACTGTGGACCCTAAATACTAAGATTATTTTATGTTCTATAGCACTGTATATTGGGCCAGTGAGATACTATAATTTTTTTATTATTATCAACAAATGAAAGGAAACTAAAGTTAAGAGGGGTTATTTACTTACCCAGACTCATAGCTAGTAAGATGTGGGAGCCAATAATGTTTTTTTGCAACTCATACTACCTACACAAAACTGGGAGTCAAACATGTGAGTGCAGATTAGAGGTGGAACCAATACTTTGACAGCAGAATATACATAATGAATCTCTTATACATGGTGTAGCAGTTTGGTGGGGATTTGCACTAAAATAATTCAGGGCACTCGCTTAGGTTTTTGACTGTTTCCATCTTTGATCAGTCCTCAGGACTCAGAAAAATCCACATATAATTATGTAGATATACGTATATATGTATATGAAATATATATATGTATATGCATATTGTACAATATACATATAAATATATATGTATACATATATACATATGCATACATATATGTATATATATACATGTATACATGTATATGTATATATGTGTGTGTGTGTGTGTGTGTGTGTATATATTTCCCCTATTAAAACCCCCTATTAAAACCATTTGATACTTAAAATTTCTTTAATGACCACTTGTTCCTCAATAACATCAGGATAGTGAATAATTGTAATTATGGTCTAGGAGCCCTTCATGGACTGATCTCTTTCCACACTCATCTCTCAGAATCACCATCCTCACACCATAACCTCCTGCCAAAGTGAACTATTTGCTATTCTTCTTATTCCATTTTTCTTCTGAGTCTTTTTATGTGTTTTCTCAATCTGAAGCACTCTCGTTTCCTTGTTCTTCCCTTAGGCTGTTCTTCCCAATCATAGAAAAACCTAGCTTAGGCATTTTGTTATCCTGAATGGCCCCTCTGATTTTTCATAACTGGGTTGGGTGCCTGTCACAATGCCCTGCTTTTTCACATATCATAATTATCTCTTCACTTATTCAATTTTAAATTTGAGAAGGAAGATTTGTATCCTATTCACCAATGTGACCTTAGCATATATTATAATGCAATGGTACCATGTTTCCCCGAAAATAAGACCTAGCTGGACCATAAGCTCTAATGTGTCTTTTGGAGCAAAAATTAATGTAAGACCCGGACTTAATATAAGACCTGGTATAATATAATAATATAATATAATATAATATAATATAATATAATATAATATAATATTAGTATAATATGTAATACTGGGTCTTATTTTAATTTTTGCTCCAAAAGATGCATTAGACCTGATTGTCTGGCTAGGTCTTATTTTCGGGGAACCACGGTAATAACAAATACTCAATACATATTTTGAGGTAATTGAAAAGGTGAAAATGGATGATTCCAAATGAGCAAAACAACCAATACAAACTACGAAAAGCCTCTAAACTCCTAGGGATCTCATAATTTGATCCTGCATCCTGGGAAAGCTTCCTGACTGGCCCCACTTAGGAGATAAAGCACATCCTGGGAGTTAGGTTTCCCTTTATGATAATTCTGAGTAGACCTTTAGCTTAGGAGAACTCAAACTAGTAGGGTATAAATCAAGAGACTGCATTGTCATCTTCAATCATCCTGCCAGTGGGTAATTACCACTCAGGGGCCCTCCGTTACCGGTCTGCAACAGTGTAGTTCATTTCAATGCTTGTATACCTTAGCCATTCTTCTTTAAAACAAGACTGGTATAGTAAATAAAATGCTTAAAATTAGAAATAGAGAGGCAGGGATATCAAAAGGAACAATTAACTTAAAAACATTCACTACATTACTTTCATATTCAAAAATTATTTCTAAAACTTGATAATAAAACAGAAGGACATGTGTGTCTCTAAAGAAGCAATAAAGAAAGTATGGGAGATGGAAAAAAAATGCCTCTCTTCTTCCCCCAAAATCTTAAAAATACACACTGAATGTATATCTTTAATACTGCTCAGAAAGATGTGTTACGTATGTTGGAAGGCAGTGCATATAGGGAATTGTGGTAATCTCTTATTATGCTATGATTAATAAGGAAATCATGACGTGTATATAATAAGATAAAGGAATCCATTGGTAGATGGGCGATACAGGAAATCAAGATTAAGATTTTTAAAGAAGTTTCCAAGCTTTGGAATGGCACCCAAAACTTGCTTAGTTAATACTCTGTGAATCCAGCACACAGAGTATTATGCAACATTTGAAACTGAAGTTTAGGCTGGGCACACAGTTCCTGCTCTCGTCCATCTGGACAGTTTACACATAGATAGTTCCTGCCTTGCTTTTTGTAAGGTATAAAATTTAATATGAGAAGTTTTGAGATTTTAGGAAATAAATAGAAGTAAGGAGGGAAAGAAGGAAGGACAGGGCAGAAGGAGGTGGGGGGAGAAGGGGAAGGAGGGAAGCAAAGAATGTTTGTTTCTCAGTTCAGTCACTTGTAGGGGCCCAAAATGCCATTTTGTTCAGGGCTCTCATCTCACAAATGGCTCTGTCAGAGTTACATGATGGGGTAATTTACCGCATCCAAATTAAGGAAGGCTTCAATATCATTTAAATGCACATAGAGGAAAACCAATTTCAAAGTACCCTTTACGTGGTATTTCAAACTAGCAGATACCCAAACTTGCCATCATATTACTGATCCATTAAGAGACTATGGCATTTAAAGTTGTTCATTCAGAAAATTACGATTTGAAGCTGGAAATGAATGAATTATTACATTATCATCAAAATAAAATGTTATACATGGAAACCAAGAATGCTGGCGGAAAAAAAAAAACAACACAAAAAATCCTAAAGCATCTGAGCCATTTATTATTTTTTCTTTATTATGAATAAAAGTGAAGCTATTTTGACACAGAAGATGGTTTCCCACAATAAAAGTAGCCAAAATAGTAGAAAGAACAAATGAAAACAAAAATTTCCTATTAGAAAAATCTTTTCCTTTTTCCTCTGCTTCCCCCATTAGAAAATTCTTAAGCTTAAACTCTTCATTTTGGAGTACCCTAAGGGGGAAAAAGTACATGCCCACCCATACATTACTGTGTATTCACTACTCGCAACACTGTTTGCTTTTCTCCTTCTCCAGTCACTTCCATTTTGATGCCTGGGAACAAGCGGGTACTACCAGCACACAAGGGGACAGCATATCTTATGCATATACAGTGTTTACCTGAAGACGAAAGTTTTGATGAAAACTTGAAAACTATTCATCTCATTGGAATACAATTTGTAAATTTTTCAGCAGTTTCATGAAAAACTGAAAACTATTTGAGAAGAATAAATGAGCAATTTCACACAACTCTAGTTTGCTTCCTCTTGTTTCCTGTTTTGCTCTGTTATGCATGGTGGAGAATCTTATAAAACATGCCTTATATTACTGACCCAGCTCTTTCTGAAAGTGGTTTTGTCATCCTTCAAGTCCTTAAAGAATAGATGAAAGTAAAGCTATGGAAGTATTTGCATTGAGAAAAATGAAAGTTGAAAGGCACAAAGAAGAATTAGGAAAACATAAATTGTGGATACTGATAGATATTCAACATCTAATGAACATTTCAAAATGAAACTTCAGTGAAAAGAAATAGCCTGCATTAGTGGAAAAAGAAGAATATGAGAAAATAATTGCTGGAAGAAATAGAGCAAATTTAGAGTTAGTAAAACATACAAAGGAGGATGATAGCCTGTGGAATCCATACTGAATTGGTAAAGGTGTTGCTCGAAATAATATTTAACCTAACAGTAAAAAATGAAAATACATTATATCCTAATGAATTTTGAGAATATGTTCAAAATCCAAGGCAAAATAGACTTCAGCTCAAGCTGACAGAAATTTTCTCTTTCAAAAGACTGTTTTTCAATTAGATCTTTCTCTCCCTTCCTCCCTCCCTCCCTCCCTCCCTCCCTCCCTCCCTCCCTCCCTCCCTCCCTCCCTCCCTCCCTCCCTCTCTTCCTCTCTCCCTCTTTCTCTCCATTTCCTGAGGAGTAAGATTAGTAGTTTCTAAAGGGCTTGAAAGTTAACTTTAATTTTTTCCCCCGTAAACATCAAAGACGTTACCCTGTTGAAAAGAATTTCTGTAGATGAACCATGTCTTAGGCTCTGACTACAAGGAAAATGGTAAAGGGATAATTTTTCATAACATTTTAGCTTGCCTCTCATCCTTTCTAAATATTGATGCACAGTGTGATAGTTTATTGGTACTCATATTCTACATTAAAATTCACGTATATCAAATCCCTCCCAAAGCAGATGTACAAATCACATTGCACTGGTCCATGATTTGGGACTAACATTTCCAATCTTCCTCATTAAGCGGGGGAGATGGAGGGGCATCTCGAAGGGAGTTGCTCTTGCCTTCACTTTCCAACCTCCAGCTGCATAGGAAGAGAATAATCAAATTCAAAAGATGGTATAGTAATATGGTAAGAGACTAATATGATATTCTGTTCACGAAACTTTCTTAATTTTAGACCGTGGCGTAGGCTATTAGTAGGAAATACAATGACTGGAATGTGACTTTATTCTGCTAGGTCATATGAAAAATATAGATTTACTAGAATAAGCACTGGAAGCAGGGATATTGATTTTCTCTAATGATATTTATGATATTTTCACATTTGTTCTTATATGAATGTGCTATAAGAATTGTTGTTACATGGCATGGATGTAGTTTACAGAACGATTTTATCTGTAGTTTTAATAGTAAGAGTTGCAATTTATTGAATGTTTACTATGCATCATGCTCTATTCTAAGCCTTTCATAAGTCTCAAATTAGTAATTCCCACAATAATGCTGTAAGATCTGATTATCCGATCTGCATATTTAAACACAGAGGCACAGAAAGAGTCAATGACTTCACCAAGGACCCAGAGCTAACAATCGCAGGCCTGGACCCTGAACCTGTGCTGTGTAGAGCTGAATCTGATCTCTGCACAACCTTGCTCTGTTGTCTGCATTAAGTTAGTCTTATTTAAGATTTACTAGAATTCTATAAGTTAAAAAACTTGGCTCAGTCATTTGACTAGATTTTTGAAATGACCTTAATCAAATTTGATAAACTATGTTGTGTCTATCAACAAAAAACGTAGCTAGTGTTGTAAAATACATCAATGCAATTTTATGTTTCCCTACCTACATTGCACCATTTAAATTATTTTAAGTAATTACATAACATTGGTTGTTGTGAGAAATAATTATTTAGGTACTGTTATAGAGTATTTTGAATACAGCAGATATATGGCTCTTTGTAAACTCTTCATTATCTAATGATCCTTTCAACCCTACGTCAAGCTCTTAGTTTTATAGACAAACCAAAAAAAAAAAAATATATATCTCTAGTTCCTTAGTTTTCAAAATTTACAAGGCACATGATGAAGGGGCCTATATTTTACAATGGTGCTAACTGTCAAGAACCTCTTTCGATCACTATTTTATTCTTCGGCAAAGATCAATAGAAGCCACTTATTGTGCTTTTTGTGGGCGGAAATAGAAGGAGATCATTGATGGGCATAATTCTAAATCACATACTGTGTGGGTAAGTATTTGGGAGTCACTGGAACAATGAAAGTGGCAGCCTGTAAAAGTTATTTAGATTCATTTGAAGAGCAAAATGGCAGAATTAGCCATTCCACAAGACTGGACTGTCTCTATAGACGTTTTAATGGCTCTCAGTGATAAATGTAAATTTTCATAGGATTTCTAAATGTTTGAGTGAACTAAATAACTTGTATAAGAAGCATATGCTTCTATGTACTCTGGTGCCTCCTAAAATCTTTAGAATGTAATGAAATTTGTTGAGCAACAGTATTTGAATGTTTCAGAGAGGCCAGGAGAGACACAATCTTTTAAAATGCCATAAACAGTGATAGTGAAGATATAATTTATTCAGTGTAGGAGACATGATCTCTGAATTCAATAGTCATATAATGATCCTTTCCATAACTTGCTCTAAAACATGTTTTACATGCTTAATAAAAGTTTGTGGTTCATTTCTTAGGCAATGAGTTAATTGAAATTAGTCTGACGTATGAGCACAATACTGTCATATAGTAGGAACTCAAACACATAATAGGTCTGATGCATGATAGTCATAAAAAGAAGTTTAAATTTAATTAAACAAATACCCACATTTGTATTATATGATATATAACATAATATAATTTTTATACACTTGTTTTTTGCCAGGTAAAATGCTGAGACTTTACAGATGTATCTGATAGGTGTTATTATTCCTCATCTACAAATAAATTCCAGGATTGTATTTTCCATGTTTATTAAAAGTCCCCCTTACCTACAGTTTATGTAGTCTAGCTCTGACCCAGTTACTTTTTGGCATTGAACTTGCTTGTTACTGTCTCAGTTTTTACAGTTGTATCTGTATGTATATTTATATTTTATGTGGATGTGAAAGAATATTTAGTCTTTATTGGTATGTTATCTTAATGATAATACATGCCCACTAAAAACTGCTAAGGCACATTTTAAAACAAATTGACAGAAAAAAAAGTGTCAGATAATTTAGCTTGCTATCTATTGGACATTACGTAGCTCAAAGACACAAGAGTGGCAGGCAACTAATTAAAGTAGAAAACAGCTAATGGAAGACTTTCAGGCTCTTAATACACCAAAGAGAAAGCCTGACACCATGAAATAGATGGAGCATAAACAGCCATTTGCAGCACATTTCATACAAAGTAAAAATGAAACACAAGGACACCCATCAGGGAGCCACCCCGTGGAAGAAAACACTGTTAGTGGAGACAGTTGAGCCCTGGAATAGACTGCTGTGTTGAGTGAAGCTCCGTGGGAGGTCATGGAGAAACAGCTGCCCCCTGAAGACGGAAATGTGAAAACAGTGGGCTGGACATTTGCTGACAACAGAAATCCCACAGATCATTGTAAGAAAAGCACCATTGGGCCAAGTGAATGTCTCCGAAGTCATCTATGGTACCTTTTGCTGTGCCCTCGAAGTGGCCTTCCCTGTAATTGTTTTAATTAAACAATGAAAATTGAGAACACTGTAAAGGAATCAAATGTATTTCAACGCTTCATAGGAAAGAAGTTGTGATGTGTTTTCATAATCATTCTTACTGGAATCATTAAAAAAAATGTTAATTGCCTCCTCCAGGTAACTGTAAAACTTAGATACCTTTTAAAAATAATCCTGTGATTTTCAACTACTAAGCGAATGTAACCAAGGGCTCCTGGTAGCCAAGTAGTATGGTTTATTTTTCTGGGTGTAATTGCATGTAAACAATGGGGAAGTGATGGGGGAAAGTGGTTAGATGATCAGATGGTAAGGACCTCTGACATCCTCGTTAACCGCCTACATATTCTGACAACCACTGGTGCTAGGCATCAATTTCATATTTGTCAGTCTTTTCAGAGAACCTAGCATGCGGAGATTTAGTAGAGAAAAGTAGACCTTGGAAGACCTTGAGACAAGGGAAGTTTTGCCATCCCAAATATTTTGCTTGCTCTTGTAGTAAACAGGATTTATAGAAAAAAGAAAAAAAGTCCCCCTGCCCCAAAGCAAAGCACATGCTCTTCCCAGCACTGTAAGTATGTTAGAATTTGTTAGGAAGACAAATCTCAAGCTCTATAGGAACACATTTGTGGTAGGCAATATTGGTACACAAATATATCCCGATCCTCATCCCTGTATCCCATAAATCATACCTTACATGGCAAACAAGACTGTGTCAACTTGACTAAGAATCTTAAATAGGGAGATTATCTTTCATTATTTTCTTGGGAGTACCTAATTGCAATCAGAATTGGCCTCATAAGAGGCAGGCAGAGGAGAGTCTATACGTAAGATGGAAGATTGATGCCCTCAACAGAAAGATTTGAAATGCTGTAGTTCTGTGTGCTTTGACGATACAAGAAGGAGCCATGAACCAAAGAACACAGATCTAGAAGCTTCAAAAGGCAGTAAACAAATTCTGATACCTCAGTGTTCACCCAGTTTCAGACTTCTGGGATGGTAAGGGAATACATTTGTATTGTTTTAAGACACCTCGTTTGTGGCAATTTGTTACAGCAGCCATAGCAAACTTATATAATGTAAATATTTTTTAAGTTTTAATGAGGTATAATTGACAATTAAATTTAAAGTGTGCATCATGGTGATTTGATAAACATATACCTTGTGAAAGGATTCCCACCATCTAGTTAAGTAACACATTCATTGCCATCACCTCACATACTTACCTTTTTTTGTTGTTGGTGGTGGTAAGAACATTCAAATTCTATTTTCTCAGCAAATTTTAAGTAATAATACAGTGTTATCTCTAGTCACCATTTGCCCATTAGATCCTTGGACCTTATTCATCTTATAGCTGGAAGTCTGTACACTTTTACCAACCTCTCTCGATTTCACCCTCCCCCCCAGACTCTGGCAATCACTTTGCTACCCTCTATTTCTAAGAGTTTGACTTTTTCTTTTCTTTTTTCAGAATCCACATATGAGTGACACCATGTGGTATTTGTCTTTCTCTGGCTTTTTTCACTCAACATAATGCCCTCAAGTTCCATCCATTTTGTTGTGAATGGCAGGATTTCCTGGCTGAATAATATTTCATTATATGTATGTATATATTACTATTTATATATATGTATGTATGTATATATGTATATGTATATACATACGTACATACACACACACACATACATATACATATCGGGGTGACAAAAAATGTATATACATTTTAAGAAAGGAAACAACTGTATTAAAATTGTAATACACAATATATACCACTAACAAAAGATGAATACAAGGCATGTGTATACAGTTTTTGGCACCCCCAGTGTATATCCCATCTTCCTATTCATTTATCTGTTGAAGGACACAGGCTGTTTCCATATCTTGGCTACTGTGAATAATGCTGCAATGAACATGAAAGCACAGATGTCTCTTTGATATCCTGTTTTTATTTCTTTTTGGAATATACTCAGAAGTGGGTGGCAGAATCATCCAGTAGTTCTAGTTTTAATTTTTTGAGGAACCACCGTACTATATTTCATAGTGGCTGCACCAGTTTGCACTCCCACTACTATAGGGTTTCCTTTTCTCAACATCCTCACCAACACTGGTTTCTCTCGTCTTTTTTATAATCGCCATGCTAACATATGTGAGGTGATACTTCATTGTGGTTGTGATTTGTGTTTCCCTGATGATTAGTGATGCTGAGCACCTTTTCATGTACCTATAGTGCATTTGTATGTCTTTTTTGGAATAATGTCTATTCAGTTCCTCTGTTCATATTTTAATTCAATTGTTTGCGATTGAGCTCTGTGAGTTCTTTACATTCTTTGGATATTAACTCCTTCTCAAATACATGATTTGGAAATATTTTCTCCCATTCGGTAGGTTACATTTTCATTTAGCTGATAGTAATTTCCTTTGTTGTGTACAGGCTTTTTAGTTGATATAGTCCCACTGTTTTACTTTTGCTTTTGTGGCCTATGCTTTTAGTGTCAAATTCAACAAAAATTATTGCTGAGACCCATGTCAAGGAGCTTATCTCCTATGTTTTCTTCTGGGAGTTTATATTAGCAGGTCTTATGTTCTTATCTTTAATCTAGTTTGAGGTTATTTTTACTTATGGAGTAAGATTTTTGCATTTTGGTGCAATACAATACAACGTACTGAAATGACTAGCATTTTCCATTGTGTGTCCTTGGTTCCTTTGCTGTAAATTAATTGATCATATACAAATATGTGTGGGTTTATTTCTGGGCTCTCTATTCTGTTCCATTGATCTATGTGTCTGTTTTTCTGTTAATACCATACTGTTTTGATTGCTATAGCTTTGCAATATTCGTAGTTTGAAATCAGGAAGTATGATGACTCCAGCTTTATTCTTCTTTCTCAAGATTGCTTTGGCTTTCTGGGGTGTTCTGTGGTTCCATACAAATTTTAGGATTGTTTCTTTATATTTCTATGAAAAATGCTATTGGAATTTCAATAGGGATTATATTGAATCTGTAGATGGCTTTGAATTATACGAACATTTTAATAGTATTAATTCTTCCAGCTCATGAACACAGACTATCGTTACATATACTTGTGTCTTCAATTTCTTTCATCAATGTTATAGTTTTCAGTATACAGATCTGTCACTTCCTTGATTAAATTTATTCCTAGATTTTTTTTTTGATGCAATTGTAAATATAATTATTTTCTTAGTTTCTCTTTCTGATAACATGTTGTTAGTACAAATTCAACAGATTTTTGTATATAGATTTTATATTCTGCAACTTGGCTGCACTTGTTTATCTGTTCAAACGTGTGTGGGATGTGTGTGTTCGTGTGTGTGTGTGTGTGTGTGTGTGTGTGTGTGTGTGTGTGTGTAGGCTTCTACGTATGTGATCACATCGTTTGTGGACACAAATAATTTTACTTCTTCCTTTTTCAGTTTGAATGCCTTTTATTTATGTTTCTCCCCTAATTGCTCTGGCTAGGACTTCAAGTACTATGGTATTATTAGTAACGCTACTATTATTGTGTTGTTATCTGTATCTCCCTTCAGTTATGTCAAAGTTTACTTGCAATATTTGGCAGCTCTGAGGTTAGGTACGTAAATGTGTATAATTATTATGTTTTCTTGGTGAATTGATCCTTTTTCATTATATAAGTTCCATTGTCTCTTGTAACTTTTTTTTATGTTAAAGTCTATGTTGTCTGATGTTAGAAAAGCCACCCTTGCTCTCTATTGGCTGTCGTTTGTGTGGAATATCTTTCTCATCCTTTTACTTTCAGCCTAGGTGTGTCCTTACGTCTAAAATCTGTCTCTTGTTGCAAGCATATAATTAGGTTCTGATTTTTTTTTCTTTTAATCAATTCAGCCAATTTATGTCTTTGGATTGGGAAGTTAATTCATTTACACTTAAAGTAATTATTAATAGAGATTGACTTACTAGTGCCATTTTGTTTATTGTTCTTATATGTCTTATAGTGCTTTTGCCCCTTCTTACTGCTTTCCTTTGTGTTGCATTGATTTTTCATTGTGATAAGTTCTGATTCCCTTCTCATTTTCTTCTGTATGTGTTCAATAGATTTTTTTTTTTTTTCTGGTAACCATTGCAAATGCATAAAATATCTTAAAGTTGTAACATGTTTCTTTAAATTGATAACAACTTCAATTGCATACAAAAATTCTACTGTTTTACAGCTCCACTCCCCCACTCAATTTTGTTGATATCACAGATTATAACTTTATATACACATTCATGTAGATCTATAGTTACTTAAAACGTTTTTGTCATTGAAATTCTATGATCTGAAATTACAATAGTACTAGTTACTACATGTGTCCATGTATTACTGACCTTTACTGGAGAATCTTATATTTTCATATTGTTTGTGTTGCTGTGTACCGTCCCTTCTTTTGAACTCAAAGAACTATTTTAGCTTTTTTTTTGTAGAGCAAGTCTGTTGGTAATGAACTCCCTAAGCTTTTGTTTACCTGGGAAAATTATCAAATTCTTTTTTATCTTTGAAGAATAGTTTTATCAGATACAGTATTCTTGGTTGACAAAACAGCCTTGCAAAACTTTTGAGATGAGATGAAAGCCTAGCCCTCATACTTCTTCAGTGTGCCTAGTTACTGCTGTGTGAAAAAGAGGCATTTGTGACCAGCCTGACATAATGCCCCTTGTTTCCCTTCACTCTGCGCCTGGTTGGTGGAGCCATCAGGCTTGAACTTTGGGGGTGGATCCTTCAGATTTCTGTCATTGTTACTTATCCAGGACAGCAATGGCTTGAAAGAGAAGGCTTCAGGTGATTTTTGAAATAAAAATACAATACAGCAATAACAAATGTAACAAAAGCCTGTGATATCTGTGTAAAACAAGGTTCAGTGGCTGTGGAGCTCTGGCAATAATCCTATCAATATTCAGAGTCAGGCAAGACAGAAACCAGTTTCTTGGGCATTTCCCAGACTAGCTAGAACTCTGTTGCATAGTCCACTCTTTTGTTTCTATCCCAAGGGAAGAACCTGGGTGTCAGGGGCTTCGTCCCAGTTGCTCTGTGGTATGCCACGAAGGAGAAGGCACCAAAGGAGCAAGCCCAGTGCATTGGACTCCCCCCGCCCCGTTGCTGAAATCCCATCTTGTTTACTATGGCCTGGATGCTATAGATTCTCAGCTGATCTCTGGAGTTCTCACAGAAATATACTAATCTGTAATTTTTGTTCACTTGGTGTCTCTGTTGGGGAAAGAGGGCAGCTTCCTAGTCTGTCATCTTGCTGATGTCACTCCCACATGTACTCACCTTGTAATATTTCTGAAATAGAGATGTCTCTTTACATGGTGTCTTCTAATTGACTATGTTTTCTTCTTTGTGATGTATAAAACAGCAGTGCATCTTAAAAAAAAAAAAAACTGATTTAGATTTGATGAAATACAGAAGTTATATGACTTTAATTTAAAAACCTCTGGTCCTTCATCTGTAAACTGAAGACAATAAATTTTGACCCAGATTCATAAAGTTAGTGAGGATTCAGTCTGATCATCTATGCAAGAAGTAGTGTTAAACAGCTATTCGGCAAATGTTTATGTCTCTCTCTTCCCTCTGTCTCTAGCCTTAACTGGAAGAAGCACATGAACTGATAAATGTTTTCACTCATAATCACCTCCTTAGTTAGATAACAGGTATTCTGAACATTAGAAAATATTAATAAAACAGATTTTCAGTAAGTCTTCAGATGGAACTATAGAAATTTCCAGTATACTTCACTTGAAATAATGGTATTTCCTTCAGAAAGATAGGCTCAGTACAGGACAAGCCTGAGTCCCAGAAATGCTGTTATTTACAATTCTTTTGTTTTTCACACCTTTTTTTTTCACCTCCTGCATTTTCATAATAGTTCCTGAGGACAGTCTTTAATAGTTCATAGAGCAATGGAGAACTGTTTGGGCACTGAATACCTCTATAGGTGGTGGGAATTTACTTACCCGAACAAAAATTAATTGCAATATTTTATTGGATGAGCTAACTTCTATACTAAAATTAGTTCAAAAAAGGGAGATTGGTAAATGAAATCATTTAATTGATAAAGTTAGGGAAATATCACATTAATTCCATGAATTAAGTTACAAGTAGGCACAAGCTAAATTTTACCCTTAGAAATCAAGTAAAATTAAGGAATTATGGATAATTTTAAGTTTTGGGATGGAAAATAGTTCACACAACAGTTTTGTGTAGTATAATTATGGCAAAATAGGGGTGGCATATTTGACAGTATCTTCACTGAAAATATTTCCCTTCTAATCTAAATTACTAGTAATTTAGAAGTGGAAATATTCATTTACTTGAAGAGGCTGTTTTGTAAGCATTGTATTAATAGTGTTTGTGGCCCGTAACCTACGTTAACAGTAACAATGTTATTACAACCCCAACATGAAGTTTCATATTCTTTACATGAGGGTTGTTTAGAATAAAATAAATCTAATTTAAAATGACTAATGTGCATGCACCCTACACACATCTACTAGATGGAGGAATTATGGCAACTGGTCACACTGCTGAAATCCACAGAGTACCTACCTGTGATCCCTGCAATTCACCCCGTTTCAGTAGCCTAGTCTCCAGTAATGGTGTGTCGCTCTTTTCCTAGCTTCTAAGTTTAGTATCTTCAAGTAATCTTTGATTTTTATCTCCTCCCTATATAGTCAATAATTGACCGTTTAATAATAACCAATTTGTATTTAAAATGTCTCCAGCATTTGTTCCATATTTCTCTTTCAACAGCCACTGCTTAAGCCCAGATTCATATATTGAATTACTGCAATTATATTGAGTTCCTTGATTAGTTTTCCTGTCCAGCCTTTCCCCTCTCATCATTCCCCTATCCAATGACATAGTAACATTTCTGAATGACTGTTTTTCTCATGCTATTTCTCAGCTCAGAAGCTTCCTGTGGTTGTCCTTGTGGGATAAATTCCAAATTCCTCAGTCTGGCATGAAATCTCTTCCACCAGCTGACCCTGTTCTATCATTCGGCAAATATTTATTGAGAGCTGACTATGTGTGTAGCATTCTCCAACTTTTATAATGTCAGATACCCTGAACATCACTTTCTGGTTGGAGATTTGTGAAAATATTCAAGATGAGTCAAATAACAGAGCCAGACAGCAATTTAAGAGTTCCTGTAAGATAGTGTGTGTGTTAGTGTATGTATGTGTACTTGTACATAAACATATTTTACAAATATTATGTATTCTTGAACGGCAGTTATAACATGTTTTTAGAATGCATTGCAGTTATTGTAATTTATAATACCATATATGCATGTTTTCTTTTAACTATCTGAACAAAAATTAAAAATAGAAAGTAGTTAGTGTTGAGACGAGAAGGAACTGTGCAAGATAAATAATATATTTTAGCTTCATAATCTATGGAGATAAAGCTAAATCCAAATATGTCAAATTTATGGGTCATTGTTTTGCCTGTTAAATCAAATGTTATCAAATTATTGTTTTCCTATACGACAACTATAAATTTGTAGTGTGTATCCTACACTCTCCACTAGGTACTAAGTGGAGGCAATCTTGTAGTTCCCACAATTCCTCTTTTTGGGCATATGGGAAGTCTCTGCACCTATATTACTCCCATCTCCCTTGCAGTTAGGTTGGGCCACATAATTTGAGTTCTGGCCAGAATAGGTGGATGAAATTGAAACCAGCCCTTTTTGGCTCTGTCATTTTTTTCTTTTCACTATTGTTAATACCTGTTGGGGGATCTTTAGAAATCCTGTGTTTCTGATGGTTTGGCTGTCAATATAGAGGACTGTCTGACCTGCTTCAGACTTTGCACGTGTAGGCTATCAACTGTATTTCATGAAGTCACTGAAATTTCTAGTTTTTTGTTACTGTGGCATCCTAACCATGGCAGGCATACTCTGGATTGTATGCAAATTCTAATGCTAGCTGCAGTCACCCTATTTTTCATAAAGTATGGTAGAAAACAAGAAAGAATGGCATTAAAATAAGGATAGCCTTGTGTCTATTCTAACTATACACACACACACATGCACACACATAGACGAATTGTGATCAACAAATACAGTGAATGTTTAAATACAAAAGTTATTACAGTAAAAGACACACTGCCATTAATCTCCCTCAAAATACTCCACCTTGCTTTGAACATACGTATCCCATTCTTGTCACTTTCTGAAGCACTTATGGAAGTCCTCTTTCATGAGTATCTTTAGTTGCGCTGTTATGGCTGCCTCGATGTCCTGAATTGATTCAAAACTATACCTTTCATGGTCATTTTGACTTTGGGGAAGAACTAGAGGTCGCATGGTGCCAGATTAAGGTAGATGAGGACACACCGTAATGTTTTTATTTGACAGAAATTGCCACATACCAGAAGTGATGTGTGCCATGGAGCCTTTTCATTGATCACAAAATATGGTGAATGCTGCTGCCAAGTGCCATCCAATGGAAAGGCAGGGATCTTCAATACAGGAAGCAGCGCAACAAACCTTAGTAACAGTGTGTGACAAGTTTCATCTTGTTTAGTGCAGTCAGTTGGGTGTGAGCTATGGTTGAGAGAAGGTGTGTTTTAAAGTGTGCCATAAATCATCCTCCATCATGACAACACATCACTTCTGGTACAGCAATTTCTATCAAATAAAAACGTTATGGTGTATCCTCATCCACCTTATTCACCGGATACTGTGAGACTTCTGGCTCTTCCCCCAAAGTCAAAATGATTTGGACATTGAGGCAGCCATGACAGCACAACTAAAGACACTCATGAAAGAGGACTTTCAGAAATTCTTCAGAAAGTGGCAAGAACGATGGGATAAGTGTGTTCGAAGCAAGGAGGAGTATTTTGAGAAGGATTAATGGCAATGTGTCTTTTACTGTAAAACTTTTTTGTTTGTTTAAACATTCACAGTATTGTTTGATAACATCTCACGTATATATTTGTGTATATATGTATATATACATATATACACCTATTTGTGTGTGTAAATGTATAGCTACATATATATGTATATGGGTAGATATATGAAAATTTGTATAAATATATATGCATATATGTATGTAAAATTATGTGTAAACTTCAAAGCCATTATTATTAATAAAATTCTGAATTCAGTTAATGTCATGCACTTTACCTACATTAACTCTTTTAATCCTCAACACAATCTTAAGAGGCCTATATTAATTTAGACCCATTTGCTGATGAGAAAACTGAGGCAAAGAGAGGGTCGATAGCTTGATCATGATTAGTGTTGTTAGAAACACACTGCTTGGGGCACACTGAGTAAGTGAGATGGCTGCTATGTGACAATTAAGAAGTTGGTCATCAGTGATTTTCTTGGACAGTTCTTCTAGCATGCATGGCTAGTTCTTGCTCACCATTCATATGTCACATTTCCCTGCCCAAACTGTCGCTGGCTACTGCTTTTTCACTACCATCACCCCACTCCCGATTTTCTCACTCTTTTTTCTCTCCAGGGTATTTTGTTTACTTTGTTATTGTTTTTCTCCTTTGAAAAAGATCTGAAGGTTATGATGGCAGAAGCTTTTGCTTTGCTAGTTCCTCTTCCCTAACATAGTGTCTGAAACAGTATTTTTCTTAAAAATATCATTTAATTGAATGGATGTATGAATGAACAATTAATGCTGTATTTTGGCAGGCATTATTAGGTTGATATAAGTTTTAAGCTTAATAGCCCTGTGAATTGGGAAGAATTGGAGCATATTGATGACACATATGGTGGTTTCCTATTTATGGATGTCAAGCTAAACATGGAAGTTACACAAAACTTTATCACACAAAAGTGTTAAAGACAGTAGATATCTTTGGAGCCCTACATAAAAGAGGTAACGTAAACCACTTTCTGAAGGTAGAATTATTGTATTCATTTCACTGATGAGGAAAGAGAGATTCAGAGTTTCAATGACTTGTGTAAGATCCTCTCGTTGATTATGGATTTGAAACTGGGCTATTTCCTAGCTTAGCCTAGTCTTACATTATACTTACATAGCTTTCCACAAATGAACACTCCATTCGTGATAGTGGTTAAGACGGCTTCATGATGATGAGAGAGGACGTGCACTGGCTCATAAAGAATTCATACAACTTCTCTCGTTCTCCTGCTCCCCCTAAAAAAGTTTCCTCAAGATTATTGTCTTGAGACTCTTCATCCATGGTATTTTGTATATTCTCACAAATTCACGTTCTTTTAATATTAGCTTTGTCTCTCATATACTTCAGACGTACCCCTTCTTGGCCATTTCACTAATAAGCCCTATAATAGGCTTTCACAGCCTCCCACCTTTAGTCTAGATATTGTCAAGTAACCCTTTTGCGTTTCATCAATACTGAAAATTCAGGTCAATTTAAAATTTCTGAAGTACACTTGTAATTATCCATTTAAAATCTTCAGGTCTTCCCAAAATCTACAGATAAAACCCACAATTCTTACTAATCCTGGTGTTTGTTGCCTTCTCCCTCTAGTTTCTCTTTATCTTTTCTCTCACAGGTCCTGTGCACACACTATTCTTTCTTACCACACCGGGCCATTCACTGAGCCATCCCCATTTTTACAGTGTTTTCATTATTTTACAATAATTGTAAACATTGTAAAAATCTGACTGAACCAACTTATTCCCATCTGTCAAAGCCATGTTATGAAAGCTCAACTCACAAAACATTTCCTAGATTTCCTCTTTATTGTCCTGTCCTTTCCCCCACACCACACTGTAAAGCCTTTCTTCCCAGTGATCTTTGAGGATTTACACAATCTTTGATGATGCTGTCTACGTTTTACACTGTATTGCATTTATAGATACATTGGTCATTTTTTCTTTTCTAAAGGATAAGCTTGTAGATTTAGTGTTGTTATATCTTTAGACATAGGAAATGCTTATTTTTGAGCAGTTATATACAGAATAAATAAAAGTGCTTGCATTTTATGTTTTAGATTTTAAATGAGAAAAATGCTTTTATTTAAGCATAGAGAATCTGAAGAAAACACATTAAAATTGGTTTGGAATGCAATATATAAATATGAATATATTTTATGTGAGAATACCCAGGAGTATACCTCATGATCAAAAAGAGTCCAAAAAACAGATAATCAATTATATTTTTGAGTTGACCCCCAAATACACATTAATATTTATTAAAACTACATCGTATGTGTAAAGTAATCCTTGAAGAAATGGTAGGATGCATTTTTTTCTAACTAAAGGACTTGCTATTATTAGGCTATTGTATTATAATATTATGTCAATTATAACATCAAGTCAGTGTTATCCTTGCAAGTGAGTAAGTTGTATCTTATTTAATGATTTGTTTGATTTTTTTTTACATTCCTAACTTGCAAAAGGGTTCATAATTAAAGTAACAGAAAGTTTTAAATGTCTATTTAATTTTAAAATATTTTAGACTTGAATATATTCTTTAATGAGTATTTAACTCTATACTGGTGATCCTTAACTCTAGCTATCAGCCTAAATTTAGTATTTTTGTAACAGTCGAAGAAATTAAATACATACATAGGTATTCTTCATACTAAGAAATGGATATTCTTCTGTGTGATAAAACTCCATAAAGTTGAAAGTAGAAATATATCCTTGGTAGATGTTCTTGAATAATGTGTTTAAAGGACATGATAATGTGCACAGAAGCATCACTGCTATCAACTAATATTTCGTGGAATCACAGACTTTCAGAAGCTCTTAAAAAAAAAAGACGACATCTCCTTCATGGTGCATTTGATACTTCAACCTCTGCTGCAACTTGTTCATACTCCCAACTTGTTCTTTTTATATTTCTTTCCAATCTCTGAATATAGAGAAATGTAAATGCACTCAACTTCCCCATAATTGTCCATTGTTCACCTAGATTTTTGACCTCCTTGTGGAGACTTGCCATTTTGGTTCCTGTGTTGACTAGAGCTCCCACAAATTACAAATGTAAATGAGAACATCTCATGACCAGATTCATCACAGCTTGCCTGTTTCATCCTTCAAATGGGAAAACAATTAGCCATTCAAACCTGTGCTTTTGGCAGTGTCAGTACAATTAATGAAGGAGCAACAATTTTAAATGTTATTGGCTACCAAAGTTTTGTGTTTTACAAGGTTAAATATAGTTGAATATAACACCTATAAGTTTACTTTTGATGCCTAATAACATTTAATTGTTAAATCAGCATTCCTAAAGGTATATAAAAAATATAGGATAAGGCATATATTTTTAGAAAGAGAACGGGATGTAAATATGCCAGATAGAGTTTTTTGAGGAGGTGAGGGAGTAGAGCTGGCTGCAGTTGCTCTAATTTTGTCTGTTCTTTGGCAAATAAACAAAACCTAAAATGTATACAGATATTTCTCTTTGCTGAACAATTTCACTGCAGCCTATACTTGCACCACTATTAGTAATAAATTGTGATTTACAGCGTAATTGGCCAGAAGTGAATATAGCCTCAAGGTCATTGCAATAAAGATAGCAGGAACTTTAGGGAGGTACATAAGTTAACCAAGAGATTGTCTGGTGCAGTGAGTGGAGAAGATCTGTTTAAAATATTAGAATACTATGTGAGGTCATGTTGTGCAGTGCTGACTCCATACATATAACACAAAAGGTCAATTTGAAATGCTCACAGAGGTTCCACAATAAAATATTTTATATTTAACAGTAAGGATCGAATGTTTTCTTTTTTTCCTAAGAGGGAAACCAATAATTACATGCTGTCAAAAGGGATTAATAATGGACCAATTAAAGCTTCCCAGAAAATTAAGCTTTAAAAGAAATGCACGAGAAAACTGGAGAAAATAGAAACAAGAAATTTAGCTACCCAGTTCTAGAGGTATATAAAGCTGATGCATTTGAGAGAGCCTGTTATTTCTCCATAAAATATAAGAGAAAGCTCAAGAGGTTGGCAGTGGTTCTGAATATGCTAGAGTAAACAATAACAAAGGTATGTATCAATAAGTTTGAAACATACTGTATCCTAAAGTACAACGAAATATGTGAAAGACACTTTTGCTTTTGCATGAAATCAGAAAAAAGGAGGTAGATGTTATTGATCAATGAGCAATTGATTTTTCAACTGATGTCCAAGTCGTGCAAACTTGAGGCATGATTTATAAGAGAGAATACCTCGTGAAACTGCATCAGGCTGAGAGCAGAGTGAGCCTGGTCCCCAGGACCATGAATAAAGTGAGAGTGTAAGCATTTGCAACTGCCTAGTATTTAAGAAACACCCAGAAAGCTATTAATGACGAAACCTCTACTATTAATAGCATTGCCTGTCATACTTGCCTTGTTAAAGGGGACTTTAAAACTTCTTTAATAGTATCTAAAACTAATTATTGTTACTATATTAAATATGCATTATGAACTAATAATATGGTCCCCATTTAATAAAGCACAGACTCAGAAAGAGCCTCTTCATTGGTTTTATATATCTGCATTCCCATCATAGTTATACAAAAAGGAAGGAAATGCCCTTAAGGGAGAAAAAAATGTGTTGATACTGAGCAAAAACTAAAACTCCATTTAAATGTTGACATTCTTATTGGTGGGTGTTAATGAATGGGGAAAGAAAACCCTGATAGGAGCCTCCAGGACCTGAAGCATCCACTCCATGGGCATGGATAGGCCGTAGAAAGGGTGACTCACGGGAGAAAGAAAGTAATGATACTTTACACAAATCGTCTGGAAAGTGGATTTTTGGATACTTTCTTGACTTGAATTCACTTGCTTCATGTACAGATTTTGTTCTCCCTTGAGATCAACTATGGTCATAAAGATTCCCATAAATACAAATTAGGAATTTATAAGAGATTATTCTGAAATTTTTGTTTCTTGGGATTTTGGGTTTGTTTTTTTCACCACAAGAACCAGTTTAGGGGCTCAAGAGAGTCAAATAATCCCATTGTTAGTTAAATTTATAGGTAAGCAATAAGAGTAAATATATGCAAGGGATATAGGCAACCAAGTACAGTTACCTCTGCTCAGGCATTACTAGAATGAGGGGCGTAGAAAGCTGTACTATTATCTCAGACCATTCAAAAAGACTCTATAGGTCCCTGTTACCAACCAACATCTTCCTTTTAGGAAAAGTACAACTTGCAAAGAAAATTGTAAAGAAATAAAATTAAAACATAGAATATGAAAATAGGAAGAATTAAAGATTAGTCTAACAGGAAATCTTCAAGAAACAAAGTGATGGCAGTAGGAAAATAATGTATATGATTGTGGGTAGATGGACAAATAAAAGATTAGGAGAATAAAGTATATAAAACAGGACAGGTGAACACCTGAGATAATAAATCTATTTTTCTCCCAGGCATGTGAAATTTTTGTAATGCTAGACTGATTCATAGAAGTGGTACGGGTGGTGATAAAGGCATAAATAGTTGCAAAGTGTATCATGTTTCATGACACCCATATGGATTTCCATATTATTTCACTTCCCAGAAATTGAACGGAGGTTTATATAGTGAGACAACTCTTAATTATATGAATTTAAATGAAGGTTCTAAAATGCGCAAGCTGTGTGACATTGATGGGGGCACTTAATCTTTTTGAGTCTTATTTCTGCCCCTGTAATATGGTGTTTACAATGTCTGTGAAGTTATATTATTTCAGCATCTCCTCTTATTCTAAATTTCTGTGGTTCCAAACATTTTGTCTCATTTGCCATATATATATATATATATATATATATATATATATACACATACATATACATATATAATATTTATTTATGTATATAATATTTATATATATATATATATATATATAAATTTTTTCAAATTGGCATACCTACCACCCTCTTCCTTATACTTTGGCCTAACCCTTTTCCAAGAGGCTTGTACTAATGGTGGCAATAGGTGTGCTAAGTATAGGAGAAAATGCTTGTCTAGTGAGGCCTTTCACCTGTGTACCTGAGCCTAGTAACTGGCTCTCACGAGCTCTCACCTTTCTTCTCCATGGAAATACGCTCATAGAGAAGTACAATGTACTAACTTGTTTATCAAACATTTACTGCATGTTTGTGTTATTTGGGAAATCAAAGACAGATAAGCTTATAGATACCATAGAATTTCAACCAATTGTTATTTATTTAAGTATAGTTGGTATATAATATTATATTAGTTATATTAGTTTCAGGTGTATAATGTAGTGATTCAATATTACAATGTGATCACAACACTAATTCTAGTAATCATCTCTCACCATGCAGACTTAACACCATAGTATTGAGTATATTCCCCTTTATCTTTTACACCTGTCCCCCCACCTCCGTCCCCTCTGGCAAGCATCCCTTCGGTCTCTGTTTCTATGAGTCTGTTTTTGTTTTGCTTTGTTTTTCTTGTTTGTTTTATTTTTTTAGAGTCCACATATAAGTGAAAACATGTGGTACTCGTCTTTATTTCACTTAGTTTAATACCCTCTAGGTCCATCCACGTTGTCGCAAATGGCAAAATTTCATTTTTTTATTGCTATGTAATATTCCATTATGTGTATATACCCCCTCTTCTGTATCCATTTGTCTATCAATGGACACTTAAATTACTTCCGTATCTTGGATGTTATAAATAATGCTGCAAAGAACATAGGCGGGCATATATCTTTTCAAATTAGTATTTTTGTTTTATTCAAATAAATATGCAAAAATGGAATTGCTGAGTTTTATGGTAGATCTGTTTTCAGTTTTTTGAAAAATCTCCGTACTATTTTCCATAGTGACTACACCAATTTAGAGTCCCACCAACAGTGCACAAGGGTTCCCGTTTCTCCACACTCTCACCGATACATGTTACTTGTTGACTTTTGATAGTAGCCATTCTGACTGGTATGAGGTGATATCTCATTGTGGTTTTGATTTCCATTTCCCTGATGATTTGGGATGTTGAGCATCTTTTCATATGTCTGTTAGCCATCCATATGTCTTCTTGGAGAAATGTCTCTTTAGGTTTTCTGCTCATTTGATCAGATTGTTTATTTTTTTTGTATGAATTTTGTATATATTTTGGATACCAACTCCTTGTTGGATATATCGTTTACAAGTATATTCTCCCATTCAGTAGATTGTCTTTTTGTTTTGCTGATGGTTTACTTCACTGTGCAGAAACCTTTTAGTTTGATGAAGTCACATTTGTTTATTTTTGCTTTGTTTCTCTATTTGATGTCAAATAGATTACTACCTATGTTTTCTTCTAGGAGTTTTATGGTTTGGGGTCTTACATTTAAGACTTTATAATCAATTTTGAGGTTATTTTTGTATATGGTGTAGAAGAGTTGTCCAGTTTCATTTTTTTTTTTTTTTTTTTTTTTTTTGGCATGTATTTGCCCAGATTTTCCCAACACCATTTGGTGAAGAGACTGTTGTTTCTCCATTGTACATTCTTGCCTCCTTTGTTGTAAATTAATTGACCACATAAGGGAGGGTTTATTTATAGGCTCTCTATTCTGTTCCATTGATCTAAGTGTCTCTGTGCCAGTATCATGCTGTTTTGATTTTTGTAGTTTTGTGGTATAGTTTCAAATTAGGGAGTGTGATAACTCTAAGTTTGTTATTCTTTTTCACGATTGTTGTGGCTATTTGTCATCTTTTGTGGCTCCATATACATTTTAGGATTATTTGTTCTAGTCTGAAAATAATGTCATTGGTATTTTGATAGGGATTGTATTGAATCCCTAAGATTGCTTTGGGTAGTATAAAAATTTTTGCGATATTAATTGTTCCAATCCATGAGTATGATATATCCTTCCATTTATTTGTGTCTTTTTCAATTTTTCTTCAGTGTCTCGCATTTTTCAGAGAACAGATTTTTCACTTCCTTGGTTAAATTCATTCCTAGATATTCATTGTGATGCCATTGTCAGTGGGATTCAACTAATTGTTTTTGATGGAGTGATGGATGATATAGTGAAAACAATGACAGCACAGATAAAAGGCATCTAACAAAAGCCAAAGAAAAAGCCAAAGAAAAAGAGAGAGACTCAAATATGGTAATACTACACCTGATATTGATGTTGGATGAGTTGAAGCTGACCAGGTTATACGTGAAGAAAGGACAGTCTAAGAAAAGGAGGCTGCATGTTTTTAAGCAGAGGAAAACATTCAGATCTGTGCTGTAGATCAATTGCTATGGTAATATGGAGAAAAGGGAAGGGGTAATACTAAAGAAAAAAGATCAGGTAAGGGTTGTTGTATAAATTATAGTGACTATATATAAAACAGGTGACACATAGTAGGGACTTGACAAATCAATAGTCTCCAAACTGGGGATTAAGGACTCTCTCATTTATCCTTGTGTATCTGGTACAAAGCATAGAAACTGGCACACAGCAGTCACTGACAAAATGGCTATTAATAACAGATATAACATCTTCAGCGCAAAATCAAGCAAGTATCAGGTTTTCATTAATTCTGGACTTGATTATGTTGTTCCAAGATGATAAAATAAAGCAGGGAGAGGCTCAGAGCTATACTGGAGATGCTGGTATTTTAGATAGGGACCTAGAGAAAGCTCACTGAGAAGGTGTGTTAGAAGGAACTGAAGAATGCAGCCATGTGAGTATGAAGGATAATGTACAGGACAGCATCCCAGGTAGAAGGAAGAACAAGTGCAAAGGCCTCCGAGAGCATGTGTCTGGTAGCTCTGAGAAATGGCAAACAGACTATGCACCTCTGGACCGAGGCTGTGGGGCAGGTGAGACAGTAAACGGGCACTTGAGGGAAGTAGTGTGAGTAGGGAAAAGCGAGGCCTCAGTTACGGCTGAAAGGTGGAGGAACTTCTCATAGAAGTGATTGAGGATAAAAGTCATTCTGCTGAAACTGGACTTTGAGTTTCAGAGCGCACAGGGAAATGGTCTCAGTACATGGTTGAGGGTAAGATAAAGGACAGAACAAGCACTGTGGAGTCCTAAGAATATTAGAGTCCAGGGAATGAGGGGTGATCTTAAAAGTCCAAGACATGTAATGGTGACCTTCCTTAACAGGGTCCTGAGCTGTGATGAGTTCACTTCTCATTGTCACATTCAGATGCTAATGGAGAGTCTATGATAGTTGAGTGAGGAAATGAGCAAGACTCCCCCTCTTGCCTCTGTCAGCGTCTTAAGCACTGCCAACAACACTATGGAGTTCATGCTTTTTACAAAGCAATTTAAAGAAAAAAAAAGTATACAATAGATACCAAATCAAATATGGCCTAGATTAAAATAAAAGGTATGACCACTATTGCCATGTTGGGTGGGAGCCAGAGCTAACAATTTACTGAAGGAGGAAGTTCATATTCAAAGGAAATTTAGTGTAAGCCAACCAACCCAGCTCTATTTAGGTTCTCAAAGGTGACTGAATGTGCAAAGTGAGGGGCTTGTTATATGTCTTGTAAAGGTAATTTCTACTGGAACCTAGGTCAATCTCAGTTAATTATTTTTAAGAGCTATAAGGGGATTACCACCATATTCTAACATTCTGATTAATTGTTGAGAAATGTGTTTTAAATCCCTATAGAGCATTATTTTATTTTAAGACAGATTGAAAATTAATTTTTGGAATAAAGTGGGCTTTTATTCCTAAAGCAAATCTTAGACTTCTGTTTTGGGAATTGCCCATTATCCACCAAGTGTAAGGTCTTAGACATCTGATTTGCAAGCTTAAAGTCAAATTATTTTCTATCTCAGAAAACTGTCATGCTGTAAAGCTCAGCGATGTTCAGCCCAATCTTTGTTCTTTAGAAGAATGGAACTATCTCATTCCACAATGTGTGAAGGTTGTCTTAGGAATTAGTACTTTTGTTTTGTTTTTGTTTAAATTACATCTTTATTTTTTTTGGTGAGCAGTTCAAGGTTGATGCGAATACCATAAAGCCAGAACTCAAAAGAGCAGCTTCAATGAAATATAATAAAATAAAAGCAAAACTAAGTCTCTAGAAAAGGTGTATGCTTCTTCACCAATAAGTTGTTTGTCATACATATGTATGCTTATGTACTTTATTTGGCTTTGAATGGCTTATTGTTGCAATGCACTGAATGGAAAATGTTTTTCGGGGTTTTAAAAATGCAGTTGGAACAATAAGCTGCTCTCTGCAAAATTCCTGGATCAGGAAAATCTTAGTTCAGAGGTTACCAGCCCTTTGTATTAAGGCTCTTTACATGCTATTCGTCTTTGTCTTTGATCTTAAGCCTAGTGGATTGAGGAAAGATATGAGCTGAATAGATATTTTTGTATTTTCATTTAACACTAGCATTCACAGGAGTTTTACTTTGAGTCAGGCACTGTATTAGCTGCTTTTCATGTGTTACCTCAGGCACTCATCAGACATAGACAGGTTGATTCTAGGAATATACGTTCTTAGCCCCTAGGTTTTGTTTTCCCAGTTTCATTCATTCACATACCATCACTTCAGTCCTTGCTGTAGCCACAAAATACCTGTGATATTATTTTAAAATTTGACATTTTTCTTTATATTGATTCATTTTTAAAAGTCATATCCTTCACATCTGTGAGGATATCAATAAAATTAATAGTTTAATGTTTAATTATAATTCTTTTCAATAAATGTTAAAAAATTGAATGGAACATTAAAAAACTAAGTTGAATAAATAAATGTAAGTTACTAAATGATTATTAAGTAAAATATGTTCCCCCATGTATTACCTAAAATCACCTCGTGTATCAGCAATATCACATATGCCCAATTTGGGAAATACCACCGTGCTATACTGTCTCCTTCCCTAGGGCTATAAGTTTGAACCGTAAGACAGAGAATATGGAGCCATAAGACAAAGCATATGTTTTGCAACAGATTCCAAAAGGATTTGAATCACAGAGAATACTCAAAATGATCCATTAGACATTGAAGCATATTAAAACATTTGTATGGATCTATGTTTTTTTCTATTGTTTTTAATTTCTGTTTTTATGTGTTTTACAGTATATATAATACATAAACAGTTATATATAATTTATAAGTTTACAATGCTGAGAGGTATAATCAAAATCTATTTTGCTAATGGGGTAAAAATATGAGAAATATAAAGCCTTTTACTTTGTGCACAGAGACTTACGCTTTCCTTGTTCCTCCACCCCATGCTTAGCTTCATGGCTTTTGCTTGAATGAGAAGAATCTGGATGAATGTTAACAGTCATCTCTTTATTGGTCTTTGACAAAAATCCATAATCTTTAATACTGGTAGACATTAAGCAATAAGGTATTTCTATACAGCAATAAAATATATTTTCAAAATTTTTATTGCACAATTATATAATCCAAAAAGGAAAGCTAATAAGGATACATAATTTTGAAATTCCAAAAGCTCAGAAAACAGAAACATTTTTCATAATTCATTTGATTAGAAAACCTGATCTGACCTGAACTTGTTTGACAGCAAAACCTGGCTTGGACTGATACTAGGATGCTTATGTATTTCATGACATATTTGTGTGCTACTGAAATGTTTGACTGTGTGGCACTGCCCCGATCCTGCTGGGTCTCTCGTATAGTGTCTTTCTAAAGTCCAACAGTTCAGAATTCCAAATTACAGATGTCTTTGAGGATTTCAGATAAAGGAATGTGAATGTATAAGTCAATGCCCTATGTAGTTTAAAACTGTGTCATAGGAAATCTAGAAAATTCTCACTCATGTTGAATAAGAATTCCTAGAATCCAAATTTATTAAAGCTTTAGATGTTATTTGCCAAGAGATTGTAGAAATGCAAACATTGGATCAAATTGCAAATGAGTTGTTCTCTAAACCTGATTTTTTGTGATTCTATGAAATGTTAACAAAGACTTATGAGGTGTGATAAAAAGATACCGTGACTGTTTAAATTTAAAAAAAAAAAAATTATTACAGTAAAAGACACATTGCCATTAACCCCCTTCAAAATACTTCCCCTCGCTTTGAACACACTTATCCCATCATTCTTGACACTTTCTGAAGCAGTTCTGGAAGTCCTCTTTTGTGAGTGTCTTCAGTTGTGCAGTCGTGGCTGCCTCAATGTCCTGAATCATTTTGACTTTGGAGAAGTTGTATGGTGCCAGATCCGGTGTATAAGGTGGATGATGACACTGCACATTGTATTTATTTGACAGAAATTGCTGTACCAGAAGTAATGTGTGACATGGAGTCTTTTTTGTGTGATCACAAAATATGGTGAATCTGCTGCCAAGTGCCATCCAACAGAAAGGCAGGGATCCAATATGGGAAGCTGAGCGTCCGACCTTAGTAACAGTGTGTGACAAGTTTCAGCTTGTTTGGTTAAGTCAGACGGGTGTGAGCTACAGTTGAGAGAAGGTGTATTTTAAAGTGTGCCGTAAATCATCCTCCATCATGACAACGTTCCGTGTCACACATTGCTTTTGGTATGGCAATTTCTGTCAAGTAAAAACCTTACGGTGTGTCCTCATTCACCTTATTCACCAGATATGGCACCCTGTGACTTCTGGCTCTTTCCCAAAGTCAGAATGATTCAGAACATTGAGGCAGTCATGACAGTGCAACTAAAGATGCTCATGAAAGAGGACTTCCAGAACTGCTTCAGAAAGTGGCAAGAATGATGGGTGTGTTCAAAGCGAAGGTGAGCATTTTGAGGGGGATTAATGGCAATGTGTCTTATACTGTAATAAATTCTTTTATTTAAACATTCACTGTATTATTTGATCACACCTCGTATATGCCTTTGACATACAAGTGCACAACCAAATATATATTTTAATTATCTGCCAATTTGAGTTAGCGTTGTACCCTTCTTTTCCAAATATGATTGTGTCTAAGGTTTTGATTCAATTCATAACTAATATGGAGTGCCTGACCCCATAAAAAACTTTTTTTAAAAAATGGGAATCTTTTGAGCAAATCAGGAGTTGTAATTGAACAATACACAGAATTTAATTCAAACATTTAAGCTATGTTGTTAATTGATAGTTTTGACTAACAGAAGTTCACTTTCATACATATATGAAAGCTGTATTACAAACACTGGCAGATTTTACTGAAACGAGGTAGCTAAAATAACAAACTCACAGACTAGTCTTAGATGACATATTGAAACTAACAGTGAAATATGCTAGTTAAGTCACTATTGAGGGATAACTTTAAAAGAGATGGCATGATGTATAATAACAAGTTATCACTAAAATAGAAAAATCTAGAGAGCGAGTCAGATTTTATGCTAAGAAAGTTAATATAGTTAGAAAAAAAATGATGGCAGTTTTGTATGTACACTATTGAGACTGTTGTTAAGAAGAGAAAGTAAGTGAATATTAGTGCATGGAATGACATAAAAATGGGAAGAATTAATAGCGTGCTACCATTCTTAAATATTTTAATATGAATAAAAATTTTACCAGTCAGAGGATGTAAATTAGTGGAATTCAAGATTCTGTAGTTTAAAAAAGTATACATATGCATATAAAGTGCCAACAGCCACTGAGTAAAATCCTTCTCAAATGTAAACTGAAGTATTTATGTTCAGAGCTGGCTATAAAGACATACACACCACTGTGTCTAAAGAGGATTGTGACCCTTGAAACCGCTCCTAACTTGAGGCTGTTTTGGGACATTTTCTGCAAGTCAGATGAGGAAATTTGATATGACTGGTTTTAGGCCAGAAGTATCAATAAGGTCATTTTAAAGACATTAGTCTAAGTTCCTATAATTTATTCATAAATTCACAATGTGGTTATTTATATTACATATTAATATACTTTACTTTCTAATTTGTGTCTGTGTGACCCTCAGAAGACTCCTAAAGTCTACTTTGGTTCATAAGCACAGCCAAGCAGATAACCTTAACACCTCCGTCACAAAGGAACTTTCCTCAAGACTGGAAGTTTCTACTCTTTCCTTGAAGCTGTTTGAAGAGCAGCTAGATTTTCATTTGTATCTATACCACGTATTCAAGAAAACATACCGGGACACATTTGGGAATAGAAGAAAGTGTACATAACTGAACCTGAGAGATCATTGACCATGGAACAGAGTGGAGCAGTGGGAATTCAAAAATGGGCAGAAATCAAACTGGGCAGAGACTTAGCCAAGGATGAGGGGCGGGAGAAATAGGGAGAGGTTCGTCAAAGGGTATAGTCTTTCAGCTGGAAGATGGATACTTTCTGAGGATCTAATGCATGGCCTGGTGACTATGGTTAGTAATACTCTATTGTATGCTTGGAATTTGCTAAGAGAAAGCTTAAGCAGTCACACACACACACACACACACACACACACACACACGGTAATTATGTGAGGTGATGGATGTGTGAATTAATTTGAATGTGGTAATCATTTCACAATGTATATTTACATCAAATCATGATGTGTACTTTAAACACATACAATTTTATTTGTCAATTATACTTCAAAAAAAGAAATCAAGGAAGAAAATTAGAAGGAGACTTTGACATCAAAAGTGTGGATTTTCATTTGCAGTTTGTCCATGTTGCTTTGTGGAACTGTCTCCATTGGTATTCACAACAATGCTACATCTGAGCAGCTAGGGTCCTTAATTGCTTTGCTGTTTGCCACAAGCAGTGAAGGGTTTAGGAAACAAGGCACTGGGAAATTTGCTATGGTATGGTTTGCATTTTTATTGCCCCTTTATTTTGATTAGTTAAATCCATTTTAGAGTTGATACAGTTCATGGGACTAATTCTTTTGATAATTAGTGTAAATTGCTCACTTTTAGTTATGTATCTTAAAACAGCATAATAAATAAATAAATAAATTAATTAATTAATTAATAACTACGGGTAACGAAGGTCCAGTTAGTGAATTACATCTTATAGCATGATAAATAATTTTATAGTAGACTAAAATAATTTAACGTAAAGAAAATAAAAGTTACTTTTTTAAATTTACCACATTAAAAATTTAAATATATGGTATTTACATACTTGCCAGTGCTGTGAAGAATAATATATAATTACTGTAGGTTCCATGAGCAAGAGTCCCTTACAAATTTATGTGCTGATACTGAGATTTATGCCATACTGATGAGTAATTATTAAACTGGAAATTTTGAATCATGTTATATATGACTAACGGAAAAAAAAATCTCAGTAAGTATGGGGCTTTCATAATGTGAGGTTTCCCTGAGTTTACTTTTTTAAAATAAAAAGTTTGTTTTAGAATAATTTTAGATTTACAGAAAAGTTGTAAAGATAGTACATACAGAGAGTTCCTATAAAGCCAGCACCCGTATCCTCCTATTTGTAATGGGTTACCTTAGTATGGTGCATTTATCACAATGAATGAACAGAAATTGATACATTGTTATTCACTAATGTTCTTACTTTATTCATATATCCTGAGTTTTTACCTAATGCCGTCTTTTGATTCTAGAATCACATCCAGAACAGCACATTGTATTTAGTCATCATGACTACTTAGGCTCCTCTTGTTTAGTTCCTGAGTTTATTTCTTAGTTTTCTGGATATTCAAGAAATTATTTAATAACCAAAAAATGTTCTGGATACAAGCACCCTGTTGATTTATAAATGGTTATGATGACATGAGATAACAATAATTCAGGTTGAAAAGCACACACATAAAATTAATAACACACATGTGCATTTATTACTAGCCTTGTGGAAATTCTGAAGACCATGTATATTAATAACTCCAACTCCATTTGGGTAAACCTTTGGTTTCTGTAGTCTTTTCAGTGGAACATCTGGAAAATACACGTGGGTGATATCCTTTGATAATTATGCTAACAGTGCTACTATAAATTCTAGTAAGTGTCTTCAGGATAATTATCAGAAACTTCTACTACAAATCATACTTTAAAAGGTGGTATTTAATGAAAATAAAAACTGATTTTTACATTAATAATTCCCAGAATATTGGTACAAAGGTCTTTATTATAGTTTTCATTGTATAGTTAGAGCTCATTTTAAAATTTTAATTGGATAGTAGAGTATTTGAGACAGGAGTCTCAGTTAAGTTATCCAGTAAACATCAGTAATTACTTTGAAAAACCAAGGAAGACCTCAGATTAAAGAGATCTAATAATAAAGGGTCAAAGGAAAGAGTTTAGGAAAATCCACACTAAGATACTGGGTCAGTTCAATGAGAATTGGATGTTTTTAACTGATAATATTGGTAGGACAACTGGATAACTTCCTCAGGCAAAAAGCAAAAAACTCAATATCAACTTCACTCTATATACAAAAATTTGAATCATAGATCTACATGCAAAACTCAGATCCATAAAATCCTTAGGGAAAAAAAAAGACAATAGATTTGTGTTTTGGGGGTTGAAAAATGACATACTTAATTGGGCATAAGAATCACTAACCATGAAGAAAAATAATTGGTAAATTAAGCAACATCAAAATTAAAAATTCCCTTTCAATAAAAGATACCATTAAGAAAATGCAGTCCATAGCATGGAAAAATTATTTGCAGTAAATGTATCTGTATCTGTTAACAGTCTTGTTTCTAGAATATACAGATATAGAATTAAAAAAAAAAAAAAATCCAACAATAAGATGAGGAATCCAATAAAAAATGTCAGAAGACTTAAATAGACACTTCACATGGACAGTGAACACTCAAAATAAATTAAAAAATAATCAAAACAAATGAGGGAAAGATATGGAGGAGCTAGGAATTTCAGAACATCACTATTGGAGTAAAACAGTAAAACCATACTGAGAATTATTTGGCAGCTTCTCATTAATTTAAATATACATCAACCCCATTACTCATCAGTTTCATTCCAAGAGAAATGAAAATATATGTCCACAAAAAGTCTTATTCATAATATCTAAAACTGAAACCCATCTATCTGGCCATTGGCAAGAGAATAAAAAACAAATAATGATATATCTGAAATATGTAATATTGCATATTCATTCTTTTCATCTACACAGTAGGAATAGTTCCCCTGCCCATTCACATTATCAAAATTATTCTGGAAGATCCTTTGAAATACTTACTGAAATCTATTCTTTACCTATCAGGCTTACTTAACTCATTTTATTCAATTTTTTACTCAAATTACATCAAAATGTAAGAAACATTTTTAAAATGATGTTTTCATATAAATATTGTTAACAGTTTCTGTTGGTCTTTCTGCTGCAGTTAGATTGCAGCATTTTTGTGGTTGGTCACACTACCCAGCTGTTCCCCACTAGCAATTTTTATGAGGATGCCACTTTGAGAGACTTGCCATGAAAACCAAGTGTCACACCTGCTTCTGAATCTCGCAGGATCCCATACTATAATGATCTGCAATCACAGCCTGTAAAATAACCACTTTCCTACCCCGTCAGCTCTGTGTGGACTCTGACCTCCCTTCTGTGACACTGTCCATTGTGTCACTAGGGACCAGATTCCATCAATAACACAATGCACATCTACATGAATTTAGGAAAGAGGTTAAAAAGAACATGAACTAAACTGCACATGCTGGTAAGTTATGGGGTGAGATATGGGGAGGTGTGTAGGAATGAGGCAGCAGAGGGATAGAAGCTAAGAGGAGGAGTCAGCCTTACGTATCTAATAGTATATAATTAACTGGAAAAGGTGAAGGGCGGGTCGTTTTTTTTCCTTAAGTCTTTGCCATCTTTACTGAGAAACCTTCCGCAACTTATCCTCTTAAGTGGAACCTGTATTTCCCCTGTGGTAGTTTGTATTATAGTTTGGCAAATATCCTTTTCCTCCCACTCCTACTGTGTGTAGAACACGTACTTCCTCGATTCTTAATGTGGGGCTTGTTCAGAAGACTTGGTTTGGCCAGAGAAATGAGAATGTGACCATGCAGGGGACTTACATGTGGTTGCTCGGTTTGCCTCAGCTGTCATGAGAACGTATGATCGTATGATAACCCTACTCTTCAGCTTGGAAACTGGCAAATGTGTGGAGAAATCTTGAATTCAACCTACAGGTTAGATCGAGGTAAAGCCCAGCCAAACCAAGAACTTGAAGACAGAACGACACAGCTGAGTACAGCCTAAACCAGGCAAATCACAATCTTCATACAGACCATGCACATGAGAATAAATACTTATTGTTGCTAAGGACTGGGTTTTAGTGTGGTTACATGAGAAGCATTGTTGTGAATATAGCTGGTTACTACACTCGGAAAGACTGTCCACTCAAAATACTCCATATTTCTATTGTTTTTCTGATGATAAAATAATACAGTACATGTGAAAAGAAACATGAGAAAACACACACACACACACACACACACACACACACACACGAGATCTGACAGGTTCCTCAACTTGTTGCAACGATGTTGCTAAACCTTTTTTGATATCAGAGGGATTATTCATTATGAATTTGTACCACCTGGACAAATAGTTAACCAAGTGTACTATTTGGAAATGCTGAAAAGGCTGCATGAAAAAGTGAGACGACCTGAACTTTTCGCCAACAATTCATGGCTCTTGCCTCATGACAATGCACCAGCTCACATGGCACTGTCTGTGAGGGAGTTTTCAGCCAGTAAACAAATAACTGTATTGGAACACCCTCCCTACTCACCTGATCTGGCCCCCAATGACTTACTTCTTTATCCAAAGGTAAAAGAAATGTTGAAAGGAAGACATTTTGATGATATTCAGGACATCAATGATAATATGACGACAGCTCTGATGGTCATTCTAGAAAAAGACTTCCAAAATTGCTTTGAAGGGTGGACTAGGCGCTGGCATCAGTGCATAGCTTCCCAAGGGGAGTACTTCGAAGGTGACCATAGTGATATTCAGCAATGAGGTCTGTAGCACTTTTTCTAGGATGAGTTTGTGAACTTAATTGTCCAACCTTGTGTGTGTGTGTGTGTTTACATACATACATACATACATACATACACACACAAAGGGTGCCAAAAATGTATGCACATTTTAAGAAAGGAAAACTATATTAAAATAGTAATACTCAATATATACTAATAGCAAAGGATGAATACAAGTCACATTTGACTTCTGCAATTACAAGATGTGCTCAAAGTGGTTACCATCAGCGTCCAGACACTTCTGATTACAGTGACCTGCTGCTTGAGTAATGTTAAGCAAAGCATCCACCTGTATACATTTTTTTGGCACCCCTGGTGTGTGTGTGTGTGTGTGTGTGTGTGTGTGTGTGTGTGTGTGTATACACACATATACACACATACTAGTGTTTTTTCCTTAATTTCAGATTCATTGTTCTTTGTGCTTTTCAGGGCTGCTACAGACATGGACACTTCATGAAACATCCTTTTCTTTTCCTGTGGTTTTAGTCACTTGTTTGCCTTCAAGTTACCCTTTTATAATTCAGCACTCTAGAATATTGACTCCTAGTTCACAATATTTAGCTCGCCTTACTGCTTTCCTCATCTTTGGACAAACTAAGTGTTCATGTTGATGGTCCAGCCAGTATCTGTGACTGCCTTCTGAACTCTTTATCTCCAATTTAGAATATGTGCATGGATATTATCAACTAAACTGTGCCAGTCTTGAACTCTAAAATTTGTATCTTCAATCACCCATTCCCACTCTCTAAGTCTATACTCCATGATAATTTGTTCATTCAAATAGCATTCATGTGCTCTATGCAAAGTGTTAGAGATTAAACTCCGTAACTAGTATGTACTCATTACCCTTTTTATTGTTTCTTTCAAACTCACTCCCCTAACTGGTACCTGAAAACTGAATCATTTTATAGTCCTGCTCAGCTAATGGCATGCCGATATTCTTTAAGATCGTATACCCAGAAACATAAGGTATTGGCACCCCGCAGTAAGTTGGCACAAGAACTGCTTAAAAATGACTGTCCCTGAAAACTACACCAGAATGCCTCACATACAGTAGATGGTCAGTAAATATCTATTATTTATGTACCATATCCAAAGAGTAACTCTTTCCTGGGAGGGTTTCTGATATTGTGACCAAATATGAAATATTTTAAATTATTTAAAAGGAAAAAAATAATACCCACTTTCATAAATCTTACTTATGGCACTGATTTCAACTCATAGTTTTGGAAATAAAATATATCTTCTTGCATTTTCTAGCTGTAGAAACAAATTTTGTAGTAGTTGCAGTATTCTATCTTGGACAAAAATTGACAGTATGTGAGAGAATTACAGTTTCAGAAGAACTGATTACCACCGTGCAGACATATTAACAGAGGCAAAATGTTCACCAACTCTAATGTTTCCATCAGTGACCTTTGAGGAAAGGCAAAATAACAGAATATTTTTTTCTGTGTTTCTAAATTGTCCTTTTTACCTCTAAGTAGTGGCAATACTGCAAAAAATATAACAGTGCATATTAAGATGACAAGGAAAGTCATTTATTTTCAATGAATAAGTCAATCACAAGATCAAAATGATTTTTTTCCCTTTGGACTTAGTGCCAGTTTTGCTGACAGAATGTCACTCTTACAGAGAAGAGAGGTTAAGCTTTTTACTACATTCACTAAATTAAGCTGAATGGGAGAAACAGGGAGAAAAATTACAGTCAAGTACTCTACCAAAAATATTCAATATGACTATGACAGATTCAGTGAAATGAAACAAATAAGGTAATTGATTATCACTTTTAATGACCCTGCCTTCAATTACGCCCTTGAGGAAAGATACAACAGATAAATTCTTTTGAAATAAATAATCAGTAGTCACATGACAAATAGCAATATACATTGGAGCAATCATTGTTCTAAACCATAAGATCACAGACTCTTATTGTGACTTCGAATGTCATGTGGACAGTTTAATAAGTGGATGGTTTGTTTCACTTTCATATATTGGTATTTTACAATTTGATTTTATCATTGTAGGTTTATGTATTTAAGATCTATATTTCATCTTGCTCATTTTAAAAACAGCAAATCTATGCATGAAATCTTCATTCTTCTCATATACACATAGCTATGAAAGATAGCACATTATGCAGTAGAAACTTAATTACCCCTTTAGAATTTGGTGAAAATTCAGAAGGAAATGTTGAAATGCTAGAATATATATGCCCTTCCTTGACTACTTGAATGTTCCCTCCCTCAGCATTTATGTGGCCTCTCCTACAAATTTCTACACTTGCATAGTATAGATTTCCCTGTGTTATGTACTGTACTTTTTTTCCTGAGTCTCTGCTGTGCTTTTTTACACAGAGCTGGGTACTTTTTTTGTTCATCCTGGGAAGGCCGTACTGATGACATATTTTTGTTCTTCCTATGTAGAGAGCTGCAAAATGTTCAGAATTTTTGGTGCCTGGAAACACATCTTTACTAAATAATGTCATAGCCAATTCAAGCTGCCAATGTTAGAGCGATATCTATATGACCTTATTTAGTCAATTCAATTAAAACATCATGCAAGAAACTCAGTGACAAAACTCAAAAATGCCAGAGACTGCTGATTGGTTGCTTTTCAATTTTCTTGAAACTGAGGCATCATGTAGACATAAATAA
Organism: Rhinolophus sinicus; assembly: GCF_036562045.2. Lineage (NCBI taxonomy): Eukaryota > Metazoa > Chordata > Mammalia > Chiroptera > Rhinolophidae > Rhinolophus > Rhinolophus sinicus. Next base: position 13,528,368 of record NC_133754.1, on the reverse strand, counting down.
TTTGTTTTTCTTTTGGGCATTCCTGTTATACCTCTGGTTTAGCAAGTACATGAATATATACATTCTTGTGTTCAAATAAGATTTATAATTGGGGAATTACATTTTCAGAAAATTATACCTTCACCTTTTTGGGCATTGAAAAAATGTGCAATCTGAAGTAATAAAAAATATTAACTCTTTCTGGCTATCTTACAATCTTTGACAATAACAATATTATTGTATGCAAGAAGGGTTTCTATTGGCAAGTACAATCCCTCACCCCAAATTCTACCCTTAAGGAAAGCTGTAATTCTCTATTAACTTGAAAAAGTTGATCACTGATGCTAAATAAGAGAAATAATAAGCATATTACCATTTACATTAAGTTCATAAGTTCACATTTCCTTTCCTGGTTTAAGTTGAATTTGAAAATTTAGTGAATGTTATACAACCTCAATAGAAAAATCTTGCCATTGTTTTATAGGTTTTTAACTTTTAAGATTTTATAAATATAATAAACATGGTCATTATAAAATATTTGAAAATACAAAAAATTTAGAGGGAAAATTATAAAGAAGCATAATTATATGTTCCAAAGATAACCATATTTTAATATATTTCCAATTATTTACAAAAGTAATTTTATTGCATCTTGTTTTTTCACTTAATATTAATTAATAAGTATTTCCATAATTCTGAAATTCTTCTAAATATTTAATGAGTACATGTCATATTATTAGATGTAACATATTTCATTAAAATTTTTTCTTATTTTAGTACATTTTTGTTATTTACTAGCTGCAATATTATAAACCCTGATATTACAAACAGAATTAGATGTTCAGAGATATAATTCTCGTTCTGATTAATGGATGAATAATATAAATAATATTAAATAAAAATATAAGTATAATTTATGTTTTATAATATAATTTATCAAAATAATAAAATACATTTTGTTTATTCTTTTTGTAAAATCAAAATTATGCTTTTATACAGAGAATCACATAGTTCTAGAAATTGTAGTTTCCTTTTTCTGTTCTCTCTCTCAAGACAAAATTGTCAACTCTTTTAGTTCATTCGTTGTTGTTTAGATACCATATCTCAAATTAATATAATTGGTTTTCTACTTCTTAATTTTTCAATTTGAGACATTAACTAGTAACTTCCCACTCTGGAGGATGTGTCTTTATTTAGCTTTTATTTCTCCCTTAGAGTCTATCACACAAATGCACCCATGATACCTGACTCACCGTCCTATTACATGTACAGCATGATATTAGTAATTTCATAATTAAGGACTTATAATTGCGTATAGCTACATTTGTTATGCAGCCTGTTTTACATCTGGAAGCATGCATATTTTGTGTGTGTCCTCAGTTTTTGGCAATTTTGAAATAATGTACTTTGATAAGGGTATGTTTTTTCTCTAGTATGTGGAGTAATATGTGTCCTTTGTAAAAGCATGCATTAGCTCTGGAAAATGTTTTATTTAATTGGTGATTCCTTTCTCTCCTTTTACTGTTCTCTCTCTTTCTGGGACTCTATTGGCTAGTAATCAAAAACTTTTTACTTTTATTCTCCTATATTTGCTTTCTTTCATCCTTTTCCCCCCCTTCTTCCCTTATTTGTTTTTTTTCTGAAAATTTCCTCAACTCTATTTTCTAAACCTATTATTGACTTTTTCATTTCAGCTATCATATTTTTAATTTCCAAGGGATCTATTTCTCTTCTCTTTTTAAAAATACTATTTTACACTTGTTTCAAGATGGTATGCCTGCTAATTCCGTGTTTCCCCGAAAATAAGACCTAACTGGAAAATAAGCCCTAGCATGATTTTTCAGGATAACATCCCCTGAGCATAAACCCTAATGCGTCTTTCGGAGGAAAAATTAATATAAGACCCAATCTTATTTTCTGGGAAACACGGTATCTCTCTCTGAGATACAGTTTCCTTTGCTGTGAGTACGTCTGTTTCCTTTCATTGTCTTCCGTTATTTATTTTGATCCCTATGTTTCAGGTAGAGGATTCTGCAGCCTATGGACTTCTTGAGGACCTCCTTGATTTGAGGTCATCGTATCTTTTCCACTAGAGATAAGAGTTGGGGTGTGTTTATCCCAGTGTTGTGTGAGGTGAGCCAGTCTGGGGAAATACGCTGGTGGTTTCAGCATTCATTAAGTATACCTTCTCTTCCTTTTCAACTCTGCCTGATGTAAGCAGCCTAGAAACTTCTGTTTTATGCTTCTTGTAGAAAAATGTTTCAGTCTTTTCATGAGAGGGGATGGATAAGTGATAAGAGACCATTGTTATGCTATTTAGAGTTGAGATATGAGGTGGGGTAGTGGAGACGGAATGGATGTAACAGCATCTTAAATAAATTTTCAAATAGTACTTCTTATTTTCAGCCCCTTCCTTTCTAGTTTTCTGGATTACACTCATTATTAAGGAATTGGGCAATTTGGTAGCAAAAGTCATGTTGGATCTCTGATTTTCCCACAATAAGCTTTGACTGACTTTTTTCTGATCTTTTAAATCTGACTGTGGGGACAGAGTCCCAGAGAGCAGTTTCCAGGCTCTCAGCCTCACGTGGAAAGTGCTGGCTCGGTTATTAGATGGCCATCTGCTGTGGCTGGGTGGACATCAGCTGTTAGCGGTTAGCCATTAGCCACTAATATAACTGCTGTGGCTACGCTATGTGGTTGGTTGGTTGGCTGGCCCAGAAGCGGATGTTGCATTGCAGGTAGCAAGTACGGTTAGCAAACAGATTACATTGTGGATCGTGTTGATCCTGCTTCCTATGTCTTCCCCGGCCACCAGCGAGACTGGGGTGCAGGAAGACCCCTTGGTGAGGTACTGGCGGATGTTTGCTTTTGTGTCTCAACCAGCCGCCATCGAGAATATAGTGGTATGGCTCCCCTATCCATGGCTCCTTGTTGTTCCATTTTGGCCTCACCATATTCTGCGTTCTTTTGTGGGGAGCAGGAGCTGTGTCCCTGCATGACACTAACTTTCCAGAATGTTCTCTTTTCTACTTTACCACTCTCCTTGTTCTTGAGGCATATTTTTCTTTAAGGATAAAAGAAAAAAAAGGGAGAGAGCTTTGTGTTTTCTCCTAAACAAAATTAATTCCTAAACAAATTAATGTTCATGTCCTCTATCCCTACCAGAAGTCAAAATTCTGAACTATGGATACTTTGTGCTAATTTGTTTTCCAGAAATATTGTTATCAAACTCATTTAAGAAATTTCCTTTCCAGGTGAGGATTCTGTTGATTAAATGGTTTAATGAGGTATGAGAAGCCATGAGGAGGGAACAAAACAGTTCTTATGTCAATCAGTGAGGGGAGAAACAAAGAGAAAACAGCTGAGTATCAGGGTGAATCAAACTACAAGGTAGCAAAGTCTAACTACATTATTGATTCCTCGAGTTCAGTCTTACAATATTGTACTAATTTACATTCTTACTGGTGCTGTATGAGAGCTGCTTTTACTTATTTCAGAGTATTGTTGTCAGCAGTATTATATTTTTCCTTAATATTGCCAATTTAATAGGCACAGAAGTGACATAATTTAAAAGTAGAATCACTGCAAAAGAAACCCCAAACATCTAAACTCTTCATGATAGAGATGGAGATAACAAGTACTCCATAAACAAGTGAGTGAATGAGGGTGTCACGTGGGGCAGCCTGCCGGGTCTCTGTTCCCGCTCCCCACATAAGAGCGCAGGATGTGGCCAGGCCAAAAAGGAACACCCATGGAGCCATAGATAGGGAGTCATAGCACTATAGTCTCGCTGGTGGCTGGGTTGGAGAAACAGGAAACAGGAGCCACACGATCTGCAATCCTTGCTCCGCCGCTTGCTGGCTCAGCCACCATCTTCTTGCTAGCCCCCATTTTCTGCTAGCGTAGCCATGGCAGTTATATTAGTGGCCAATGGCTCACTGGTTACAGGAGGGCTAACTAGTCACAGCTGATAGCCCTCCAATCACAGTTGATGGCCATTTACTACCTGAGTGAGCACTTTTCCACTAGAGACACCGCCTGACACCCTGCATGACATACATATATAAATATGTTGTATATCTTCAAATGATGTTATATGTCAATTATATCTCAATAAAACTGGAAAAATAAAAAATACAGTAGTTATTCATACACTAGATCTTGTCATTTAATGTTAACAAAGCCCATATATTCTGTTACAATTTATTTTAAAAAGATTTTGCTAAGCATTTCCATGTTAGTTTTTTTTATCATAATCCTGTGTATTTTTATTTTATACATTTAAACACATACAACAAATTAAGAATCTTCACATAGATGAAAGAAGTTCTATTTAGAAAAATGAGCAGTAGGCAAAATTTTAATAAGTGACCTAATTTTAGGCATGTTTTGGAATAGTTATTTTCCTCAGTGTGAAAAAAATGTCTGAATTTTTAAATATTTGAGTTCATGTCTGTTTTAGTTTATGTTGTTTATATTTTTCTAATTTTTAGTATTTTTCTCTTTGTTTTCTAGGTATAGTCCCTTCTTTTAAAACTAGGTATAAAATTAAGAAAGACTTTTGAATGCTTCAATTGTTTTGTACATTTTTCACTAGATGTGATGGGAATGTTCTAAGGAAAGAATAGAATAATTTGCCATGCTAATTAGGCCATTATAGAACTTAATTTGCTGTACTGTATTCACCATGGTTTTCATTCCCTTTCAATGCAAATATGGAGATAAAAGAGGAAAACTGTACTACAGAAAGTAACCAATAGTCAATTAGAAACATCTGGTAACAAAAGTTTGCGGTATATAGTCAAAGATTACTGGGGAAAAAATACACATCTTCAAATATAGAACTAGACACTGGAATGCATTCCCACCTATTTTTGATAATTAATAACACTGTTTTTAAAAGACAAGAGATACAATTAGACATATCAGTTGGATAATATCCAGATAAAAATGGTAGAAACTTTATTTTTATTTTAATACCTTTCTACCTTCCTTCAAAGTTTGAGTGTGATAAATACCAGGCTGCTGTAACATACACAATGACAATAAGATCCGCACCCTGATGTTGAAATGCTCAGTTCTGGTATAGGGAAGGGACAGGAAGACTAATAAATTGTATTTAGTGTGATAAGTGAAAATAGACATTTATATCAGGTATATTGTGGCCTAGCATAAAGATGGATAAAGTTTTCTGGTTTGTGGTAGAAAAGAGAATTAACAAAATATTTGCTCCCAAAATTATTCGAGATGATTTACAAGTTGAACATATAAAATAGAAAATTTAGGAATAAAAGTTAAACAAAGCATCTTAACTCAACCAAGGAGGTAGGTATTATCGTGTTTCCCCTGAAAATAAGATCTATCCAGACCATCAGCTCTAATGCATCTTTTGGAGCAAAAATTAATATAAGACCCGGTCTTATGTTAATATAAGATATATAAGACTGGATCTCATAATATAATACGTATAATACAATATAAGACTTGGTCTTATATAAGACCGGGTATAATATAATATAATATAATATAATATAATATAATATAATATAATATATAACACTGGGTCTTATATTAATTTTTGCTCCAAAAGACGCATTAGAGCTGATTGTCTGGCTAGGTCTTATTTTCAGGGAAACACAGTAGTAGAGATTAGCTGATTACCACAATTAATTTTACTTTTTCTGTAGCATAGGATTCAAAAGGAAAACCATTTACGTAGATTAGCTTTTTATGAAGAATATTCCTTGGGGTATTTATTTGAAAGATTCTCCTAGAAAAACTAATCTGTGATAAAAATGTTGAGGAAATATAGCATAAAGCATCCCTAGCTTTGAGACTATATGTATTAGATTTAATTGAATTCCTACAGTAATGAAAATTATACTGTTTGCAAATGACATCCATTAATAGTGCGAAACCGATATTTCATGGAACATATTTTGGAAGTACTGGTTCTACAGTTTTTACTTAATGATACATACAATAAACCCATATGTTTACATGATCACATTTTCCTGGTTAATAAACAGTTTTAAATGAAATACTGAAGTTTTTCATTTAAAACTGGAAAGAAATAGATGAAATAAAATGGAAAATTGATAAGGAGACAATTTAAGATGTCTTTTTTATACGTTCTTTGTAAAGCAGTCATTCCTCCGTATCTGCTGGGGATTGGTCCCAGGACCACCCCTGGATACCAAAATCCATGGGTGCTCATGTCCCTTATATAAAATGGTGTAGTGTTTGTATATAACCCATGCACATTTTCCCATGTACTTTAATCATCTCTAGGTTACTTATAATACCTAATACAATGTAAATGTTATGTAAATAGTTGTTAAACCTTATTGTTTAGAGAATAATGACAAGAAAGTGTTCATACTACATATTTAGTACAGATGCAACCATGATAGGCCTCACTACATAGTACATGTTGGCAACTACATAACGGTTTTTTCTCTGAATATTTGTGATCCAAAGTGGTTGAATGCATGAACATGGAGCGCATGAATACGGAGAGTTGACTATATTAGCTACACCAACTAAAATTATTGCCTATTTTAAGATTAAAAAGAAGGAAGAATTAATAGAATCATTTTAAAATACTAAGGAGAGTTGGCATTTTGAATGCTAGAAATGGTCTCTGAGATTAATGTAAGAGAATTTAAGACTACCAATTAATTCCCATATTTTATACTGAAATATGAGACTACTGATATAACAATTATAATTGTTACAAAATTATAATAATTGTACAATCTATGCAATCCATACATTTACTTGAAACCTCAAAAATTGACTTCCTAACTTCAAATATTGTTTCTGAACCAGAGTAGCAGAGAAGCTGGCTACCGATCAAGATGTTTTATGACTGAATACCTTTATAATTAAATAATAAATAGAATTGTGCTAAAGGTAAAAGAAGACTACTTCCCAATGTGAATGGCATTCCTGTTTTTTTTATCTATTTATTTTTACAAAAAAAATTAGCGAGAGGAAAAATATTCAGTCTTAAAAGCAATAATATATTCCAAATATTTGCATGTATTTTCTATTCCATAAAGTTCAGATTTTAAAAGTTTTGAGAAAAAGGAAAATATGATAATTTAAAGCTACAGTGAATCTTAAGAAAATATTTATTTAATAGAAGATAAAAAGTCATCTACATTTTATAGTTAGATACTAATTTTTGTACAGACAAGACACACTATTCATTATTGGAAATGGACAATCTTAACTGAAATTGAACAAGAAAATATGGATAAAATCAAAATCATCTCAGTCAAATCAAATAAAGGCCATTAGATGAGATGGGAGTCCTTTAGACTAGAAGAATGGCAGTATAATTCGTGGCCAAATAGATGATCAATAGGAAATTACAAACTCTGTGGTGACTAATAGGACTGAACCAAATGATTGTTCATTGTATGTTATCTGCTTAAGAATTTGGTGCCAGAAAGGGATAATAGAAAAACAATTGCATTTTTAAAAGGAATGAAAGCTGAAATATATTTTTGGTCACAACTGACATTGACTATGGAAGCAGTTAAAAACAAATTAAGAAAAATAGAGATGGACCAAATATTTAAATACATGTGTAATTATGATTATACTTATACTAACATCATACTTCTCATTTTAGTAACAGTTTGCAATTTTGCTTTCAAATTCATTTTATATTTTCTTAGGAGTAAATTTAAATTTAAAGCATATATTTATTGAAGGTATTTTTTAAATTATTGGCAAGTGTTATAAATGCATCAGGGTTTTAAGATGTTTAATCAATGTTTTGGTCTATGTTCAAATAATTCCAAACCGTGGCCAATTTCTTCTCCTTTTAAATTTGATTGTATTACAGGTATTCTGTTGTATCTCAAAGTGGTGCTTTGTTGGCTATTTTCCCAACCTGCTGCGATATTAAGCGAGGCAGGTCATACAAATGACTGCCAACAACTGAAATTGGCATGTATTCTAAGTGGTTATGAAGGGGATTGGCTGGCTTAAAATCTACCTGAGGGGCCTGACAATTTTCAAGCCATTAACTCAAGTCTTCCTCCCATGGAGAAAATCAGAAGATGGTCTCGGAGGCTGTGGCAACTAAACAAAAATATTGCCCAATTATTTTGGAAAATGAGATTGCATTTTCCCCCTATTTTGCTTCTATGCCTCAATTGTTTTCCATGGCGTGAAAGAGCATGGAACATCTAAAAAAACACTATTATAAGGCCTTAAAAATGCCTCTCTAGAAATTCTCAAAGGATATGTCAACCTGAGATTGTATAATAATCTCAGACTGGCTTGACTTTTATATGATCATTTACTGATTTGATCTTCAAATACCAGTAGCTGATGCACATAGTTCTTTGGTGGTCTGAACTGAATTGACTAATCAACCCACACTTTCATAGAAACAGAGCTTGGATTAAAACTGATCTTTATTTTCTCTATGGTTCTCAGGAATTAGATTCCTTGAAAACATCCACCATGATGATTTATTTCCATTCTGCTCATGTCTCATTTTTTAATTAATGAGTCAGGGATATAATTTTCAAATTGGAATAATAATATTGATGAGTAAAATGAGACTATTATTATGTTTTTTGATCAACCTTTGTAATTATGAATAATATAGATTGAATTTATAGATAATATAGGGTGTACATAACTTCTCACAATTCATCATTAAAGTATATGTTATGTAGAAAAAAAATCTCATAAATCACTAGTACTACCAATTCTACAGTAAACATTTAAATGTAGTAGCAGTAAAACACTTGATTATATATTGCATTTTATTTACTAGTATTTATTTGGGTGTTCAGTATGTGCCACTGTCTGTGTGAGGCATAGAGGACATGGATGTAAAAAAAGCAGACATTCTTTATAGAAATTAAGTTTTAATCATAGAGATAGACAATAAACAAATACATACTTGTTTGGACATAGGGCAGATGAATACTTCATTTTATAATCTGTGCCTAAAGGTTGACATACATTGACCTATGGATTGTAAATGACCGCTATACTTTCAGAGGTTCCCTGGTAGGCAACCTAATGTTAAATGTCTACAGATATGGCCAGTAAGGCTTTGCTCATGCAAAGATAACTGCTTCTCTTGAAGTCCCAGTCACCTCCAGCATTTTGCTTTGTAATTGATTGTTGAGAAAGAATAACAGGATCATCATTGCATTGTATGTGGCATTTATTGAAAGCATTTCTGTTGCTCAGGACTACTCTTAAGTACTGAAACAATCTAAAACATCCATGTTCCTTTAATTCTCATAGCAGCCTTATTACCTCTTTTATAGGTAAGAATTCTGAGGGATATAAAGATTGTATAATTTACCCAAAATTGCACAGCTGTTAAGTGAGAATAGGTCTACATGATTCAAGATATTATAAGCAGTATATTTAATTCTTTGTCTATTACTACAATTAAGAATCTATTGAATAAATGTAACAGAAGGAGGAAAATCTAATACTGCCAGGGTTAGAAAAAATGAAGTAAAATAAATGGTTCCGGGAAAATGTGCTTTAAAGTTTAAGTTTTTTTTTTTTTTTTTCAAAAGTAACTGGAAAAGATGGAAATGATTTTAAAAATAGATATAGCTAAATGATTAACATGGGAAAGCAGAGTTACTGGTGAATGCCCAGAAGTTATCAACTCTAGAATTCACAAAATAGTAAGGAAAGAGGGATTTCACTTATTATAGATTCATGACTATAAAGCCTCCTTATGAAAGAACAGAGAACTTGGAATGGAAGCAAAACACAAAACTACAAAGAAGATATAGCCTGCACAGAGCAGGTGTTAACATTTTTAATGGGCACTTGTATCATGGATAATATTTGTTAAAAATTGCACGGGATGTGTCATGGCATTTATTTCCTGCCCAACAGGAGAATCCAATTTCAGTTAGTACAGTCTGGAATATATTATTACTGCCTCAAAGCAGTAGGATTCATCATCCCTCTTATTACCACAGTGGTAATTGAGCAAAATGCTGATCAGGCAGAACACAGAGGCAAGTATCCAGATAAAAAAGAATCCATTTTAGAAAAAGACAGAAAATATTGGTAACAATTAAGCAAAGATATTACATCCCCTAGTAATATGACAGATATTTTGAATATATGGTTGAGAAATAATACTTTCTTACTAATAAAATTGAGTATATCTTCAAACACGCCTATATTTAAGGTAGCATATATATCCATATCTTTAAGTGTACTTTCAGAGCTAAATACTAATGTTTTCAGTTGTGGAGCCTTGGGCAATATGATAATACTCAGCTAGGTGTTAAAATAAATAAATAAGAGAGTCAAAGATTGAGTCGCAGCCCTCAGTGGAAAAGCGAGATTACTAAAAATACGTTGACCAGGATATCTGTTTTGGGCCATGTTGGAGTAATTGATATTAAAGTAGCTCTTCTGCTAGAACAAGAAAACTAGAAAAAACATATAAAGTAAATATTTTTATATGTTGAAAAAGCCAGCATAAGCCTGTGTCCCATGAGAAAAAAGAGAATGAGGTGACCCATACAATACAATCGTGTGTGTGTTGTTGTTGTTGCTGCTGTTGCTGCTGTTGTTGTCAACCTGGAAGCATTTACTGCCTCCAGCATGGAAAACATGAACCCAGTCAGATCCTTGAAAAGTCAGAAAGCTAAGCAGTCACCCAGAGTTCAAGAAAGTGAGATACCTGGAACTTGAGGGGCAATTACTTAAGTCTGCATGGGATTCTCTTGAATCCTGGTTTTAAGTCTAGGCTGTATTTACAGAGAATGATACACAGTTAGGTCAGGCAAAGAATAAATACCAAGAAACAATCAAGGTCTGCAACCTGAAGAACTTTTAGATCTCATAAGACTGGGAGAATTCATGATATAAACAACCAGTGTGTAGAGACCCTGTTGAATAAATGTTGCATTCAATGGAGACGTCAGAAAGGCCACAAGTTAGTGAGGTGTAGGGTTAAACCAGTTCTGCTGTTCACAACGCTGAGAAGTAAGCCTCAACAGGATCAAGCTAATCAAGTATATTAAGTGCTTGCCAAAACAAACAAGAAAATAAAATCCAGATATTCAGCAATATTTATAATGTTCAGTATACATTTCTAGACATGTGAATAGGCAGAAACTTGTATCCCATACCCAGAGGAAAAATCATCATAGAATCAAAACACAGAGATAACAAGTATGAAATAAGAAAACACTGACTTTAAAATGTGTGTGTGTGTATGATTAGTTCATATATATATATATATATATATATATATATATATATATATATATGAAATATATGTATGGGTCATCCATGATTCATATATATGAATCAAATCATAGATGATTCATTTCACTAATGAATAATATATATGGATTTGGAGAAAATATAAATGTAATGAAGACTATAGGAACAAGCCAAATGGAAATTCTAGAGCTGAAAATTACAAAATACTAAATAAAACTTAAAACTTGATTCAAAGGGTGAATGTCAAATTAGACACTACAGGAAAAAATATCAAACCAGTGAATTTGAATAAAGAGCAGCAGAAACTATCCAAATTGAAATACAGATAGCAAAAAATGCTAAAACAAAACAAAAAACAGAATCTCAGTGGTATATGTGACAGTATCAAATAATCCACCATTGGTTTAGGGAGAATCTCAGGAGAGGATATGAAGAAAAAAGTAGAAAAATTATTTGAACAGTGGAAACAAAATCCCAATTTGATGAAAATCTTAAACAGATATATTCAAGACAATCAAAATAAAAAAATATAATATCAAGATGCATTATAATAAAACAACCAGAAGCGAAAAGGGGAATAAAATACACACGCCATGTAAAAAGGCCAACTGTAAGGATGACATGTACATTTTTTTTAAACGTATTTATTTTCCCTTTTTTTTTATTTTTCAATTAGAGTTGACGTACAATATTATTTTTTATTTCAGATATACGGCATAGTGGTTAGACATTTATATAATCTATGAAGTGAAGTTCCCGATTAGGCTAGTACTTACTTGGCACTGTACAAGCGTACATAGTTATTAACAATATTATTGACTAAATTCTCTGTGCTTTACATCCCTGTGACTATTTTGTAACTATCTATTTGTACTTCTTAATACCTTCACTTTTTTCACCCAACTCTCTAACCCCTCTCCCATCTGCCAACCATCAGTTTGCTCTCTGAATCTATGAGTCTGTTTCTGTTTTGCTTATTTTGTTCTTTAGATTCCACATATATGCGAAATGAGATGGCATTTGTCTTTCTCTGTCTGACTTATTTCACTTAGCATAATACCCTCTAGGTCTATCCATGTTGTCACAAATGGTAAGGTTTCATGCTTTTTACATCCAAGTAAAAGTAATATTCCATAGTATATATGTATCACATCTTTATCCAATCGTCTGTTGATGGGCACTTAGGTTGTTTCCATATCTTGGCTGTTGTAAATAGTGTTGCAATGAACATAAGGGGGCATATATCTTTTCGAATTAGTTTTTGGATATTTTCAGGTAAATACCCAGAAGTGGAAATTTACTGAGTTGTAAGATGGTTCTATATTTAATTATTTGAGTAAACTCCAAACTGTTTTCCAAAGTGGCTATACTAATTTGCAATCCCACCAATGGTGAACCAGGGTTCCCTTTTCTCCACATCATCACCAACACTTGTTATTGATTTACTGACGATGGCCATTCTGACAGGTGTGAGGTGATATTTTACTGTGGTTTTAATTTGCATTTCTCTGATGATTAGTGATGTTGAACATCTTTTCATATGTCTGTTGGCCATTTCTATGTCCTCTTTGGAGAAATGTATATTCAAGTCCGCTGCCCATTTTTTACTTGGATTGTTTTTTTGGTGTTGACTTGTATGAATTCTTTATAAATTTGGGGTATTAACCCCTTATTGGAAGTATCATCGGCAAATATCTTCTATTCAGTAGGATGTCTTTTCATTTATTGATGATTTTCTGTGTTGTGTAAAAACTTTTTAGTTTAATGTAGTCCCATTTGTTTATTATTATTATTATTATTATTATTATTTCTTTTGTTTCCCTTGCCTGAGGTGATATATCAGAAAAAATATTACTAAGAGCAATGTCAGAGTTTACTGCCTATATTTTCTTCTAGGAGTTTTGTGGTCAGGTCATACATTTAAGTTCTAATCCATTTTAGGTTTATTCTTGTATAGGGTATAAGAAGGTTTCTCTTTTTTTTCTTTTTTGCATGTATCTGTCCAGCTTTCCCAACACCATTTATTGACTCTCCATTGTATATTCATGCCTCTTTTGTCATAGATTAAATAACCATATAGGCATGGATTTATTTCTGGGCTCTCTATTCTGTTCCATTGATCTATTTGTCTGTTTTTATGCCAGTACCATGATGCTTTGATTACTTTAATCTTGTGGTATAGTTTGATATGAGGTAGCATGATGACTCCAAATTTGTTCTTCTTTCTCAAAATCGCTGTGGCTATTTTTGGTCTTTCATGGTTCCATATAAATTTTAGGATTATTTGTTCTAGTTCTATGAAAACTGCTGTTGGTATTTTGCTAGGGATTGTATTGACTCTATAGATTGATTTGAGTAGTATGGACATTTTAACTATGTTAATTCTTCCTATCCATGAGCACAGTATATGCTTCCATTGATTTGTATCTTCTTCAATTTCCTTTTCAATGTCTCATAATATTCTGAATGCAGGTCTTTTACTTCTTTGGTTAAATTATTCATAGGTATTATTTTTTGATACAATTGTAAATGGGATTGTTTTCTTAATTTCTTTTCCTGATAGTTCATATTTGGTGTATGAAAATGCTGCTGATTTCTGAATATTAATTTTGTATCCTGCTCCTTTACTGAATTCATTTATCAGTCCTAATAGTTTTTTGGCAGACTCTTTAGCATTCTCTTTGTCTTTAACCTTTGTCATTTTAATTATGATGTGTCCTGGTGTGGGTCTCTTTGGGTTCATCTTGTTTGAGACTCTGCACTTCCTGCACTTGTATGTCTATTTCCTTCACCAGGTGAGGGAAGTTTTCTGTCATTATTTCTTCAAATGGTTCTTAATTCCTTGTTCTCTTTGTTCTTTTTCTGGTACCTCTATGATATGAATGTTATTACACTTGATGTTGTCTCAGAGGTTCCTTAAACTATTTTCATTTCTTTTTTTATTCCTTTTCCTTTTGTGATTCTGATGGGGTGTTCTCTGCTACTTTGTCTTCCAAATCAGATTTGATCCTCTGCTTCATCTAATCCACTGTTGATCCCCTCTAATGTATTTTTTATTTCAGTTTCTGTATTCTTCATTTCTGACTGGTTCTTTTTTTATGTTTTCTATCTCCATTTTTATGTTTTCTGTTTTTGTTGAAATTCTCTCTGAGATCATTGAGCATCCTAATAACCAGTGTTCTGAATTCTGCATCTGGTGGCTTGGTTGTCTCTGTTTTGTTTAGTTCTTTTTCCTGGACCTTTGTTCTGTTTTTTTGTTTGTTTGTTTGTTTGTTTGTTTTGTTTTAATTTAGGACTTGTTTCTTTGACTCCTCATTTTGGCTGCTTCTTTGTGTTTGTTTCTGTTTATTAGGTAGGGGTGCTCTGCCTCCTGATCTTAGTAGAGTGGCCTTATGTAGTAGATGTCCTATGGGGCCTAGTGACACAGTCTCCCTGATACCCAGGTGATCCACGGATATCACTTGTGTGGGCTGTATGTGTCCTCTTACTGTAGTTGAGCATTGATTGCTCTTTATACATGAGTGGGTGGCATTGATCCTCAGACAGACTGGCTGTGAGGATTGGCCATGACTACAGGGTATGAGCTGTTGTGTGTGGGCTGATCCCATGGGGCAGGATTCGCCACAGTGGGCTCTTGTGCCTGTTGAGACCACACTTTTGGTGTGTCATTTGTGAAGCTAATCAGGTGGTGCTCTGTTGTGGTCTGAAGTTGACCACCAGTTGTGTTGTTTCTGGGGCCTCTTGGGAGGGGCTCCCATTCAGGCCAAGGTCAGCTGCTGCCTGAGACCGGCTCAGGACTACCTAGTAGAAACCACAGAGTGATCTGCAGTTGGTCATTGCCTACGTTGGACCTGGGAACATGTGGGAGAGAGCACACTATAAACAGAGGCCAGCTTCCACGAGTCGTAGGCATGGGGCAGCTCAGAAAAAGGTCCAGTGTTCTTTGAGGACTGCTGGCTGCTCATAAAGTCCAGCCACTCAAAGTGCCTAAGGCTGTACACCATTAGTTGGGGTAAAGTCTCATGGAGTCACCAGGGTGGAGCGAGCAGAGTTCACCAAACCAATGGATATTCATGAAGGCATATGAAAATGGAATCTCATGCTTAAAGTGTTAATAGAAAAATCTCCTAAATGAGGATTCCTGCCAAATATCCTTCACAAAGGAAGAAAAGTTCAACATTTTTTCTGAGAGAATATGTTGACAACATAGCTACAACTACAAAGATTTGTTAAAGAGATTTCTTAAGTCTGACAGAAAACCATTGGGAATGGAAACTAAGAGCTAGACAAAGAAAGAATAATCCAGGAATATAGAGGCAAGAGTAAACATATAGTAATTTTTCTCATTTTTAAAATTTGTCTAAAATATTTGGCAATTTAAAGGAAAACAAAATAACACTGTGTGGGGCTTATATATTGTAAAATTTATGACAATAATAGTTAAAATGACAAGATGAGGGTAAATGGAAGCACACTGTTCTATGGTATATACATTATTCATAAAGTAGAATAGTAGTATTTGAAGTTAGAATGTGATACTTAAAGTTATGTGGTGTAAATTCTAGAGAAAGTACTAAAATGGCAAAAGAAAGAGGTGAACTAACAAGTCAATAGAAGAGAAAAATGGAATAATACAAAAGTCTTGCACACTAAAATATGGCAAGAAAAAGGAAATAAAAATCAAAGAATAGTTAAGACTAAAATAAAACAGCATAATGGTATATTTAAAACCAATCATATCACTAATTATATGTGGTCTCAATACTCCAATTAAAGGGGAAAGATTGTCAGATTAAACAAAAAACAAAACAAAAACACACTAGAGTGCATATTCTGTCTACTAGATATCAATAATATAAAAGACATATAAGTTAAATAATGGATAAAGGTATACTATGCAAAGACTAATCGTGAGAAACAAGGAATGGTACTATCAATATCAAGTAAGATAAGCATTCTTCCAGACCCAGAAAAAAAATAAACAGATATTATAAATAAAAAGAGAGTGCTTAATATGCAAACTTATCTTCTAAATAACACATTAGCATTGGACAGCCACGAAGTTTGTCACTCCGAAGACATTCACGTAGAGGAAGTTTTCACGGATCACTTTTGCTTACCTTTCCATCCCTGTCTTTCATTTCTTTTCTCAAAAGCACCTGAACTGCAGTTATGCTGACTGGCTGGATGTTACTGAAAGGCAAATACAACATATAATGTTTCATCAAACATCTCGGTATTTTTATACTCGTTTCTCTGAAATGTACATTCCCACTCCTACACCTGGGTGTTTCTTACAAATTCTTAAGTATTTCGCTCCAGTAGTACCTGCTTCAGGAGATTTTCCATTATATCTTTTTTTTATTATTATAAGTTTCAGGTGTACAAAACAATGTAATAGACATTTACACCCTCACAAAGTGATAACCCCCCACCCCCAATCTACTACCTCTCTGACATCATATGTAGCTGATACAATTCCGTTTACTATTCCCTACGCTGTACTCCAGTGTATATCTTCAGCTTGGGTTAGATTCCCCTTTCATGAGCTTCTCCAATGACTTCTCCGTTAGTACATATGTGACCTACCCCTGCTTGGTTTTTGAACTGTATTTGGGAGAACATAGAGAACTCCCTGAGGAAACAAGTTCTGTTTTTTTTTCCCCCCATACATTTTAGCATCAAACACAAATGAATACTATAGATAGATGCAAGTTTTGCACACTGTATTGAAGCTAGAATATTTGCTTCCAACATTTTGATTTGAGCACAAGAACATTATTTTGTAGATTAGAAAACAAAACATTAAAATTGGAGTTTTTTATATTTACCAAGTAATGTTTAAAGCAGACAGATTAATTCTGTTTCTACACCCTCCCATCCATCCTACGGAAAGAAAACATTGACTTTCATGAAGCTTCAGCAATTTCCAGGTCACTCTCAGGTGGAGGGAAACAAGCATTTTCATGTCCCAGGAGTAGGGAAATTTACTTTAAAAATTACTGTTAAGACATATCATCCAGTTTTTCCATGTGACAGTTGGTTTATTGAAAGTAAAATGAGAAATTAAAAAAAAAAAATCTCAGCCATATAACTTGTTGTCAAGTTTATTTTCTCCATTTTATTGAATTTTCTAAGTAGCAATTTCATTCAACAATTATTTATTGAGAGCTCATATTAAAGATTTAGCAGTTCACGTAGACTAGGAGAAAAAGATAGGCATTAAATAAACTATTATACAAAATTAATAAATTACATCATGATACGTGTTAAACAACACACTGGCTGTTATTTGCAGTTTCTTTAGGATTGCATTTTTTATTAAAACCAAAGGGAAAGACGAAAAGCTTGACACTAGCCAAAAGAAACCTTTGAAATCTGATGTTGGATCTCATGTTGTCTTGTGCTTATCAGCTGTAGGTCATGTCCTTAATGATCATTGAAAAGGAAATACGCTTTCATTCAGTGATTGCTCAGCTATACTAAACTAGCAACATTTTATAATGTACACTTTACCCACTCATTACTTTTATAGCATTGCAGAAGGTTTTACTTTTCTGAGAAGCATTTTTTTCTCCAGAATATGAATATTTCAACACAATTCTTTAATTTTTAGGACCACTTATCCTTCATGAAATGGATTTCTCTGTTCAAGGAAAAAATCCAAAGAAAACCTTTACAAAACATACTACAACTTAGATAAATTATGGCAACAACTCATATGAGGGTGACAGAGAACTTTAGAAACGTCCATCTTATCCTCAGTAGAGAGGGGATTGGGTGAATGAACTAAGGGAATTATCATAAAAATAGATTTGACTATGACTAATTATCTTGCTTTCATAGTTATCACATGTCATTCATGGGAGTCCTTTCTGGTTCTACTCCTGGACAATGAAAAATGGCTTCAGACAAATTCTATAATGTCTTATAGAATGGGTTATGAAAAAGACCTTATTGGGTAAAGTATTACGTTACTTAGAACAAAAGGCAGCAAGAGAAGATATGGTTCATTTGAATGCCTCATCATCTCATGTGAATCTGTTGAAATCTTAATATGGGTCTACTTTTCAGTATAGAAATTCTCCTTCTCGTGGATCTCACTTTTTATCGGGAATCTGTGGGAACGTGGCCTTCTTAATAGGGAATGGACAAGCTGCTGGGTGCCTGTTCTGCAACTGGAAATATATAGATTACTGTGAAAAGGCATTTTGACAACCAGCTCTTTGAAGGAGTATAGAAACCACCCTCTCTCCCCAAGTTAAACCTGACCTGGTCAGTCAGGTCTAATTATGTTTCCCAGTTTTCTACTTTATCACAAAAGTCAATTCTTATACCTTATAATTATGCACACTCTTTTTGCATTAAAAATTGTCTTAAATAAAGCTTGTTACCTGCTCTCTTAAATGCCTTGTAAGTGTGAAATTTTGCCCAGGTGAGGTATAACTCTTCCTGCTGAGGAAAGTGAGATCCTCTAGCCCCAGCTTTCTCTATAGTAAGGGTTCTACCCGCGTCATTTTTGAAGAATTCACCTTATTTCACTACTCTTAGGTTGCTATGTAATAAAAACTAATTCCTCTTGAACTTATCTAACTGCAACCATTATGAAAAAAGTAGGGAATTTTTAAAATGAGTTCTCCAATGACAAAGGATAATATGTTCCATGAATGAATAAAGAGATCCCTTGATTAAGTAGAATAAAACTTTAAAACTATATTGACGTAATGAACGTAAAAAAAAAAAAAATTCAGAAATTTACAGTATTAGTTAATAGAACATGTACAAATTTATGGCTTCAGTGTGATGAAGCCATGAGATAAGTGTGCTCACCCATCTAAACTATGCCTCAAATGGAGAAATAAAGTAGGCCATGTAGTTTCTGAATACTAATGCTTAGTACTATTTTTCTAGTAAATGTCTTTATAGTAAAATTTATTTTAGATTTTAACAGATACATTTTACTAAAGAGGAAATAACGTTACATTTTCTTAAGCTTTTCTGCTTTATACCACACTAAGCTACTAACACAATTCACTGGTATTTCTCTTTCTCTTAACCATAATTAGTTCAGATTTAAGCCAGGTAAAAAGCAGTGATTTTTATATTTTCAGGGAAAGTCCACATAACCCAGTATCTTCAGTAGAATATATTCTTTTTCTTTTCATCAAATTTCAAGTGCCTCTGAGTATGCAGAAGTAATGGAAAATAAACATGTTTCATTTCCCCCGTGGCATCTTTTGTCCAGATGTTGACATAATCTTTCAAACTTAAAACTCTTTATTATTGTCAACACCTTCTTAAACTTCAAAATATATTCTTTGGCAATAGACAATATGTCACTTAAAACCTTGAGAATTTAATTGTTTATTTTTGTCACAAAAATAAATTACATGAATAATCTGGCCTCTGCTTGACTCAGTGATTATCTGTCTTTCATGAAACTCAATGACAATATGGTTATTTAGAATGTTCTCAAGAATTTTAAATGTCAAGCTTGGAATATTTTTTTTCTTTACTTGGCTAGCAAACCTCTAATATTATAAATGTCAGTGCACTCTGATGCTAACATAGGGTTCAGGTTTAAAGAGTAAATAAAGTGTCTCGACTGAAATAGGTATCATTAACCATGATTACCACTGGTTAAAACAGAACGGAGTCAAACTAATTGTCTGCACTGGTTTAGGTAGTTTTTCATTGATGGAGAGGGGTTGAAATCAGATAGTTGATTCTGGGTGAGTAACAATGATTTCATTCAAGTAGCTCACCTACATTACAAAGGCATGTGACTTCTTGTACCTATGTAATAAGATGCCGATATTCTCCATTCAGCAAAGAAGTGACCTAATTCAACTGTGCTAGGCAAAATGCCATGGCAACAGCTGGCTTCTCATTCAAACAATGATTTTACAATCCTGCTAGAAGGCCATCAGCTGTAGGCTTTTCCCTTCTTTGTTCAAGTTCTTTTCTATCACTGCAAGTGAATGTTAGATGCTCTTCAGAATTTGATAAAAAGCAAGAAAGCAGCATATAAATACATGTAGTACTGTTCTCCCATTAGCAGTAGAAAGGGAGAGGAAAAGAGAATGGCAGCGCCAACCTCTAGCAAATAATAAAAGGATTCTGAAGAGAAGGATAAATGTCAAGAGGCTCTGGTTGCATTAAGTGAGAAAAGTTTTGTCAGAGGTGAAAATTAAATGTAACAAAGATGGTAGCACTGAAAAAATGGTGTCTGGACAATCGGAAAATAAAGTAGAAAATGGTTGGAGGGAAGAATAAGGAGAAAATTCAGTGGGAAAAAGAGACGAAAGAAAAACAATCCTTATTCGACTCTCTTTTAATAAAGCTTTTAAAAACTGAATTAAAGCAGCCTTTAAAAACAAATATAAATGAAAGAGAAAATTTACAAAAACTTTTTTGGAATATAGTTGGAAAATTGTAAATTGTTTTAAACGTAAAGTAGTGGAAACATGACATAGTAATATTTTGTTAACCTGATCTCATAAATTATGCAGTAATTAAATACATGCCTCATTCACACAATAGCTAAATCAGTGATGTAGTTCATTGTTCTAAAAAATATACATTAGCATTAAAGTGTGATTTGTTACGGTACATATAAAAACATCTCAAAAGCTTTTAAATCTATTGTGTGAATGGCCCATTTTTCAAAATTATGAGATCACCTGCCAATTATATTCAAAATTTCATTATTTAAATGCCTGGTAATGTGTGAAAATAATAGCACTGTTTAGACTTAAATATTTACTCTAGTATTTATGTACTCATGTAGACCCAAGAGACTTTCTAGTCTTAGCCTTTCAATTAAAAATGAGTAAACAAATACTATCATGAGAACTGTATTATTACTACTACTACTACTATTATTATTATTATTATTTGTGTGTATGTGTGTGTTTGTGTATTTACACCAATGTGATTGATCTCTTTAAGCTAGGATACATCATTTTCATCTCTTTCATCTACATTATCTTATACAGGTTCTTGGATCTAGTAAATATTGAGTAAATGCAATTGAATTAATGAAAATTAACAAGGATTTGTCTATAGTGACATAATTTTACTTCCTAAGGACATGTTAATTATTTAGACAAATTATTATATTTCATATATTCATATCAATGTTGGTATTATAAGACTACAAATGATATTGGTTGTATCAGTGACTTTTGAAAACTCAGAATTTTCTCTGAATCATCAACATCAAAAGACTTACAGCTAATATTTCCATCAGAGTTTTGTTTAGTCCTAAAGGGTAAATTACACATTAATGAACATCTTAGGAATCATGTGGTCCATATGGTCTCCTATGACCTTGACAGTAACATCAGTTCCTCTGCCTTGAATTAAGGAGCTGATATCTTCTAGGACAACTTTATCAAGCTTGTCCTAGAATGACAACTAGTTCAGCAACAGCAAATTAGTGATCACCGTCATGGCTCACAGGGCTGCCACCTGTAACACAGGTCCCTTCCCCCACTCCAGTTACGGGAAGAACAGTGTTATCATATGTATGTCATGGTTTTGTCACTGTTCACTGAAAATGTGACCTCTCTTACAGATTTTAGCATCGGATAACTATATTAAAATTGACAGCATTAATGTATAAAAAAGGAACAAACAGTAAACAAATAAGGAAAACGGAAAAAGGATACATGAAAAAGCTTAAAAAAGGAAAAGAAAATATCCACATTGCTATTCTTTTCATAAGTGTAAAATCCCTCTACTTGGACATTATTCTTCACAGGATATAAATTAGAAGTTATTTTAAAAATATACCCTTTAAAGTTTGGCTAATTAAATGCCTTTGTTTCCTTGCCCAATCCAGTCCCTACAGTTTTGTTGGGTCCTTTCAGTCACCAGTGACACTGCATTTTCCTGTGTATCATCCTAGAAGTATGTGACTGACTGCTTAGAAGAAGCCCCTACAGATGGTTTTTCTCTGGTTTCCTCTTGATGGTCTGTGAAAGATTATTTACAACTTTCTTTCTAAATTTTCCATTCACTTTCCAACAGCAGCTTTTTTTTAAATTTTCAAACTTTCTGATGTATTTGTCAAGACAGAATTCTAAGTCTTTTCTGACATTACTTTTTTATCCAACCTCGCAAATTCTTCTCATACAAGCTTCCTAGATTCTTAATAAGCTTATGATTTTTACTAAAGAAGCCCTTGCAATATAAAACACACCAAAATTGTGACTGCAGTTCTTCATTGTAACATTTACTATGTGTGCATGTGTATATGTGTGTTCTGTATGCATGCTTATTTCACAGTGCCTAGTATGAAGTAAATATTTATCTGTGTTATATACAATGTATAAAGTCAAATGTGCATATATGTATACACATGCATCTATCTATCTATATATATATGTGTGTGTGTATGTGTGTGCACATTTGACTATAATCGTACACCAGTGAAATCTGTACCCTGAGGAACAGGCCTATATGGTTATCTCACCAGCACAATCTAGTTTCTCCTCTTAAATTCTTCAAGCATAAAACTGGCTATTTTATTTATCAGACTCTAAATTCTATGATATTTTAATATTAACATATTCAAATTTTACCCTAGAATACATTTCGAAGCACATGGTAAATGAGTATTTGAGTACATTCATACCTATATTGCAATCTATATTTTACCATGCAAAATCAGACTAATCAGCTCCTATAAAATGCACTATTCATTATTCCCTCATTGAACAATATTTAGTGAGCACTTTCTACATGCAAACATTTTTGTGTGGTACTGTTACAACTTACACAATAAGTGACATTTATCATTGTAGCCCTTTATTGAGTTTGTATTGTTCTTGCTTCTCCTCTTCTGATATTTAGTGGTGTTTTATATTTAGATCTGATTGGAAAGCTGTGATGGACTCTACACAATACAAATTTAGTAGACATGATTCTTTGGCATCCACAAATGTTCACACACACACACACACACACACACACACAATAGTGACAATGAAAATAGTGATGTGAAAAAAAATGTAAAACTTACTGACAGAGATTCACTTATGAAAATGTTCATAGTCAATCAGAAGAGAATGACTCCATTTTCAAAGTAAGTGAATTGGAGATAATTATTATCTCTATTTCTGTGGGTACAGAATGAAAAGTCATAAATTCATAGAATTATTGTAGATGACACCTGAGTGAGTCTCAGAGCCTTATAATCTTCATTCACAATAGATATGATATAGCTTCTTGCCTAGTCATTGTAGTCACTTCCAAAACTTTCCTCTAGATTCCTCCTGTATTTATTTTTATAATCTTCTAGACTGAATAAATAATTTAATTCAAGGTGCAGTAACATTATTTAAAGAGACAAAAAAGTTTCTGCTGGTTCTTATTTATTGGATTTAATGAAATTTAATTTAAAACAAGTTTCTATATATCTCTGACTTTTATTTGCTGTTTAAATTAGCTCTGGGACTGCTGTACTCATTTCTTTTCCAAATAATTTAAAAAGAACCGAAGACCGTATCAATGCTCATATTAGTGTACATATATTAAACTAAGATCCATGTTTATGTAGGTATAAATGATATACGGGCTAACCCAAACTATATTAGCATGTACCAATTTAGTCTAAAGCAGACAAAACAGACTGTGATTCCATGCCTCAGAAAAGAAAATGTAAGATAAGTAGAAAATCGTGATACAACAATCTAAAGGACTGAGTTTGGAAGGTGAGGGTTAGGAAAACAATAAGAAAATAATGTTTTTTATAGCCAGCTGATGAGCATTTGTAATTTCCACAAATTAGTACAAGGTCCAGCCCAATCAATACACAGGTATCATTGTGTAGGCAGATCGACTAAATTTAGAATATAAATAATTTAGAAAATAAATGATTTTTCATAGTATGATTCTCATGAAAAACAATATACGAAAAGCAAGGATGTAATTTCTTTCCTTTCTCCTTCTGTGGCTAATTTGCTATTTTGTAACCGCCCTTCTTTTATCAGACTGAATTCTGTTTGACTGGCTCATTGCCCATTTTGTGAGGTAATTTCTCAATGTACATTCTGAGGTCTCCTTGACTTATTCTTTGAGAGTCATTTTATTACGTAGTGTTGCCATCTGGGCTGCCTGTATAGAAACACTGGGTTTTTGTTATCCATTTTGACATCCCAACAATATATCCCTCCCTCCCTCCTTTCCTTCCTTCTTTCCTTCTCTTGGTCTCAGACTCTGCCTCTATCCCCTCTCCCCTCTCCCCTCTCCCCTCTCCCCTCTCCCCTCACCCCTCTCTCTCTGTCTCTCCTGTAGGATTGGATACAGTGCAGAGTTGTTAAAAAAAACACAACACATTATTATGCTACTGCTACTAATTGAATATAATTGCTCCAAGTATTGTTAACCTAAAGGGTCCAAAGAATTTTTGAGTAAACCTTTACTGGTTTTCTTGGTGACATTTAGCACTATCAGAAACTGCTGTGCCTTGGTCTTTATAAACTATAAACTTTATAAATTATTCTTACTCTGTTCACAGCATAGGAAGGGCCCATTTTATTTTTACAATCAATACAGGCATCTTGATATTATTACCTATAAAATTTATTGTTAATAACATACATAATGAAGGAATTTAATAATATACATAATATTTAATAAACATAATAAAGGTACTTCAGAGCTCAGCTGATACAAGCTTTTCATTTTTTAAGTACAGAATCTGAGGCTTAGAGGTTGCAAATTCACAGAACTACAGTGTTTACAGGCCATAAATAGAACTCAGATTATCATTCTTTTAATTATGTGCTCTTTCATAGCAAATAAATCTACTGATATATTTATATTTTTGTTTGGCATACTTCATTAGCAGTAAAAGTCACCAGTATTTGGTTGCACAGTGGCTGAAATAGTCATCAATTAATTTCTTTTGAATTAAATAATAAAAATATTTCCATCTATCATATCATATATTGTTGTTACATAATTTTGTGGTATAGGTCTCATTAATTGACTTTATATATTGGTAAACTAAGGCTTAGTGTGTAAATAAAATTACCAAAAATTACTCAACTGCTAAATGGGGAATTCTAATTTTGACCTTGAATATTTCTGATTCCCTAGTGTTATGTACCACGTGCATTTCACATTTGACCAGAATTTGATCATATTTATATTTGTCATAATGTGAAATAAAATGACATTCGACTTGGGTTGCATACTTTAAACTTCAAATTTTATAGTAGCTAGTTCAATTTGTGTAAGCTAATCCGGGATGGGAATATGTGTATTTTGATACAAAGGGATTTATTTGATTATATTCTTCAGAATTAGATTCAGTGTTTTTATTCTTCTCAGCATTGCCATCGCAGAAAGGAATAAAAGCAGTTATTAAAATACCACTCAGAAGAAATAATTAAAATTAAGGAGACAGTGAGATCTATTATGACTTTCTATTGAAGTCTCATTTTATAAAAGAAGAATAATTGTAAATGTAGATACAATCAATTGGAACTGAGTTCTGCACGTCAGTGTTCAATATGAATATGAGAAATAACATGCTAATGACCCACACATGTATTGCTCCGCCCCATGCTAAGTAATTTATGGCATAGGTTAAAGGGGAGAAATGACTCAAATCTGCAGTTGTAATCTACAATAAGTATGAGTATTGAACACTTTTATTTATAATGAAAGGACACTGTCCTTTCTTTCCATCCTTTCCTTAGTAGACTAAACTCATTGAAGTAAGTAGTTTTAGTGGTAATTATATTTATGTATTATCTAAATATTTTTTTAAGTTTTCTTTGTGACTAATAGTATTTTGCACACACACATACAGATAACTGGTTGAATAAATGGTATTACATTATAAATTGAAAATATTATATTTGCATTAAAAAGAATGAATACACCTATAAAATGGATAATAGAATGACCTGCAAAGCATATTATTGAAAATAAACAAACAAGCAATGAAGATGAATGTGAGGGTGTGCCACAGGTGTTAAAATGAAAGAGCAGAGGATATGTATATTTTCTCTATGCACGGGCACTGACTGTCTCTACAATGAAAATTGGGAGACTGATTACAGTGTCTGCCTTTTTAGGGGGAGGATGTGGCCAGAGTGTGAAGAAGGAGAACGATTTTTCTTTATATAGTCTTTGTGCTGTTTGAATGTTTTAACCGTGTACATATATTAAGAAAATAACATGCAGGTCATCAGTGCTTGCGATCCTTATAAACGAATGCTCCTCTGTGCGATATCAGGGTTTATCAACGTTTCCAAATGTCTTCTGATACTATAAGCCAATTGAAAATGCTAAAGATCAAGTCATACTTTTTTTTTCCACAAAATACTATAGTCTTTATTTTTATAACATTTTTGTTCGAACAATCCTTGTAACTGAACAGCCACTTCCACATACATTACTGTAGTAATATAAATATAACCTTAAAAGTATAGCCTATAAGAACCATATTAATTTTGCCAAAATTTCTTGTCAGTGATTGATTTTTTTTCCATTCACTTTCAAGACAGATTTCTCTTAGGATTCAATATAGGAATTTGGATTCCAGTCCTATTTTGGACATCAGTCAGAAAGAAGGGAGATGATGAAAGAAAGAAGAAAAATATAATAATGAATTTGAAAACTTAACTTGATTTTATTTTGATAATGTTTTCATTATCTTATTTATTACCTTTTGATTTTATTTTTATAATGTGTTCATTATCTTAATTTTTTATTACTAGCTGGTTCTTAAGGAATAATGATATGTTCTAAGAGGTAAATATACTTTTCAATGATGGACTTATTGAAAAACAAAGCCTAGTAATCCCTGTGTAACCTGTTACAAGCATTCTCCCGTATGCTGTTTTTAGGGAAGGAAAAAAGCACTTCTGAATTTGCGATTACTCCTGAGAGAAACTCATAGTCTCCGTGGCTGAGTCATGTTTGATCTCATTAGCCCTGTTGAAGTAGTTGCATTAGTTTCCAAGTGTTGTTGTACTAAATTACCACACATATAGTGACTTAACACAAATTTATTTTCTTACCATTCTGGAGGTCAGAAGTATAAAGTCAGTCTCACGACATGAAAGGCAAAGCTGCCACAGGGCTGGTCCCTTTTGGAGGCCCTGGATTCCTTTCCTTGCCTGTTTTTCTGCTTCTGCAAGTCAGAGGCATCCCTTAGCCTGATTTCTCACGTCACTTCAAACTCTTGGTTCAGTCCTCATGTCTGCTACTTTCTCTGACTTCTCCTGAAACCCTCTTATAAGAACTCTTGTGATTACATTGGGCCTGCTGGAATAATACAGAATAATGTGCATCTCAAAATCTTTAATTTAGTCACATCTACAAAGTTCTTTAGCCATAGAAGTTAACATTCACAGGTTCCAGGGAATAGGAAGTGGACATCTTTGGGGTGCCGCTGCTCCCTCCAGCACAGCAGCCTGAGTATAGGGTCTTGGAAAATGCCTGTACATAGGTGGGTACTTAGTATCTCTTCTCCTTGGATAGGAGACATGAGAAACTACAGCCCCCAATTTATTTTTAAAATGTAAGTTAATTCTGCTATTAGCTCATTATGCAATTCTGTCTTTCATCTTACCGTCTTAGAGAATTTATATCTTGAGAAGGCCGTAAAGGGTAAGAAACTGCCTAATTACCTTCTTAAGTCACAAGCACCATTTTTATGGTAATTTAAATCTCATAATGTATTTCTTTATAAATTCCATTGAATTTTCAACAAGATCCAAGTTGAATGCTTCCTATAGCTGCCAATTATACTAAATAAAGAACCTTGAAACAATGTAGCCATGTGGTCTTCTCAGCCCGTGTTATGTCCAAGTGACTCCTGTCATGAGCAAGAACTAATTGTCACCCATTCTACATTATCAGAAAGCTCAGAATTAGAAGGAAGAATTCAGATTATTTATTATCTCCCAATTATAAAGGTTTTTCTGTAGCATGTGTTCATATGTTCCCAAATGTTGTGAAATATTAAAAAGCAATAACAATTTCTTACCTTGAAATAAAATTTGCAGATTAAAGAACTTTCATTTTATTATATAGATTAATTCAAAAAGATCCACGAAATAAGGGAGACCTTTTCATGTTTCTTAGAGATGCATATTTGTATGTTGATTTGGGACTAATTTGAAAGAGTGTTTTTAATGAATAAATTTTTTCCTGTGTATGCTTATGATTGAAACAAATATATTGTGTTTAAATTTGTCATCATTTTTTACAAATTTTAATAATACATTGATGTTTCCTTTGTTATCTATATATCTTATATGATCTCTGTCCTGTTTTATTATATCTTTGTTTTATGTTGTTTTGAATTTGGATTGTTACTATTTTTCTAGTCCATAGCAATATATGTATACATGATATGCAGTTATTATTTTTTTCTATTAGTGTTACAAGTAATCTCAAATATAATATTAAAGATATACTTAAAACTAATTTCCTCCAATTTAATGACAACTTTTAACATGTATATATGTGTATATATAGAGACACAAGTAAGTATACATGTATGTATTAAGATGTATATTTATTAAATTATTACTAAAACCAAAGGACACAGTAAGTTTTAAAAAATTGAAAACTATTAAAGAAATTTCATATAGAAATTTTGCTAAATGTAAAGCACTGTTAACTAAACTTTTTATATACATAATAAAGAAAGGAGAAAGATTAACTAATAATTACATAACTGTTACCATAAAATGGAAGTTATATCTAACCTACTCTATATTTTACCTTTAATACAATGAGTTTTTCTATAATTATGAAAGTTCAGTTTTAATAACTCCAATGACCATTGACTTGTAATCTTGAAAATATGAATGTATGTAAGAAGGAATTACTCATTAGAATGTTTGTTGAGTAAACCATTCTTCATTTAAATGTGTAAACTATGCTTAGGATTAACCTGCTGACTGTAGACACACTGGTTTAGTTCTGAAAACAGAACACAGATAATTGTAGAAAGAAATATATCTGAAATTGTTACTCTTTGCAAAATCCATTTTGGAATTAAAATAAACTTTATAACACAATGCAAAAATATCTTTCTTCTACACTACTGTAATTCTGTAATGATAATGAAAGAATTCTCACACTTGCTTTTTGTTCAAACTCCATCCCCGAGGCCCTGTTTCTCATATCCTCCATCCATCTCTCTGTTTATAGAAATGTAATTGTTAATATTAGTTTTGTGCTTTATTATTTTTACTGTGAGTATGTGACAGTGAAGAATGTACTATGACTACTAGTCCATTTTGGTGTCACTGACTTGACTGGTACTAAGGTACCAACAGTTTTACCCATCGTTGATTTTATACCATCTGTGCAAACGTCTACATGATGAAAACAACAAATGTCTTGGTGTTTTTATGAAAATACTTTTAATACATGCCAATCGGCTCTCACCTCCAAAAGCGTCTTGAAGCTTCCCAGAAGACGATGGGCCGCACTTAGCACACTCTGTTTAAACTAAAGAGTATCCGATCCAAGTAAGATAAGTAGCCTAACCAATATATTATTTGGATTATATTTCTCTAAGTAGAATGTTTTTCTCCATCCATCTTCTGCAGAATTTCTCTTTGTTCAACTCTTAGAAGGTCGAACTCAAGTGGGTTTTGTATTCTGTAAATTTCTCTTTTTCCATAACGAGTTAATTCTAGGGACTAAATTTTGCAAACGGTAATAAAACTTTAGAATTGTTTTTAAACAAATGATTAGGCAGTGGTTTTAAAACTCAGAACACAGAGAAAATTCAGCTGCAGTTCTTTTGAGATCTTCCATTACCAAAGGAGTATCCTCATTACAACCTGTTTAACATGCTTACAGGAAGGTGGTTAGGTTATTGTGACAGATGGCATCTCAGAGATTCAGGAGCTATGTGGTGTTTTCTCCTTTGAGCCTGGCATTAAATTACACAGACTACCACTTTAAAGAACAAACTTTTATCTCACGGCATGCTTTGTCAAGGGTACAATTGGATGGTAAGGCTTAAACATCCACTTTGGTTGAAGAATTATAGCTCAGCGTAATCCTTTAGAATGAAGCATCCATGTATATCCCATGAAGTTATTTTCTGATATGTAGTGCTCAAATACCCAGTCCTTTAGAAAGTATTTCAAAAAAGATTTTATTGTACTATGAGGTATAAAGACTAATGTATCATCTCCAGCCACTATTACTGTTTTTTGGCTTTTATGAATTTCTTCACAAATTTTTGATGTGGGTAATGTAGATAACTTTTAAAGTATTAGTTTTAATGTCAAAATACAGGAGGAGTCCATTTCTAATTGGAATTAATCAACTCAATTCAATAGCTATTGCCCACAGTCTATTGTGAAGAGAATAGATTCTATAGTTGAAATGGATGTTTTGCACTATGTCACATACATCTAATAAATACAACATCTGAAAAATTTAAATTGTGTGATTTAAAGTAGTGTAAATTATTTTCAACATTGTAAGAAAAAAATAATCTTTTATTAACAGAATCCCTGATGCCTCATTAGGAAAAAAAATAATTTAGAAAAAAATGTGGTTTTTATTTACAAAATTTTGAATGGATAGAGAAAATGTAACCTCTCCAGGCAATTCAAATTTATACTTCTATATGTTACAGATATGTGTATTTTGTAAAATAAATAAAAGTGTAATTAACTTATAAGCTTTAGATATACATAGTATCTCTACCTTAAATTGTGCTTGCTTTGGTAGAGCTCCTTAAACCCATTAACTTTAAATTTCTTTGCTTCCCAGACTGTCAAGCTGCTTAATGTTTTCTCACAAATATATTTTGAACACTTAACTATATTTAAGACTTTGTGCTAAGTAATCTCAGGTTACAAACCTGTATAAAAGCTGAAGTCTCCCCATTGTAGGAAGGTAAAGGAAATAGCATCATATATTACACCTTCACAGACTGTGCAAGGATTAAGAGGTTTTAGATTGTCTCCGTTATGGTATCCATGGTTGGACCTGATTTGTCTAGAAGTCAGAGTAAATTTAACTTTTTTTCCATGATAACTGATTCCAGGAACCCAGACCCAAGTCAGTCAGTAAATGGCAGTAATCAGTAAATGATTCCCAAGGGCATCAGGGTGGTTCAGTGCAGGTGTAACCCAGGATACGGTTTGATGGTAGGGAGAGGAAACACCCTAATCCCTCTGTGATATGAATGATGATGAATGCACTTGTGGTGGCTTGATGCTTGTGGCTATTTGTGAAGCCAGCGTAGCACTGCAGCTGACACACATGAAAGGCAGATCCTCCAAAATCCTAGAGTTAGAACCAAAGGATGAAAACAATGTATGAGCCTCGCATAGTATTGAATAATCAGAAACAAGTCAATGGATTCTTATTTTGTTTGTAGATTTTGTTTTCTAGTTGCACTAAAATGTAAAAAGACAAAAATACTTTGAGAGAATGAATTCAGGCAGAAGAAATGTAGTGGAAAAAGAGATCAAATGAGAGTTCTTATTTTCTAAGTCAGGGCTGCAAATTCAAATGCTTCAGGGCCAACTCAGGAAGTTAATGAAGCAAATCAGGCATAAGATGAAGCATTGTGGATGGTAATAATTTTTTGTTTCATTTTCACTTTTTATTTACTGTTGACATGTGTTAATGTAAATCCATTACTATTAGATGTTTGTACTTTCGAAATTTTAGAAGATTAAATAAGATATTGTGTGGAGGGTGCTTCTCACAGTGCCTTACAGACAAAACAATAAATAAGTGGTAACTGTTATTATTTATGAGAATAATGACAAGGTGTGCGGCATTCAGTAAATTTTAGCTTACCTCTTTTATTCTCAGGTTGTCGGAAATTATGACAAGAGGACAGGTGGATAAGGACTAGAAAACAGGGGAGTTACAGGTGCGTTAAAGGTGACTTTAGGAGACTAGGGACAGGTGAGGGTCCAGAATTGGAGTGACTGATACGGACATATGAATACAAAAATAGTAGCGAGAGAAAAGGAAGAGTGAAGTTAACAGTAAAACAAAAGAAAAAAAATACTGGTGGCCAAATATAGAACATTATTTGTTGGCCAATTATAGTAGTAATTAAAATCTATGTCTTCGAATGTAGACAGTTTAAATACAACCTCTATCATGTAATACCTGCACTACCTTAGCGAGTTAATTAACCTGTTTCAAATTTTTTATCTGCAATATTGAAATATTAATCTCAACTTTTTCATAGAGTTTGTATGAGATTGAAAGGAGTGCATATAAAACATGTAGTTTAGTGTCTGGCAGAAACTGGGTTCTCAATAAATATTACTAAATTTATTGTTATTTATTTAGTGAGGTGTAAGAAAACGACCAGTAAAGACACATGAGCAGAAACAAAGGAGGTGTATTTAAAAGAAAATCAAGACAACAGAATTCCAAAATGAAAGAAGGTGTTGATTTTTCAGAGGAAGAGAAAATTGATGGTTGCAGAAAATGTAAAGGATATAGAATACAGAGGGCAAATATTGTGTTTAATACGTCATCAGAAAGTTACAGGACATTTTCACTGAAGGTTCAATTCTCAGTTTGGAGGTGAAGGAAAAAGCACCTAGTAAGGGATTGAGTAATGTGGTGGTAGTAAATTTATATCCATAGAATGCAAACAATTATTGGAATTTAGTAGCAAAAACAAAGGGAAAATATATCAGATGAGCTTAATAAGGAAATGTTTTATTTTATTTTATTTTATTTTTAATATAAAGGACACCAGAACATATTCTAACGTAGATAGGAGAGGTCTCAGTAGAGTTTCTGGAAAGAGAAAATGAATAATGATGTAAGTTCCAAAATGTGCAATGGCAGCAAAAGAAATATAGAGGTTACTCTTCATTAGGAATGAGAAAAACACCTCTTCCTTTAAAATAGAAATAATGGGAGAGGGAAAACATTTTAAAGAGATCAGAGCGTTTGGTGACAGCTATAAGCTGAGACTGTGGAGCTCGTATTTCATGAGACTAGTCTTAGTAAATTAGAACATTTGGCCTGTTTTTCAGCATAAGGGATGTGGTACATTTAAAGAATATAGGAAAAGTCTTGGAAGAGCTGCTTTGAAAATAAACAGTGCTGTTACCAAGAGAGATGAATAAAAGGATACAACACTGACAGCCCAACGGAAGTGTTGTGAATGACATTGACTCTATGTAGTCATGTTTAAGATTCTGCTCTAGAACTCACTGTTTCTGAAGTAGGTGTAGGAGACCAAGTGTTGGAAGTTCCCTAGTAGTTAGTATTGGTTTGGGGAAAATAGTGGAGTTTCAGACAAAATGATGTTCTTGAGGCTTCACAGTTGGCTGTGCTGAAATGATTGAATGCAGGATCCCTACAAGCTAGAGCAGCACATGAACGCTAAGTGCCTAGAAAGATAAGGAAGGGGTGTGCAAAAGAATTGGAAAATGGAAAAAGACCAACTGGCAGTTTAATGGTTGTGAGAAATACATAGAAATAACACATATTAGAAGACCTATGTTGCATTTTTCATTTAGTATTTATGGTAGAATGTTTGCAAAATGGCCCCAGTCTTCCATCACTGTTGCAATGTGACTTTACTTCTCAGTAAAAAGTTGAGTCTTGCCCTAGTCTTTGTATTTGAGCTGGCCTTGCTATTTGCATTAACCAGTTGGATGTAGTAAAAATGAAATAATGCCAGTTCTAAGATTATGTCTGAAGTAGCCATGGCTTCTTTCACTTTAGCTCTTGCTCCTGTGCCTTCACCATGATAACATGGCTTGACTGGCCTCTCTAAAGATGAGACATGTGGAACAGGATGGTCAGCCCAGTTGATCTAGTTGAGGCATAAGATATAGGACAAATGCCAGCCAAGATGAGCAAAGCTTCCCTGTCAACCCACAGCTGAACAAAGACACATGAATAGACCTTATAAAGACAATCTCAGGGCAGCAGAACCATCCAGCCTACCCGTAGATTCGGGACCAAAATAATGTTCATTTCAGTAGGTCTCTAGGTATTGTGGGTGCGTATTAAACAATATAATGTTGGTAATACATGGTGCAGTAGTTTTCTTTGATAGCTTAAATGTGGAGTATTTTTGCAGTGTATTTCATATGAAATACTTGCTTTCCTTTTCCTGCTAACACTATGGTGTGTCAGACTCCTTCTTAAGGTATGTCTCTTGGAATCTGGATAAGATATGATACAACCAGTTCAGGGTATAATGGAATCATCTCTTTCAGTGAATATAATACTATTGAGACTTCATTAGCCATTTGGCAGAAATTTCCTGCTATTGGGATTTTCATAGGGAAAAGGATAGGCTGACCTGAATCTCTCAGGTATGAACTGCTGTTCTTTAATTTCAGCTTTAACTAAAGAAACACATAAACATTAAGTTGAAAGTCTTCCCATGAGCTTTTAAATCAGTTATTGTATTTAGTCAGAAAGACCTGGGAAAAGTTTCAGTTCTAACACATACTCTTTGTAAAACCTTAGTCAAGTTAATTTATTTTTGAGCATCAGTTTTCTCAACTACAAAATTATTAAAGTATAGCTAGCCCAGTATCACACACAAAGTAAGCACTCAATATATGGTAAGTATAATTTTGTTAATGATACACCTCATAATTTTCAGTGATTTTGATATTACATTCCTAATTTAATTTTTCCAACACACACACATACATGCACACGCGCACACAATCAGCCTTTAAATATGTTTTAAAAGTTCAATGTTTACTGCTCTTTTTAAAATTTAGAATAAACCTATATTTGTTGTTTATTTATATTATTGTTATTGATTTATGTTCTTTATTATTCCAGAGAAGCAAGATTAAGAAGTTTCATAAAATAGCAAAAATCAGCAAAATAACAAAATAGAAACATGTTGCAAAGAGGCCACCAGGGTAGAGACACAAATAGATCTAGAAATGAGGCTAGGTCACAAAAAGTTTGATCACAGTTTGACTGTAACCTCTTCAATAGAAAATTAGAAGAGGAGATAGGATGAGATTTGTAAGGTATGTAAGATAAAAGCAAACAATTTTTTTTTACCAAGTACCCCTTAAAGAGGACACTCTAACCTAATGAAAAAAATTCTCGGCTTCATCTTCTTCTGGTCAACACAGCTTTGAATTGCATAGTGCTGTTTCTTAAAGTGCCACTCAATATAGAACTAATGGACTTATACCAAGTCACAATTTAGTCACACTAGCTCCATGGGGCACGAATACAATAGACTTCAGGTAGACAGCTATCTGAGAGCTGATCAAAGGCATAGGTGTCCTGGTATGTAAATGAATAGACTATATAACCTTTTGTCAGTCCTTCTTAAATATTATTTTATAAGCCAACTTTTGATATTGGGCAGTAGTGAGTTTAATATTATATGCCCTGACAAAATTCTAGAGTGCAGGCCATCTATATTGGCAGTTAAATATTATATGGTGAGCTTGTCATTAAGCCAAAATTGACATGGTATAACCCAAACTGGGGAAGCCACCAAAGACATTCTAATTCCCAAAGCCTCCCCAATACTCTCAGGGTCAAATGGAGGGAGAACCTGCTGACCATAAGATTCTCCTTAGTCATTAGTTTTGGCTCCACATAATTCTTAAGTCGATAATAAATGAATTTTTACAGGTGCTCCTTGCCTTTGTCAGTTGTTTACACAAAATAAAGACTGTAATCCTTCAGAATCATTTGAATATTAGTTCATAAAACAGAAAAAAAAGGTATATTTCTTATGCCCATGATCTTACTAATAAGTAATATTTTTTCCTTTCTCTCTTTTTTTATTACTTTTAGAGTCTTCTTTACCCCCATTTTCTCCATTGCTCTTTATTTAATCAAAGGGCCTTCTTACTGTGTTTCCCCGAAAATAAGACCTAGCTGGACCATAAGCTCTAATGTGTCTTTTGGAGCAAAAATTAATGTAAGACCCAGTATTATTTTACTATAATGTAAGACAGGGTATAATATATAATAATATGATATGATATGATATGATATGATATGATATGATATGATAATATAATACCGTCTTATGTTACTTTTTGCTCCAGTAGATGCATTACAGCTGATGGTCCAGCTAAGTCTTATTTTGAGGGAAACACGGTATATTAAATGTCCGTGTGTATGTGGCCCCTCCAAGCTCTGCAGAACCAGTCCTTGCCTCTTAGAGCTTGTGTTGTCACACAGTGATGCTGGTAATAGATACAAATAAGGCGTACCGGCTACAGAAGGCAAATGTTAAACACCGCAGTGCTTTCAAGGACAGGCAAGCGGTCCTTCCTGCATTACTGTTCTCTCTGAAATACACAACTTTTCTTCCTTTTACGTATCTGAGGTTTTGCATTCCCAGTGAAGATTGCTGAATTTCTCCATAACCTGTGCTTTGCATGAGATGTCTCCTAGACTTTTTAAAATCAGTTTAATCAATGCATTTTATGAGCTGGATTATTTTTACAGAATATTTATACATTTGTAACCCCTTAGTTCTGCTAGATCTAGGGCATAAGCAAAGGTTGCCGCTGCTGCTTCAGGCACAGCCCCATCACCCGAGCCGGATGGTTCATTCTTCTTGTGTTGAGTGGGAAAATCTTATTTAATAGTCCTTGGGGGTCGAAGAAATTGAGGCAATTTCATAACAAAAATCCTGGATGTGCGGTAGTTCAGGCTGTAAAATAGATTCCTGTGTACGATCTTTGGGAACTGCAGCTGCTCAGCTGCTTTTTGCACACACACTGATCCATCAGCAATTTTATAATGGCTATTCATTTGCGAAACATGACAACCAAATCCTCAAGTATTTAACAAGACAGGAGTTGTGGATGTACAGTAAACACATGTAAAATTAAAAAAAAACAAAAAGCAAATAAACAGCAGTTTATTTTTCCGTATTGAGAGCCTAATGCTCATAACATGTGAGTAGATCAAATCACTTGTCTGGTAGTCAGTCAGCTCATAGTTTATAAGGAAATATTGAATTGGTCATCACTGTTCTTAGGTGTATGAAGGTCACTGCTTAGAAATATAACAATACTACTCTTCCTATTTACCTAATGGGGTAATTAATATACATGAGGGCAAAATGCAAATAAAGTATGCTTAAGTTTTATTTTAGTTAAAGCATCATGAACATAAATTAGAGCAAAGTTTATTATTTTTACATTGTCATTCTGCTCTTCTCCCAAAGGCAGTGTCACATTACATTAAAATAAAGTCCATGTGGTAAAATATTCATTTTTCCATAATATATGGTCATCTTATAAATAGAATTTATCAGTTGCAAGTGACAAAAATCCATTGCAAACTGGTTGGAGAAAATCTATCTGTATCTATCTACCTATCTCCATGTATCTATCTATCTATCTATCTATCTATCTATCTATCTACCTATCTATCCATCCATCCATCTATCTATCATCTATATTCTATCATCTGTTTATCATCTATGTATCTATTGTTACAAAACTGAACAGCTTCGCTTCTGGGACCTTAGCCTAGCCCCAGATTGCAGTTACTGAGGATGGAATCAGAGCTGTTGTCAGAAGAATGGGGATATAGAAGCTAGACATATAAACAAGTGTCCACTGCATTGATGAAATTTGAAAAACTGAATAAAGTATTCCCACTGGTCTGTAGTGGCATAGAATCAAGTGTAGCGTAACAGCAACTAGCTGGACAGACTGCAGATTGGTGTTCATGGGCTAACACATATTTATTTTTATTGTCTCTAATCCCAGAAGAGAATTATGTTCTCGAAGGACCCTCAAGTATCTAGAGAATCCCTGTATTTGACTCTAATTAAAATTTAACCTTTTAGATAAGTTCTGTTAAAACGCAAATTTATTCTATAATCTCTAGAGATGTAGCATGTACAGTATATTATTAATGAGAGTAAACGAAATTTATGAAAAATGTCTGAATAATCAGGCAAGACTTCAATGTAAATGTATGCAAATTTGCTAAACACTGATGTAAAATCTGAGAAGTATCCTCAGGAATTTTCCTTTGTATTATGTTAATGGTCAAGATCAATGGAAACATGAAATGTATGCAGATTTATGGACTTTAATGTAAGTGCTGTCAATTTTTCAAGGCAAAATAACCTAATCCAAGCCATGCAGATTTGGATTTAATGTGTAGAAGTTGGGAGAAATTTGGGTATACTGAGTCTTTTTTAAGGGATGTGCTTATCAAGAAATACCATAAACTAAACTGAGTTATGGGAGATTTTAGGCTTTGAGTATAATTAGGGTGACACCATTCAAGTTTGCCCAAGATGGACCCAGCTTATACTCATTGTTCTGGTACTATATCTTGTCTGTTTCAAACTGTCCCAGAGTTGTTTTGTTTTGCAATTACATTTTAATAATAGTTGCATTAAATTAAGCATAAGATTGGTTTCTTTGACCCTGGTTTTACTTACTGTTTCTGCCATGGATTCTACTAATACTGTGGGAGATGCTTGTGAAATTAACAGCATTTCTAGTTTCAAATCTGAAACACACTCAGTGACACCTGACATTTCCTTTGCAGATAGAACATGGTTAACACCTCCCAATCACAGCAAGCTTGCAAGGTGCTGTCTATGAAAAGCCAGTGTCTCTCCACACAGGAAGATAGGAACACCTCACTCTTCCCTGTCTTCTGCTTTACTGCCTCTGGTGGCCACTTGGTCCAACAGCTTGTTGTACCTTGACCCATGCAGAGGGCTGCTGAGTGCATGAAGTCTCCAGGTCCCATTTAACAGGATAGGGATTAACCCTTGGAAATATGCTGGGTATACAGGGGGTGCCAAAAAAATGTATACGAGTAGACACTTTGATCAGTGTTGCTCAAATAGTAGTTCGCCATAATCAGAAGTGTCTGGACACTGATGGTAACCAATTTGAGCACCTCTTGTAATTGCAGAAGTCAAATGTGACTTGTAGTGATCGTTTGTTATCGGTATATCTTGAATATTATGGTTTTAATAGTTTTTCCTTTTTTAAAACGTGTGCATTTTTTTTGTCACCCTCTGTATATGTGGGAAATAGAAACTGAATAGTTTTGCTATAGAGAATATAAACAGCAGTATGAATGCTCTTACTAGAGTGAATTTTTAAATGAGTAGTGTGTATCTAAAGCTATTTATTTATTGTTTTTCAGAATTTTGCAATGTACTTTTTTGACAGAAATGGGCTCACAGAAGCAAAGTATATATTTAATAAAAAAATTAATGCCTTCCCTGTTGTCTATCTCATTCTGAAAGGAAATTTGAAGATGAATATATAACTTGAAAAACGTATTTGTCAACAGTTGCTATCCACTCTGGAGCCCCTAATCACACGAAAACCAGGAAATACAAATCTACTGCAGCAAGGTCATCATCTAGTTCAAAAGTTTGTAGTTATTTTAGGAAGCCTGTGCTCACTGATGGCTTAATACATAAAGGTGTAAAAGGTCTATTGGCATAGTCTAAAGCATGACTTTTTATTTGCATCCAATGACTTCTAAATGAATTCGCTTATTTTTATGTTAGAGCATTATTTACATAAAATAAAATTCACCCAGAAGCTGAACTTCCAAATTTACTAATTTTTATATCCTCAATTTTTTTTATGAACATAGAAAAAGTGCAGTGATAACTCTTAATGGATTGGCTACGTTAGCACATGAAAACCTTCATGACAGTTAGATGATGCCTAGTTTCGTGTGTGTCATCAGAAACCTTAAAGAACAAAGTAAATTAATTCTGGTAATGACACATTTTTCCCCCTTCCAGCTCTTGGAATGAAGGTAAAACTTTTGGTTGTTCCTTTTGTTTCAAGTGAAATAGCTGACATTACTATTAATGCTTTAAAAAAAATTATTTAAAAAGTTCGTCACTGAAAATAAATGTATGCGTTTATGTGATGAAAATACAAATACCAAGTCTGGTAAAATATAGCATAGGGTATAAATTGTCTTACTAACTTAAGAAGCCTCTGAGATATAAATGTTCTTAGAATTGCCTTTGATGCAAGAATTCAAAAAATTGTGATATGCCACGAATCAAATAAAAAGCTGTTAAAATTTACAATATTTTATATTTTAGTTGTATTTTTAAAATAAAATTTATTCAAAATATTCAACACATGAAGAACTAGAACCTTCAATTTAGAAACTTTAGTGAATTGCAGTTACTGAAATATCTTGCAAACTGGAAGACACTCAATCTTATTCCTATAAAAGCTGAAGTGGAAAAAATGCATTAAATTTTGCTAGTGCTGGTGGGGTGTAAAACTTAATTCTGAAAGTTTACATTATTATTTGTAATATCTTGACTTGTGGGAGAAATCTTTTGATGGAGCTTATATTTTTTAATTGTATATCTTTATATTCCTTGCTTAACGTGAAACAAAACTGATGAAGTCTATGAGTTGCATTATTTAAATTTAGAGAACATAAAGTTATCATAAATAGAAATAACTTATTTTATGTGCATTTTCTTATAATCAAATAAAAATATTTTGCATGGAGGCAGAGTAAATCTTTTCAAAAAATTTTGGGCGAAGTATTTATACATTTCAATAGGAAAATATAAATAATTGAGAATATCCTTTTTACAGAATGATTTGATCTTACTAGATACCTCAGCACTTGTAGAGAGAATATTTACTTCATTAAAAATATTTTAAATATATGATCTAGACAGAAGAATCAGTTGAAGATGGAGGCAATTACAGATTTATTAATATAAAATACATCTTTGAGGGTGACTTATGAAAAAGGTTTAAAAATCATATTGAAGACAAATTATTCACAAAATACACTTAACATTTTAATACGAGGTCTGACAAATATGTTTGTGAACTCATCCTAGAAAAAGTGCTACATATCTCACTGCTGAATATCACTACGGTCACCTTCAAAGTACTCCCCTTGGGAAGCTATGCACTGATGCCAGCGCCTAGTCCACCCTTCAAAGCAATTTTGGAACTCTTTCTGGAATGGCCATCAGAGCTGTTGTATTATCCCTGATGTCCTGAATGTCATCAAAATGTCTTCCTTTGAATATTTCCATTATCTTCGGGTGAAGAAAAAGTCATTGGGGGCCAGATCAGGTGACTAGGGAGGGTGTTCCAATACAGTTGTTTACTGGCTAACAACTCCGTCACAGACAGTGCTGTGTGACCTGGTGCATTGTCATGATTCAAGAGCCATGAATTGTTGGCGAAAAGTTCAGGTCATTTTCATCTAACTTTTTCACGCAGCCTTTTTAGCCCTTCCAAATAGTAAACTTGGTTAACTGTTTGTCCAATTGGTACAATGTCATAATGAATAATCCCTCTCATATCAAAAAAGGTTAGCAACACCGTTACAACAAGCTCGCACACTTAATTGTCAGACCTCGTGGAGACAGACACATTACCACTATAACTTAAATTTCTATAAAACATAAATATGTACAAAAATTATTCTGCTAATATAATTTTTAAAATTCAAGAAAAACCACAGATTTTTTTTTGCTTAAAATACATGGATATATTTTATTTTTTAGAAATAAGTTTCTCTTTGAGAATAAAATAAAAAGTTTTATAGATCCACCAATATTCTTAAAAACCCATGAATGACTATTAACAAATTTATGGAGTTTTTTGTTTTGTTTTTTAAATGTATCTCTTGTGCTTACAGGTATTCTGGTTTGTTCTGCCAAAAAGCAACTTACAAAAAACGGTGTTTTCTATTGATTTATATAACACATACCAGTGCACATAGAGATTTCTACTCTGGCTTTATCTAGGATTAGATTTCAGAACGACTAGGTAAATGTCTATCAGACAGTTATCCAAAAAAAAAGCCTTCCCTCAATACATATATCATACTTTGTGGCTAATACCTGGAATAAAACTAGTCATGCTGCCAATTAAAAGAGAAATAGTTGATTAGGGAGAGGTGAACATCTTGAGAGAATTGATGAGGAAAATACAGATAGATTTCTGAAGAGCGTGCTTCAGTCTATTAGAGAGAGAACAGATAACGCAGAATGTTTGTGTGTGTGTGTGTGTGTGTGTGTGTGTGTGTGTGTGTGTGTGTGTTTGGTTGATGCAAAAAAGATTGCGGTTTAAAAGATTAAAAATAATTGCAATTACTTTTGCACCAACCTAATATATATATATATATATATATATATATATATATATATATATATATAATTTTTTTCTAATTTGCAAGCTGGGCCTGAAGATACTTGAAGTATTGAGATCAGAGAATTAAAAAACCCAAGTTTAACTTGAACAAATATCTATCTTTGCATTGCACCTAATTTCCTAGAGGAGTCCTCCAAGTGACTTACTGACTCAGAGCTACCCGTGAAAATGTGAAAATGACCCAGCCTAATTTTTGAAGCTAGTT
Source organism: Rhinolophus sinicus (assembly GCF_036562045.2). Classification (NCBI taxonomy): domain Eukaryota; kingdom Metazoa; phylum Chordata; class Mammalia; order Chiroptera; family Rhinolophidae; genus Rhinolophus; species Rhinolophus sinicus. The sequence goes on along the minus strand of NC_133754.1, from coordinate 13,485,771 downwards.
ATCAGGTCGAGCACTCATTTTCAAAATGTCATGGTTGAGCTGGATTTCCCACTCAGTTTCAGTTATATTTCTTCTTGTATATGTTTCCCCTTCAGGTGTCAGAACTTAATAGGCTTGAGAGAGATGTTTAAACAGGAAAGTGTTATGATGATGCTGGGGTATTAATACCGTTCTCCATAATGTATTGCAGTTTATTTCTGATTGTGGAAGAAGCTAAACAATTTTAAAGAAAAATACTTTTCATAACTTACCCTGAAATTCATTAAGTTTTTACTGATTTTTTAGTGTGTTTGTATCTCTATAGTATGAAGAGACCATATAATATCTGCAGGTATTGGTACTCATTTTTTCTGTCCATACTAATTATGAAATGAATCTCACTGAGGTGACAGCTGCACTATTTAGTTTTGAGTTACTAATTTAGTATTGGTAATTTGCATAATTTCTTTAGAAGAGTCTGGCAAAGCGATTTGTGTTCTGAAGATACAGTGTGTGAGCAGAACTTGCCCATTGAGTAGAAGGTTGATCATAGATGAAATGATTTGAGTCTTGCAAAGATTCCACTGCTAGAAACCCTTGACTTTGGATTCTAAAAGCATTTTAGCATTGATGATATTCTTTTTATGATGAGATTGGAAAGACCCAGAGCTGCAGGTGGGCTGGTGTTTTACCCTTTGGATCTCTTTGTCAGCTTATCAATGATGAGTACCTGATGGGGGAGACTTTTTTTTTTTTTTTCACTGGGGAACAGTGTGTACTTCCAGGACTGTTTTGCAAGTCAAGTTGTTGTCTTTTCAATCTTAGTCGTGGGGGTGCCGTTCAGCTTCAAGTTGTCCTTTTAGTCTTCGATGTGGAGGGTGAAGCTCAGCTCCAGGTCTAGTTGCCGTTGTTAGTTGCAGGGAGCGCAGCCCACCATCCCTTGAGGGAGTCAAATCGGCAACCTTGTGGTTGAGAGCCCGCGCTCCAACCAACTGAGCCATCTGGGAGGCAGCTCAGCTCAAGGTGCTCTGTTCAATCTTAGTTGCAGGGGTCAGAGCCCACCATCCCTTGCGGGACTAGAGGAGTTCAACCAGCATCCTTGTGGTTGAGAGCCCACTGGCCCAGGTGGGAATCGAACCAGCAGTCTTCGGAGTTAGGAGCACGAAACTCCAACTACCTGAGCCACCGGGCCAGCCCGGGGGAGACTTTTTTTTAAAGGTAATTCTGAACCTGAAAATTGTCCTCTTCCTGCGGAAGTCATTCTGTATAATTGCTTATCCTGGGAGAATGAATAGCAAAAAAGAGAATCCGTTTCCTTATATTTCTCAGGAGTAATGCATATTTTGAAGGGTACACATTAGCAGAGAATACCATTCTTAAAATGGAGTATTTTGTGTGATTATGCACAAACAGGAAAAAATGCATACCTTATGGCTTTAGAAACAATGGTGGCTATAAATTTAAAGTCTTACATGTAAGCTATTATCAACACTCTTCAGATGTTAGTTAATGGTGATTACGGGAAAATGAGTAAATAACATGAAAATAAAAGGATTAATAGGTAGGAACAGATAAAATCAGAACCAGGGTAAAAATATTTCTGTATAGAGACACTTCCTTTAGTCTCATTAGGCATAGTAAGTACGGTAATACTAGAATCATATTTTATTTGATCTCTATTGTGATATACATATGAATGTAGGTGTAAGACTATCTATCTATCTATCTATCTATCTATCTATCTATCTATCTATCTATTATAAACCTGAGGTATAATTTCTGTTCACACTTAAAGTATACAATTTAAAGAGTTTTGGCAAATGCATACCCTACAGTATCATTTCTTCAATGAAACAACAAAATATATTCATCATCCTAAGATGTCCTCTAACTGTGGCATCAGGCAAATGGTGATTTCTTTTTTGACACTATTGATTAATTTGCACTTTCTGGGTTATATATTTATATTTCTGTGTGTGTGTGTGTGTGTGTGTGTGGCTATCTATCATCTATTTGCATACGTAGAATAGATGGAATCATACAGTATATTCTCTTTGGGTATGGCTTCTCTCACTCTGAATGTTTTGAAATTCATTTATTTTGTTGTACATATCAGTAGTTTCTGGACGTTGTCTAGTATTCATTGCCTGGATATATCTTACATATTATTTATCCATTCACCTATTGTTGTATATTTGGGTTGTTTACCAATTTTTGGCTATTATGAATAAAACAGCTGTGAACATTGATGTACAAGTCTTAGGGTGGACATATGACGAATAACCCAATAAAAATGAGCAAAAGGTTTGAGTGGACACTTCACAAAAGATATATGAACGGCCAATAAGAACAGAAAAAATGCTCAATATAATTTGTCACTAGGAGCATGCAAGTAAAAACCTCAGTCAGATACCAATATATATCAATGAGAGTGGCTAAAATTTTAAATAACTGAAAATACCAAGTTCTGGCAAATGTGATGGTGCTGGAATACTTAATCAGCTGCTGGTAAGAATGTAAAATTGTGTAACCACTTGGAAAATCATGTGAGAGTCTAAAATAATTGAAAATACATCTATCACACAACTCAGCTATATCTCACCTAGGTATTTTCTCAAGAGAAATAGAATTTTACTTTAAAAGCAGTATATTGAGCAAAAATCTGAGCTGTGCTATTCTGTGAATTTGGGCAGGTTGCTTAAGCATCTGAGTCTTAATTTTCTCACTGTTAAAAAATTAGAAATATTTATAAAAGTTTTGTGTAACACCTAGAATATACCAATATTTAATAAATACTAGTTACTTTCCTCCATGTGTTAATTGTTTAGTTGGCTCTAAAACATTCCACCTGCAGTATAGATTAATTATTTCTAAATAATTTTATCCACTTGTCTAAAATTCAAACCTCTAAAAGAATTACGGAGCAGAAAAAATCTGAGCCAGGCAAATCTAACCATGGGTGATAGTACAGATTCTGTCGGATCATATGAAGTGTTGATCATGCAGAATGTTGTCCAGCTCCTGTCCCATGGAAATGAGACACAGTAGGCCCAGGGAGATGGCAAAGCCACCAGCAGGCAAGTTCCGAGGCACCTGCCAGGGCTAACCTCTGTCTCTAAGTTTTATGCTGTGCTTCGAAGCCAAGCATAATTCTTGGCTCTTGATTCTTCCTGGTTGACTCTTGTGACCTTTGTTAAGTACAAATTTGGAGACAGAATACATGCTCCGTTTTATTTATATTATCCATATTGAAAAATTCATATAACTCTCTTCATACTTGGTGGTAAATATATCAGCAATTGTTTATTTGACCACTGGATATGTATTGAGTAAACAATGGAGTAGCAAGGGAGTTTATTGAGTAACAAGAGAAAACAAGGGAGTACTTGTAAGAGGACCTCACGGGAACCTCAAGGAAACAGGTCAGGAGCATGTCAAACACATTACGAACTAAGCAGAGTGCTACAGAAGTTGAGTTAAAAGAATCTCTCCCTGGGGAAGGTATCGCTGATGAGGAGGTGTACAGAGAAGCAGCTAGGCATTTCAGACATGTGTTTGAGAGTGGTTTTACTAGCACGGGTAGGAGGTGGTAAAGCTTTAAGTCAAGCTAAGAGAGAAGATCTCAGCCTGGCTGAAGTGGAAACTTTACCTAATTGAGGAGTGTTAAAGTGTGGCAAGAGAAGCAGTGGCCAGGGGTGAAGCGGATGGCATTTATACCTCAGTGATAAGGAACTGTTGAACATTTTACTTGTGGCTGCAGCGTGATCAAAGATGTGTTTCAGAAAGACTAAATCTATAGGCAGGTTAAGACAGATGGAGCATCTGAGTAGCACAGACACCAGGAGAATATTTAGGTGACTTTTGTGATAATCTAGGATCACTGCTAATCTTTTAACTCAATACTTTTCACTCTATTCCTGTTCTGTGCCCTTTAGTAGTCCTAGCTTTGGAATAATCTTTATTCCCCTGATTTTACAATGAAACCTGGCTTACTGTGCAAAAGCTGACTTACCAAGAATGTGAGTTCAGACCTGTTCTACTTACAGAAACATCAGAAAATTAAGGACATGTTGTGTGTTTTAGAAAGAAGAAAATGTGTAAATACAGAGAATTACCAGCAGCTGTCATTTTAGAAGGAAGATGTTCCTCTGTGTTGTGTTGTGTCCCCTGAGGAGCAGTTGAAGGTCATGTTATTAAAAGTGCTGATGTATTATAATATTTGTGTCAGCTAATTAAAACTGTCATATCAAACATTTTCTATTTTGCCTGGTTACTTCTGATCTAGGAGAAAAGATTAGTTAATTTCATTTTCTATTTTGTAAACTTCTTCATTAGCCAAATTTTGTGCAGTGAGCAATTACTAATAATACTGTAAATAAAATACCTTAATTTTAAATGAAACCATAAATGTGGCATGCATAGTACACAATCTCACACATAGTAGTATTCAAAAAACATCAAATCCCTTTCCTACTCAGAGTATCAAATAGATGAATAAAGATATATCTTGTTATCAGTAAAAACATATTTGAATTGTCTAGAAAGCAGTTGTACTTAAATAGCTTACAGCCTTGGCTTCGAAGCACAGCATAAAACTTAGAGACAGAGGTTAGCCCTGGGCATGAAAAGCCTTCACAGAAGAAAGTTAAAATGACTCATTGATGCACTGGAGTCTAATTAAGCAAGTGAAGCATGAGGGTGATATCATCAAAAATTGTTCCAACGGTAGGGAAGCGATTATGGAAACTACTGCAATGGTCAAGTTCACTCATAATGAACACATGAATAGGAAACTGTGCATTAGCCACTGAAAGCAGAGTTTTGTGTGGACCATATTTTTTTCAATGATAACAAGCAATCAGTGCTTACTCCAATTTGCTTTTTGGAGAAAAAATGTAAGGTCAAGGTCTTAAATGACCATAAAACAAAACAAAACAACAACAACAACAACAACAAAAATCTATCGGCAAATGCTTGGTCAAGGCCACACAGACGAATTGAAAGTATAAAAAAAATAAAAACATAGGTAATAACTTTGGCTTCACCTAGAACACATAGATAAACATAATGTAATTCAAGCAAAGTCATTATTGCATATTTGTCTTTAACTCTCACACACCTCTGACCTTTATGGCTTTCCTATTTTCTGTTTTGTCCTGGCCTGTCTCACTAATAAACTAATGAAAAGCAATGTCTTTAGGAAAATATTGCTCCATTTATTCATGACTTTGTTATTCATTAACATATATTTATTGAGTTTTCTTTCAAAAAGTTTTTTGGAGTGCCTAATAACTGCCAGTTAGTGTTCTAATTGATGGAAATATCGTAAGTAATTAAGCTAGAAAAGTTTCCACACTCCTGAAACTGACATTCTAAAAGGGGAAACAGACAATAAGTAACACAATTGGGGTGGAGGATGCTCCTGCACAGTTGAGTCCCACTCTGAGAGGGATGTCAGGAAAATGCACTGCTGCTCCTGCTGGGACTCTGCTGCTGCTGGGTGTTAGGTGTGTTCCTTGGCTTTAGGCAAGGCTTCTGGGTAATCATGTCATTTTTTCTCAGCTGCCTTAGTCTCCCCTCATTGCTCACTGGCTGTGGACTGCAAGCCTCCCTCCCTCTTCTCTGTCTCACTCAGAGACCTGGGGGGTTTTCCCAGCCTCTGCTGTGGACCAATCTCATCCTTCCATGTAGAGCCTCCAACAGACTGCCAGTCTCACCTAGGTGAGTGTTTCATACAGGTGCTGAGAGTGGCCCAATCAGACTAAGCCTTAGGGCCTTCCTCATCAGGCTAGACTGTCAAGTTTATTTTGCTATGTCGTAGGTTGGATGTAGAGACTGAAGTAGAGAATGTAAAGAGACCTTAGCTATCCTCTTGCTGTTTGAAAACAAGGAGGCTCAACATAATAAAGATGGAAATTTTTTCTAAGATAGTGTGGGGACAGAGCCAGGAGTGCAGTTTCCAGGCTCTCGGCCTCACATGGAAAGGTGCTGGCTCAGGTAGTAAATGGCCATCAACTGTGATTGGATGGCCATCAGCTGTAACCAGTGAGCCATTGGCCACTAATATAACTTCTGTGGCTACGCCAGCAGCAAATGGGGGCTAGCAAGAAGGTGGTGGCTGAGCCTGCAAGTGGTGCAGTGAGGGTTGCGAATAGTGTGGCTCCTGCTTCCTGTGTCTCCAACCCAGCCACCAGTGAGAATATAGTGGTATGACTCCCCTACTTATGGCTCCGTGGGTGTTCCTTTTTGGCCTCACCATGTCCTGTGTTCTTATGTGGGGAGCGGGAGCTGAGACCCCACAGGCCGCCCCGCGCGACAGATAATCAATACATTTAAAGGGATCTCAAATAAAAACAAGAGATTTCTAACTACAAAATCTGAGTGGAAACTTAGTAAGGAGAAATAAGCAAGAGTATCCATAAAATTTCTGAAAATGAAGAATAATGGTGAAAGATGTACTCTATATTATAACACATTATAAAATTATAATGCTTTTTAAAATCCTGCTATGTTGATGCATGGGTTAAGATTTCTGTAGAGATGATAAAATATATAAATATGTCCAAATACATTTAGAAATTAGTGAAAGATAAAAGTGGAGTTTCATTTTTGTAATAAATGCTATTTCAACGATTTTCTAGACACAGAAAACAAATAAATTTGAACTTTATTTCACTTTTGCTCCAGGAAGAATTCCATATGGGTCAAATATTTAAATATAAAGATAAAAATCGCAAAAATCCTGGAAGAAGCCATGAAAGAATAATTTTTTAAAAAATATCTCAAAATGGAGAAGGGTTTTCTTTGGCATGGTACAAAACTCGGAAATTATAAAAGAAAAATAAATAAAACAAAGACATATTTTTAAATATCCACAGCAAAATCAACATAAACATAGTCAAAAGACAAACATTAATTTGAAAAGTATTTGCAGCTCACATCACTTAGGACTAATATCCTAACACATGAAAAGCTTTTTTAACTAATGGAGAATAAATACTTGGCAAATAATAGCATATTATGAACCAACATGGACAAATGTCTTCACATAAAATTAATTATAAATGTTTACTCCTATAAAAGATGTACAAAATCAATTTTTAAAAAGCTATGCACATTAAAACTACAATTAGTTTTCACCTATTTTATTGGTATAAAAATACTGACCAGGATATAGAGAATTAGAAACTGTCATATATTGCACAAAACTTAGCCAATTAAGTTGTATAAATTCTCTTAAATACTTCTGCTTAGTCCTGGCACACTGTCCTAAATGACTCACACAGTTTTCTTACATATTTGAGTCTCCTCTTGGCCTTCCTAACCACTCTCCTTTATATTAAATCACTCCTTCCTCTGAACTCTTTATGAAACTTGCATACTGTAGTCTATTTTTAATTACATATGATATTCTCAAACTATACTGTAAGCATCATGAAGTTTGAGCCATATCTCATTATTTTAGGAAAGCCAGTGCCTCCACTTTCTATTTGTTAATAATAAAAGTATATGTAATGTGATTAGACTCTGCAGTTTTCACAGATTTCAAATGTTTTCTCATTTGGTACCATAATAGCCCCCAGGGCTGAGTATTACTATTGACTCTGTTCTACTGATAAATAATTGAATCAGGTTATGATCACATAGTGACCAGGCAGAGCCTATAGCATAAGGGCTTTGTGGTCAGAGGACCTAGATGAATGGATGGATGGATGGATGGGTGGATGGATGGATGGTTGGATGGATGGATGGTTGGATGGGTGGGTGGGTGGGTGGATGGATGGATGGATGGATGGATGGATGGGTGGGTGGTTGGATGGATGGATGGATGGATGGATGGGTGGGTGGATGGATGGATAGATAGATGATAGATATCCTGGCTGTTCCATGTATTGGCCATGTGAGATTTAGTAATTTAGTTAATGTCTTTAAATTGATTTTCTTATCTATCAATGGAAATAACAATAATACTTCTCTCAGGGTTTCTGGGTAGAATAAAGAAGAAAATGAAAATAAAGCATTTGGCATGTAACCAGTCCTATAAATGTGCTTGGGTACTATGACTATTACTATTTTTCCCATAACATGACATTTCTTAACTACAGATTTATTTTTCTTTATAATGTTTCATTCTGATTCAGCCCCCTTGTAGGTAACAGATTCTGGTGGTGGATCATTTTTGGTGATAGACTGATGGCACATTCAATAACTGAAGTGTACTTAGTGCCAATACACTTTTTTCCATATATCCTTCCATTAAAGAACCAGTAACAATCAGATAAAATGGGAGTTGGCATTGAATGACTTTATTATTCATTATTACTCTAACATCAGCCCTTCACATCTGTTCTTTGTTGCATTGCATACAGTGCATGAATGATACTTTGTTTGATTAGTGTCTATTCTTTTTTTTCTAAGGCTTCATCAAAACATTTGTCTGATAGCAGTCTGAATTTCTCTCTCTTTTTGTTTTTGTATAAAATTTAATCTTGCTCATTCACAGAGTTTAATTTTCTGAATTACCAGATCTTCTTGTCAAAAGTCTTAAACCCAGTGCAATAATAGATCATCAATTCCTATTGTGAAGAGACTGGATATATAAAGTCGCTTTAATTTAGATTTTTGTCGCTTTCTGTTGGTGTGAAAGAGAAAATTTATTTATCTTTTTTAGCTACTGAGTTATGGTTGATATATACACAAATGCTGGCAATAAAAATATTAAATGTGGAAATTTGCAGGCAAGGGATTATTTTATTTCACTAATATTTTCCCTTTTAATTATGAATAATGAAAACTAAAATTATACTCTGAACACAATAGTGTTAGCAATAATTTAGTTATAATTTAATATATAATGATAGTAATAATGTTTCTTTTTTTCAGAATGATTTTTCTCTTTATCTGGAAATGAAAATTAATAATTTCATATTCACAATGACTTATAAATTAGGTAGCTATAAACTCCCATAAGGGAAGAAAAGTTAATAAATGCATTTTGTTTTTGAATAACATACATATTGATATTTAACTAAGAGATAAGTTTTGCATCTTTCTTCAATCACAGATTAATAATTGAAATTCAGTCAGACCATTAGAAAGTGGATATCTCTAATGAAGGCATTTAAATTAAAATATATCTTCATACAAACAACTCTTCTGGGCCCAAAGGCAAACTTCTGAATGTCCGAGGCACCATGATAGAACCTGGTTCTAAGTTGTTGTTGTCACAGGACAGTAAATTGTATGCTTAAATTGAATTATATGAATACATTCATTCCTTCAACAGTTCTTTTCTGAGTATTTGCTCTAGAGCACTGCCCTAGGAGTACAGCACACTGTGGTGAAATGAAGTCTAGTTTAGTTAAAAACATCTATTTAGATTAAGAAAAAAAAAAACTGCCAACGTATTTCATGTGTACTTTGTAGCTGTATCTTCTTAGCTATACTAGCTAAACTGATTCCCTGCTTGGTATAATTTAGCACTGAATTGAGTACATTACTTATATGAAAACTCCTCACAGCCCTCAGGTGGGCAGGATTGCTTTATGATTTAAATGAAAAACATGAAGTTTGGAGAGATTAGATAATATCGTCTATTTTACGTATTTAATTAGAAAAAAAAACTTGCAATTTGAATCCCAAGTCATTTCCCTGTGAAATTTTACAAATGCCTCCTTTTGCAATAGTTAGGATATAGCTAGGTAAAGGGGATTGTTATTTATTTGTTGTTTTCTGATGAGATATGAACAGGTTAGCAGGATCCATGCTTGAGTACCCTCTTCAGACTTGTATACAGAGCTGAGTCTCCCTCACCTGGACGTCGCGGATTCTAACCCCGTCGTCCTCTCACTGCCCTTGCTGTGCCTCCCTTTTTGTTCTCGTGGCTCTCACTCCACTCTTCCTACTTTTTCTCCCAAAGATATGTCTTGAAGGATGTAATTTCCATCTTTGAAAGGTTGTTAGGCAAGTTGTAGAAGCTGTTTCCAGGCAACTTCCTTCTCTGATCTGTGAAGTAGAGCAGGCCAGTCCTGTTTGACTTTCAGAAAAACAACAAATCCTTTTTTTTTTTTTTTTAAATATAAGTATATCCCATGAATTATAGTAAAAGAAAATGTATCTGAAATCTAAATTTCATTGGGCATATGGTATGTTATTTGAGAAGTATAGTTCTGTGGAATGTATGTACAAAAGTAGACAAACCTGTCGGGTAGGTTGTCAGATGGACATCAGCTTGTAGGAGGTTTCTGCTTGGTATCAAACCCTTACTGAAGTGGTAGCCTGTGGCCCTTCTGATGACCCCTGGAGAACTACCCTGGGCTTGTTCTGCGTGGCCCCATACAGAATGTCCCCTATTAAATCACATGTGTTAGTCAAATTGATCTTAAGAATGTGTGGAAATATTACTAACAAAGAAACCAGCAAGAAGACTGCATTGTGAGGTGACTTAACAAAGGTTTGTGGGGACAGAACTTAGGTACCCAGAAAGTAAGTTTGCATAAGTTGACAAGGACAGGCCCAGGCTGCTGGTTTATATTGCAGGACTGAAAATTATCCCACCTGTATTGTTACAACCTAGGTCACGACAACTTGGAGCCATTGCCTGAAGATGCCAGATGTGGATTATTAATTAGAAATAATAAGCAATGAACCTGTGGCTTTTAATCAAATGTAGTGAGCAACAAATAATAAGCAATGCATCTGTGACTGTTGATCAGACATACTGAGCAAGAAAATTCCATTCCTAATAGTGTCAGAGAGGGGCTAATTAGCACAGACGCCAGTTACAAATTTCTATTTCTCTCGTTCCTCTCCCCCCCGCGCCCCCCCAAGCAACTATCAGGGGATTCTCAAACATAATAAAAATGTCCAAGTCACATACTCTTGCTTATTCCTCAGTTTTGGGAAAACAGTTTTAATTTTCACTTGTGATCAGTGATACAAGTTGAAATATTTTTTGCCCTAAGCACCCTGGAATTGTACCCAAGTTGTAAGATACTGGGCAAAGACAGGTAGACAAGTTAGGCCTGGTTCTAACTTGTTTGTTACATAAGAGACAAAGGACTTAGGTCTTCAGGATGAGACCCACATGTGCGCTTCCTCACTTTTAATTTCTCTTTATCTCCTCTCTTAAAGCAATTCTTTCCCTTTAAGGACCTGCCCGTCTAGAGTTCTTGCTTCCAGTTCCAAGCATCAATTCTGTAGAGTCTCAAAATCCTTGTACATTCTTTTGGCCAGAAAATTTTACAAATGTTACAATGCTTTCTCCTCTGCATAGTTTTTGCAGCTCTAGTCTTGATGTGGAAAGGTGAGCTCCCTCTCTGAGGATAGTATCAGAGAGAAATATTGGTGAGAAAAGCATCAATAATATCTCTAACAGCCTCAGCAAACATCTGATTTGTCTCTTTTCTTTGAACATGAATGCTCTTTATACTCTGGTTTCATCTCTGAATAAGAGAAGTTTCTGTCAACAAACACAGTATTTCTTAATCAAGTTTCATATGAAACAGATTTTCTGAGAGGTGCAAATCCTGTAGATTCTGTTCTGTGCAAGCTGTTCACTAGCAGAGAAGGAAAGACAAAGAAGTCAGTTAATTTCCTTCAACGTGTTGCCTCTTTCTATTGCTGAGAGCCAGGGGAAATAGAAACACATTTTAGCTCTAATCATTTCATTTTGTTGTAATTGAAAAATGTTTTATTCTTTTTCACAAGGCAAGTGTGTAACACACTATTGATTCAAATTATGTGTTAACATGTGGGGACACTCTGGGGTTGGAATAGAGATAGTGGTAAGTTTGAATAATTTCTTGAGTAGGGGCAAAAATCTGAAGAGATGGGAAATTAAAAATAAAAGTCCAAGCTGTATAGCCACGATAATACATTTTTTGGTGCACAAGCTTTATAGTTTTCAGATTTTACTGACAACAAATAAAGTTGACTTAAAAATATTGTGCCAAGATATCATTTTATTTATTTTATAGTAATCACTGTAATGTTAATACTATATGTTTACATTTGTAGTATGTAATAATTATAGAACTAGTTTTGCATCAGTAAATTCATGCTGAATGTTTACTATGTGAAGTGAAGTGAACGCTTTGACCATGTGTTCAGAAAAAAATAAAAATACCAGATTTATTATAGATTTTGAAATATCAGATTTATTATAGATTTTGAAATAAAAATATCAAGTTTATTATAGATTTTGAAATTAACTGATCACAGCACTTTATATCCTTGGCTAATGGCTTCCCTTCCCAGTAACCTTAAGTAAAGGAAGAACATATTAGATAAGATTCTTCAAGCGGCACCGATAGAACACGAGGCAGTACAGCCAAGCGATTACACATTTGGAAGCTGGTGTTAGAAGAGGGTTCAAGTCTCTGCTCTGTCATTATCTGTCTGAATCTTCCATATGTTACTGAACCTTTCTAAGCCTTTGTTTCTGCATATATAAAATGGAACGATACTAGGATTTCACAATGAATTAATACTGTATCATAGGATTGCAAGTGAGCGTTAAATAAAATAGTGTATTAAATGCTTCTATAATAGCCCAAATGTTATAAACACTGACTAAATATTAATTAAGTTTACTATTACAGATCTAAATTTATCTGGTGCGATTGCATATATGAAAATGCTTTTTCATCTTTAGTTTTACCTCATTCCAAGTAGTTTAAAAGTGTGCATTCTAAAGATTTACTTTGTAAGCATCAGTCTGGCTCCCTCATTGGGAGACTCCTGGATTCCCTCAAACCCCAATTTTCAGTCAGTTTTAAAGGCCCATCAACCTGTTCTTTTAAATAATTTCTGCGTTCAAATTAGTTCTTTTCTGTCACAAACTCATCATTGTTTGTCCATGTTTTTTGTTTATGTCTCAAACTGGGACTATCCATTACAACTCCCTGTGATGATGGAAAGTGCTGGATCTATATTGTCCAATATGCGAGCCACTACCCCCTATAGCTATTCAAATTTAAGTTAATTACATTCAATAAAATAAAATAAAAAGGCATTTCCTCAGTTATGCTAGCCACATTTTAAATACTCAATAATCACATGCATTATCTACCAAGTTGAATGGCACAGTGATAACTGGTACAACTGTCTCCAGTTTCTTTGTAATCAAATCCATTCCACAGAGTAGTCCTACTTTAATATTAACAATGAATAACTTTTGATCATACTGTTCTCATGCTCAAAATGTCTTTGGTAAAAAGCATACAATTAAAAATATATAATTACATGAAATAATGTTCACATTAGATAGTCAGTAGAAAATATCACTTTAGAATTAACAGTCTAAGTTCGAAAAGTGGTGGCCTGTGTCTTGTTTATATATTTGTATGTGTGTACAAAAATGCTGCTCATGTTAAGAATGATTATATTTGATTAAAAACTGATTTGCATTTATTCTCTGCATTTTCGGCCTTTCTAGGTTTTTCAAATATTTGAAAATAATTTTTATTTTTTGCTAGTGGTCATTTCATCTTCAGATTGTTTGTAGTTTTTATTAGCCGTTGGTGTAGTTTTCACGCGCCTCACTGATGTAGAGAATGTCTTTTAAAATGATGGCGTCTAGTAGCGAGCATGGTCCTACTGAGGTGAACTGGACAATACAAAACACCATTGATTTTTTTTTTTTCCTCAGAGATCCCCCTTGAAAGAACACGTCATGTATTTGGAAGACATATTTTGATAAGTAATATGAGATGGTGGTGCTGAGTGGTGCATATTTAAGTTAAAATGAGAGTGGCTAAACAGCTTTTAAAGGAGAGTAGTTCCTTCTAAATAAACAACTAGGATGTGGGTTGTAATGACGAGCAGGGGAAAGGAAGGAGAAGGGACATACGCTAAAATGGGGCTAATTAATTAATTTATTTAATATCTAATGAATTTATTTAGCAATATGTAAAAGACAAAGGCAATTGATAGAATATGTTAATGTTAGAAAGTAAAGGTGGTTAAGACTAAACTATATACATTGATAACAATGTCATGTCAAAGGAGTACACACACACATAAGTTTAAGAGATTCCCAACATATGTTTACTATTAATCAAAAATCACTTGGCTAAAGACACAAATAACATCAGTAAGAAGTATCCAAAAGCAGTAATAAGCTTTATAAGATAGTAACTATTACAGTAGATGCCAAAAGCTCACCAAACCAGGGTGGGGAACGGCACTGGAAAGGTCATAAATGAATACCTTGCCACATGTGTAGCTGAGAGAAACTCAGGTGTCTCCCACACCGCTGCTTGTTAGTTCCCAAGATTGCTGCTGCTGCTGCCGTTGTTGTTGTTGCTATAAGCTGCAAGATGCATACAAGTTTTCAAGGTGTAAACTATCTAAAGAATGTTATTGCTGTTTTGGTTGTTGTTGTTAGAAGTTAGGACGTCTTCTGATGTTGTAAGCTGCAAGCTGTATACAAGTTTTTAAGATGCTAACAAGTTCTCAAGAAGTCTAACCACGCACGGGGAACAACACTGGAGAGGCTGAGAACCAGCCAGACCTCACCAGGTTCACAGCTGGAAGTCAGGACGTCCCCTCGTGTTGTAAGCTGCATGTTGCTGGAAGTCCTCAAAATGTTAGAATGATGAGAAATTACCAATGACAAATGACCAAATAACGAAAAAATAATAATTACACTGCCAACTGAGATCTGTCTTATATATTTTCTCAAATGTACCTTAGAGCCAAGTTTCTTGTTCCTGCCTCCCCCTCCAGGAATGGCCAGTCCCGGGAGGGTCCGGCAGTTACTGATATAAATGTCGTCCATCTGGCCAAAGGGACAATTCATCCAGATAAACAACTAGGCCTGACAATGTGCCTGTCACGTCTTTCAGATATAACTTAGTTACTTAACTTCATCTGTTGATGTGGGCGAAACAGACAGAACAAAGAGGGAATTCTCTCAACCCTGACCAAGAATTTCTTTAACCCTAAGTTAACCATCACCTCACAGCACAGACAAAAGAGCAACATCATCTCCTATCTTCCCTGCTCGGGAGAATGAGACCAAAGGGGGAATTTACCCAACCCCTGATCACCACACAGAAATCACCTCACATGCAGGAACAGATAAAAGCTATTAGACAAAAGCTCACATCAACCAAGAAGACACATTTTTCTCAACATCTACCCTACATGCGTAAGTAATATTGAGGTAGAAGCTGTGGACACTACTGAAGGAACTTTGAATAGTCATAGGAGAAGACATTTAAAAAGGGGAGAGTACAGGGGTTATATAATTGAGAAGGGCAATTGTGAAATGATAACGATAGTAATGACAATAATAATGAATGAGTTGGGTTTATTTATTATGCCTCATAAAGTGAGTTTTTAATTATCAGAAAATTTATTTATATTTTTTGACACTTCCCTTTCCCTCCAAAACATTAATTCTTTATACAATCATCAACCACTTCTGTAATGCTTATTTAGTATTTCATTAAGTGGCTTTTGGGGAATGAATCTCACAAATATGTTCACTGAACACAAAGTGAAAACAAAAACAGTTAATTAGTTATCGACACCTCACAATTAGACACTGCCTTTGTGAACAGAGCATAGAACTAAATTATTTGGGAACTAATTTATACATATATATAAGTTAGTATATATATATATATATATATATATATATATATATATATATATATGATGTTATATATCATATATAGTATATATATCATATATATCATATATATATATATATATATATATATATATATATATATATATATATATGTATGTATTATAGTACATCTTTGGATGTCAGACATCCAGTTTTCCTTCTGTGTGGTACACACTGATTTTGTTTGGATGCCTCCACTTCCTCAGAAAAACTTAAGGTAGGGTGACACCATCTCCAGCTCCAGGCACAAATCATAAGTGGTCTAAGATAATTATGGTCTAGTTCTACTTGTTTGTTGAGTAGGATGGGCTTTTGAGCTGATTCTGATCTACTTTGGTCTTCAGAGAAAGGATTCCTCTCCCTTGAGGAGACATTAAATATGTTTGTTTCTTTGTATAACTAAAAAATGCCTAGAACATCGTAAAGCTATGCCTGAAATTCCTCCTGTCAGTTTACCTGAGAACAGGTAGGGCAAAGGTCAAATGCTAAGGTTGCAGGACAAAGAAAAGAGATAGAAAGGACCTGAGACCTTGGGAACAACATTGAGCCATTCATCACAACAAGCCTGGTCTTGCCGACTCACAGATTTCATTCTAGTTTAAGCCAGGTTGAGTTGTGTTTTCAAGTGCATGTAACTGAAGATTTCTCCACTTTCCACTACTTGAAGTTACAGTCGCCTAAAACTGCTATCATTTAATTTATTTTGCCTGTTATAAAATCATAGTTCTATAACATTGTGTTGGTGACATCAGTTTTTGAATACAAATACATAAAGCACATAATTTAAAACATATTTGAGCCTAGTGTACTGAAATATTTTTCTGAATTTTGGCTCTTCCATTTAACGCATTAAATCATTTTAATTAGTTTTTTTTATTTAAAATTTTAAACATTTTGTTCAATTTCTGAAAAGGATCAGTTGGGAAAATATTAGTAAAAAACATGAAGACCTTTCATTATTATGTATCTATCAAATAGCATTCTAATATATTGCCTTCCAACTAATGTTTTCCCATATTATTCCAAGGAGATCAGTGAAAGAACTTCACTGAGGACAAGCATAGCTTTGCTGAAACCAACAAAGTTTGCCTATAAAATTCATCTAATTTGCCAGCCTAGCAACTCTGTCAAAAAGAAGTTATTCTTTGTGAGCCCACGCTGGCTCCTAATGATCATTGCTTTTTCTCCTAAATGTTCTAAAAACATATGTTTAATAACTTCTAGAATTTCACTAAGTATTTTCAGGTCATGCCAAGGGGTTTAGATTTTATCCTATGTACAAGGGTCTGTATTTTTATAGTTATTTTTATGAGTCTAATTGGCTCATTAAAATAAGTATCTTAAACATAAGGGTTATGCTTATTTATATGTCAATCCAAGTAGAAATGCATAAATCATATACTCAATACATATTAGGTAAATGAATGAAACAAACAAATGAAAGTAAAGTAAATATTTTGAGTAGGTAAATTAAATAATTAAGTATTTAATTAAGCATTAAACATTATTTCGACTGCACGAGAGATACAGGATAAAAAAGGCATGAATGCTATATTCAGGGAGTGTCCATTGAAATGTTTAGGTAAGAAAAGATGGAAACCTGAATTAAATGATGGTGGGGATCTAAAGGGAAAAATGGGAGGGGTAGAAGATAGATAGATGTGTGTGTATGTACGCACGTGCATGTGTGCCTGTATCTACATGACTGATTAGATCAGAGCAATGCAGAGATCTATAATGACATCCCAGTTCGGGCTTAGCTATCTTTATTTTTTAAGGTATTCAAATTTATAAAGCCCCTTAAATGACTAATGGTATAAGTAAATAGAGGGTATTCCTTTCTCATAAAATGGAATTGTGTGCGGCAGCTCTCTGGAGCACAGTCATTGAGGTCCCTATACGGACAGATATTTTCCTAATTTCTAATTTATAGCCATCAAGTTTGTCTCTAGGTTCCTTCCAGCTTGTGGGGGGGAGAAAAGAAAAGGAAAACAATAGGATGAAGGATCATGGTACTGAGCCATCTGTGTTAAGTAGAACATAATTCCTCTCCTATTACATCTGGTGGAACTCAGATAAGAGCAACAGATGTCATAGGAGAGGGCCGCAGCTAAGAGCAAGGGTGGCTGAAACATGCATTTTTAACTGTGTTCTAATAATGAGGAGAAGGGTATGAATTTAGGTGAGTACCTTCATTAACATGACCATAAGAATGGAAGGGGGATTTATCCAAGA
The DNA here is from genome assembly GCF_036562045.2 of Rhinolophus sinicus. Classification (NCBI taxonomy): domain Eukaryota; kingdom Metazoa; phylum Chordata; class Mammalia; order Chiroptera; family Rhinolophidae; genus Rhinolophus; species Rhinolophus sinicus. The sequence goes on along the minus strand of NC_133754.1, from coordinate 13,467,917 downwards.
AGGGGTAATGGGGCTATGAATTCATTTTGGAACCAAAACTTGAGATACTACTTAAATATCCACATATATCCACTAAGGGGACAGAAGTACAATGCCTGAGCTGATTGGAGTTGCAGATTTAGAAATCATTGGTTCATAGGTGCTTGAAGTTCTGACTAACAGGAGCTCTACCAAGAGGATATAAACTGAAATTAGACCCGACGAAAAGAGAAAAACAGAGGGAAGACGAAAAAGCTAATGGTTAAAACAGGTTAAATTAAAAAAAAAAAAAAAAAAAATATATATATATATATATATATATATATATATATATATAATTTTATTTTATTTATAATCATATATATATACCTGTATAGTCAGAAAAGAACTCTGAAAAGGAAAGGAAAATCCAGGAAAATGATATCATGACAGTCAGGAAACACAGGTGATAGATAATAGTGCTACAAATGAGAGTGGGCTTCCATCTCAAGGGCCATAGAGAGATTAGGTCAGATTGGCATCAAAATGTTTGGCAATGATGAGATATTTATGCACTTTAACAAGTCAGTTCCAATCATGTTATGAAGGAAAAGTCAGATTAAAACCTTAATTATTAGACAAAGGTGATAGATTGCAGTCAAAAGGATGCGAGAAGGGACAAACACTTTTGTTTTTGATGTATTTAAAAACAATGCATCCGAAGCAATTTTTCATATTGAAAAATAAAAGGAATTACTAGAGATGAAAATAATTTAGACACAGATCGCAGGGTATGGAATTTCAAGGATGAGTAGAAGGGTTTTTCTTATGTAGGAAAAGAGGCCTCTCTGTAAGTAGTAGGAAGAATTAGTACTCTGAGATGTAACTTGTTGATTTTTTTAAAGTTGGATTGACTTAAAATAGCTTGACTTGCGTTTTAAAATGAGTTAGAATTAGATATGATAGGTATACTAATTATCTATGTCATTCATTCTTTTGTCAATAATCTCAGCCAATAGTCATGTATTCAGTGCTGACATGTTAGTAATGAGTTAAGTATTTTCAAATAAGGCCAAAAGAAATTTAAAAAGAAATTGCATAAGATATTTCAATTAACAATATATAGAGTTAGAGTTACAGTTGTGAGAGATATACATTAAACAGTGATGTAGAGATTAAGTGATGGGGATGTTGATATTAAGGTGGGTTTGATTATTATAGTTTCCTTAATATTTTTATTATTTTTAACAAGGTATATATTTACAATGTTTGCATTGGATTCAGGTTATTGAAAGTTTCAGCCACCCCAGATAAAGTCTGCTTTTATATTTATCCACTTCATTCAAATCCAATTATACTCACAGTAGTAAAGATAGAAAACTAGCTAATTGTTGGGTTTGAAATTTAGAAATTCCCACTCTTTATGGTTACCTGGAATAAACAACATAATGAGCTTGATTCTCTCCACCCCAGGGTGCATGGACTTAAACTTGGGGAGAAGAAAGAACTTTTAGAATCATAATAGGTTAGATATTTTTATAATCATCTTTTTAAGCCATATTTCCCAAAAGTTTGGTGGTTAGTGAAAGGAACAGGCAGAATGGCTTCCCGGGCACAGAGGGACTTTGGAAATGGTTCTTTCTCTCTGCCCCCTGCTAAAATCTGATTGAGAAGAGAATTGGGCTCCAGAAGAAGCCAATCTCAAAAATGGCTTTCTAAAATTAAAACAATGTTCAACTGGCATGGGGCACATGATGAAGATCATTATTAAATTGTATCATTATTTATGTTTCCAGCTTCCTATATTTTTTCTACTGTCCCCACATATGCTGCACTTCACTTTCTCTGAACATATATTAAAGAACATTGCAGTCATATGGACTCATAGATGCTGGAGCTCCTATGATTTAACTTCTCACCCCAAATGAAAATTGTATCTATAACATCCTTGTAACAGATGGCCATTCAACCTGAACGATGGCCAATCAAGTTTCTTCATTTACCTGCATAGCCTCAAAATAACATGGCGAAGGACTTGTACGTATAACTAGGAAATACGTCTGAGAAAGGAAAGAGGATTTAACTTTCTCCAAATTGTTTTAAAAGCAAACACAAACAGAACACAGTATTTCTAAGGAACACACATCCACTTGAGAGTTATGATTACTAAAGGAGCCTAGAGTTATAGTCTCCTAGTAAATTTACTGCCCAAGTAAATTTTGATTTCAGGATTGGTAGATTTCTAATATCCTAATTATGAAAATGATCCAAAATTGCAGTTTCAATTTACCAAATCAGGCAATCCTTTAGTATGCAGCTGTGAACTGAAATGTAATGGCAGGTAAGCCAGTGCAAAGATGGGCTCCCAGCACGGGCAGCAGAGAGCTCTTCCCTGTGACAGAAACCCACACTCATGACAACACAACATATATTTTAATTAGGCTAAAGTGATTCCAAACCTCTATCCAAAGACTTGGATTACACAATTTGAAGAATTCACAAAAACATTAATTTCTGGTTATTCTGAGAAAAAAAGTTACCAAAATGTGGTTCAATTTTATACAATATCAATATTTTAACCGACTGTTAAATATTAAACTTTTATTTGTTACAAATAAAACACGTAACCTGTGAACAAATTGCAAAACCTTATAGCTTAATGTGTTTTCATCACTTATGACTGATACTAAAATAAGAAGAAAATATAAAATATACAAGCAAAACTATGCATATGGTCTCATCAGATGCTTAGATATTTTATTTATAATCATTGATTTATATTCACAGTTAAAATATAACATGCATAAAATATTTACTTACATAGTTATATATTTATGGGATGAAATGAAAATAAGTTTGCAGTGTCTACTAAAATATCTTCTCTAATGATTATGGAACACATTACAATGGAAAAATTTAATGCAAAAATTATAACATAAAGCACAAAACTTTTTACCCCCATGTTTACTTGCATAAAAAAGAAACATTTTAGTCATAATAGGAAAGTGATAGAGACATTATTTTACTTATTAGTAGTTAATATTTCAAGGAAATAAAACTGCTTAAAAATGAATATGAAAATTAGGACAATTTGAAAGGGAAAATAGTTTTTCTTCTTAGTTGATAACAATCAGTGTGTTAATATATTCACTAAATAGATGCATAGAAATATATATGTGTGTATAATATATATTTATATATTAAAATATATGTAAATATGTGTCTTTGTGTATATCTACAGATAGAGACACACATACACACATATATATCTTAAAATTTTTTATAATTTCCAGGATATTTCTCCCTTTTACTAGACTCTTATAATATCTATATTCCTTAAAGCTTCTGTTCTATTCCATTTCCCCTTAACCCTCATTCTCTCCTCTACTTCTTCAAGGCCCCACCCCACCCCCACACTCCCTGCTAAAACACTGAATCTCTGCAGGGGTCGGTGCTACTTTGGGTTATCTTACATAATCAGAAAATCCTCTCTAAATATAGCTCCTCATTCATAACTTAGCTTTAAAATGACACTTTTTATGCTTGTAGAAATCAACTACCAGAAGACAAAATTAAAAGGTTATGAAATGATAAAAGGCTCTGTAAAGAAGTTGTGAAGAGAAACATACAGCCAACATAGAATATGAGACAGGACCAGATTGGAGAAAATGTGCTAAGAAGCTGAAGCTTCAAGGCCATTGAGTTTTGTACGGCATTCCAAAGGAAGAACAAATATATAATAAATTTAAGGGATGTTTAAATGGTATTCAAAAAAAGAAAGGAGAGAAAAGTACGCTTCCTGGAGCTATGATTGAATGTTGATAAGTGACAAAGAGAAGGTAAAAACACTCAAGTCTATTTTACTTGTCTTCTCTGTCATTATGACTGATCTAGGAACTAAAAGGATAAAATGAATGTTGTTGAGAGGGATTTAAGTTCAAAGTGGGTGAAAAGATTTTAATAGTCTCTCTCAATAAGTTCAGCTCTTCTGACTCAAATAAAATACCTCCCAGAACAATGAAGGAGTTGGTCCATGAGACAGACCACTGCAACTGATATTTGGAATGTTAAAGAGCTGAAAAAGGGCTAAAATACCAGTGAATATTTCTCCCACTAATAATAGTAATAATAATCATCACCATCATCGTCATAAAATAAGAGGAGGAGAGGAAGAAAAATAGACTGCTTTATAATCAGTTAGCTTAATATTGATCTCACCAAACCCAGAACCAATTTTTAAAGAATGGCTAATGAAAATAACAACTATTCAAAACCATCATAGAGTCACTGAGAATAAAATACGGCAAAATGACTTTTGCAATCTCCTTTCAGGGCAATGAGTAAGTCTTGATTGAGTGTACCTGGCAAAAATTAGGTGTTTTTCTTGTTTAATTTCTCCCTCTGGCAACCTAGTAAGCTTAAAGATCAGGGCAAATTTATGAATACAGTGTACCTAAACTTCAGATAAGTTCTTTTTTTTTTTTTTTTTCCCATGTATTTTCATGATATCCTGGAATAAAGAATAACACATAAATTGTGTATGATGTGGGAAGTTAATCATTCTACGTAACAGATAATAAAAAGGGATTTGGACACAGCTACACTTAGCCATGCCAGGCTATGGTTAGTCTCAAGGCATTCCGAACAGTTAGAGTTGGGAGGAAGACGAGTCCCAACCTGAATGAAAAGGAGCAGGGCAGAGTCTAGAGAAGCAGAGACCAAGTGTCCACAGCACAGCTAATGCTCCATCTCAGAGTGAGACTCAGACACAGCACCTGCCGAAAGAGCATAATCTGGTGTCTTTTTGTTTCTTTGTTTTTAGTTGAATTCTCACATGTTTTTGATGAGGTAGAGAAGTGTCTTAAAGGTCTGGGTTTCTAAGAACCCATGACTTCAAAGAAAATTCAGATAGTCAGGTCACATGCCATGGTGTCCAAAGACTGGCAGCCTGTCATAATACAGGAAACTGTCAAAAAATGCTCTCAGTCAGTGAGGCTTCCAGAACTGGTATTGGGGATTGCAAATAATGGTAGATTTTGGGAATTCAAAAAGCCGCAAAGTGTCTTTAATTTGCCTAGGAAAGTAGCTATTTGGTTGGAAACATAGGTATCTATTATATAAGGAAAGAGAGAATGGCAAGAACCGAAGGGAATTTTCTACTCACAGTAGTAGTAGAAACAATGGAAATAGGAGTAGGAGTGGCCGCAGCTTCCCAGTCTCACTACCCACAGGAACCTGGACTTCTTTCTAGTCAGGACTTTAAACTCAGGGAAGAATATTTAGAATACTAATGAAAGTAACTACTAAAGGGGTGATTCAGGCCAGAGACCTAGTTGTTTGGACTGGACCAATGTGATGAAAAAGAAAAGTGCAATAGAATTTATTAGTTCATAAATTTGCAGCCATGCAGGAATCCAGCTCCCATCCTGATGTACAGGAAGGACACACAGGGATGGTATTATGGACCAAGCAGGTAAGAATTGGGCTGTGCTCTCTTGGCATATAGGTTTGCTTAATGTTATAGTCAGTTAGATGAGAAAGAATGGCAGGAGACATAGTTATGTATATTGTTTCTATTATGTTGTTTCAAATACTGGGAGCACCTGAAACCACAGGTGAAGAGCATCAGTGATTCTAACAGCAATGACTCTGGGAAAGTTCAGGCAGGTGTAGAAAGGATGGCTTTCAGCTCTACCACTTAGTAACTGTGTGACTTGAAGCAAGTTGACACTATTTTCAGCTACGTATACATCCTTAAATGTAAAAAAGGGAACAACAGTATTTATTTAACTTTAATGATAAAGTAAGGTCACATCACCTAGCACAGAGCTATCATTCCTTCAGATGGCAAGCTGCATGAAGCACAAAGACCGAATGCTTTTTTCCCCCAGTGTTACACAGTGTCTAGCACATTCTGAATAGGAATTGACATATTTGTCAAATTATGGAGCTCTCTGCTTTTCAAACTTGCTGATCAAATATTTACCTGAGATTGGAGAATGCATACTTAAATGTGCAGGTGACACATATTTGGCCCAAACACTAGGGTTTTGGAGAGGCAGCATTGTACAGCGGGAAGAACAGTCTTTGAGGTGTAAACAAACAGAAAACTGAGTGCTACTGTGTGTCTCCACCAAGAACTCGTCCTGTGAACTTGGAAGTTTGCTAAAATACTTGGAGCTTCAACTTTTTACTCTTTGGTAGTGAATTGTTCAGTGGGTTGGTGATTTAATTATGTAATTTTAAGTTATTTTCAAACCTGAGATTTTATGTTCCAAATTTTGTGTTTTCCTAGTTTTGACAAAAAAGAGAAAATTTGATTTTAATGAATTGCAATAATTCTAAAAAGGAAGGAATTTCTTCTCAGTGATAGGAACATGGCTCATAAGTATATGAAACTATATACATCACTAGCTAGATACATGCTGATGTGTATTTATTAGGCAGGCGTTGAAAATTTTGCTGGGAGGTATAATCTTACCACATCCCTTGGTTTTGTTACCTTTATATATATATTTATATTTAAGAACCTTAGAAGCCATTCAAATGTGAAATATTTGTATATGTTGTTAATATAACTGGGAATTTTGGAGAAACAAAATACAGTATAAGCTTTCTTATAAAAATAAATTGAAAATCTGATGCTGATTCATAGAAATCATGATAAGTTAAACACTTCTATATTCCTCTTCCTATGAAGTTGTCTAGTTGTTTTGAGGGTTTTTATCTATATTATGTCTTCATGCCTCAATATCTTACCTTTAAGACTGGTATCAGTTCCTCCATTGATTTACAACATTTTTTTCTGGCAAAAGAAGAGTCTTTGTTTACATAAAATTAAGTGGATCACATCAAAGTTATTGGAAACACTGAGAAAATTCTTGAGGAGCACAAAATTTTCTTAATCAGGTAAATCTAAAATATTGATTGGAAAATGCTTTGTTAAGTATGTACATTGACTATATTAAATAATAATAATTTTAAAAATCCCAGAAGCATTAAAACTACATTAACGACATGGCTTGAACTGACAAAGCTAGGTAATTTTAAGCTGACATGGAAATCAATTATTTATAGCAGTTCCTAACCATGAAGAACTAACTCCCTTTGAAATCCTGGTGACATTTTTTTGCTTTAAGCACTGTAGAATGCAGACGGTCAACAAGTTCTAGCAGTGCGTACAATCTACAAAGAGGATGGGTGTTTTATGTGTGTGGCCACAGTGGATTAATTAAAAGATGATGTTTCATTATGAATTCAGAATTCCTCAAGCATTGATACTTTTACAAGGCATTGTTGACATTTGTATTAGAGAGAAATGCACATTTAAAAGTGGAGTCCTTTACACACTTTCTGTCTTCAGTCTCTTCCAGTTTGTCCAGCTGCCACTGTGAACATATCACTTCCCTGCTTCAGCCACTTGAAGGATCCTGATAGAGTCAAGGTTTCAGTGACTCTTCGTAAAATTGCGTTAATCAATTTTGAGCATCTGATCACAAAAATAGTCATAACAATTATAAATAATTACTCGAGAAATTATTTATTATTTTAATAATAACTATTAAAAGATAACTATTAATTTTGGTAGGCAAAATCACTATAAACATCAATAGCTAGCTTCTATGGAGTGATTGCTTTGTGCCAAGCATGTGGTTGAGTGGTTTACAGTCTTTCATTATATGAGGGATCCCATGTCAAATGGAAACCATCATGACTCACTAGAAACTTTCTTTTGCTGCATATTAAATTAATATAAGTTTTTAAAACACATGCATGGCTAATTAATCAGGTATATAGTAAGTGCCTTTTATAGTTTAAAAGATTTACTAGATATTATATAAATGAGTTTACAATCTAATTGGTAAGAATAGACAAGCTAATGGAATAATTAAAAAATACTATGTATGTTAAAATGTACTTGACAATGTTTCTTTATTAAATGGAAAAAAAAAAAGGTTATGTCTAAGAGTTTAGAGCCATAAACCTGAGATGTGACCAGTAGGCTGACAATATGCAGAGCTATCCCCTTATGCTGGTTTATGCCTGAAACAAGTAGTTTGGTTGGGAGAAACTTGATGTGTTTCTATTGCATTTGAAGACCTGAGTAAAAACAAACAAGCAAACAAACAAACAAATAAAATGCTTACAAACAACTATGTAGTCATATCTTCAGCTGATCATTTTATTCATATTCAAGAATACTAATTTTTCAGAACTCTGGTTTATGATGACGAAGCACTGGTCTTTGGCAGGAGATAGTTGGAAGCCATGAAGACTAGGGAAACAGATTCGTTATCAGACTTGGCAATCTATCAAATTATTTACATTGGTATATATGTGGAAAGAAGAAACATCATTATTCTCTCCTCGTCTGTTACACATGCAGATACACACATAGTTACACACATGCCTACATAGAGAAATACCATGTTGGAGGAATAGTTAACTCATTCTTAGGAGTAAGTAAAAGGTAAGAGAACTTTAAATTATATTATGACTTAGCATGGCTATATAGCACTCTGAAGTTCATATAACATATTAAGTAAGCTTGAGATTTCAACATAGTATGCTTTCATAAACATTAACACGACTTGCCAGAGCAGAGCTATGTGAAAAGAGCAATGGACACTGTTATGGACGGAATGTTTAGTGTCCCCCTAAAATTTGTATGTTGAAGCCCTAAACCCCAATGTCATCTCATTTGGGATTCAGCCTTTGGGAGGAAATTAGGTTTAGATAATGTCATGAGGGTGGGGTTCTCATGATGGGATCAGTTCCCTTATAAAATGAGACAGCAGAGAGCTTGCTTCCTTTCCGCCATGTGAGGACACTGAGAAGACAGCTCTGTGCGAGGCAGGAAGAGAACGCTCACCCGAACTCCGGCATTCTGGTACCCTGATCTCAGACTGTCAGCTTCCAGAACTGTAAGAAAATGCATTTCTGGTGTTGGGGTCACCAGTCTGTGGTATTTTCTTCTGGCAGCCTGAGATAACTACTATCTTATTCAAAAGAAAGAAATAATAAGAGACAAACATGTAAGAACATTTATGACTTATTTTATATACATTGTAGACAAAAAAAGAGGCTGTGTGTAAAGTAAATCACATAAATTCCTAACTGGCCAGGTCATGATGGATAGTCATGCCCAGGCATGTAACTTTTTTGCAAAAGGTTTTATCTTTGCACTTAAGCCTTCCTTGTATATTGTTCTTGTGTAGCTACCGTGTTTCCTCGAAAATAAGACCTAGCGGGACAGTCAGCTCTAATGCGTCTTTTGGAGCAAAAATTAATATAAGACCTGGTCTTATTTTACTGTAATATAAGACTGGGTATAATATAATATAATATAATATAATACAATATAATACAATATAATACCGGGTCTTATATAAATTTTTGTTCTAAAAGACACATTTGAGCTGATTGTCCCTCTAGGTCTTATTTTCGGGGAAACACGGTAGGTTAACACACCTATGAAATAATAGAAGTAATACTCTTCAAAGTGGGTGTTAACCCTCAAGAGGACACATAAACTTAGCTATCCTGTAACCCAATCCGCACCTTGCTTTTTTCCACCTCCATGTAATGTTCCTTACTTTCCCTCCTTAATTTCAAATGCATAAATGAAGCTGCAGATTGTTACTCACTGCGGCCTTTCAGGTCTCGCTCCCACTATGTCATCAGTTTGGCTCCCAAGTAAACTCTTAACAAAAACTCTCTATAGGTTTAGACGTTTCTCACATTGACAACATGCTCAATGAAGTAGAAAGTCTGTGAGTAAAGCTAAAAATAAGGAAAGTACGCATAATTAATATCATTGTGGGTTATTACTCTGCTAAAATCTTGCTATTAGAAAATTCAATGTAAACAAAAAATATATTTTGAAAGAATAATTCTGATATATATTTAAATCAAATGGCAATTGTGGGTAAAAATTCATGAGAAATTTCCAAATTAACACAAAGCCATCTGTATGGAAATATTGTAGGACATAAAGTCAGAACACTTATTAGAAATCTAGTTCTAGTAAACGGATGGCATCTAATAATTTTGTTATTTACCTTATTGACAATTTTATCTTACATGGGAAATCAAATGGGCAATTATTGGATTTCATTCAGATGAGGGAAGAAAATTGGTTGGGAACGTGAGTGTGATGGAAAGCTTTCAATTAAAGTGGTTGTGCCTATTTAGAAGTTAGAATGGTGAAGAACAGAATTGCTCAGGAGATTCAAAGACATACTCTTGACTTTAGGAAAGCTTAAAAAGGTAAATGTGAACCCATGATCTCATCTGTAATGCTAAAGTGTGCATGTGTCGAGAGTGTTGAAAGGTTCTGAAATAAATTCTGATGATACATGTCTGCATTATAGTAATACTGAAGAAAAGTAGGAGATAGCAAATGAATGCTGAATGATGGTTTGGGGAAATCTGCAGCAAGTTAAAAAATACAAGCATTTTCCAAAGATAAAAGAAAGGTCACGAAACCTGCCAAAAGGCAAAGGAAACCAATATTTTCTAAGAACAGAATCAAGGTACTTAAATTCAGACATCAGTTGAGTTAATGAGAAAAGTGCTAGAATCAGAGTAGAAGCTAAGAAGGTAATTGTTAACTCTTAGAGAAAGGTATGCTATTCATGGGTGGCAGAATGAAGGCTAAGTGCTCAATTCCCAAATGCTTGTCTTGTTCTGTAAAAGAGTTGGTTTTTACCAATTCTCTCCTAATAATCTTTTTCACACACCAATAATTTGAGATAGAAGTTAGTTGTCTGTGATTAGATTTCCCTAAGTTGTTAGAAACAAACATTGCAATGAGTACTCATATATAAAAATGATTTTTAAAGGCATCTTCCCAGTGGAGAGCGGAGGGAACAGAAAAGTGGTGCAGAAAAGGTGTTTCTAATTTTCTAGGGCTGCTATAACAAAGTACCACCAACACGGGGGCTTAAACAGAAAAGTATTGTCTTCTAGTTTTGGAGAGTAGACATCTGAGATCAAGGTATTAGCAGGGTTATCTCTTGTTAACTTCTGACAACTGTGAGTGAGAATCTCCTGGGCTTTCTCCTAGCTCTTTGTGGTTTACTGGCAATCTTTGACTTCCCTTGGCTTGTAAAGGAATCACCTCATCTCTGCCTTCATCTTTAAATGGCATTGTCCCTCTGTGTGTGTGTGTGTGTCCAATTCCCTCTTCTTGTAAGAGCACCAGTCATATTGGATTAAGGTCTGCACTAATTACCTCATTTTAACTTGCTTACCTCTGTAAAGAACCTATTTCAAAATAAGGTCACATTCTGAGGTAAAGCGGATCAGAATGGTAGGCAGTAGGTAGGCATGAGCAACAGGAGGGGTGTGTGATAATGTAACCAGTGCTCTGCACCGCCCAGGTCCACTCCCCAGGGACTGCCCAGGCTTAACCTGGAGACTGATTTTGTGGTTAGAACATCCCAATAAGAGGAAAGTAAAATCCAACCAGAATTATCTGTGTTTTGATGCCTGTGCAGAATATTAAAGCTTGCCCTTGGCCTAGCCTTAGCCTCATTATAATGTGGTTACAATAAATTAGCATTGTGGTATTAACCCTGTCCCCCCCTGCCCCCGCCCCCACTTGCTTTCTGTGTGCATTATGGGTAAGGGCATTCACAGAAAGGAATGGGTTATATAACCTACACCTGTCAATCAGGTGACCCAAGTCTGTACATAGCAGGCAGGGCTGGCCCAGAGCCAACAATATAAAACTCAAACCCCAAACCCTTGGGGCCATTGTCTCTCTTGACCTTGACCTGTTTTAACTTCCCTTAGAAATTATCCTAGCAAACTTTCCTTACTCTATACCTTCCTGTTTGCTGCTCTGTAATTCTTTACTGCATCAGCAAAAGGACCAAGCTGCTTGTTTTTTGTTTTGTTTTTGTTTTTGAGGGACACAGTTCAACTCATAACAGGATAGGAGGCCAAGCAAGGAAATTATATCAATAAAATTAGAAATAGTATTTGTTAAAAAACAAAGTTCAACCAAGTAAATTTGAAGATCTAATTGGCTTTAATTAAGTGATTCATGAATCGGGCAGTCTCCCATCTAGCAACTTGAGGGCACTCTGAAGAGCTGCACAAAATGGAAGGTTCATATTGGCAGGAAGAGGGTGGGATGGAGAAATTAAGAGTGAAGTTTTTCAGGTAAGATCACCTCCCTTAGAAGAAGACAGGAGGTCTTATCAGGAAGGCTTTTTATAGGATGCAAGGTGGGGTAAGGAAGTTATTAGGAAAAGAAAAGAAAGGATTATTTTTGATCCAGGACACCTTTTCTTTTGGGGGAAGAAAACAGGAAGGGTTTTTATCATGCAGAAGGTCCAAGTGATAGATTACCTTTCTGGTCCTTGGCCAGAAAATTCCAGACTCCTTAATTATGTTTCTGTGAGAGGCTGAAACTGCAATTAGATCAGGTATTAAATCTATGTTTGGTATCATGGGTTTTCAGCATGAACAAAGCTATTTAGAGCCTGTGTTTTTCTGTTTAACATATTCTTGTACTTGTCTACATTAATCTATACAGGGTACAGTCTACCACTGTTAAGGACCTTACAAATAAAGGCAGTTGTTTAACCAGGAGGTTCACTCATAGAAGTAAATTAATTCAAATAAAATTAGAGAAAGGGTCCAGTTCTGGAATATTAATATAAAATGGCAAGAGTCACCACATTATTTCCATGTGCATTTCAGTTTTGATAAAATCTATTTATAAAACATACGTTGAGTTCATGTACTTAGAATAACGTTAGTAGTTAACGTTATCTTGAAGACATCACACATCACAGCGCATCCTCAGTATGTCGTTCTTCACTCTTACTGGGAAAAAAAACATAGAAGAGTAAAGAAATCTTTTTAACAAATGGTGGTAGAACAAATAGATATTCACATACAGAAAACAAAGAAAAAAGAAGAAAAAAAAAAGACTCTAGACACAGACTTTACAGCCTTAGCAAAAATTAACTCAAAATGATCATCAATCTAAATGTAAATCACAAAACTATACAACTCCTAGAAGAAAACGTTGAAGACCTTGGGTATAATAATGACTTCATAGATAAAACACCAAAGGCATGATTTCTGAAAGAAATAATAAATAATAAGATGAACAATAAAATTTAAAATTTCTGCCCTGCAAAAGACAATGTCAAGAGAATGAGGAGAGAGCCACAGAGTGGGAGAAAATAGTTGCAAAAGTCATATCTGATAAAGGACTGTTATTCAAAACATGGGGGGGGAGGAACTCTTAAAACTTAGCAATAAGAAAATAATCAACCTAATTTAAAAAATGTGCCAAAGGCATAAACATGCAGCTCAGCAAAGAAAATATGCTGATGACAAATAAGCACATGAAAAGATGCTCCATATCATACATCATCAGGGAAACGCAAATGAAAACAATGAGAAACCGCTACATACCTGTTAGAACGGTCAAAATCTAAAACACTGACACCAGCAAATGCTGACAAGTACATGGAGCTACAGCAGTTCTCATACATTGCAGATGGAAGCACAAAATGGTGCAGCAATTTTGGAAGACAGTCTGGCAGTTTCTTACAAAACAAAACACACCCTTACCATATAATTCAGCAGTTGCTCCTTGTTATTTACCCAAAGGAGTTAAAAACTTATATCCACACCAAAATTTGTACACAGATATGTTTAGCAGCTTCATTCACAATTGCCCAAACTTGGAAGCAACCAAAATGCCCTTCAGTCTGTGTGTAGACAAACTGTGGCCCATCCCTGCAATGGAACATTATTCAGTGCTAAAAAGAAAGGAGCTATCAAACAATGAAAAGACATGAACGGAACTTAAATGTGTGTTACTAAGTGAAAGAAGCCAATCTGAAAAGGCTACATACTGTATAATTCTAAATACATGACAGTCTGGAAAAGGCAAAACTACAGTAAAAAGATAAGTGGTTGTCAGGGATGGGCTGGGACTATAAATAAGTGGAGCTCAGAGGATTTTTAGGGCAGTGGAAATTCTCTATGATACTGTAATGGGAGATACATGTCGTTACACATTTGTGCAAACAAACTGATGTATAAACTTTAGTGTAAAGTATGGACTTTGGTTGATTATGACGAGTCAGTGTAGGTTCATTAGTTGTGACAAACGTCCACTGTGGTGAGGCATATGGACAATGATAGTGGGGGAGACTGCATGTGGTGGGAGGCAGGGGTGTATGGGAAATCTCTGCATCTTACCCTGAATTTTGCTGTGAACCTAAAGTGCTCTAAAAAAGTAAACTCTTAATAAGCAAACAAACTGCCCAGACTTTACACTTTAGGAACTAGGTGGCATAAAGACTCAACAGCTATTATTTGATATTTGCTACATAATTAATATTTCTGTTGTTTGTTACTAGGAAGAACGACTGCATATGAGTGTATCCTTCCTATGTAAAAAGGACACGACTGGACATGTATTTTATTATAACTTTAACTTTTTGCTTTCAGTAGTCTGTGAAATCTCAGTGATCTATACTGAAGTCTGCTAAGAGTAGAAGCTAAAAAGAGCATAAGGAATTAATTTTTTTAATTGTATTACGCACACTGAAGTCCATGGGGACCATTTTTAATGTCCCAGCACATGGCTCTCCAGAATTCCACTGTGAATGTCTGACTTTTCTCGTCACATCAGTCTCTCGCCTTTGAAGTCTGCTGTGTCTCATACTATTTGTTCTTTCAGCACGCCTTTAATGTAGTCTGTTTTATCTTCCACAATAACAACCATTGTGTTTTAGTTGTATAAATAGTCGATCTTTGAAATTATCCAGAATAAGTTTCTGCCTATCCCTTCCCCCACACCCTGCTTCTTTTGAATATTTTAAACCAATCACAGTGGATGCCGCAACCTTCCACTCAGAACCTTTTCAAAGCCTACACGTACACTTACACTCCGACTTCTGGGCACAGTAACTGCAGTAGCTCAACAGTACTGCCCCTCACTGAGAATTGTCCTCAGCCACCGGGACCCCCATGCCCAGAGCTGCTCAGGCCCACGACGGGTTGATGCAGAGAAACAAAGATCCAGCCTCCATGCCTCACATTGGTACAAGTACAAAAATTATCTCAGATCCAAGCTCTGAATGATAACGACTAAGTTTTCAGTTGCAACTGCAGTGAAAGTCAACTTCTGCTGCTTCTCAGTCCAGCGATCCTCCTTTCCTGAGAGTTGCATCTCACACCCGCATTCCTCAGTGAATCTGCATGTGATTTTGTCGTCATTCTTACCTGGGACTATTCAGGCCTTCATGGAATTTCATGAACAAGTGATCGGCACATGGCTGCTCCTCACTGGCTTATTTAAAGCAGTACTTTTAAATGTTCCATTATATATCTGAACTGCTTTTTCTTTAAAAAAGTAATGGAATTACTTTATTAAAAATAAATAGATATGCATACTATTATATTATAGGCATCTGAGTGGGTCCGTAAATAAGAAAGTGATGAATGACGAGTGGTGCAGAGAACACAATTTATTTTAGAATTTGGGGTAGTGAACTAGGTTGTAATTTCTCATTTTCTTAATGATATCATTAGTTAAAATGTTCATGTCTAGAAACAGTATGACATCTGTAAGAGAGTGCGAAAAGGTGAGCAACTTGTGCAGTGCATGTTAGATAGAAATGTTAAGTGTTCGAGACCACCATTATTGTTACCAAATTTCAGAGGCATTTAGTGTGCCATGGATGTATATTCGGATTCCTGAGATTTAAGACTACCAAAGCTGTAATCATGCAATTTGCAAGCCTAAGAGTCCTGAATTCCTCTACAAAATCATTTAGCTATGAGCAAAATATATAAAATACTAGCATACTTGTTACAAAGACATTTTAGGTGTAATTAGTGTCATTAAATTTGAAGTGTTACCAAATCCTGTGTGACAGCTACTGGGGAGTTACTAGACACCAGTTCAGAAAAAACTACAGGTTGCCTTCAGGCACATAATTCCAGGCTCTGCAAAACCATAGTTGTAGCAAGAGATGAAACCTGGGTATTTTAAGGATAAAAGTTGTAATATTAAGGTTTTATGTGTTTTTTTCCCAATTGATTTAAGACTGATATATTTACTTTATAAGATAACTATCTGCTAAGTATTAATACCGCATTTTAGACCAGGAACCGTCCTTTGACAAAGCAACGTTTGTGGTTTTATAACTATCAGATTAAATTGTTAGAAGTCCGTGGCAATTGGACCTATAATGGCAACGTTAACACTGTTTTTGTGTGTGTGTGTGTGTTTTTTTTTCAATAATGATGTGTGAGGGTAAGTCCACAGCAGGCAACCTGAGGAAAATAATATGAAGAATCATATTCATTTCCAAAAGCGTCTGAATGCCCTGCTGCTATCTATAAATCTGATTCTCTTTGTCAATAATGTAACTGATGGTAGTAAGCCCACACTGTGACTGAGGGTTTCAATCCACAGCTGACTTTAATTTGCTGGCTGATTAATTGGTTTGGGTGAAGTTAGGAAATTCAATCTCTTCTACCTTTATTAAATTGCAGGAGCACAGGGACCATGTCTAGTGTCGAGAGCAACCGTAGCACTGGGCCGAACTTGGGGAAACTGGGTCGTAGTCTTTCTCTGCTTTTGACTTGGTCCAACTGCCTGAAGGGTAAAAGAAAAAAGGAAACAAAAGTTTTTCTTCATTGAAATTCCTTTTAAAACCTGGAACTGGGCAAACTGAGCTAACTTTTCAGCACTGACGCTATATTTTTCTTTTGTACAGGCACAGAATGGTGAGAGGGTATTATTCAGGATGAAATAGCTGAGATGTTTAAAAGTTGAAATAGATTCTAATTGCTAAAAAACAAAAGAAACTTTATTGGGCAGCAATATCTCAAGTATATTAAGTAATTCCATATAGCAATTATATTAAAATGAGGGTAAGAAAGACATTTCTAATATCAGAGCAGACTGACCTTAATTGGTGGAGAAATTGTGTTCAATGAGATTCCCACCTGGGGAATGGAGTTGGGACTCACAGAGACCAGCCATTTTGTGTTGGTAACTGTGTGTAAATTCAGGAAATCAAGCAGTGATTCCATGTTGTCTATATCTGTACCATGGATATAGAAATCAGGGCAAGCCTACCAAAAGAGTGACGGGGTGAGATTATTGCACAGGAGGGACAGAAAGAACCTGGCTGCTGACTCCTTCCGCACTGCTGCTTCAGGCCTTAGAAGAACAGAAACAATTCCTGCCCTATTATTCATTGATATCTTTGCATCATTCCAATAAATTACCACCCCCTTCTAGAGAATACTAAAGTAGCTCAAATGGGTTTCATTTACTTTCATTTCAGTTAAAGTTTTTATGGAACTGGGTCCGAGGGCAAATGGCATAATAGTCAAAGAAAAGGCTTGATGAACACCATCTTTATGGTACAAATAATGAGAAGTTTGAAAAGGACACCGTGTTAGGTGATCATAGAGGCAGAAGGAAAGTTAAGTGGGTGGGGAGGTCATGGAAGCTCTGGCAGTGCACTCTCCCCACCCCAATTTCTCCAGTGTCCCCGATTTATTTTTGATATAGAAATTTACTTTTCAATGCATGGGGGATTGTTACACAAATTCAGCTACAATGCATATCTCCTAGCAGTATTTTCACCACCAAATTTCTGACCTTAAGCCCCCTTAATAGAGAAACCTTTCAGATCATTATAGAGAAATGAAGGCAAAGAGTGCTTTTGCTTTGAAAGACAGCAAGTGATAACACTGTCAAATATTGTTGAAAGATCAGTAAACAAGGTTCTTGAAAGCATTTCTTCAATTTAGCATCATGGGCGTGAGAGTAGTTTATACTGAGTGTCTCGGGATGTAGAGTCCTAGCTCAGGTTTGAAAAATTATGGATGAAAAAGTAAATGATCAGCGATTGGGAGGGGACAACACAACAACTTTGTAAAGGAGAGAGGTAGAAAGGGCAATAGATAAGAAGAAAATTTAGGAAGAATTATTATTATTATTTTATTTAGAAGAGAGTAGAGCAAGTCGAACTAAACTGTAAAGAAGCCAGTAGAGGAGAAAAGTTAAAGGTACCAAGGAGGGTGAGCATATCATAGAGAAAGGAAAGTTCCGAGATGGTCAGAAAGAATGGGGTTCAGCCACTATTGGGGGTTTCATGACTGTACCAGTTCTCTAATTCAGAGTGGTAGATCAAAATCCAAGTTGGCTGTCTTTAAATTAATTGCTTTTCACCCTACATAATTCCCATTTGGGGAAAGTTTACTTGATATCTCAACTTCCAGGCACCTCTTCTGGCATCACTTTTGTTATGAAAGCCCCCTTTGTATTCCCCTGTATTATGTCTGCCATGAGCCATAAAACAGCTAAGCTGATGAACGTTGTTATTAATAATTATTTTTAAATTATAATTTTATAGAAATTAAATATTTATCGATTACTTAAATGTTGCCACGTTTTAGTGTCCTATCTATGCAGTCATTTAATGTTAGAGATACGTTTTGAAGTATACCAAGGCCATTGGGGGTGAAGCTGTTTGTGTCTAAGTGAAGGGTAAATCCTTGGCTTAGTTTCTTCAGAGATCTTAAGGTTGTCATTTATTTCTAGAGTTTACTTATATAATTCTGAGATAGAACTTGAGAGACAATCTTATGGTATTTAAACTACTACATGGAAATGAATTTATAACTAATACACATCTTCCTAGCTTTTTTTAAAACCAGGGTGTCACCAAATACATTATTATTCATTCGAAAAGAGTAAAAATTGTATTTCTGTATCAAGTAGGGTAGGATAAATTATGCTGCATTAACACGATATGCACAAATCTTAGTGACATATTATAATGAAAATGTTTCTTGCTCAATTGACGTGTTCATCGCAGTTCAACTCAGAGTTCTGCTCCACGTCTCTTCAATCCATGACCTAGGCTTGACCTAGCATGCCGCATCCAAAAAATGTGGCTTCATCTTGAAACTTATTAGTTTCCTAAGCAGAGGGAAAGAAAGCTCTGGGTGGTTTCTCACCAGCTATTATGTGCTCTGCCTCCTCACAGTTAACTTGCTGAAATGATCCTGTGCACCCTCTTCCCCTCTCGTTGCTCCCTGCAATCCAACCTGAAGGGACAAGGAAGTGCCTTGTGCCCAGACCTTGTGTCTGCAAAATGCAGAGCTGGAAATACTTGGCAAAAACACTAATGCTGAGTTTAGCAGATTGTTTTAACAATGAAAACACTGTTATTAAAATAGAAACTCAACCATTTTGAAATATCTCATGTCCCAAAAGGTAAATATATACATATAAACATGTATATATTTTTTGTATTTATGTGTATCTTAAATATACTCATACGTCATTAAGCATTTTCTTATATTAGGGGGCATATTTTGATATGGTCTGTTCTGTAATATTTCTTAATGTTTTCAAATTTATTTCTGTTCTTATTTATAACTTTTACAAATCTCATATTTGCTTTGATAAAATATTAAACTATTAAACCTGATTATTTTTAAAGATCTATAACTGAATATGTTTATAAATACTAAGAATTATTAAGTGTATAGCGTGATTTTCTGTACCAGTTTGTTGATTGAACTAGTATGAGAGAATAGGTTGTGATTAGATGTTGGTGTCTCATTAACATGTATGATTGTTTCCTTCTCTTTTTTTTCCTTTAATTTATCTATGTATCTGGTGGTGAACCTGTGTCATGTTTAAGCTCTTTTTCTTTGTTTTATAATTGCTAGATACAATTGTTTTCCTTCTTGTTTTATCCTGTCCTATGAGTCACAATATAGGCTTTGGAGTATATTTAAAGAAATTTTAATACAATGTTCTATTGAGTTTTTAAGGAGATGAGTGAGTTGAAATATCTAAGTAAGGAAACCACGAATATACAGCCCTCACAGTGTTTATCAAGTCTAATCTGAATGTTCAAGTTATCTGAGGCAATACCTTTCTAACACCCAAATATATGTGTGCATATGTACAGACACAGGCGCGTGCACACACACACACACACACACACACACACACACTCTTCTAATTTCATGTTCAATGAATTGAAATATTTGATGAATTCAATAATATAGAATAGCATGTACATCTTTTCTGTGGGTATTTAAGAGCACTCTGTAATATGTGAAACAATTATGTTAACATATGCATTAGTATGTTTAGAGTAATTAGATGCTGTAGAAAAGAAAGGAGAGCTTCTCAGGTATGTTCATTCATTAGCTTTGCATTGATATATGATTAAAATCCCATTTTCTTTTTCTTTTAGCACTAATATATGTGGTTTATATACATTTAAAGAAAGTGTTTTAAAACAGAATTTTATATATATAGTCTGTAGAATGCTTTTGTGCAAAACTAGGGTACGTTATTAAGTAGTTTATACTGTTTGTATTTTAGTTAGTGTCTGCAAGAGGAATATTTGGTATGTGATATGATTACATATTTTTTTATAACTATTTGGATTACTCCCAAAAGTATGTATAGTGAATTTCCTTAAATTACCATTTATTCCAAAACTGCAGTAACAAATACAGAGGGTGCCAAATAATGTATATACATTTTAAGAAAGGAAAACTGTATTAAAATTGTAATAATATATACAGATAACAAAAGATGAATATGAGTCAGGTTTGACTTCTGCAATTACAAGAGGTGCTCAAAGTAGTTACCATCAGCATCCAGACACTTCTGATTACGGCGAACTACTGCTTGAGCAACATTGACCAAAGTATCCACTTGTATACAGTTTTTTTTGGTACCTCGGGTATATAAGATTATTGTTTTGTTTCATGATTATTAGTTAAGAGTTCCAAGGTCAGACATACCTAGAATTTAGCCCAGTCAAGTTGACAGGAAATTACTTAACCATTTTGAGGGCCACTTTCTATTCAAACATTTTTATTCAAACGTTTTACACAAAATTTCTTTAAATATATTCCAAAGCTTATATTGTGACTCACAGGACAGAATAAAACATTTGGGGAAGAGGGATAACAGAGTTGTTGGGAGGATCCAGTGTCATTATTGAGACAAAGTCTGTAAGCACAACGTCTGGTCTATAATAGGCTAACGTAAACATTAGCTCCCATTTTTACTACAAGAGAGAAATGACAAACAGCCTGATACAAAATACTTATTACAAATTTCTAAAAATGTCTAGAATTCTATACAAGTCACATTTGTATTCATAATGATTAGCCTGAAACTATGGAATATAGGAAAGTACTTTTTGAATCAACTGTCAGATAAATCTATATTCAGTATACTTCGTGTCCTCTTGTATTTTTCTATGTTGTAATTCTCAGTAAATATGTAACAATTGATTCCAATCCATGGCACACATACTAGAGTGGCTCCTGTGATTTAGTCAAAATAACAACAAAATCAGTGATGCTCAGCAAATGACTTAACATCTCCAATTTTTTTTCCTGAAAAATGAAGAAAATAATACATGCTGCATTAGGCAGGATTTATTTTAGGTACAAAAGACAGAATCCTAACTCCAAAGTAGCTTAAGTGAAGTGTTCTAGTAAAGATTTTGGGTAGCTGAACAAATCAGAAGGAAAAGTTGTTGGAACCAAGGGTTATCTACCACCCCAAAGGAAAGACACCACAGACACAAGACCATTTAAACTCTCTCCATTCATTCATTTCAT
The DNA here is from genome assembly GCF_036562045.2 of Rhinolophus sinicus. NCBI lineage: Eukaryota > Metazoa > Chordata > Mammalia > Chiroptera > Rhinolophidae > Rhinolophus > Rhinolophus sinicus. Next base: position 13,446,287 of record NC_133754.1, on the reverse strand, counting down.
TATTACTTCTCTCTCTTTGGTTTATGCAGTTTCCTTCAAAGCAGGAGAAGACAATGGGCAACACAAATCTTGCATAGTCAGCCCCAAGTAAGGTCATACCGTATTTCCTGAAAATAAAGCCTAACTGGAAATTAAGCCCTAACATGATTTTTCAGGATGCTCGTAACATAAGTGATAACCCAAAAATAAGCCCCAGTTAAGATATTCAGCCAGACGGACGCATATAGTATGTCTGTTGCAGCACACGATGGATGTATTGAATTATAAAATAATATTAATATATAATTAAATATAAAGAAATGATACTATTAACATTAATCCTTAAAATAAATGATAATATAAAGTATAATTAAGTATTTGTAAATACACAAGTGGGAGACTTTGGACGAGAGATAAACACCTATGTAGACAGATAAACTCGAGACTTATTGCCAAATGACCAATCGGAGTACAGACACAACGCAGGAATAACGTGAGCACTTGGTAACAAACAGACGTGGTTGTGTCTCATAGGAATCTTCATAATTCAATATGTCGTGTGTGTGGTAATGGATGTACTTAATTCACTCGTATGAAATAAAGAAATGTTTTCTCAATTTTGGTGCTTGCAATTTTCCATCACTTTTGTGTGAACCATCATTCTTAGCTGTCATCATTTTTTTGCCACTCCTGTCTCATAAGTCTTCAATTAACACTTGATTTAATGGTAGTTTTAAAGAGAATAATATTTTGATCCCCGACAAGATAAGTGCAAAATGAAAGATCTATTCCGTCGAGTACAAGAAAGGAATGTGGAGGAGTCCTGGGGCAAGAATCTTACGGCTTTCTGCAAAGAGAAAAAGTTGGATCTCCGAATGGTCCAAAAATGGCGAGCAGAGATAATCTCAGTCAACAGGTGGATGGGGGAAATGCTAAGAAGCGCAAGTGTGGATCCAGTCGGCAACCATTATTTCCTGAGCTGGAAGACATCATCTGTGAATGGATTGCTGACAGGAGAGCAAAGGCTTTGGCTGTGCGCAGGGCTTGTATTCAAGCATTTGCCCTTGCAATGGCACCACAGTTAGAAATCTCCCCAGAAGATTTCAAAGCATCACAACACTGGCTGAATGGCTTCCTTCGGTGATATGGACTGTCTCTAAGATCGACAATACTGTTCAAGTCGGAAGATACCAAGGTTATTAAACGTGCACTTGCATTCAAGTCCTTTGTTGAGGGCATCGACTTTTCTAAATACCAGCTCTCCAACATGATTGCTATGGATGAAACTGCAGCGTTTATGGGCCAAGGATCTCAAATGACAATTGATCAGAGAGGTGCCTCGTCAATCTGCATTCCCTCCACTGGTTACAAAAGTGCACGTGTTACCTGTATTTTGGCAATTCGTCTGGATGGAAAGAAAGCCCAACCTCTAATCATCACTAAGGGCAAGAAAGATAAGGTTGAACGTGTTTCAGGCATTTATGTTCTTGAAACCGAAAAAACCTGGTGCACACAAGCTGTTGTTACAAGGAAGTGGGTCAATTTAATGCTGCCACTTGTTTTGCAAGGTGGCCAAAGAGGTCTGCTAGTCTGGGTTTCAGCCAGCACTCAACGGTGCTAAAGAAATGAAGAACTTCCTTGAAGAAAGAAGAATAGATCAAATAATGATTCCCACAGGAATGACTGCTAATCTCCAGACTCTTGATATTACAGTAAAGAAGCCATTCAGGGACCATTTGCGCATGGAAATCAATGACTACATTGAAAATAGAATGGAGAGAAATCAGCGTGGAAGCTTTGTGAAACCTAGCCTGCAAGAGGTTGTGGGTGAAGAATTTGTGGGATAAAATCACTGAGAGCGGTGTTGCCAGTGCACTACGAGCAGGCTGCATGGACAAGACGTGCACATTTAAGGAGAGCTCTATTGCTGGACATGAGAGATTGGGGCCAATGTTTCTACAGGAGTAAATGGAGTCACAAGAAATTCAAGCTGGGTTTGGAGAGTAATAACGATGTTCCAGAAGAAGATGACATGATTGTATTTGAATAAATGTAGATTGTTGTACCTGAGTAAATGTAGAATGTTGTACATGAAAAAATAAGACATTCCCTGAAAATAAGCCCTAATGCGTCTTTGGGAGCAAAAATTAATATAAGACCCAGTCTTATTTTGGGGGAAATATGGTAATTGAGATTTCTCCCTATAAAGTGACAATGACATTCTCAGGGAATGATTCAGCCTGATTTGGGTTACTTGCCCACTGCTGGGCCAAATGCTATACAGTAGTACCTTGGTTTTCGAACTTCTCCGTTGACGAACACTTCGGTTTACGAATGCTGTAAACCTGGAAGTAAATACTTCGGTTTTCAAACACGACTCAAAAGTTGAACATGTCACATGGCTTCTGCTGAGTGCAAGATCCTGAGGCCTAGCTGTCAGCTGTTTTCAAACGTTTCAGAACTCGAACGGTCTTCTGGAACGGATTACGTTAGAAAACTGAGGTACTGCTGTATTTATAAAGTGTTTACAATGGCACCTTGGTCCACCCAATATGACCCATACAGGTCATGGATCTTACCAACACTACCAACCCCCAAAGAAGCTCCATACCATGAGACATGGGATCTGGTTTCCCCAGCAGCTGTTCCAAGGGGCCAGGTAATCCAGAACTGTTTTAAGTTGGATAACGCCACCAACGCCACTGCTGATACTGGGAAGAGGTGGGAATCTTTGCCTAATGAGAAATAGAAAACGGCAGGTGGGAACCTGAAGATAGACACTTTCCCTTCCCTTCTTGTCTCTAAGTGACTACTAGGTTTTTAGTTAGTTAGTTTGTTTGTTTTTAATCCCTGTCTAGACCTATTCCTCATAGCCAAATGACCTTGACTGAAGCACTGGCCTGCTCGGTAACATATCACCTCCCACTTACTCCCATCCTCCTCTGACACACTAAATTTTGCCTTCACTCTTTCTGCTCTTAGCAATGAGGAATTATTTTTCATTCTTTGACACAGATTCTGTTTTCAATGGATCGCAAACTAAGACAAACACAGTAGATACTATATTATTTACTTATTTATTTTATTGTTTTTAATGCAAACTGCATGAGATCAAGTGGTTGTTGTTGTTTTGATGTTTTATTCACAATTGTATCTCTACTGTTAAAACTTCCTGACATGTATCAGCTCCTCAACAAGTAGTTAAGTAATTAAATTCAAAATTAACAGACTTCATTAAGGTTACATGACCTCATGAGGGCTACTAGAAAAAGAAGTGCAAAAGGAAACTCTTCTTGGGGTGCGGTATAATGATGGCAGATAGGAAGCAGGTGCTGAATAATTTCCCACTAATAGTGGAAAAATAAGATTGAATCTGTATTGAATGTTAGCCATTAATTGAGCACCTACTTATGCCCGACAATGCAAGTTGCTGAAGTTTCGTGATAGCAAGACAGAATTTTTGCCTTCAAAAACATGTCCAGTGTGGGAAAGCATCACTTCATATTTGCCTTAAGATTTCCCAGAAAAAAGGAATGGATTATAATTACTTCATTTTTCATGAGCAAAACAAAATCCAAAATTTTGCTATTTATGTAGGTGATTTCCATGCTACTAATGCTCGGTTTCTAAGAGACAGCTGGTCACCAGAGATAGGAAGTCTACTCCAAAATAAACCACGTTATGTAGATCACTTTGTATGTTGAAATGTTGCAGCAAGCTAAGGTGGAGTGGAAACACAATCAGCAGCTTTCTTTTCTGTCCTAGTATTTATTTCTCCTTTTCCATCTGGCAGCAAGACAAAATAAACAAAGACAACAGCATCTGTTGCTCCTGCTGCTTTGAATTAAGCTGACTTAGTTTAATCAATTTGTCCCCTCACCCCACAAATTCATTGCTGTACCTTTCCAGTTACAAGTTTTACCTTTAGTTTGATAGTCTTGTTGGTTGAGTTTACTAGATTATTTTTTAAGGTCATAAAACAGAGAGATTGCAATTAAAAACTCAACAACGTTTAATAGCCTTTGCTTCTGTTGTATATATACATAAAAGCATAAGTTTTTTAAAATACAAATTTTCATATTTGTATCTATATGTAAAGCACAAGTAATCAGCCTATGATATTAAGGACAAAATTTGTTTTAAAGATAGGCTTTTGAAGCTTTAGTGATGGTCGTGGGGTGTTTCTCCTTGATAAGGAGATGGGATGTAAGAGAGATTACCAAATGATTTTGAGTTTAGGAAATGCACTGGTTTTTATTGCAGGTCTTGATATGCTTGAGCACACAAATACATCTCATAAATCCTTCGAAGTTCCCCCGGAACTCAAGGGTAATGCATTTCTTCCTGAATTCCTGTACTGATCAGCAAAACACACACACACACACACACACATACACACATACACACACACACACACACACACACACACACACACACACACTTCCTAAAATGCAGCACTAACACAAAGAAAGCGGTATAATTCCTAATACATCAATCCAAAGAAGTGAGAATTAGAGCGATTTTTTCTCATAAAATTGTCTTCGGGTACTTGAAATCTGTTCATATGATTGTAATACAACAGTATAGCTGTCAAATGTTTAGAAAGTTTGCCCTCTCTTTTGAAGTACTTAATTAGAAGTGAATTTGATAAGAAAGGTGTCACGCAATTAAACTTGCTGACATATTAACATTTAAATGAGAACAAGCAACATTAAGATATTTAGAATAAGAAGTTTAAGAGCAAGGCTCTGACAAAGAAAGGACATTCATGATCTATACTTACAAAGTTCACATGCTAATTCTCAGTTTTGCTTATAAAAATATAGTCAATAAACATTTGCCCCCCCACACACACACACCTCCATTCCTGGCCCAATCTTCTAAATCTTAGTACTCATTTCCAGGAACTTCAAATTCAAACAAGTATGTTTCAATTGTTAATGAACATAAACTTTTCCAAGTCAAAGGTTAAAACATACTACTGTTATAACTACCCATTTTCAATAAACAAGCAGTTTTTTTTTTTAAACCAACATTCTGTTACTTGCTAATTGTTTTTTGTGTGTTTTTTTTCTTGTTTTATAGCAAGGAACAGTTGTGTTTTGCTTAAACAACAGTTGTGAAATGTCTTGTACTGATACTTGGTAAAGATGGAAATATCCACATTGTTTATGTAGGATGTTCAAGCCATAAATCAGTTAAAGGTATTGAGTTCTGCAGTCTCCCTATTAAGTAGGAAGGAGCTTTTCTGATTGGAGGGGCAGGGGACATTTTACTTGACATTATCCAATCAAAGGCACTAGTACCCATTTCAAAGGAAAATGGAATGAAATGTTCATCGTTTTTCTCAAATACCAAACAAATAATCCTTGTAAGAATAAAACACTTTGCTGCTCTCCAAACTGTCCAACATGGAAGAGTGCATTGACCACAAGTCATTAAATTTTGTTAAGAGTAAGTTTTTATGTGTTAGTGATTTTTTAGAATTTTTTTTATTAGGAATGTGAAGTATTTTACTCTTCAATCTGAAACTCACTTGGTTATAAACAGAAGTCACTGAATATTTTTTTTAAATTAACTTGCCTTCTGAATTCTTTCCTGGATTCTGAATGTCTTCCTTTTTACAGACTTATGGAACGGGAAAGAACTAAAATTCGTTGAGTGCCTACTATCCGAAAAACATTTCACATATGTTGTCTCGTGTAATCCTTCTAACAATGATGCTATGTTGTTATCTCCTTTTTAATAAATGAGGAGATTGCGTGCAAGTGAGGTAAAAGAATTGCAAATGCAGCGTGACCTGCTTGCTCCCTGATTCTGCGTGAGTAGGAAGCAGAGCCTGTACATTATATATTTTTGTCTTGCCAGGAACAAACACTAGTTCTGTCACTTAGAAATGAGGTGCCTGGTGGTGGCTGCAGACTCAGACTCATATAGGCTTGTGAGGGAAGAGTGATTCCAGACCACGTAGGTTTTGTCTACTCAGGTAACCACTTTCCACCTCCATAAAATGGGGATAGAAAGTCCATCCTCCGGGATTGTTGTAAGGTACGCATATTTTGCGTATGTCCGCCACTAATTAAACCTGCCACGGAGAGTATTTGTTATTTTTACGGTACTGCATATTTATTTGTTGAACTCTTTACTGAGGAAGATAAGAAAATACTTCCAATGCCCACAGATTGAAACAAATAACAATTTCTTGAATGATTCTTAAACGAATACTTTTCTAGATTCTAGGTTAGTGAAATTTTGTGCTAGAGTTGATTACTGAAGATTTTTATGAAACTGGAGGGAAAGCTTCAGAAGTAGGTAGCCTGTTTTCGTCAGTTTGAGGATATTCATTTCCATTTTGAGTACAGGTTCAGGTTGTATAAAAAAAGAAACACAACAGATGAACACGTTCATTTACCCTCATGATTGCATAGGATGGACTAGAAATTCCCTGATTTCTTCAAATAGAAAATTTTAAATTGGTGTGCTTGAGTATGTTTGAATAATTTACCAGAAATAAAGGCAAATCTGACAAAAATGGGATTGTCTTTCTATACAAGTAAAGTGTATATGAGTAAAGGTGTATTTATAAGAAATTGTTTCTGGTGTGCTTCTGGATTTGAGAATTAATTACTAGACTTTTACTTTATAGACCAGGAATCATATTTTAGTCTTATTACCTACTTAATAATTAATTACATTTGCTGTGCGCTTCCTTAATTCCTTGAAAATAAATCAAAGTTTAATATATTTTGTTCACCTAGATCATATACTTTCCTCTTTATTGAAAAGTCAATATATCATTGTTTGGAAAATAAAATATATTCCAAAAAATTATTTTAAATACAATTATAAATTTTGCCTAGTGTTTCTTTATATATTAGAAAGATATATGGGCTATATTTTTAGAGCATGTAAGATAGAAATGTGAATAACAGTTTAATAATGTTAACACATGCAGTAGAAGATAATGGTAAGAATGCTAGAAATACTCTTTACATAGATAATGGAATATATATATTTTGAGCGGTAGAATTTCTTTCATAAATTCTCTTTTGGAATCTTTCTGCTCTCTACTTTATTTGGAAGATGGACTGGTTAGAATACAAAGTGATTATCAAATTATATTTGAATGGATGTGACATTTATATCATAATTAATGCATATGTAGTCCCAATATCTTCCATAACCACAGTAATGTGCAAGGGTATCTGTGACAATATGGAAACCCTGAGGCAATGTAAGTATCATGCTTAAGGGTGTTTTTGTTGCTGTTCAAACTTTTCAAAGTTGCTTATGACTTGTATTGAAAAAAATCCCAGAATATCTAATTCACATCTATATTTTATTTCACAAACCATTCTGAATGAATAAACAGGGATTTGATCTAGTCTGAATAGGTTTCTGTATTTTCTTTTGGGGAAAAGAATGGGATAATCTCCATAAAACGGGCTCATCAAATTCCTATGGAGCCACTTCAATGCTCACTTTGCAGCCTTTTTAAAATATAGATGGCTCACGCAGCTTTCAGAGAAATCCCCGATTTGGTCTATTTCTGCGCTCTGAGGAACAGGGAGTGACAGAGTTAGGAAGACCAAATAACAATGAAGTGTAGAATAGTAGAAAAGCCAGTTTAATTGAAAGGAAAAAGGAATGATATTTAATTTTTAGGATATGTTGATTTTCTCTTTTTAAAATAATTACTGTACAAAATACCAACACACCCAAGAGTGTAATGAACCCCCTAGATCCATCACGTACATGAAACGACTATCAGTTTTTGTCATTCCGTCCTTGTCTCATCTATAACTGAGTAATTTGCTTCAGTTATTTGTAGGAATCTCTAGTTTCTGTGTTTAACTCTGCTTTTTCATGGTGTCATTTAGCTTTTTTCTTTGCATTTCCTATAGAGACGGTAGCCATAAAGACTTGAGTAGATTCAGTTTCAACTCTTTTTACCTAACAATATTTATTGGTGATGCTGAATATTTCATGTTACAGCAGGCAGCATATTTCATTGTCCCACTTTTAGTGATGCTAAGTATGAACAGTAAGCCAGACTATTACATCCTGAACGCTCATTGTAAAGTTCCCCAGCAGTCTTCTATCTATGATTCTATTCATTAATGGACTTTGCCTGAAACAGTTATTTCACATTTATTAGCTGAAAATTTTCTTTCTATAAAGAATAACGTTTCATGTTCAGGTTCATCTATTTGATTATTCTGAAATACAGTTTGGACAGAAAATGTAGGAAAAATGCTGATTTCTTTGTCTTATATGGCTATTATTTTGAAGTTAGGATTTTTTTTTTTTTTTTTTTTTTTGTATTTTAGTATTTGTTAATCCATTGTAGTTATTATTTTATCCAATGGTCAAATTGTTCTGTATCTGGCCAATGGAAGATTCTTGAATCATTTTCATTTTTTAAAAAATTTTTTCCTAGCTTTATTGAGGTATAGTTGACATTTAGCAAACTGAACATATTTAAAGTATACGATCTGATAAGTTTCAACACATGTATATATCCTTGAAAGTATCGTCACAATCAAGAGAATGAACATAATCATCACTTCCAAAAGTTTCCTTTTTCTCATATAACCTCTCTTTCCAGAATCTCACCGCCAGCCCACCACATACACACCCAATTCCCTTTGCCATGTGACTACTAATCTTTTTTCTGTCTCTATAGTTTTATCTTTTAGAGAATTACATCTAAGTGGAATCATACAGTACATAGTCTTTTGTGTTTTACTTCTTCTACTTAGTATGATGGTTTTGAAATTGATCCATGTTGTGTTTGTTGATATTTCATATTGCTGAGTAGTATTCTATAGCAAGAATATGTCATCACATTTCTTTATCCATTCACCAAGGGGTCTTTGGAATAGATTCTCACCAGTGAGACTGAGGACTCAACTGGTAACATAAATGTAATTTGATACCAGCCATTTAGGTTGTTTTGAGTTTATGACTACTACAGATAAAGCTGCTGATGCAACCTGTGTACATTTCGTTTGGCCACTTGCTTTCATTTCTTTTGAGTAAATATCCAGGGGTGGAATTGCTAGATTATATGGTAGGTATGTTGAACTTTCTCAAACTGCCAAACTGTTTTCCAGAGTAATAGTATAATTTTACATTGCCACCATCAGTGTAGGAGAGTTACAGTTCCTAAACATTCTTGCAAACACTTGGTATAGTCAGTTGGTTTAATTTTAGGCATTCTAACAGATATGCATTATGTTATTGTGATTTTAATTTGCATTTTCATAATCACTAGTGCTTTTGAGCATTTTTCATGGGCTTATTTGCCATCTGTATATCTTCTTTGATGATGTGTCTGTTCAAATCTTTAGCTCATTTTTTATTGTCTTGATAGTTTTCTCATTATTGTGTTTTGAGAAGTCTTTAAATTTTATATACAAGACATATGTCACATATGTTCATTGCAAATATTTTCTCCTAATATGTTGCTAGTCTTTTCATTCTCTTAAAAATGTCCTTCTAAGACTAGATATTTTTTTTCATTTTGATGAATTCCAATTTATTAATTTGTTCTCTTATGGATCATGCTATTGGTATTATATCTAAGAAATATTTCCTAATTCAAGATGAAAACATTTTCTCCCATGTTTTATTCTAGAAGTTTTATAATTTTAAATTTTATAACATGTTTATTACCCATTCTGAATTAATGTCTTGTACATGGTGCATATTATGGATTAAGATTCTTTCTTTCTTTGGTATATGAATTTCTACTCTCCAGTATCGTTTCTTAAAAAAAAAAAAATCCCCTTTCTTTACTGATATGCCTTTATATTTGTTGAAAATCAATTATCAATATGTGTGGATCTGTTTTGTTCCATTTATCTACCTGTTTTTACACTAATATCTCAATGTCTTGATTACAGTAGCTTTATTGTAAGTATTGAAATCAGGCAGTGTTAATTTTCCAACTTTCTTCTTCTTTTTCAATATTGTTTTGGCTATTCTGGCCTATGTATGTATATATGTACATATGTATGTATGTATGTGTGTTTATATGTATGTATCTGTATATACACATACACACACATAATAGAATCAGTTTGTCACTTTTTATTTTAAAAAGAGCCTGCTGAGATCTTGATTGAGATTGCATCAAGTCTACAAATTTATTTTAATGAATCTTCCTACCCATGAACATGGTCTATTTTGTCATTTATTTAGGGCTTCTTTAAATTATCTCAGCAATGTTTTGTAGATATCAGTGCACAGAACTTTTACATCTTTTATCAGATTTAACTTTAAGTATTTCTTATTTTGGATGTAGTTTTCAAAAGCATTTTTATTTCAATTTCTGATCATTTGTGCTAGTATATAAAAATACAATTTATTTCAGTATATTGAGTTTGTATCCTATAAAATTGCTAAACTCACTTATTACTTTTGGTAGCTTTTATAGATTCCCCAGGTTTTTACATAGTTTTACTTTTTTCTTTCCATTCTGGACGTCTTTTTTGTCCCCTTTTCTTTCCTTATTGCAATGACTTGAGCTTTAAATATAATATTGAATAGAGTGGTCAGATTAGACTTCCTTGTTCCTGATCTTTTGAAGAATGTATTATTCAGTCTTTCACCATTAAGTATGATGTTAGCACTAAGTTTTTTGTAGATATGGTTTATCAGGTTTAATAGGGTCTCTTATATTTCTAGTTTGCTGAGAGTTTTTATTAGGAATAGATGTAAAATATTGTCAAGTGCTTTTTCTGTAATTTTGTTTATATTTACAAATAAAACAAATGTGTATATGTGTAAATATAATTTTTTGCATACTATTCTGTACTACCTTGCTCTTTTCACTTAACTTTAGATCCCCATGACTGAAAGAAATCTCATTCTTTTCCAGAAACATATTGACCACATAGTGGGCAATATGCTTCTGGAAAAGAATGAGAATAGATTATAGAATGTTTCTAATTTTTGCTATTACTAACAATGTCATTATGAATAACATTTTGCATAATCATTTTATATATTTTGTCAGGGTATGTTTGGAAGACATTCTGACATGTGAGACGGTTGACTCAACTGGTATGTAAACATAATTTTAAAAAATATTTCATTTTCACTCATAATGGGATACATATTACAAATATGTTCCCCAGCTTAATATTCTTATTTCTGTTTTACTTAGATTATGGTGTCTTTTGCACGTTCTTTCTCTTTTTTTTTCTTTCATTGCCTTTATGTTCTGAATGATATGTAATAGAAATATTTTCCTTTATCTAGGTTAAAACTTGCATTCTTATTTTCTTCAGAGGCCCTTATATTGTTACTATTACTATGACTGTTGTTATTATTTTTATATTTACGCTTCCCATTTCTTTTTCAATTTGCCCTTGTGTATATATAATGTATCTTTAGCTGCTGCTTTTATTGGTCACTTGGGATTTTCAAGAAGACTCCTGAGGGTCTGTGTTAGTAGAAGCTTATATATAACTCCCATGAAATGACCAGCCTATAATATGGATTTACACTTCAGTCCTATTTCAATACTCATAAAGGAAAAATATAGTTGTTTGGAATGATCTTTAAAACATTGAAAGCAAAACAAAACAAAATACCTCCTCAGTGTCATTTGATAATTTTGTAGGCAAAATATATTTGGGGTCCTTTGGTAGCTATATAACACCTGTAGAAGGTTCAAGAAGCATGTTTTTCCCCCACCAGATCTTATAGCTATTCAAGAAATCTGAGGCCAACTTGAATTCCCCTAATATTTAAAATAAATCTTGCCAACGTAAGAAGAGGTAGAGTTATAATTGATCAATGTTATTTTGAACTTCTGATTAGAATGGTTATACTGAACTTATTGTGGATCCTTTAAAATAAAAGTCTGTAATTGTGGTTCTTCTGGTAACCTAGCAAACCAGGTAACCTGGTGAGCTGGTAAAATATGAATTTCTTTAGGCTATCACAATGGTACAAGATTTTAAAAAACAAAATATCAAGCCCTCCATTTTGCTTTATCACTTCTTAAAAGCATTTCTGGCCTCCTTTGTAATGTCAATTATCAATAGATTAATTAAAACATAGTCACGCATCCTGTTTCCCAATGCTTATATATTACAGAGGTCAACAAAATGGCACAAAGACTTGTTGAATTTATTTTTTTAATTTCTGAGAAACAATGATACCGTACTCTCCATTCTATCGAAGCCATTTAGCAATTCTCTAAGTAGCACTCAAGCAGGGAGGGAGAGGGGTGGTATCTTTTCTGGGAAGTGTTTCTGTTCTGTCTCAAATCCTATTGAATTATCCTCTGTGGAACTTACTTGAAGACAGCAATTAAAAAAAAAAAAAAATGTTAGCAGTAGAATGGATGTGCCCCTCAGACTCTTCGCTTCTTTCAAAATTAAGTGGTTTTGTGGAAATGATATTACTGACATGTTGTCTGATAGAATAAACTAAAGGTGAAGTAAAATAAAATATGAAAAGGGGCCAAGTTATCTACAAAAGAAGTACATTTGATGTTAGTTTATTCTATTTGAGCCCTATCATTGATGATTTTGTAGAAACTACTTATGTACTAATATTTGTATAAAGGGAAATTGTCTTGGGTTTTTTGTTAATGCTTGCAAAAGCTTCAGAGTGCTTGCATATTTAAAAAATATATATTTATAAGCTTTGAGACATTTTGAAGTTATCTTTAAGTAAAATTTAAAGCATAGATTAATGTGTAATTTTCTATGTGCCCCAAACTAAATTTAAGTTGCAATTTGTTCTTCTGTCAGACGGTATCTATTTAACAACCTACTGTTCATATAATCTTATTGTGAAAAAATGTGAAAGAAAAACTTGACCTCTTACTTTCTGAAACCTAGCATATAATCAATGCCGAGGCCCTCCTAATTATCACTGGATTCAATTTGTGGATTACTTTACTTTAGATATTTGTAATTTCTTACTCAGACTCTCGAGATTCATATCCAGATAACCCTTACGTAAAGCACCGTCTATGAAAGGATCACTACCATTAACCTATTTTTTCCAACTTTATTGTGCAATAATTGAAATATATATTTGTGTATAATTAAAGTGTGTGCCATGATGATTTGATATAAATATATGTTGTGGAATAATTAATAAGATTGAGGTAATTAATATGCATCACATCACATAGTTAAGCCTTCTTTTTTGTCTGTGATGAGAAAGCTTAAGATCTCTTCTCAGCAACTTGCAAGTTTACAGTGTTGTATTATTAATTATAGTCACCATACTATACCTTAGATCCTCAGAATGTATTCTTCTTAAAACTGAATGTTTTTATCCTTATATCTAAATCTCTACATTTCCTCCATCCCCACCCCCTGGCAACCACCACTCTGCTATCTTTTTCTATTAAATTTGCTTTTTTTCCCCCTTTTTCTTTAAAATTTAACATAAGTGATACCACTCTATATTTGTCTTTGTCTTGCTTTTTTCAATTAGCAGAATGCCTTCCAGTTTCTTCAATGTTGTCACAAATGGCAGAATGTCCTTATTTTTTAATGACTCAAATTTTATTTTATATATATATATATATATATATATATATATATATATATATATATATATATATATATATATATATCAATATATATATATATATATATTCATTGGCATATAATTGTTCATAGTCATCTTTTAAAATCCTTTGTATTTGTGTGGCATCAGTTGTAGTGTCTCCTGTCATTTATAATTGTATTAATTTGAGTCATTTATCTCTTTTTCTTAGACTAAAATTTATCAGTTTTATGTCTTTTCAAAAATAAACCTGTAGTTTTGTTGATCTTGATTTTTTTTAGTCTTTATATCATTAATTTCTGCTCTAATCTCTATTATTTACTTTCTTCTACTAACTTTGGGTTTACTTTATTCTTCTTTTTCTAGTTCTTAAGGGGTAAGATTAGGCTATTTGAGATCTTTTTTTGCACAATTTGCTTATTGTAGGTGTTTATCACTATACACTTTCCTATTAATAACTTTTTTTGTGTGTCCCATACATTTTGGGTGTTGTCTTTCCATTTTTACTATTGTCAAGATTTTTTTAAATTTCTTTTTTATTTCTTCTTTAACACACTGATTGTTCAGAAGTGTTTTATTTACTTTCTACATATTTGTTAATTTTCCAGCTTTCCTCCTGTTATTGACTTCTAGTTTTTTACCACTGTGATTGGAGAAGATACTTATACATTGATATGATTTCAGTCTTCTTAAATTTGCTAAGACTTATTTTGTGACCTAACATATGATCTATTTTGGAGAATGTTCTGTATACCGTGTTTCCCCGAAAATAAGACTTAGCTGGACAATCAGCTCTAATGCGTCTTTTGGAGCAAAAACTAATATAAGACCTCATTTTATATTATATAAGACCCGGTCTTACATTACATTATATAAGATTTGGTATTATATTATATTATACCCAGTCTTACATTATAGAAAATATTAATTTTGTATTAAATTTTGCTCCAAAAGACGCATTAGAGCTGATTGTCTGGCTAGGTCTTATTTTTGGGGAAACACGATATACTTGAGAAACATGTGTATTCTGTTGCTTTTAAATGGAATGTTCTGCATGCATCTCTTAGAGACATGTGGCCTATAGTGTAGTTTAAGTCCTCCATTTCCTTATTGATTTTCCGTCTGGATGGTCTAGCCATCATTGAAAGTGGGGTGTTGAAGTACTCTACTGTTACTACATTCTTGTCTATTTCTGACTTCAGATCTGTTAAATATTGTTTAATATATTTAGGTGTTCAAATATCAGGGAAGTATATATTCACAATTGTTTTATCTTCTTGATGAAATGATCCCTTTATCATAAAAAAAGAAGGTCCTTAACATAAGGACCGTCTTTTTCCTGTTACAGCTTTTGCTTAAAGTTTATTTCGTCTGATAGAACTATTGCTACCCCTGCTATATAGGCAGCATCTCTAATTCCGTCTTTTTTCTTTCTATCTTTTGTTTTTTTTTCAATGTGGCCACTCTATGTCTTTAATTTGGTAATTTAGATCATTTATATTTCGAGTAATTGTTGATAGGTACTATCACCATTTTATTAATTGAGTTCTGATTGAATTTTTAGTTTTAAACTTTTTTCTTCCCCTTGATGTTTTTCTTTGTAAATTGCTGATTTTTTTTTTCTTATGGTATGTTTTGATTCTTTTGTCTTTCTCATTTGTGTATCTATGTTTTTGCTTTGTGATTACCATGAGACTTTCATAAAACGTCTAAGGATATACCAATCTCTGTTATGCTGATAACAGTTTAACTTAGTTGTATAAAAATGTCCTATTTACCTGTCCACCCCTAGATTTTATGTTAATGTTACAGCTTTTTATATTGTGTATACATTAAAAAATATTGTAGCTATAGTTATTTTTAAAACTTTTTTGTCTTTAACATATATTTATGTGCTGGAGTTCAAAGTTCAAATGTGTTACATATATCTATGTATCCATTTTCTCACTTTACTGCAACCATATTTAGTGACACTCACAGAATTCTGCATGCCAAAATTAAACTATTTCTCTAAAATGAAACTGAGAACCTGGCAAATGCTTATTATGTCTCTTGAATCCCCTAGATTTATTTAAGGTTTCTATCCAAATTCCTAGTGATTCATTAGTTTTTTAATATTGGTTCTGTTCAATCAAGTATTCTCTCTCTCTCTCTCCCTTATCCCTGTTTGTTATTATCTCCTTTGGTTCTGATTGGGCAAGGGAAAACTAATAACTTTGTTACACATTTTCTCTACAATATGACTCATGAGTCCTTTAGACTTAAATTTTGATATGTGCAACTAAGCTTTTAGCATTCACAAAATCTTTTTCTTTCTCAAGTCTTTGATTCTCAAAATTGGGAACACAGCTTTCAAATTGCTCTTTGCTACAAATTTGTTTTATGTCTTATGCAAAATTGACATTCCCTGAAATTTTTTTCATTAAGATGAGCAATAATCTGTTAATTACCCAATCCTGTGCATATGGTTAGTCCTTATTTTATTTGACCTCCCGGCCTGTGGCACTGCTAATGACTGTACTTTAAATCTATTCCTCCCAGAATGTCTGTGTGAATGTTCATTTCCAATTCTCCCCTTATCTGCACGGACCATTTATTATAGCTTTCCTTCTCATCTGCACACTCCATATTGGTGTCCAAACGGGATCTGTCCTCTGTCCTTTCCACTTCTAGCTTAGATATCCTTCCCATGATTTCAACTGCCACTTGATATGCTGCAAATACTGATATATATATATTTTAGTTAAAATTTATTGGGGTGACAATGGTTAGTAAAATTACATAGGTTTCAAGTGTACAGTTCTGTAATACATGATCTATATATTATGTTGTGTGTTCACCACCCAGAGTCAGTTCTTCCATCACCGTGTATTTGACCCTGTTTATACTCCTCTACCATCCTCCTCCCCCCTTACCCTCTGGTAATGACTGAAATGCTGGTATTTGGATTTCTAGCACAGACCCTTTGAATTCCTATGTAGAAACACAATCAGTGGCTATTGCTTTCTTTTGGTTGCTTGTCTCACTCAGACATCAACAACATGGTGTCTAATATGATCTGGCTCTGCTCAGCCCAGCCTCACACCCTGCCATTTTTCCTTTCTTCATTATCATTCAACAATAGCACACTAGTGCTTTGCAAATGCCATGCTCCCTTGCTCTTCTTACATGTTTTTACACAAATTGTTTCCTTTTTGGAATGCATTTCTTCCCACCACTTACACTGGGCATAATAAGTGTTTATTTTGTAATACTTAATTCTGGTGCTCCCTCCTACCTGAAGCCTCCCCAGACTTCCTCAGTCAGTTAAGTACTTCTCTCCGTAAGATGCTTTTCTGTACCTTTCATGTAACATTTGGTATAGCAACTATTATTTTGTCATGCAATTGTTTTCTTATTTGTCTTTGTAACAGATTCTGAGCCACACATTTTATTTTATTTTGATATTTCTGAGATCAAGCACTGTGAACTAAATAGGCTAGATAATAGATACTGGCTAAAAGAATGAATGCTATTTAGTTCATCAAGTCTTCTTTTAAATATTAGATGAAGCGGGCATCAGCGTCTTCCTATGTGTTGTACTTTTACAGTATGTGTCATTTCTTAGGAGGAGCGACTTTATATTTTCAATTTGTTTGAAGACCCACACTGAGTAATGTATTGTCTCTAGTCAGTCGTTGATTATGGGTAGATGATGAGTTATTTGTTGAAAGATTTTTTGTTGTTGGTAACAGGTCTTCCAGGCATTATTTCAGATTAGTGCTATAACCTCCTCACTTTCAAGAAGGTAATAAGCAAAAGCAATACAGTCTTACTTGATCTTCTCCTAATCTGATCTCTGCACATGTTAGCAAAATTGAAGATAAAAAAAAAATACAAATGAGATATATTGACAATTTTAATTCTTAAAGCTCTCTGTCATTTGTTTTTTATAAAATAGTTATCATGATGAGTAAAACTTTAATTTTCAGGAATTTATCTTCTGTTATACAAGAAGGCATGCGTCTCTCCTAAAGTAACTGATTTAGAAAAAAATTATGTATAGCTTACCATTTGGAAATACCAGTGATTGTCAAGTAATAAAAAAATTAAAGATATATTAATGTATACGTTAGATTTATTTTGGAAATATACCTAACTCAAGCTCGTACATCTATAATAAGTATGCACCATACAGTAAATATTTTATAAGTATCAATATAGAAATAGAAATATGCTGGTGGAAATGGAAAGGTCTCCTTACTTCTGGACCCACTTTGGACTCCTAAATATCCTAGTAGTGCCCTGGTTAGCAGGGTTCACAATTGACTGTTTCTGTCCATTGTTTATATAAAGAAAGCAAAGAATTCACGTTTTAAAAAATAGATCTTTGGTTTGTACTAGTACTGCTAATTTTTCTTCTCTTTACTTTTATCTTTACCTCACTTTGCATCCCTATAGGAAATACTAATGGAACTAAAAAAGATTTCTGAAATATTATTAAAGTGGAGTCACATATACCGTGTTTCCCTGAAAATAAGACCTAGCCGGACCATCAGCTCTAATGCGTCTTTTAGAGCAAAAATGAGACCTGGTCTTATTTTACTATAATATAAGACTGGGTCTTATCTAACATAATATAATACAAGACCGGGTACTATATTAAATTTTGCTCCAAAAGAAGCATTTGAGTTGATTGTCTGGCTAGGTTTATTTTCGGAGAAACACGGTAGGTCATGTGAATTACATATGCTACTGCACAGAGAGATACTGTCTGTTAAAAAAAAGTAGTTTGGTGATCATAAAATAATGCTTTTAGCGTATAACATCAGAACATAATAGTTTGTTACTTACATATAAGAATTTCACTGTATTTTAGTTACACTTTAGGAAATTGGTCCAGTATTTAGGTTTGATGTGTAATTATGTTATAATTTTTCCTATTAATAAAATTGGGAAACCGTCAATGTAAATCGTTTAACTTTTCAGGATGACATTAGAAATGGATTACTGATACTTAGTAAGGAAATGCTTAATCTCTGTATTTTCTTACAATAAATATTTTTCATAGTCTTAGAAACAGTGGGCTTGCAAATTACAAGATGACAGTTGCAAGTTGGTAAGACCTATGCATAGATTTGCATATTTCAGAGTGGGAGTTGAATTGAGATAAATGTGACACAAGTGTATCCTAAATTGAGTTCTGCATCTCTGAAGCAAGGTTGAGAAAAACTTGAATAACAGTTTAGTAATTTTTTTCCTAATGACATTGGGCCAGAAGAGCCCACTAGAGGCAACATTTTCTAATTCCCTGACTCCAGTAAGAATGAACCTAAATAATTTCAAACAGATAGTTATTTCCGCTCCTAAAATATAGCCAGGAAATGAGATTGTACCCTTCGGTAACCAGTTCCACTATCTCACAGTCATTATGCCAACATGTACTATTAAGAGGCCTAAATGCACACATTACTGACACAATGGGCTATAATTGCACTTTTGAAACTGCTACACAAAATCCAATCTATGATTATTTAGGGAGTTTACATCCACCATTATTGATGCAACAGCCCTTAATAGCACCTCTGTTGTCAGAGGGGGTTGTGTTGCTTAATATCCCCAGCACTGTTTGAAACAAATTGGTAGAACACCACAAACAGTGGCAAGATTTCAGATATTTATGTGCAAGTATTCTCGTCTGCACTTAAAATTGAATTTATATGGTATGTAGTTAGATGAAGACTTCATTATTTTGGAATATTTTTGAAGACTATTCCTATTCAACAGAAAGATTCAATTTAACCAGGGCATAAAATAAACATTGATGCCGCAATCTGAGGAACCATGGTTAATTCGGATATTTTTAAACTTATCAAGCATTTAAGAAACAATAAAACAAAGAAAATTACGTATTTAATTTTTTATAATTCCTAAACTTTTTATGGACATGAAATTGACATATAACATTGTATAAGCTTAAAGTGTACCATGTACTATCCAAAATATATAAAGACTCAATCAACTTACAACAACAACAAAAACAATCTGATTTAAATAATGGGTAAAATAACTAAATAGACATTTTTTTTTTTCAAAAGAGGACATCAGAATGGCTAATAGACATAGGAAAAAGATGCTCAACATCACTAATCATCAGCGAAATTCAAATGAAAACTACAATAAGAAATCACTTCACAGCTGTTAGAATGACTGTCGTCAAGAAGATAAGAGACAATAGGTGCTGGTGAAGATGTGGTAAAAAAGGATCCCTTATACATTGCTGGTGGAAATGCAAATCAATCCAGCCACTAAGGAAAACAATATGGAGGTTCCTTACAAAAACTAAAGTAGTTCTATCATATGATCCAATAATTCCACTTCTGGGTATACAACCAAAGGAAATGAAAACAGGAATTCAGCACAATATATGTGTTCCCATGTTTATCACAGCACTATTCCCAATAGCCAAGATACAGAAACAACCCAAATGCCCATCAACAAACGAATGGATAAAAAGATGTGGCACATCTTTACACGATGGGGTATTATTCAGCCAAGTGAAAGAAGGGTATCCTTACATTTGTGACAACACGATGGGGCTTGAGCACATTATGCTAAGCAAAGTAAGTCAGACAGAGAAAGATAAGTACCCTATGATACCATTTATATGTGGAAACTAATAAAGTTAAACCTGTGGGAAAAAACAGAACACAATGATTGTCACCAGGGGATGAGGGGGCATAGAGTAATGGTGTTTAAGGGTACAAACTTTTAACAAGTAGTAAATAAGCCATAGAGATCTAAGGCACAGTATATAGAATATAGAAAATGATATCGCACTATGCTTACATAATGTGATAAATACTGCTACATTGGCAATCATATTGCAATATATAAATGTGTACAAGTAGCATGCTATATACCTTAAACTTATACAATATGACATGTCAAAGTTATTCATTAAAAATAAAGTATACAATGTGCTGATTGGATACATATTCCCTATATTCTTTAGGTAACAAAATTTAGCTAGAGAAAACATGTTTGTGTCAGTTTTTTACCCTATTTCACCAAGATCAAAATAGGGTGAAAAATTAGGTGTGAAAATTTGGTAAAATCTTAGCTATAATATATTGTTTTCTATGTAGAAAGTTAGCAGACTCATGAAGCAAAGACAGTTGATAGTAGATATTCCAGAACACATGTTAAGAAAATTCTATTTTTCCCTTGAACATCATATTTGATTCATACATATATATATACACACACACATATATACATACATGTGTATATATATGTTCTTTTCTGAAAGTTTATTTTCTGGGCACAAACTGGTCACTGATACATTTTGATATGGCATGCAAATATCTAGAAGATAGCCTTAACTGACATGTACTGATAAAGGACAGAAAGTCTTACCAAAAGAAGGAAAACAATACAAAAAGAAAGGAAGAGGGAGAGAGAGAGAGAGGGACAGAAAGAGAGAAAAAGAGAGAGGGAAGAAAGGAGGGAGAGAGGGAGGGAGGGAGGGGGAAAGAGAGAGAGAGAGAGAGAGAGAGAGAGAGAGAGAGAGAGAGAGAGAGAGGCACAAGAAAAACTAATTTGATTTGGTAATTTGGTAAAGGTGTTTAGAAATAAAAACTATAATTAAAGTTCTATTTATAGTTGCTTAATTTCTTAGGGAATCTGAGACGTATTGACAACACATGAAACTTTTATCTGAGTGAATCACAAAGGTAAATTTAAGGCATATATAGATGTAGATATAGATATTGATACAGATATATCCACACATACATACCAGGGTGTCAAAAAAATGTATACAAGTGGACACTTTGGTCAACATTGCTTAAGCAGTAGTTCTCCATAATCAGAAGTGTCTGGACGCTGATGGTAACCACTCTGAGCACCTCTTGTAATTGCAGAAGTCAAACGTGACTTGTGTTCATCTTTTGTTATCGGTATATATTATTATAATTTTAATACAGTTTTTTCCTTTCTTAAAATATGTATACTTTTTTCCCCCTTAGGTACATTTTTTATAGCTTAGTCAAAATTTCACCTCAAATTTTTGTCTAGGTTTTCAAGATTTTTTTTGGTTTGTTTTTAGAGGCCCCAGTTTAATTGGCTTCTTCTCTTCTTTCTTCCTAAAATCTTCCACAGTTCAGAGGCATGTAAAACCACGTAGCAAGCTACTATGCAGTAAATGGAATAATCAATGCAACACATTAAAACTAATTTTAATTTTTATTTCTCAGCACTTCTTACTGGGGAATGGAAAGCTTGAAGTTTCAGAGGTTGAAATGCTTCAATTCCACTTATTTTGAATATGTTATAAAACGTTTTTGTAAACTGGAGCCTTTGCAAGTTTAAGTCACAACTCTCCATTAAAAATGATTCTTTAAAATATTTTTAAGGTGAATTGTAAGTAAGCTTTCACATCCAAGAAAATAGCATAGATGTACTTGTCTATAGTCTTCCTGCTAAGTATGACCAAAACCCCTGACATTTTTGAAACAAACAAGAGAAGACTCTGAAAGGTGTAGAGAAGAAAGACTAGCTAGGGAATTTGGGAACCAAGGAACAAAATGGTGGTGACTTCTCTGGGTTTTATTTTTGCCTCATATATCTCAGGCTTGGAGATAGAGAAACCAGCAATCCAGAAGTGCCAACAGATACAAAAACAAACAAACAAACAAACAAACAAACAAACAAAAAAATGACGAAAGTCTCTTCTCTCTCTCTAGTCAAAGAACAAAGAAACGATAGCCTATCAAGATAGGAATGTTTAGATAGTAACTTCTTTGTCTAAACACCATAGGAAACACAGCAGCCCCTTCTCCCCATGCCAGCCAAGGCATGTGGAGAGCGTAGACTCCTGCCTTCTCATGTTGTAACGAGGTGCTCCAAGTCCCCCACTGGGGTCATGTCAGAGAAAGCTAAGTAGGGAGCTGGGACTTTCAACCTCGTGACGGGGGTCAGTCCCACATCCATCTCGCTGCCCCACTTTCCCTTGGTATTAGTGGAGACCATGTGTGCACGCTGGACTTTTACCCCGATGACAGAAAAGAGTCGCCTCCCTTATCCCCACTGGGGTGGTGTCAGAGAAGACCTAGTGGAGACCCAGGACTTTTCGTACTTGCCCCTGCCCACCCCACAGACACAGTGTTATGGAGCCCACGTGAGGAAAGTGATGAGAAACTTCTGCTCCTCCCCACCCTCTTTGGAGGTAGCACTGGAGAGGTAATGAGAAGCCAGAAGTCCCGCCCGTGCCCAGCAGTTAGGAGAAGCCCCCACACTGTGGTGCCAGTGGAGACCTGTTGGGATACTCGGACTTCTAGCCCTGTCTGGGAGTAACAAGGCACAAACCCTCTTCTTTTTCTGCATGAGTGGTGTCAAAGGAAGCCAGCTGGTCCAGAAGGTTTAAATAAGACCCAGAGTTGACGGATAGGATACACAAAATGTCCAGGTTTCAACGGAAGATCTCTTGTCATAAAAATAACCATAAAGATCTCAAAGTGAATAAGAAAGGAAAATCAATAGATGTCAGCTCTGAGATGATACAGAAGTTAGGATTATCTGACAAAGACTTTAAACATTAAAAAAAAAAAGAAGCTTGAATGAGCAATAGCAAGCACACTTAAATGAAAAACTAAAAAGTCTCAACAAAGAAACGGGAAGTCTCAGGAAAGAAAGAAGGTACAAGACAAACCAACTGGAAATTTTAGAACTGGAAAATACAATTACTGAAATTGAAAAAAAAAAAAAAAGTCAAAGTCTGGGCTAAGCGCATAATGAAGGAGGGAGAGGAAAGGCTCTTCTGAACTGACAGATAGAAAAGTGAAAATTACATAATTTGAATATAGAGAAAACAGAGTGAATGGAAATTGACAGAGATTTAGGGACTTGTGGGACTATAACCAAAAATCTACGATTCATGTCTTTAGAGTTTAGGAAAAGAAGAGGAAGAAGGTACTCTTAATAACTTTTTGTGATCTGTAATTGTAGATTATAAAACCATCTTTGTTGGAAATCAGTTTATGCATTTTGAGAGTAAGTCCCTACAAAACTTTTTCATTTGATTCTATCAGGTACCCCAGAAAAATCTCAGAAAATTTAATTAAAAAAAAATTATTTTTGTTTCAAATTTAGCAATAGTATACTCTAAATTCTCATGAGACATAGCCAATGCAATTTATTTGCCACCACCCCCTAACCGGAGCTCAAATAAATTTTCTAGTCAGTTCCTGGTGCAAGTATATGGAATCCTTCACTCAATTAATATTTCTTGAAGGGACCATGAATGAATGAATGAATGAATAAATGGATAAATAAACATTTAGAAACATGAGATAATACGATAATATAATGCAATTCTAATTACAATCCTAGTATTTTTGAGTATCTAATTTAAAATGCTATTTACTAATAAAAGAAAATACTTGTAGAAATAACCAATTTTGAAAATATTTTTTTTAAATAATGAAGACGTATTTGGCTTGTCATATACTTTAGCTTATTACAGTAAAGGCATTATAGAATGGCACAAGAACAGTGAAATCAATGAAATAAAAGTGAAACTGAACCAGCAATCCCATGACATTTAATAATTATTAACATAAGATGAGAATGGCAGTTCAAATAAGCAGATACAGAGTTGATTAATCAATGAATGTAGTTAAGGCATATGTATTATAACATAAAATTGAAACATCTAAATGATTTAAGACAAATGAATAAGTGATAGAAATTATTCAATAAAAATTTAAAAAACAGTAACTTTACTATGTGTTCTTACAAATAAAATGATAATCGGAAACAATATAATGTGTCAAACATCCAAAATAAACAAGTATCCAAAACTTAACAGGTGATATAATTGGAAACTGTCATTTATTTTTATGATAAAAGAAATGCACACTTAGACCACAGTGTAATGTAGTTTTTAAACATTTAGTTTTGAAAAAAAATTTCAGTAAGACAATAGTCTGTGTTTTCAGGGTTTATGGAAGCAAATACTAGCTGACAATCATGGTGGGAGTATAAATTGGTACCAGTTTTGGAGATAAAATAATACCTATAAAAAACTTTAAATTATACTGTTGTATTTCTAGGAATATCTCTGTACATAATAATTATGAGATTATGTAAAAGTTTAGTTAAGATTATTTTTTACCCCAGGGTTGTTTTATTAGCAAGTGTTGGGTAAAGGTCAAATATTCAGCCAAATGAGGTTGACTAAACATATCATGACGTAGCTACACAAGAAAATAAAAATGGAGGCTATACATCAACATTCCTAATAGTGGTTATATGAATACTAAAATTATGGGTGATTTTAATTATCTTCCTTTTTTGCTTATTACTATTTTCTGAATTTTATGTATGTTTCAGTTTTAATGAGATAAAAACACAATGGCTTATTAAACTTACTTTTAATAAATCAAAACCTTTCTTTAATTTCTATTGCTTCACCTGTGCCACAAAATATTGCAATGACAAGATTTATGCTGCTAAATTGAGATTTTCATAAAAATCTGGCTTCATATGAATGATGAAAAGTTCTTGCCATGTAAATATAAGCATATATACCTGTGTGTGTGTGTGTGTGTGTGTGTGTGTGTGTGTGTGTGTGTGTATTTCTTTAATGGAACATTGTCTCTTTTGGTGAGACTAGGGACATATCTGTGTGCAATCAGAACTGCCTTTTGGATTGTGTGATGATCGAGTCGTACATGAATCTATGCACTGATTTAAAGATATTTTGCTGTTGAGTTGAAAAAAATCTATGTACATAATCTTCTGGCTATTAATTATGTTGGAGGCTAACCCACTCTGAGAAATGACTCACTTGTCTTAGAAATCCATATTGCAATAATAATCAATGTCTGTAGCAGGCACTTCACTGGGAGGTGGCAAAATCATAAAAATAAGCTTCTATCCTCTTCTGTTTCCTATTCGTCTTATGAGTCCCTGTATTCCCACTCTCATTTTCCTCCCTCATGCTCATGCTACAAATGTTATCTGTAATCAGGAGTGAAGGGATGATGCACACCGCAGGCTGTCACCTGAGTGATTGCACCATTTAGACGGGATAATAATGGCTGGAAGTATTCAGGATAAAAGATACAGCCCCAAATGTTTTGCTTTCAAAATACATACATAATATTAAAAATCAGTAATGCATGAATTTTTCTTCACCTTTAGTCAAAATGTCCATTTCTAAGGTCATCTGAGGTGAGCTGTTTAATTCAGCCAATTTTTCAACCTTCCATCTCTAGTAGACCATTAGGCGATGCAATTCTCAAGACTGTCATGTTCGCCAATTGGACTGGACAGAGCCGTATTAGAGAAGGGCTTTTCCCTGATTAATCACAATCAGTCCCCATGTTCTGAAGAGCACTGGAAATCTGTGGGACTCATTTTCAGAGACACTCAGTCAGATGTTCTTATAAGAAGTGGTACTTTTTATACCCACAAATTTAGAACCTGAAATTCGTATTATTTTCCCATGAAACCAAGTTCTTGTACTATAAATTTAAAAGTCCATAAAACATAGAAAGCCTTTGTTTCTATTTGCATTCTAAATAAAATACTCTGTACCTTTAATTGTATAGAGTTTATGCCTTCATAGTTTATACACAAGTGAGCTAGACTTTTTTTTAAACAAAACAATTACTTCTTTGGATAATAAAATTATGAATTTTAAGATAAACTATTTTAGTGAAACTGAATATAATTCAGAATTATTTAGGAAACCACGATAACATTGACTTTTTGACACCAGAGTTTTAAATTTTGATGAATTTATAATATAAATTTGATACAATGTCAGTCCAATCAGTACAATGGCCACTCAGTTTCATTCTGAAACACCACTCAGTGTCAGTTGCAATGTAAGTCTTGACACATGATAATGAATTGGACAACTTACAATCACACTGAGTTCTATAACACAATTGTTGATGCAACTTAAAGTAGTGTTTATAACACCCGCACATGGAAGACAGAAAGTATTCAAAGTGGTGATGTCACTGTCTCCCACTGGCCAAATAATAATAATGATGATAATAATAATAATAATAAATAACACTTAACAAGAGGTATTTTTTGGTTAATTATTTTGTCCGTGTATGTATTTTTACATTAATCGTTTTATTAGGTTATGCAAACAAATGTCTGAAATTATAGATAGACACATAAGTGAAAGTTTCCTCTTCCAGTCTTGTCTCCATATACCTTGTATCTGCCTTTCCCAAATTTAACCATTGTAGTTGGCTTATTGTAGGTTCTTTGAGAGTTCATATATGAGCCAATGTGTATCAGAATATTCTCTTCTCTTTTACTCAGTAATAAAGGACTTCAAACACCCTTCTATACCTTTAGCCCTTTTCTTGCTCACTGAACAATATATTTGGGCATTTTCCACACATGAAAAGCTTTGTCAATTTTTATGACTACTATGTAATATTATGTTATATTGATAGACAGATGCGTGTGTGTATAAAATTCATGTTCTGTTTTTGGATTTCTAGATTTTTTTCAATTCTTTAGTTTCAACAAATATTGCTACCACAAGTAAAATTGTATATATATGATTTCATTTGTGCATAAGTACATCTGTAGGATAAATACCTAGAAATAAAATTGCTGGTTCAATATATATATTTAGAATGCAAATATTAGAATGTAAATATAATATATTAGGATGCAAATATTATAAATATGTTTGCATTCTATATAAAATACTCTGTGCTTGGTACTTTTTCGTATATATGTATATATCTATATATATATAGATATATACACACACACATATACATGTAGGTGCATATATATATGACATTTTGGTCAGTGTTGTCAACATTGCATTACAGTTAGTACCAATATACACTCCCACTAAGAGTATATGGGAGTTATTATTTTTCTTCAGTGTCTCTCACTAAATGTACGACCAAACTTTCAAATCTCCCTAATCACAGAGAAATTCTGATGAAAATAAGATCAGATCGTAGATATACATGGTAGGTATCAGAGTTCCTTTGTTTAAACATTATGTAGATTTTAATCTCTAAACTTGGTTTGTCTTGCTGGAAATGTGGTATTGTCTGGGAGGTTTATAACTTGAACCAAGCAGAGGCAGCAAATCTAACCAGACTTGTAGAGCACAAGCGTCAGTGCTCTGAAGTAAGCTGTTTCCTCAGGCAGCGCGCTTCCTTTTCTCTTCCCTAATGTATCCCAGGGATGTGACACTCTCCCGTTAGTAACAGTGGTTTACTAACATTAACTATTCTTAAGTAAGGGAGCCAAGACACATCAGCCATGGACTGGATCAGGATCCTGGTGAAAGGAGGTTGCAAAGCATGCGATTAGAATGTTCTCCAAGGTGAAGTTACCGATCTCTGTATTATAAAGTGTTCATAATGATGCTAGAAATGAAACTTCATCCTCTAGTCTTCTGAGGTCCCAAGTTTAAGAATCACAGTAAAGATCTTATACTATCAATTTCCAGACTAAGTAAATTTGTCAGGACACGTCAAATGGAGGATAAGAAGGCCAAACATCTCCATCCATAACATATTAATACAATCAGATAAAAATTAACAATATGGACACTCTTTTATTTGCAAAATAACTGATTGAATTTATTATTCCTCAGAAAGGTTGTCATGGCAAAGGCATCCCTTCTTTGGTAATGCAAACTTAATGGGCCTAGTCCAAGCTTCCCCAAGGTTTTCTCTATGTTTAACCTTCTGAAGTCTCCTTAACTGTTTTCAAACATTGTAAATAAGTATCTGGTATGCTCATACCCAGGAGTATTTTGACTGAGGTTTACTTCAAGATACAATCTTGGTTTTCCTAAATGTACTGAGATGGCTTTACAAAACTTTATCTTATCTTTTAAGTAAATACCATGCATTTTTAGCCTTATTCCCAATCTCCTAAAACTAAAGAAATTAAATATCAAAATTATATTTAACTGACATTAAGGCTTCAATACATATCAGCCAATGGTAGCAAATTTATTGAACGGGCTTAGCTCTTATTTTTTTAAATCACTTTGAAAGATACGAACATGTCACATCAGATTTTTATTTTTCCTGAACTTTATACACTTGGTATTATTTAGAAATTTTTGTGACATCCTGTATTTTCTCTCTGAAATTCTATATGAGGCATTCAATGAAGTTGTATGGAAATTGGTAGGAAGGCACTTAGAAAATAACATAAAAAGGTGGCTGAGAAAATAAAATATACCTGAAATAAAGCCAAGTACCTATAATAAATAGGTATGTGTACGTGAGAAATATATTCAATACATTTAATAATATATTTAAGTACATATATTTAATAAAATATACGTGAAATAAAACCAAGTACTTATGATAAATAGGTGTGTGTGTACCTGAGAAACCAGAGTAGCAAGAAGCAGGCTTAGAGTTGCTTTCCTCTTTATTTCAAGATGCCTCTACTTTAAGGTACCAAGACAGCGATACTGTATTTATCATTATGCTGGCATTCAAATTATCTCAAATATGTGAAAGAATATAAAGAAACTCCGATGTTTTGTGTGCTCTTCTTGGTACACAGAAAAGCAGAATTTTTCTTAAAACTTTTTAAATGAGGATTTTCTGGATGTATACATGGTAAAAATGCACAAGTCTTCCCATGGTCCATGTTCTCTATTTGAGGTTCTCAATGCCTTCAGAGCCCATCTCTAATTTTAAGTCAGTTATGTATATCACTAGTGGATCAATCAATTAAAACAAACAAACAAAAAGTTTCTGCTGCTGTGTTCCTGGCTGTCTTCTCAAAGCAACCCCCCCTCCCCTTTTGTTGTAGTCCCTCTTCGTATGTACTTTGTCAAATTAACTCCAAATAGAAAAAAAGTGATATAGAGATCAAAGGAAAATGTTTAGCTATAAATTACCTGCACATCTCTTGGAAAAAGATCACCTCCTTTTAGATTAAGTGTGGAAGAGTTTTTTTCCTTATACCCATTTTGAATTCCCTTACTAACTTTCATAGCATATAAAGATACTATGGAAAAATACAGTCAGGAGGCTGTCTTCTGGTTGCTGATTTTCTCTGCGTAGTAGTTGTCAGATGCATGAGATAATTTGGGATATGGCAAAAAATATGTAATGTCTATAGCATAGAATGGATAACAAATTTGTAGGATATCGTGTGATCATACCTTACTTTCCTTTTGATGAAATTAATTGATGTAGTCCAAAGTTTTGCAGACCGGGGAGCATTTTGAAATTATGTTTCAGGATACATTTATTAACGACAATTTTTGTGTTGCTCTTATTTCCATGCAAAAGGTGTTAATGATGTTGGTACTTTTCTTCTCCAGCTTAGATGCTTGTATTTCCAATCTACCGCTACGATTGACACTAATTGCTAAGTGTCACTCACAGCTAGGGGACGAATGACCCCTGGATTCAGAAACTAAACAATGTGTTAAATACGGGTTAGGGTTAGAGCACATTGAGTTGGGATTTATATGGCCACTGCATATGCTTCTACTAAATTTCAAGCAAGGAGGATTGAGACTTCCTAGGCTGATGGTTGAATATTATTGATAGGCATTATATTCTAAATATAAACTTATCAATTTGGTGCCTTCTTTATGTAACTAACAAAACTAACAGTGTCAAGATTTAGCACAAGTGAGTATTGAAAAATAGGAACTGGGGACCGATTGTAGGTGGCCCATTGACAATGAGACAGGTTTTATATGGAAATTGTCCTATAATATTTTAGAATGCATATAGATGAAAAATTCTTGATGTGGTTGATTTGTTTCAAAACTATGGAACCTTGTCCTTCATCCATATACCTACACAATTTTTGATCACTTGTATTTTTCATTAAAAAAAGACTTTCCCAAAGCATATCTATTTATTTATTTATTAATTGCATATTTTCACTACTACTGTTTCAATGTATTATGTGCATTATAAATTGTAAAAAGATAGTAACTAAAGATGTATGAGAAAGATACTACTTATAGAAATTTTAATAATTTCCTCAACTAACCCAGAGTATACCAATTGTATGAGTATACATATCCCAAACTGGATAGTAATCATTTGGTGATGGAGTTTTACATTGTTTGTTTGCTGTCTGTATGATGTCCCTAAATTCCAAAAATTCTTAATCTGATTAAAATAAAATAATTGAGCAGTTCATGCCTCTGCTTAAAATATATACGTGATTATTCAAGAAATATGCCAAAAATATATGGTATCAGTGATTCTGTATTTTTATAAAAGTCACTACCAAGTTAAATATGCTTTTACCATATGATCCAGCCATCTTACCCCTTGGTAACCATTCAAAGTAATTAGAAACTAATGTCCACACAAAAATCTGCACATGTATGTTTATAGCAACTTTAGTCGTAATTACCAAAACTTGGAATCAAACAAGATGTCCTTCAGTAGGTGAATACATAAAATGTGGTCCATCCAGACAGTGGACTATTACTCAGCACTAAAAACAAATGAGCTATCAAGCCATAATAAAACAAGGAGGAAACTTAAATGCACGTCAAATGAAAGAAGCTCATCTGAAAAGACTATATACTGTATGATTCCACCTTTATGACATTCTGGGAAAGGAAAAACCATGAGGACAGTAAAAAGACCAATGGTTGCCACAGGTTCATGGTGAGGGATGAATTAGCAGAACACACAGGATTTTTAAGGCAATGAAAATACTCTGCATGATAGTATGATGGTGGATACATGTCATTATACATTTGTCCAAACTCATAGAATGTGCAACACCAAGGATGAACCCGAATGTAAACTACAGACTTCGGATGATACTGATATATCAGTGAAGGTTCATCAAATGTAACAAATGTAACCACTCTGGTGTAGGGTGGTGACAGTAGGGAAGGGGGTGAACATATGGGGAGCATGAAGTATATGGGAAATCTCTGTACTTTCCATTCCATTTTACTGTGAACTTAAAACTTCTCTGAAAAGTAAAGTGTATTTTTTAAAAGGTCAGTAAAGAGGGAATCGTACTCCATGTATTCTTTCTTGGGATCCAGATTAATAGGTAATTTGAGAGAATAAGAAATTTGTAGAGTAGAACTGGAGGCAAGAGATGACAATGATTTCTTTATTTTACATATTTTTTCTTGTGCTGTTCTCCTTCCTGCTTCAAGCCAAATTTAAATGGACACTAGATTTTTAAATGTGATGTAACATAACTTATTCTACTGTCTTAGACAGGAAAATGGTGAAACTTTTACAGTGAAAAATAGTACCTTATCAGAGACACTGCTTAGTTTTAGAAATGAAGAAAAGTCTCAGGCATTGTTAATTTTTATAATTCTTTTGTACTATATCACTACAATGATATTTATTGAGAACCAAGATTGCAGGCACAATCTAGAAGATAATCTGTAACAAGATCTTCACAATATGAGCATACAGTTTAAATTATACTATAAATGGTTGGATCTAAAAGAAATGAAAGTATGTGCTAGGCAAAGGGATTATTAATTTAAAAAGAAGAAAAAACGATTTAGTGTAGTACGACCTCAGAAATCTCCACTTTCAATTATCTTCCATTTTTAAATGAATTTTAGAAGTCAAACAACGTGGTATACCTCTGTGTGTGAATGTTCACATTAATTACACAGAATTGGTATATTATTACTCGAAACCATACATCAGCACATAATTCTGACCTGAGCACTTGGAAGGTGTTTAATAAATGAACACAGAACTTTTGCCGAGTGTTGGTTTTGTCCTGGGAGCTACCCTCCAGGAGCTTATACTATGGTTGGCAAATTGAGACACTAATGAGCAATGATACATAAACTTATTATCTAGTACAGGACATTTGAAAAGCTTGTATAACTTTATAAAAATGAGTAGTAATTTAGAGAGAATCATGGAAAATTACAATGTTAGTACTGGGGCAACACTGGCTAAATCATGAATGAAAAGAGAAAAAGTTAAGAATGTTATTAGTCTTCCTGTGTATCAGACTTATTCATAACTACATCGGTTTATCCCCCAAATCTTTGCTTACTAATTCCTGGAAAAACTGGTCCATCCCATCAAATTCATAATTATTGATTAATTCAGCTTCTACTATTTGTCACATAATCAATTAAATATTTTATAATACAAATTATATCTTATATCCAAAAATTGGGTCAAGTTTGCATTGGTTGGGAAGCTCTTCTTCCAAAAGAATGGTTATTCTACGAAATTTAATACAATTAGAAACCAATTCGGGAGGTCAGGGAGAGGACACAGGCTTTTAGAAATAAGCTCGCTTTCGCGAAATAAAAATTCTCATGAGGTTGTCTGAGGTTTCTGGGTTCTGTATTCCTGACTGTACTCTGAAGCCTGCTTTGTTTCAAATCTCAAAGTTATTCTTATTTTTTTCTGATTGTCCCATTGGGTCTACTTTTTGCTTCAGGAAGAGATCCTCTACTAGGCACTAATCTTTCTTTTAACATCCATTCAGTTCAAGAAACTATCTTTGAGGGAAAAAAATATACTCGAGGGAGACAGTTCTTGGATTAGTAACTTGCAGATGGAGCATGAGAAAGGAAGTAAGAAAAAGTAATAAAGTTAAGAGTTTTTTGAGTGCATGGTTGGAATCAGTACCACATTCACTGGCTGCTTCTCTTTTTCTTTATGTATTTATCAAAAGCTGTTCAGACATACATGGCCTAAAGTTTTAATTAACTACATCTTAAGTTTTTAAAGTGATGATTAGATATCTCCTTGAAATTCCCATCTTATAAAGTGACTCTGTTAGCTGATGACATGCTAACAATGCCAGCAATACTTAACTTTTGTGTATAATGATATTAATATTATACACAGTATTATACAGAATATTGATATTTTGTGTATAAGGATATTCTTAGTTATGGGACTTTACAGTTTAGAAAGCACATTAATTGTTTCATTTGATGTTCACAGTAATGAATAATTCTGTTGTAGATAAAAAATCTGCATCAGAGATTGTCACAGAATCTAGATAGTTTTACAATTAGGTTCAGAGATCAGGGGTTTTGGCTGAATATTGTAGGTTTCCATATATTATACAGTAGAACGTAAGTCACCTCCATGGAGCTAACGTTAAGACATCACTTCAGTCCTTCTCATGAGCAAACCTGATTCCTCTAGACTATGTCCACTCCCACTCTCTGACTTGCAAGGTTCTCTTTAAAGCGCAAACAACCCTGTCTCATTGTTTGGAGGAAATTTTTGTGGTGAAGCTTAAGTTAGAATTTAAATTTTACTTTTTGGTTTGGAGACAGTCTTAAGAACCGGATAATGAGACTTTATGCCACTCAGTTGACTTTGAGTGGCAAATGTGGTGGAAACTGGATTGGTTGACTCTTGCCATTGCATCCTGGATTTCCTGGATTCAGTGGGGGAGACCCTAGTCCAACTCATAGAGTAAACCCAAAGTGATATAGCCAATCAACGTATTCCATAATCCACTTACTACCCTTGGGCCTAAGTCAGACATGTTAAGACAAATGTGATTCAGTTCCTCATTTTTAAGTGAGTTATTGTTGAGGTAGAATCTTTAATCTTTCAGTAGGATTTGAATTTAGAAACATGTTGCCATGGAAGAACTTCTCAGTTATATGATCTAATGATTTTCGTTATTGTTTAAAGTATATTGGGCATTTTTTTACATTGTAACCGAGAGCACCCTATTTGATACAGCAGAGTATAGCAAAAGCATTTGGTCAGCTTCTCTTAAAGCCAAAAGAAGTCCCCATGTCTTGGCAGAGCAGTAACTTCTACCATCTCTTCCAAAGCCCTTCATTATATCATAATGATTCAACTAACTGCCATTATT
Source organism: Rhinolophus sinicus (assembly GCF_036562045.2). Taxonomy (NCBI): domain Eukaryota; kingdom Metazoa; phylum Chordata; class Mammalia; order Chiroptera; family Rhinolophidae; genus Rhinolophus; species Rhinolophus sinicus. Next base: position 13,411,919 of record NC_133754.1, on the reverse strand, counting down.
ACTCACATCTATTGACTTTCATCTTGCTGAGTAAAAGAAGTGGAAAGCTAATGCAGTAAACTTTTCATCTTTTCTTTTAAGAAAGTGATTACTGATAAAATTATATTTCTCAAAGAAGAAGCATTCATAGATTCTTTTGGATTGTACTATATCTCTTTTTCAGTATTACTGTTTTATCAATATGCTCTCACCATTATGCAATACATTGCTTTCGTTTTTCTTTAATTGGTTTAGCCTACTAGTTAGAAAACATTGGCGTTTTTGTTTGAAGTGGATGTAAAATCATTGCATTTGCCTGACATGTGTAATTTCTATACTCTAACAATTAGTTCTGAAAAACTTATAGTGAACCTGTCATATCTGGATTAAAACTTCTCTCATCTATTAATGCTACAGTAATCATTTTCTAATGTTTTAGATATTTTTTCTCACTAGAATAAGCTTTAGGGCAAAGTTATTTATTTGAGAATATACTCATATTTGAATATGCAAATGTAGGCAGCATAATGCAAGAAAAAGTGTACTGTTTTGAGCGTCGGAAACCTATATATGGGAACTGAAACTTGGGTGATAACTCCATTGGTTCAATTTAAAAGTAGTCAACTGATCCTCTTATCTGTATTCTTAGATGTCATACTAGTTTCCTAAAAGGAGATTCTGCTGTGTTTGGCATTACTTTGACTGGCGGTGTAGTTTAAAAGACAGACGCTGTATTTCATAAACTGGGCTATAAAGCATAATATTGAAATATCAAGGGGGGTGATTGTTCAACCAATCACTGGGAATCCAGGAATATGTGCAGAAATTGAGAGATGGTAGGAAGCCTTTCCAGGAGAGTTCTGAGCAGACTGTGCGGAGTCACATCACAGTTGACCTGTATGATGCTGCAGAATTTTCTGGAACCTCAGCCAGCAACAAGCAAAGTGGTGTTGTTATGCTCTCTGTACCCTAGAACGTCTCCCACCTTAAAAAAAGGCACAATTCTGGTTTATTACACAATTCTGGCTCTCCAGGACAATGTGTGTGTTTGGGTCTCTGTGTCTGCGTTCATGAATATGTGTGTGTGTGTGTGTGTGTGTGTTTTCTTATTGCATGTAAGGTTATGTATCCTATTTTATTCTACTTACAGTTATATAGAATTCATTTTTGTATTTATTTATATAGAACAAAATTTACTTAAATGCCCTATGAATGTAATGAAATTTACCTCCTTTTTTTTTCTTTCCTATGGATACAAACTGTTTACTAAAAGAATATCCTCTTATTAATATTTAGGCAGTTTTGAATTTTACCATATCATAAATAATGCTTTAATGATATCTAGATCATAATGAATGCCTATACACTTGTTTGCACATTCCTACTTAGTTCCACAGAATAAGTTTTGAGAAATTATGTCTTGATAAAAGGTATGACCGTTTTTACAGCTCTAGATATAAATTGTCAAATAGCCTCCAAAGAGTTTGAAGTAATTCTTTCTCATAGCAGTTGCATCGTAGAGTGTCTGTTTATTTTGCCTTTGGAAGCAACGACTTTCAGTTAACAAACATTTTCTAATTAGTATAAAAATGAATCCCTATTGATTAGTTGTTGGGTTGAACATTTCTAATTTTTAAGTGAATTTATTATTCTTAAGCCGTTCCTCCAAAACTAGAGTAAATGTTCCCTTCCGCTACACCATTGCCCATTGCAATGTCAAGGTACTTGCCATCTATTTTTTAGGGGAAAGCTTAGGAATGTCATGGGGATGTTTCACAAGAGAGGGCTCTAATTGATCAATACATGGTTTCTAAGTGTGGAATGGACCTCCATGGTGCGTTATCTATGGGAGAATTGAAAGGTGATATTGGAGGATAGCCTGGGACAAACAGTGAGCTTGACCTTGGCACGACAGCATCTGCAGGTCTTCCTTTACTGGCAATCATGACCCACTAACTTGGGCCCCACTTTCGTGTCATTATGGCACCGGCTCCTATGGTGCTCACTGGTCTTCTGATTCGATCCTACTTGTCTCCACATAGATCCCCAGGTCACCTTCTCCTGTGTCCCACTGTCAGATCTTCGCTAAGGTTATATGTTCACATGCCTCTCCCCCAGCACAGGTGACCTTTCTCTATTAGGATTGGGTACTTTAACCTTTCATTATTCCCTTTGCAATTAAAACAAACAGATGTAACTCTGTACCTTGTACCCTCAGATCCATTTTGTATGGAAAACAAGAGACTATGTAGACTTTTTTCTCTTTCTATTTTCACTACAATAGTCCTGAAAATAAACTGTCTCTGACTAACCAGGAAAAAAGAAAAATCTCAAAGAAGGAAATGAATAAAAGAGAATCACATAAGTATATTTGCTGGATATCTCATAATAATTTCATTTATGATTTATGCATCTTCTTTTGAGAAGTGTCTCTTTTATCTCTCTTGTACTTTTTTAAAGAATGTTTTGGAAAGAACTAAGCCAGTTTTAAAGAGTCATTATTAGATTTTGCCTTAGATCCCTCAATTTTTTTCTTTTTCTTGGCCAGATAACCTACTCTCCAAAGAACAGAAATTTTTGCAGTAAGTTCATAAGCTCCTTTTGTTTAGGGCTTTCCCACAGCTTCTTATTCATTACTGCTGTTGTCTGCTAAGACCAGATCATAAACAGAATCCCTCTAGGGATTCTTACACCATCATTCACTTATTCAGAGACATTTCAAATACAAATGTAACCCCCCCAAAAACAAACAAACAAAAAAAACAACTTGGTAAATGCGTTTTTTTCCTGTCAGTACAGTATAGCTTCTGAAGTGATCCCAGGCTTTAAGTTACATTTTACTATATAAACCTGAAATTCTACATTTCTATAGAAATAGTAGATCCATTAGATTGTCTTTGGCATTTCAAAAATGCAAATGCTTCAAAGTTCCTTTAGAAGCATTTGAAAGGCATCTCAGACCCAGGGTTTATTTTCACTTAAGAGGACTTAAGGTTTCTCATCTGGAAAAGGGATAGGAAATAGCTGAGGTAGAAATCATAATTTCTTTGTTATGCAGGTAATTTATAAATGGATTTGCACCATGGTGTGCTAATTTCCTCACTAATGGGGAACAAAGAGAGACACAAAACCTTGTAAATGAAATTCTCAATATAAAAAGATAGTCACAGCACACACAAAAAAACAAAGATAGATTTGTATTGAATTTGTGACACTGGTCCATCTCCCAATCAATAAAAAAAACTTAAGGTAATAATATAGCAGAAAAATAGTCTCCATGGATAAAATTGATTGGATTAGTTGATTGTTTTAATTATTCAAAAATTTTCTAGGCAAAGTTAGAAGAGTCCAATATCCAGTGATGGCTTGGGATCATTATAACAACTCATTTAAGTTGATTACATGTTTTTACTTTGCATTCACATGTTTGCAAGGCTATTGACAGAACTTCTGATTTGCCTAGAAAATATGAGAAGGGCATCCACAGAGTATTCTGGGAAAGTTATAAGAAAACAAATAAAATGTGTATTATGATTATCATTTTTACACATGGTTTCCCCTTGTTCCCATTGTGCATTATTCCATGAATTCATAAGAAAAGAGAGCTGAAAGGAAGCTCATCATGGTTTTGTCTCCTTTGACAGAATATACTCTGATGAAGTTCAGCGACAGTATCTCATTGCATAGTGTAGTATTTGTTAATAGCTTTGCTTTGAATATATAACAGATGCTAAATAAATTTGTATTGTTGGATAAGTCACCCATGCATTTTTTGGTCAACCAGTTTAGGGAAAAAGAGTCAGTTCAGTTTGACTAGATTAATATTTTAATTTGATCAAATATTTGTACAAGTAATTCATGCACACAAAATATTCAAAACCATAATCATATTTTAAAATATTTTACTAATAGTTTTGCAATTAATATTTTAATTAATTTTAGACATAGAATAACTTTATCCCTCCAAAAGATAGTACGTTTCATATTTGATAATTCTTATAACAGGTTTTCTTAATACCCACAGAGAATCACCCTAATCCATTTTCCCCCCAAAATTTTCCATCTGACTGCATTTTGACTAGCTTTCCATCACTAGGCCTGTCCTTTCACAGGCGTCAAAGCCGTGTGTGCCTTGCTGTTTAGCGGAGCTGGACTGATCATGTTATGAGAATAGATGGCACGAATATGACTGCAGTTACCTTATGGAAATCCAAAGAAGGCAAATCGTGCACTAGATACACAGAAGAAATATTTCCAAGACACACCAAGAGAGCGATTTCAAGAGTGTTAATACTAATGTCAATACTGGTGAAGGTACTGCAGCCATATAATACTTTCATTTATTTTGAGCAGCTACGTCATCTTACTGACTGGGATTCAAGGCATGGACTGCTACTAAATGCACGCTTAGCAAGAAGCAACTGCTATCATTACTCAACATTATGTATGATTTTAAAAAATGATTTATTGTTAGTAATGATGGACTTTTAATCCCTAAAAGTAAAAAATTAAGGTATAGATGTGGATTAATGTAATACATATGAAAGAAAACATTAGCTAAGAATTCAGTCTTTTTATTATTGTTAATATCAACGTTTTCCAAACATGTATTGAGCATCTAATGACATATGACTTAAAACATGCAAAAATAAATACATAATAGAGGGATAAAGTCCCACTGTGTAAAATTTATGATAGTGTCATTTAGCATGTGTGGTGAGAATACTTAACGTGAGATCTGCCTACTTAATACTGTTTGAAGTGCACAGCGCCATATTCTTGGTGGTAAGCGCTGTGTTGTAAGTAGATCTCCAGAACTTACTCATCTAGCATCTTGCATATCTGAAACTTCATACTCACTGAATAACAATTCCCCATTGTTCCCCAGTGATAGTATCACAGGTGTTTTCATATGACCAAATTCCTCAAGTTATGTACATTAAATATGTGCAGTTTTTTGTGTTTCAATTACACCTACGTAAAGCTGTTGAAATGTATATATATATATATATATAATGAATAATGAGTTTAATAGTTTACATGTACTATAAATGTAAATTTATGTAGATAGATGCAATTGTGCTTCTTATCTAGTTAATTCAATATTAAGTGAAGAAAATGTCAAGAGTGGGAAGTCTAGAAAAATATAGTGTCCATTTTACAATGCGAGAGATTTGTTTTATTTTGTTTTAATAGGGTGATTGGGTCTTACCTGAATAATGGCAATGCTGAAAGCAGAAGAATAGGGGAAAATTCAGAGAGCCAGAGATAAGGTTAGCGATGGGAAACAATGGAATGAATGGGGCAGGTTAGACTTTCTGAGTGGCATGAAGGGAATGGGAAAAGGAACTGAATAACTCCTGGCATTGGTAGGGGCTGGGGGTATGTGTGTGTGGGGAGGGGGGGCGGGGGGGTTGGTAGGTCCCTCAAGGTACCTTTCCAGCAGAATCAGCTAGTGCATCTCACCACAGTCATTCCTGATGAGTCTTTTCAGTTTCGTGTTATAGGACATTGTCTGTGCCATGACCTCAGCCAGCAGCGCCCTGTACTCTTTCATTAGTAATCTAAATTCTTCTCAACCATCAGGGCAACTTCATAGATAACTTTTTTTCTGGTCTCCTCAGGCAAAATGAAGGCATCATTTTGTTTCTTGTATTTAAGGCTTCTGTAATTCTATATGACATTTGAGTTAGTTTTGTTTGGTTTCTTCCATTAAATGTTAAACTTCTTAAGACAAAGACAGATTTTTAACAGATTTTTCTTTTTATTCTTGTAATGCCAAGAACAGTGAATCACACAAAGTAGATATCAAAGTGTTCACTAAAATAGAAGACCGTAAATTGAACTAAAACAGGACAATATGGGGAAGGAATTTGTAACGGAGAATAAGGATGTCGATTCATAACATAATGGTAACTATCTAGAAAATAAAAAATAAAGATTCATGCAACTATGTGAATCAATCTCATAAGCATAATATTAAGCAAAACATCCTGGACACAATAGCAGCACAAACTATATGATCCCGTTTATATGAATTAGACCAATATCCAGAAGTTATCGCTAGTTAAAATGTTTGATATTAGCACCTCTTGGGGAGGTTGTGACTAAAATAAAGCAACAGGGGGCTTCTGGTGAGCTTAGAATATGCTGCTGCTTTATTTGATGCTGATTAAACAAAGGTGTTCTAACTGAAATTCATTGAGCAGTAGACTTTGATTTGTGTGCTTTACTGTGTGCATGTTATGCTTTGATAAAAAGTTCTCCATCAAAGAGTAGGTTAGTCCAAAGCATGGGTGGGAAATCATACATGAAAGCAGTGATGAAAGTGCTATGACACAGTTCTGAGAAGAATCTTGATGAAAACCTCAATTCAAGATGTAACAGCTCTAGAGGTGGTGAAAGATATAAAATGGGAAATTCATCTTTTTCTTTTTCTTTTTTCTGGTGTAGGCATAGGAAGAGTTTGGTAATGTTATATACTGGTGAATTTCTCAAGCCTTATAAGAGGTTCCCTTCACCCTCTTTTGCAATTAATACAATGGACAGTCTTTGAACAACATCCCCAAATAACAGACTCCAGGTGGTCAACACACAATGGTCAACTTTCTTTTTATGATTTGAAATAAACTTGAAGTTTGTTATAATTGCATAGGTAGAAATTAAAAATAAAGCAAACACACAATAAAAATGAAAGAGAGTTTATCATAAAGCATTGGATTTCTGTGGTTCCATGTAGACAAGGGCTGTGAGTCATCAGTAACGTTTGTCACGTTCAGTGCTTCAGACCAGATAGTACACCACATGGGAGCTGCACACAGTATTTCAACTTGTTTGTAATATCCTAGGGATTCGATTTTATTTTCTCCATCTGTTGTTATTTTTTTATTTCTGATTCACTGTTTAAGACTAAACTAAATGCCCTTGAATGTGTTTTCTGCACAGCCAGTATAAGAATGTATGTTAAAATCCCCATGTTTGTCACAGAAAAGAATTAGTCCAATTGCCTTGATTTGACCTTTTCCTCCATTCAAATAAAGAAAACAGCAACAACAAACCATTCGGTGAGCTTTATATGTTGCACTCTAAACTCACCACTCATCCCTGCCTGCTTATGCTTGAAGTGAAATGGTATTTTTTTAACAATTGAATACTTCTCTAGCTAAGTCCCCAGTGCATAGTTATTCTACTTCTATTTTTTCTGAAATGAGGAGCTACTATTGTGTAATGCATCTGGAGGTCATTAAAATGAAAGTTGGTCATTTCTGAGCATGGTGCTGGTAATAAGATTAACTTTGTTTTGTGGATAAGTTTTTATATAATTGCCTAGTTATTTTAGATGAATTTTCTAAAAACTGAGTGTAAATGTTGGCCTTTGATAGCCACCCTAATGTTAATTTACAGAACAGAGATATGGGCATGCTTAATAGCATCTGAAAAGTCTGTAAATAAGCGAAGTAGTGAAGTTTTATCCACAAATCATTCAGAGATACTGTGGACTTTCGAAGATTATCTTAGTTACATTTGATTCTTATAAAAATGCTTACTTCCTGGCACCCAGTCCTGACTGCTTATCAGAACTTTTAATGATACTCAGGGATTGGTAGATGGGACCAACTAATGATTATGATTTTCTAATCTAAATTTTTGATGTCTCATTGGGATATAGCTTCACATATTTTGGTATAAAAATGATGGAGAAGGTAATTGTTTCAGTTATGTGATAATACAGAGTGGAAGAGTTGAAGAACACCTTTAAGGAATTTTCCAGTTGTCTTTACATCTAGTTCATTATAATACTCCAGGGGCTTGCAAACTTTTCTGTAAAGAACCAGACAGTGAGTATTTTGGATTTTACAGGCCTTGTCGTCTCTGTCACAACTACACACCTCTGCTGTAGTGGTACAAAAGCAGCCATAAACAATTCGTGAACAAATGAGCTTGGCTGTGTTCCAAGAGAACTTTATTAAAACAGGTGGTGGGCTGGATTTGTCCTACATGCAATAGTTTGCACACCCCGGTACTAGACAAACGAAACAATTAGTCTGAGAGATATTGATTTGTTTTCTGTCCTTTGGCTTAGCTATCCACCTCTGGTACTTTCCTTCTTTTTCATCCAAACTCTCTCTTAAAAAAAAAGTGTTTCATATGCAAGGCTGTTTCCTAATGGGTATGTTATCTGTGTCTTCATACAGGACTCTACACTGACAAGTATCCCACACTTGGTTTAATGCTCTGCTGCTGCTGTCTTGATATTTTTAATATTTTTGAACAAGGGATCCAGCCTTTTCATCCTCTGCTGGGCCTCATAAATGATATAGCTGGTGCTGACATGTCTCACTTCACATTTACTCTGTACTCTTTGTCAACCGTTAGGGTTCTTATGAAACTCTTCCCTGGACAGTCAGATCATGATGTTATCTGGACCTCCATGTTGCTCATCTACTATGGAGATTTGGGTGCCTTCCACCTACTCTCAGCTTTTGACTTCTGTGCAGATCACTGCCTTTTCCTTCCTACTAATGCTGATTCTTTTTTCCTTCCTACTAATGCTGATTCTTTGTGTTTTTTGTTTGTTTGTTTGTTTTTTCAAATCAATAAATCTCTTCAAAGATGGACAGTTAAGTTACATGGCTCATAATATATTAGTCAGGGTTGTGTGTGGAAAGTTGAAGCCATTTAAGTGTTTTTATAACAGAGAGGATTTAATACATAAAATGGGTCACACGGGTTATGGAAGGTCAGGACAGCAAAAGGACTATTAGAACCTGCAGGAACCAGCTACCACCTCTAGGGCGTGGGGCACAAAATGCAAGGTAATAGCAGACATGGAACAGCGGATTTGTGCTGTGCGCTGGTGCAGGGTGCAGGTGTCTTGGACGTGGCGCAGCCTCACATTGGGGATCCCGTGCCCGGGAGGAGGGCATGGCGGGAATGCAGAAGTAAGACTGCAGCTGGGGCTGTACCTGTCGTCTGCTCCTGGAAGGAAAAGGCAGGGACTAGAGACAGGAGAGAAATCCCTTTCTTCCTCGTCGCCTTCCAAACTCGCTCTGGGCTTCCAAAGAGTCTGGGAAATGCAGTTTGTAGATTATTAGTCCCAGTTGTCACAGAGCAGAACACAGAAGGTTAAACTTAGGGTTGAAAGGCAATAAGCAACTAAAGTCAATAAAATAGAATAAAAATAACCTAGTTGCTCAAAAGGAAAGCCAAGAAAATATGTCTCTCTGTGTTCTCTGTACTATAATGCATGATATACTTACTAACATCTGTATAGTAAATATACTTTTGCATTGTGTATTTTCTTATGACATTCCATGATTTAGGATGGTAGCATTTGACTGAAAGTGCGTCAGTGAATTTTTTGTATAGGAAGCAAATACAGTGTAGCTACCTAAACCCTGAGAGATTTTTGAATATTCGTAGCAAAGGTTATTAACCATTTTGTGTCGCTCTCTTCCTTTATAATTGATTCATAACTATAGACTCCCCAGAAAAACACACCTACATATGAGATCTGAGAATTAGGATCACAAACTTGTTGCAATGATGTTGATAATCTTTTTTGATATCAGAGGGATTATTCATTATAAATTTGTGCCAACTGGACAAACAGTTAACCAAGTTGACTATTTGGAAGTGCTGAAAAGGCTGCATGAAAAAGTAAGACGATCTGAACTTTTCGCCAACAATTCGTGGCTCTTGCATCACGACAATGCACCAGCTCACACAGCACTGTCTGTGAGGGCGTTTTTAGTCAGTAAACAAGTAGCTGTATTGGCACACCCTCCATGCTCATCTGGTCTCATGCCCACTGACTTCTTTCTTTACTTGAAGATAAAGGAAATATTAAAAGGGAGACATTTTAATGACATCCAGGACATCAAGGGTAATATGACGACAGCTCTGATGGCCATTCCAGTAAAAGAGTTCCAAAATTGCTTTGAAGGGTAGACTAGGTGCTGACATTGGTGCATAGCTTCCCAAGGGGAGTGCTTTGAAGGTGACCACAGTGATATTCAACAATGAGGCATATAGTACTTTTCCTAGGATGAGTTCTCGAACTTAATTGTCTGACCTCATATACTCATTCACAGATTTGCATTTGTTTTTAGTGGGCTGATTCGTCCTCTGCAGTTCATTAATGGTCCCATTTTAAGAACCCCTAGATAGAGAGAAATAGGTGCCTTTATTTGAAAGACTCTTCAACAGAGTTTCGGATAAACATCAAGTGGCCTTCCATTCAAGCTTGTACTCCGTGATCTGCAATTAGACTTTGTTGCAAGTCATATGGCATTAACTCCTTTTCAAAATCTGCTCAGCTACAAAAAAGAACCCAAACAGAAATCTTAAGTAAGTTAATAAATTACTTTTTAGAACCCTTTAAAGAATCAAAGTGGTGTTTGAAGTAGATAATTGGAAAATCACTATAATATATCCACCTGGAAAGAAAGCCTGCATGTGACACTCGATATCAGTGTTTTACAGGTATAAGCAAGTATGGTGACATTTATAAGATGCTATTATATTGTGTTAAATAAATGATGGATGTGGTCTATGAATGTAGAGCAGAGCATTCATGATACCACTCAAGTCCCTAATCAAAACAAATAACTCTTTTGATGGCAAAAAACAAAATCAATAATTAGAGAAGAAAGCTTCCTTTGAAAACATTATGGCAGTGGCTTTAAAAGTAATATTTAGACTTGTGCAGACAGCCCCAGGAGTGGAGGACCAGAGTTCATATACATGCATTTCAAAGGATGTTATAGATTTGGGTGAGTGAAAAGTTGAATCTTTGCTTTCAATTCTCTTCTACTATTGGCTTAGCTGTTAATCTCTACAAGTTTTAGGAGTAGCTATTTTTCATGTTCAGCTCTTTTAATGGAAAGAAGAGATGCTTTGCAGTTGTTTTCTTACAACAGCCAGGAAGAAATGTCTACTGTTAGGAGCTGTAGCTGCAGTAGATCAGTGTCTTTCAGTCTTCGATGTACATTAGAATTATCTGTACAACGTTCAAAACACCAAGATCTGAGCTCCATTCCCAGAAATTCTTATTTAGTTGGCCTGGGGTGTGGCGCATGCATCAACAGGTTTGATCTGCTTTCCAGCTGGTTCTGAAGTGAGGCGAAGTTTGACCAATCACTGCAATTAGTTCCTTCCCAAGGGCCCTTTCAGGGAATCCACGATCTCAGGAGTCCTCCCTGTTGCTTCATACCAACATCCACTGTACCTCTAGAAAATCTGCTCTTAGAATTGTTAGGTTATGTTTATTCTCTAGTCTGTTCCATCTATCATTTTCCCCCTTTTCTATCTTCCTATTCCTATTCTCTTACAGCAGCAGCACGTGACAGATTGAATTTTAAGAGGAGAACGTGAGGCTGGCTGGGGACTGTAAGGAACCCGTGAACTACTGTGGAACCAGGGATCTGAAAGTCCTTGCTTTAGCAATATGGTTCCGGGAGATCATGGTCCACGTGAGGAGCCCAAGTACCTACATGCATTGTTACAGCGTCACGTGATCACCTGCACACCTGCCAGCTCCTCTGTGCAGACAGGTGGTGATTTCCTCCCTCAGGGAGACTTGCCAGACCATACTAACTTGTTTCTCCTTTTAACTTGTCTGTTCCTCTAAACTTGGTCCCGACACTCATTTAAAAATGCCTTGCCCTTTGCTTTCTACTATTTCTGTAAGGGAGAATTCAAATTTCTGACCACCATCCTTATTTTTCAGACCTGTGCTTTTAAACCTGAGATGATTAACCATTTTCACTGTTCCCTTATAACACTTTACAGAAGGAGAATATTTTCCCTTTTTGGAAAGTGAATAAAATGAGGTGCAGATGATCCAAGAATTGTTTGGTGTTATTTACTAGTCAGTGGCAGAGCCAAGGACTGAGATTCTAGGTTTTCTGGCTCCTGGTGTATTACACTATACACCAGGCTTTTGCTGCCTCTCTCCAGGAAGAGAACACTGAAATCAGACATCTGTTAAATATTGTATGTGACAAATTTTCATGTAAGTACTCTCTGGCTTAGCAGGAACATTTTTAATACTAACATATTTCAATATGCAATGTGAAAGTAATACAATCAAATATATATTTTTATGATATAAATTTTCAATTAATTTTTTATCATTTTCACTGGAAATAATGAATAGACAATATATTGCCTGTAAAGCATGGAGAACATGGTCCATACTGAGACAGAGGAAATAACACTAGATGTTGATTAACTCCTATTAAACTAACGCTTTTATGAAGTTGAGATTTATATATATCAGGTCCAACAATTATGTTCATTCATCCTAGAAAAAGTGCTACAAACCTCATTGCTGAATATCATCACTGTCACCTTCAAAGTACTCTCCTTGGGAAGCTATGCACCGACAGCAGTGCCTAGTCCACCCTTCAAAGCAATTTTGGAACTCTTTTTCTGGAATAGCCATCAGAGCTGTCATTGGACTACCCTTGATGTCCTGAATGTCATCAAAATGTCTTCCTTTCAATATTTCTTTTCTCTTTGGGTAAGAAAAAAGTCATTGGGAGCCAGATCAGGTGAATAGGGAGGGTGTTCCAATACAGTGATTTGTTTACTGGCTAAAACTCCCTCACAGACAGTGCTGTGTGAGCTGGTGCATTGTCGCGATGCAAGAACCATGAATTGTTGGGGTAAAGTTCAGGTAGCTTTTGTGTAACTTTTTCACGCTGCCTTTTCAGCACTTCCAAATAGTAAACTTGGTTAACTGTTTGTCTAGTTGGCACAAATTCATAATGAATAATCCCTCAGATATCAAAAATGTTTAGCAACATTAGTTTGACTCTTGATTTGGACTGATGGAACAGTTTTGGTCGTAGACAATTGCCTTACTTCCATTGTGCACTTTGATGCCTTGTTTCAGGGTCATATTGGTACACCCATATTTCATCACCAGTGATAATATGGCCCAAAACATCATCCTGTTTCTCCAAAAAGTCTTGGCAAACTTCAACTCTCCTTTGCTTTTTTTCATCAGTGAGCTCCTTCGGGACCATTTTTGCACACACCTTTCTCATGCCAAGATTTTCAATTAAGATTTTCCTAAATGTTTCTCTATCGATGTTTACTTGGTCTGCTATGCTTCTCACAGTCAGCCAATGATTTTGACACAACAATTCGACAAATTTTTGCAATGTTTTTATCAGTTTTGCTTGTTACTGACCACCCTGACCTCTTCATCAGTGACACGTTCTCTCCCCTCAGAAAAACATTTAATCCATTTGTACACTGCTGTTTTCTTCATGTCATTAATCCCATAAACTTGGACTAACATGTCCCGGATTTAAGTTCCACTCTTGCCAAGCTTAACAAGAAATTTACAGTTTATTCATTGCTTTAATTCAAGCTCAGACATTCTGGCGATGACACTCAAATACATGTGACAACAATAATGAACACCCTCAATAGGACACCTCCATGCATTGACACAAACACAGCTCTACGACACTGATAAACCAAGTTTATGACTTACCGGACTATGTGTACAGTGCTGCCACTGTAAGCTCATGGTGTCAAGTTAACAAACCTAATGGTCAGACCTCGTGTGTGTGTGTGTGTGTGTGTGTGTGTGTGTGTGTGTGTATGCATACTATATATACACATACATACATACCTACATACATACATACATGCACCTAACTTGCTATTTTGTAAGGCAATCTTAACTGGTTTTGTGAGTCAGGAGGCTGCAATTTATGGAGAAAGACTTCTACTTGTTAGGAAGAACCCCATGGGAATTTCCATTCATCGGTATTGCATTCTAGAGCCCATTTTAGAGCCTACACGATATAGTCCAGACTTGACTTCCAATAGGCATCTAAGTCCATGAGAGTAACAGTGGCCAATGGCAACCATATATACTCTGTGAAGAAATGATTTGAGGTGTCCTGAGTCCTTCACTTTTCTTCTACAATAACCATCACAACAAAGGCTCCAGTTGAATGAATGGAGGTTATTGTGCAAAACCATCACTTGTTTTTGAGGCCAGCATATTGCTGCAGGAAACTAATCTCTGCTTTTTGAAAATAGGTGAACCCAGCAATGGCATGGTATTTTTATAGAGTTGGCTTTTCTTAGCTCCTTCCTAGAATATCTTAGGACCAGTTACATGATTAGTTTTCAAATAGTATTAAAAAAAATAAAATCAAATAAGAAAGAAAGTGTACAGAAAAGGGAGCACATTTTATTAATCATGCAATTTCTTAAGAAAAAACAAGCCCTTGGTAGAAGTTGTTTCTCTTTTCTTAATCTCTTGGCAATTTTATTTTATGTTTTGAGAACAGCTGTTCCCCAGTCCCATGGGCCTTCATTTCTTCCCATAGAGCTGGAAACATGACTCCAGTTGACCACAGTAAAGCAACTCAGAGATACAGCCAAAGAGTCATCTTCAAGACATTAGCTGGAACAATCTGAGGCAAATGTACTCTTCATTCCAGGATTCCCCCATCAGGCCTCTGTGAATTTGGAGCTTTCACTGGCCATGGTTACCATTTCTGGGAATGAAGATAGCAAAGGAGAACTAGAGATAAGAGGGATGGATAAAAAAATATCGCTTGACTAATGTATAGTCTACAAACACAATTCCATGGATATTATGAGTATTTTCTTGAGTCAGCATGCTAATTTTATTATTTTGAGGGGTTTCAGATATAGAAAAGTAAATCCATGTAACTAAGTGGCTGGATCTTACTAGATCTAGGGTTGATATTACTAATATCCTTGGGACAATAACTATACCGGAACATACATTGATCATTCTGTCTAATTTCATTTCTTAGACTACAAAAATACCTCGGCATACCAAGCTGCTTTCTTACGTTGGGACATGGGTTTGACTTAGAAAGGTTTTTGGAGAAAGCACCCCAAAATAATGGCCAGAAACAGGAACTGAGTGAACCATGTGGTTCAATAACTATGATTTTTTTTTTATTGATTAGTATCAAACAGGAAGGCAAGATAGAGTAGTTTACACCTATATACTGCTTCCCCTCTTGCACATTGTTTAGATAGAATATGCTCTATTAATGCAGTATATAATATTTAATTATGTTTCTCTGCATATCTGTTTCACTTCAAAATAATTTAAAAATATTCAGGGCTACCGTGCATTTATTGATCTGATAGACACTAGACATAGAACAGAAAGACAAAACAGACCCTTACCCATAGTCTAAGAAGAAAGACAGACATTAATCAAATAATCCTGTACTATATGAACCTAAACTGGACGGGAACCAAGGAGGACGTGCTGTAATCGATCTCCTGTAGGTGGAGTTTAGATTTTAACTGGGGTTGGGCAAGTGGCAGGGAGAGACCTGTGATGTAATTCTTGGGACTTTTTATCTTTTGGAATATGAATCCTAGTTTTCCTTTTTCCTTGTTTAACTTTGCTTAGGCCATGAGGCCTCATTATCTACAACTATGAATAACTGACAGCAGTTATGTAAAGCTATAAGTAGGGGAAAAAAAAAGGATTCTGCTTTTTCTATATGCCATGGTTTTAAGAGCTGGGTATTAGCACACTTTAGTTCAAACACAATACCATTCCGTTATTATAGAGACAAAAACACTGGGATTTTATATTGTTTAAGTAATAGCATAAAATTTATTTACTCATCAACTATGCGAAGATATTAAATAAAGAAGTCAAAAGTAATCAAGTGATTTTTTAAAATATTCAAATTTAAATACAAATAAGCTTACAAACTTGAGAATAATCGAACATCTTTAAATATATTGCCAGCTGTATTTTTTTTTTTTTTTTTTTAGCTGAAAATTATTTAGTCTATTTTCCTTGTGGGAGAGGAGAGTTCTAAAAGCAAAGCAAGCATGACTTTTACAAAAGCCTTCTAGGTATGGCAAAGTTTTACTAGAATCCAGGGGTCCTAAAATGTTTAGTATCTTTTCTATTAATGCATGCTATCTCGTAAGTTAGAGTTATACGAAATTGGAAATCCATTTGATTTCTTTGAATATACATGGCTGATAATTAAAAAGGCAAGTTTTGTTTACATTTGGGGCTAATGATCACAAAAAAAAGTGGTATGTTTTAAAAGGAGTTTCACCTTTATCAGTCATTTTGTAATGATTAATACTTCCAAATTTGCTGCAGATGATTTGGTTAGATTTATGCCTTTATATAAAATATGATTTTATATCTAGCCCAGAAAATAGAAATAGAGT
Source organism: Rhinolophus sinicus (assembly GCF_036562045.2). Lineage (NCBI taxonomy): Eukaryota > Metazoa > Chordata > Mammalia > Chiroptera > Rhinolophidae > Rhinolophus > Rhinolophus sinicus. The sequence goes on along the minus strand of NC_133754.1, from coordinate 13,395,719 downwards.
CAATTTCAGAAATAGTAGAGCTTGGTATGAAAGAGGTAATTCTGTTTTAGCTACATTTTCACCTTTCCATGTCTGTTCCAAATATGCTATAGAGCCCCCTACAATATGGATGCATTGATTTTATGAAACACTTGCTTAATTGGAAGATGGCAGTCACATTCTGAATCACATAATTAATGCCAAGTGTGTGTCACTCTTCTATAAAGCAGTTTTATTTGTGAGAATATCAATAGCAAATTTTCCTTCTATTCATTTTGTGTCTGTTCTTTCAGTCTTTTGCTAGAAGTTAATTTACTTTATTATTATTTTTTGTTAAGATGACTTCTGTCATCAAAAACAAATACAAAGCATTTTTTCTTTTTCCTGAGAAAATGAGTTGCCTCTCTGTTTCGGGTTTATGAATGACTTCTCTTCCTTTTCATACAGAATTAAATATTTTGTTTATTTATGTAGGCCTTTGTGGATGAAGCAGGATGGCACTGTGGTAAGAACATGGGTCTTGGGGTCCCATCTGCTGGGGGTGTCACTGATCTTTTGTCCCGGCATGGAACAGCCTTTGGAATCATGCCCACCTTGCCTGATTGCCATGGAGCCATTTGCCTTCATGTGGCAGTTCCTAGCATGGTGACAGAGATGTGCTCAACAAAGCAGGCTTCATTAAATCTTCATACCAATCACTTCTGAACATCACAAAAATATCTGTAAGCTTTTATATTGTCAAGTAGTTTAAAGGATCAAAGAGTGAGGATTTATTTTAAAAGATTATAAAAACAATTAACAATGGACCCAATGTCACACACGTCAAATGATGCACATTAAATGTTGCATCAATAAAATACTTTAATATTTGTTATCTATTAAAGATCTTGTTCTGTTAAAAAGAGTAATTGAATGACTTTAATAACCAGACAACACACAAAAATTGTTCAGGTATAAGTTGGCCTCTTTAAGGATACTCTTGATGGTCTACATATTTATATATTAATTTTTACATCTGTCAATCTTTAAAAATACACTTTGCTACCCATAGGATGAGAAAAAGTAATATGGGGCCAATTCTGATGATTTTTACAATAGCTGTTTAAAAAGATTTCTAGAAGAAAATCGGTCATATTTTAATTTACTTAAAAAGTAATTTTGCCTGTTGCCCTAAGGATTTCATAATGTGTTATAAATAGTCCTATTTACATACCACACACAGTTATAGAATTTTCTAGACAAATGGAAGGAAATTAAGCAGGTGTATTCGCTCTTTCTGGGTCAAATATGCACTACTGCCCTGCAAGGGTGAATGGAATGTTGAGTTCCTGCCAGTGAGGAAATTAAGCACTTGGAGACTCTTCATGTAATGATCTCATGAATCCTCATAATATTCCTTATGCGGTAGATGACAAGTTGGTTTAGCCCCATTTATACTACAAGAAAAATGAGGCCGGAAGTTGTTACAGAATTTCAGTATGTAGATTGAGAAATGTGTTTCCACCACAGGATGGTCTGTAGTATTATATCATCACATACGTGTTATAATTGCTTTGTGCTTGTAGGATTACATGTGGGGCCTCTTCAAATTGAATTTATATCCTTTTGCTTTGTGTTTTATATCTTTTTATATATCAGTGAGTGCCATGTCCCCAAAGCCTTTTCTGAGACTCGCGTTTTGCATTTGTCTGAGTGCAGAGGCTTTCCCATTTGTAGAAATGGCTATGTTAAAATCTCCCAGGAGACAGCCTAATCCTTATAAGAAGAGCAAATATTTTTGTCCTGAGCAATGCTCAGCCCTCCTTTACAACATCAATATTGCAAGGCTAATGGAACCACCAAAGCAGTTCTGCAAGTGGTAGTACTATCATTTAGAGACTGTTGTGAGACGACATTTCTTTAGCTCTCCAGAAACAAGGATGACAAAGAGTCTTGACTAGGAAAGATTGCTTATGTAGCTCTATTTAGCAAAGCACTAAAAAATGGGTAAAGAATACTGTGATTAAATGGGAAAAATATTGAACAGAAACAATTTCATTTCGAACAGCCATGACATTTCCTTTGAGATAATGATGCAATCCCTTTACTCTTTTTATTCTTCTTTCTGAAGGTAAATGTTCTTTCTAGTGAAGCCTCTCTTAGATCATGGAGAGGTAATATAAAATAGTAGGCCTTACCAGATTTTAATGACATAGCCACATCTTTGCCATTTTTGAGAAAATAGTTGGGAGGAACAAAATTGTTTGAACTTGATTTTTCCAGTTGCCATTATTTATTATAGTGGATTATGTAATGCAGTTTTTATGACTTTGATGTTCTCAGCATCCATACATTTCTAAGAAGAGATGAGCAATTTATTGAACATTTTGGAATGTAGAGTATCACTGAAGTAAGGGGGGTGGGGGATGGGAGGTGAGGGTAAGGGGGATCAAATATATGGTGATGGAAGGAGAACTGACTCTGGGTGGTGAACACACAATGGGATTTATAGATGATGTAATACAGAATTGTACACCTGAAATCTATGTAATTTTACTAACAATTGTCACCCCAATAAATTAAAAAAAAGGAAGTACATTTAATTTACTTTGTTCAAATGGATAATTAGCATCTTCCCATCGTCTCCACTGAGACTACTATTAGTCTAAAAAGATGCTGCAAGTACACTACCTAGTGTAACATATTATTGCTTCTGATCACATTTAAAGACAGAGCTCTTTAGTTTCTGTAAGAGATAGTCCCTTCAAAAGCTAAGAAAGTAAAGAGTAGCCATGGAAATAATTAACAATGGACCCAATGTCACACAGTGAGGACTTCAGAAGAAAGAACAGAATACTTATATTCTGTAACATATATGTAAAATACCTAAATTAATGTGAAGTATTACATAATAGTAATTACCTCTGGGGAGAGCTGAAAGAGATGTGAGATGATGATTAAGGAAATGTCAACTTATTTGCTGATACATAATTTGCTTAGAACAAAACTGGAAGCCAATACAGATAGTTAGTCGTGGTTAATTCTGTTTTCAACTAATCAAGTGCTTATTTAAGTATAGTTGGTATACAATATGGTATAGCTATATTAGTTTTAGATGTACAATATAGTGATTTGCCAGTTTTAGTCTTTACAATGTGATCGCCCCACTAATTCTAGTAATCATCTGTCATTATGCAAACTTATCACACCACATTGAAACCAGAATGCAGCAACTCTGTAAGAAAGGGGCAACTTATATGCCCCTTCACCTTTTTCACCCATCCCCCATCCCCCTCTCCCCTGGCAATGATCCCTTTAGTCTCTGATTCTATGAGTCTGTTTTTGTTTTGTTGTTTTAGATTCCATGTGTAAGTGAAACCATACAGCATTGTCTTTCTCTGACTTATTTCACTTATGCCACATGTGGCATAATTTCATTATTTTTTATTGCTGCATAATATTCCATTGCGCACACACACACACACACACACACACACACTCACCACATCCCACATCTTTATCCATTCATATATCAGTGGACACCTAGGTAGTTTCCATATCTTGGATATTGTAAATAATGTTGCAGTGAACATAGAGGTGCATGTATCTTTCAAATTAATGTATTTGTTTTTGTTAGATAAATATCCAGAAGTGAAATTGCTGGGGTGTAAGGTAGATCTATTTTCAGTTTTTTGAGGAACCTCCATACTGTTTTCCAATGTGGTAATATAAATGTGAGCTTTTGTTACATTAATATTTTGTGCTTTTTTATTTAAAAAAATTATCAAGTGAATTTTAAAAATAAGTTATTGGAAAGAAGTAGATAATAAAAAGTAAGAACATAGTTTGAATTATTATTTTAAATCCTGGTTAATACTTTTTCTCTCTGGGAATATTAGAAACTTCTTAATTTATTGTGCCTCAGTTTACTCATCCATTAAGTGGTAAAAATAAATATCACTCAGCCTTGTTGCAAGGATTCAATGAAAAAAATGTCCACAAAGCATTTTTCACTATACCTGTCACTTAGTAAGCTCTCATTACATGATTCATATTGTTACAAAGCAAGGGTACCGCTTTTGAAAAAGTACCTAGAAATTATCTGTGTATTTAAAAATAAATCTTGGTACAGTGTGTATATCCAAGAAGATAGATACCTAATAATTCTCAAGTGCTATTTATGTTAAATGCAATGGACTCTTATCGTATGTGAGCATTTGTGTTTGATGAGTTTATGTAATATAATTATAGATGCTTTAAGGCTGAATATGCAAAGATTATGTAGAATACAAAAAATTCTTAGTAAGAAAAAGTTATTAATTTGAGTCTTCAAGCATTTAAGGAAAAGATACAAATGTGCATTCACACAGAGCTAGAAAGTAATTTATTGAAAAAAATGGAACAGGATAGAGAAAAAGACTCAACTTATTTGATATTTGTGGTCATGTACTCTAAAGAATAACTGCTCAAATTAGATTGGGAACTTTGGAATTTACGTGGTTTTTTGTTGTTGTTGTTTTTTCCCTCTAAATTCTTTCTATTCACTGTTATTTTCCTTACTCCTTGGGTTTAATCATTTATTCTTTAGAGTGTAAGTCTACTTATTTTCTATTATAAACGTCTAGAGAAATGAGATAAGTGGTATATAGCAGACAATACAATTCCTGTCTTCCATTTATTTTTATTTATCTTTTAAAATATCTGAAATAGAAAAAAATATCCTTCTCTGTTATAAGAAGTGTTGAGTTGGTTCTCAGTGACTAATAAATCGTCATAATAAATGAGAAGACTAGATTTTTTACGGAGTTGCTGCATTCTGGTTTCAATATTGTTAGAGGATGTGTGTATCTTGTCATATGTGTTACTTCAGCTTATTAAGGAGGCCACAAGTATCTTCTAGAAAAATAAAATAGTACTTTAAAAAAATGTATGAATTCTAAGAGATATTTAATAAGTTGTGTTTACCCTTCATTATTTTTTATTTATTTATTTATTTATTAATAGAACCTCAATATACTCTATTCTTTTCTACCTTTTGGGGAAATTTCTTTGTGGTTTTTGTTTGTGTGTTTATGGTTTGTTTTTTATTTCCTTAAATTCATCAATTTTGCATCTATACCTTGTTTTTGTTCTTCTTCTTCCATCCTGTTATCAGTAGAAATAGTCTCTGATCCAATTCTGTTTGTGGTGCAGTCTTAACAACCCTTGGATTCTTTCTGTCCCGTGTCACTCCTTGGCCTTTTCAAAGATCCAATTCTGTAATAAGATCACCATAGTATATAATATGAAGGCAGGAATAATAAGACTCCCTGCTATTTGTTCTCCTTCTTATAACATGAAAAAACAATATCAAACATGACTTAAATTATCTTACTTGGTTACCTTGCCATTTTAAAAATTATGAACAAGAAATGCGTTGATATTTTATGTCAGAATGTTTCTCTATGTCTTTAATTGTCAGCCTTTCAGATACAACAATCTTTTTAATAACAAATATAAAAGTGAGCTTAAAACTCAGCAATAAAAATAATGGAGAATAAAATTTATTTATATTAATACATGTACTTTTATGAAATCAATGCAATGCCCTTAAATGTATAAAGGTGAAATGAAAAGAAATACATGTATAATAAAAAGGTACATATTTCAATATGACCTCACTACATTATATGATAAAACAGCCAGTTGTTTGCATCATATTTCTTAGAGCTACAAACGCAGACTGGTACAAGCAAAGTATTAATGACGCAAATACCACAAGTGGCATTGCTATTGGGGATGTGATTTTCTGAAATCATGAACAACTCTGGAAAAGTTTCAAACCAAGTATGTACAGTCCTTTCTGAATTCACACAGTTCTTACATACCTGGAAAATTCAGTGCATATAAACTTTATAAAACAAATATTTTTGGTTATGCATAAAGTAGTTAGAGTCTAGTTTCAGGTAATAATAAACAAGGTTTTAACCTAAATAAATATCAGGTGACATTAGAATGTTGTGTGGGACGTAGGAAAAGTCTTAATTTTATAGGAATGTCTCCCTCAGATTATTCTATCCTAAGGGCAAGTAGTGTCCCCCAATCATCGTGGTGCCAACAAAAAAAATCTACTCAAATTACAGAACACTCAGGAACTAATTGAAAAACCATTCTCAAGGGAATACTTATGCTAAAGAATCGTCAGTGTTAAAATATCCTTGTATGTCTATTAAGAAAACATTTACACTTTTGGTGGGTATTTGCAGAATGCTATCATACATAATTCCATTAATTTCTTTTTCTCACATTTTTATTTTAGGTGGTAGGCTATATTTTGCACAAATGAATAGGGAAAACAGTAATAACAATAATACCCCCCATGAAATTTACTTAATGACTTCTGAAAAATCAATACTTGTAATTCTTTTTTTCTTTGTAACATAAAAGATGAAAGTGGAATTTCAACTGTCTACCTTTTCTTTTTAAATTATAGCTTCTTCAATCCTAGAAACACTATTTGTCTATATCTTTCCCATTTTTACAGGTACATAGTGTGTCTGATTACATGCTCCTTTCAACTAGGCTGCATAGTTTAAGATATTCTCATCATCATAAAGCATGGAGTACAATCTGCTCTGTATTCCATTATCATTGCAAGTATGGTTTTTAAAAATAATTTGTGTTTCAGTCAAGAGGGGATTTATGAATACTCACAGAAAAATGGTAATACAGTGGCAGACACCAAGGGGATTGAAAATTTGACGGCATTTCTCAGAGTCTTTTCAGTAGACTGACAAAAAAGTACAATCATGATGCAGACAGTTCTGAAGAAAATGAATGGTAAAGAAGCGGAGATAGTTTTAGATCTTACTCGTTGTTAGAGGAAAAGCTGAAGGTACAAACATGGTAAGGAAGCAGATAATAGCTTGCCAGATAACAGTTTTGATTTATGTAATTTATTTTTTTCTGAAAGCTACTCACTTTTATAGGTTAGCATTCTGTGCAGATGTTAAAAATTGCAGAATTTGATCGACTAAGGGCAAAAATAGGAAAGAAGATCAATAATTTAAAAATATCACATACTATGTTTATCTTTTATATATATTAATATTTTATCTCTGGAAAGATCAAGATTGAAAATCTAAGGTTGACTTTCAGTATCATGAAAAAGAAATTTTACTCAATCTTCCAAAGAGAAAAGAAAACATCAGAGTCTTCTTTATCCTAACAGTTTTTTAAAAAATAAAATATATCAATTTATAGAAAGATAATTCTCAGACAGCATAATTCATCTTTTCTCCTCGTACCTATGCACAGAGGCACAGCACTAATATATTTAGAACTTTTGATTGGACTCCTAACATTTACACTGGCATAAAACCTTAATACTATCATCTAAGCAGGAAAATTCCAAATGAACAGAAACCAATACTGCTATTCAGACAACATGGGACTTACTATGAGAAATAGAAGCATTCTATAAAACATGGGTTAACAGGATATGAAGAATCTAGATTTAAGTTTTATTCTCCATCCACGATAAGACAAGGCATTAATACATGTACAGTCTCTACTTTGAATTATATGCCTTCTTTCTATGAATTTAGTATTAATACCTGGTGATGGTTCCAGGCTTTGGATTCAAACTGCTTAGCTTCAAACCTGGCTCTGCTGAATGACACAGCGCAAGTCCCTCCAAATTTCTGTGCTTCAGTTTCCTCATCTTTAAATAGAATAATAATTTTGCTGCCCTCCTAGAGCCGATGTCCCTGGCACATGAGAAGCTTTCAGTCAATGTGAGCAATTTTTATCGTTTTTTTTTTTTTTTTTTAATAATTTAATTGAAAAGCAAAAACTGATTAATGGTAATCTGCAAAAATACAAGAAAAAGTATTTGTATAGCTAGAAAACTACCTATCATACTAATGAATTAAAATATGATCATTGAATTAATAGTAAATAAATTAATTGAATATTTTTATTTTCTCCAAAATTGATAGGCAATGTTGTTTTGCTATAAGGAAACAGTATTTTTTTTTCTTTTTACATTGCCACCGTTAGCAAATTTAATCAGCAACAACCTAACCAGATTTTTTTTTTTGCACGTGAAATCATCCACCTTCAATTATATCTATTATTTACATTCACTCTGCATATTTGAGAGCATTAGATGTTATATTTGCATTTTTTTCTATCACATGCCCTCTTAGAAAACTAATGAATAGCCCAAATGCCTTTTCTCTCAAACTTAAGTTTCCAGTGATGAAATTAGTCCTGAGCCAGGCATCTAGTCCAAAGGAAGGGAAAGCACTAATGAAAATTAGCATTCCAAAAAAATCTTCTGCAGCTGTCATCATAAAAAGAAACTGATTAGTGGTTTGGACGGTGCTAACTCTGTAAATTATCAAACAAAATACTGCAGAAGCATCCATTTACGTATATGAAAATTACAACTTGAACATCGCACTTAGAGCACATTAATCAACTTCATTCTTTGTTTTTTATGGGCAATGAAGCTTTTGCAGAAAGGTAAACAGCCAGCTAAATAAAGTTGTGTTGGCAAAATGGATTAGATATATTCATACTTTTAAAAATAATCTGCTAAGAGGTGTTTAAATAAAGGTAACATTTCCCTGGTCACTTATTTCTGTTTAGTTTCTACTTGGACTTTCCCCTTTCTGACTTCTTAATTTTTTGTCTTCCATACATTTTAGTGTCTTTCAGCCTATCTGTAATGTCACATATGGAACTTTTCCGAGGCTGATTAATATATTCTACCACCCCTTATTTGATGTCTAACAATATAACCTTAATTGGAATATGTTGGTTCCAAAAAGCTACTCAGATCTTACATAATTTGTTGTAGGGCTATAGCAATGCGTGTTTCCTGTGATGAAAATGGGATGATTTTTTCTAATAACTTTTTCTGTCTCACTGGTAATAATTTACATGAAAGAAAACCCTCTTCCTGAGAGTTATATTTCTAGGAAATGGAACCAGTGTTGAATATGGGTGAATTCACAGGTAGTTCTGATTATCTATGGGAAATAGATTAGGAAGACAAACAAACTGAACATTCACATAATAAAAGAAGCATTATTTCTCTAAATACTTATTGAGTACCTCATATGCACTAGGTATTGGAGATGGAGCAGTGGAAACGTTTAATGATGGACAAATGTTTTATTAAGTGGCACTTACTTGTCTTAACCAATGATGGAAAACCATTGGAGAACTAATAATCCAGCAAGCACTAGGTGTCAATGAACATGTCAGAAAAAAGAGGATTATATACCAAATATGAAAGCAATTTGTAGTATACGAATAACTTACCTGTTTTTGTCTTAGTAAACTTTCTTATTGGGTAACACTAAGCATTTCTTTGTCATGTGTCAATTGTGTATATTCCATTATGAAGATTACTTGAGAGTCCCACTCCACTTTTTTTTGGTCTATGTTTTCAAATTTGCCTCAGGCTTTATTATTATAGCTCCTTAATTAGTATTGTTACGTAAAAAATTATTTTAGATCAAATTTTGGCAACTCTTCAGTCTGTGATATTCAAATATTTTTGCTCTGGCATCACTTCAGAGAAAATCCAGAAAACCAAAAATTGACACATATATATTTCTTTTAAAACAATATTTTTCCAGTGTTTGCTTCCATATGAAATAATGGTTTTTTTCAACATAAAGTGTGTGAGAATACATGAGGAATATATTAAAATTAACAATTCTTGTAGTCCAAACAGGGAGATACTGAATTGCTTTGGGTTGGGTAAAGGAAAATTATATTTCGTAGGAGAAAAATAATCTTAATTTTTGGGGAAGTGTGCTGACGACAACTTATGGGTGACCAGGTACATTATTTGAAATTGTGGAACATATATTTCATACTCTTTATGCTTGATAATTTTTAGCTTAATATATAGAACAATTTCGATACGAGTCATACAAATTCATGCATTAACCATCACCACTATGGTCACAGACTCAGGGAAAAAAAGCAGGTTGGCAATTCTTATTTTGTCCTTTAACCCATAGCGTTTCTTATGTGCAAAATTGTTATCAGCCTCATTAACTGGTCTCTACATGCACAGGCACCGAGTAGAATAATAAACACGCACTTGAATCTTTTACATCATTTGACTAATGTATTTCCTTGGAAAGAAAATAGAAAACTTCTAAAACAAATCCCACTCACTGGTATTAACACCTGCAAATTTTTAATTTATTTTTTCGAAGAGCTTCTGTTTTCAAATCATTCTGTTAAAATGATTTGAAAATATTTTTGTCTGTTACACAATTAATCATTAATGATTTAGCTAGCAACTTATATCTTATGGACAGTATTCTAACTTGATTTTCTAAAATTATATCTTGTCATTTCAAAGTAAGCAGACGATACAGTGTTGGTCCCTTCCATGATCAACATTAGATGTAAATTTTCACATAGTGAAAAATGTTTTCATTATGTCATTTTCATTATGTAGTTCTACAAAAAATATCTTTCATGTCTCCCTGTATAACTTTGCTTAATAATTTCTTTATTCTATGTAATAGAATTTTGGCCAAAGCCAGACATTATCAAGTTCTGATGTTAATAGGTAACATAATGGTTCTAAAGGGAAAGAAAGTGAATGATCTGAACAATAATACAACTTACCACAGAGAAATTGAAAAGAAACAAAAATGAAAAATATAAAAATACATAATTGCCCAAGATCTGTGTGAGAGTAAGAACGTGTGGGATTTTTTTCTCAGATTTATTGAGGGATTTTTGACATATAACATTGTATAAGTTTAGAGTGTGCACCATAATGATTTGATTATATATAATTAACACAATAAGTTCAGTTAACACATATCACCTCACAAAGTTACTAACATTTTTCCTTGTGTTGAAATCTTTTAAAACCTACTCTCTTAGCAACTTTCAAATATACAGAAAAGTGTTGTTAGATATAGTCATTATGTTATACAGTGTATCCTCAGAAATTATTTCTTATGTAACAGGACGTTTGTTTTGATCGCCTTCTCCCAATCTGCTCATTCCCCTATCCCTCAATCCCACCTTTGGAAATCATATATCTGATCCCTGGTTCTATAAGTTTGGTTTTGTCAGACTCCACATATAAGTGAGAACACACAGTATATTTGCCTCTCTCATTCTGACTTATTTCACTTAGCGTAATGCCATCAAGGTTGCAGATGGCGGGATTTTCTTATGGTCGCAAATGACAGGATTTTTTAAAATTTTTATAGTTAAAAAAATATACCATTGCATATACATACCATATTTTCTTTATCCATTCATCAGTTTCTGGACACTTATGTCGTTTCCATTTCTTGGTTATTGTAAATAATGCTTCAGTGAACATTGGGGCACATATATCTTTTGGGGATAATGACTTTGTTTCCTTTGGATATATACCTAGAAGTGGAAGTGCTGGATCATATCGGTATTCTATTCTTAATCATTTGAGGAAGCTCCATACTATTTTCCATAGTAGCTATACCAATTTACATCCCCACCAACAGAACACAAAGGTTCCCTTTTCTTCACATTCTCACCAGCATTTATCTCTTGTTTTTTTGATGATAGCTATTCTAATGGATATGAAATGGTATCTCATTGTAGTTTTGATTTGCATTTCTCTGATGATTAGTGATGTTGAGCACCTTGTCATGTAACTGTTGGACATTTGAACAACCTTTTTGGCAAACTGTTTATTCAGGTCTTTTGCCCATTTTTAAATAAAGATATTTGCTGTTATTTTTTGTTGTTATTGTAGCTATTGTATGAATTTCTTCTATATTTTGGATATTAACCATTTATCAGAATATAGTTTGCAAATATTTCCTCCCATTTTGTAGGTTGCCTTTTCATTTTGATTGTTTCTTTTTCTCTGCAGAAGCTTTTTAGTTTGATGTAGTCCCATTTATTTATTTATTTATTTATTTTATTTTTTATTTTGTTAACTTGTACTTTGGGTGTCATAAGTAAAATAATCATTGCCAAAATGCATGTCAAGAAGCTTTTCCCCTGCATTTTCTTATATGAATTTTATTGTTTCAGGTTTTACATTTAATTTTTTAATCCACTTTTAGTTAATTTTTGTGATGGAGTAAGAAAGGGATCTTGTTTCATTCTTTCATATGTGAATATTCAATTTTCCCACCACTATATATTGGAAAGATTATCTTTTCTCCATTGAGTGAATATTCTTTGCTCCTGTCTTAAATATTAGTATAAATATAAATAACATATTATTTATTATATTAAATATAAATAATAAAAATATTTATGCATTAATTTAATTTTGAACTCTCAATTCTGTTCCGCTGATCTATACGTCTATACGTCCATTGATCTATACGTCTGCTTTTTATACCAGTACCATATTGTTTTAATTACTGTAACTTTAGTTTGAAATAAAAATGTGTGGTGCCTCCAGCTTTGAACTTATTTCTCAGGATTGTTTTAGCTATCCAGGGTCTTTTGTGGTTCCATACAAATTTTGTGTTTTCTACACCTGTAAAAAAAATGCCGTTGGAATCTGTTGCCACGCAGCAGCCTACCCATCTGTCCCCTGGTACCTGCCCCTAAAGAAAGGAGAGGCTATGAGACGGATCCTTTCATGGACTTTCCTTCACCTTTGTTCTTATACCTTACGTCTCCTTGTTTGGCCCCGAAGGATGTCTGGTTAGTCAATGATAGGTAAGATTCCTCAAGAAAGGAACAACCTAAGCCAGGCAGAGTCACATGGGGGCCATCTGGAGAACTCAGGAAGTTGATAGAGGTGGGCATAGACCCCCATCTTCCCCCTGCTAAGGAGAGTTTCTGTCTCTGTGGCTGCATTCCTTCCCACATTCTGCTTGGGAAGAGATTCAATGATGTGATAACATCAGCTCTCCATCTATTCATATGCATAAAGGTTTTGTCCCTTTGAAAGGTACATACATCCTGAGACTTACCGTTCTGGCTGTCTGCAGGCCGGAAGGGTGCAGACAGGTGATTGGTTTGAATCAGTTTCCTAGTATAATGTGTGAGATTCACAGATCTTGAGATTAACAAGCTTTACTTCCTCATTTGTCAATCAATAAAAGCTATGCGTTGGCCCAGTTCAGGGTCCAGTCCTTGAGGCTGGAGTCCCTTGGCCCCGCTTGCACTCTTTTCTTGGCTACTGTAGTTCTTAACCCTGAGCCGCTCTCCTTGCTTCCCACAACTTTTGTCGCGCGTCACGCGACAGGAATCCTGATAATGGTTGCATTGAATATAGATGACTTTGAGTTGTTTGGAGATTTTAACAATATTAAATTTTTTATTCCTTAAACACGGGATGTCTTTCCATTTGTGTCTTCAATTTTTCATCAACACCTATAATTTTCAGTGTAGAGAACTTTCACCTCCTTGGTTAAATTCATTTCTATGTAATTTATTGTTTTGATGCTATTGTAAAAGGGATTTAAAATTTTTTTTCTCAAATAATTTATTGTTAATGTATAGAAATGCTACTGATTTTTGTTTATTTTGTATTATGTAACTTTATTGAATTTGTCGATTAAATCTAACAGTTTTTAAATGGAATCTTTAGGATTTTCTACATATAAAATTATAACATCCACAAATAGAGATAATTTTCCTTCTTTCTTTCCAATTTTAATGCCTTTTATTTCTTTTTCTTGACTAATTACTGTGGCTAAGACTTCCAGTATTATGTTTAATAGGAGTAGTGAGAGTGGACATCCTTGCCTTGTCCCTGATCATATGAGAAAAGCTTTCAACCCTTCACCATTGAGTATGATGTTAACTGAAAAGGTTGTCATGTGACTTTTATTATGTTGAGGTATGTTCCTTCTATACCCAGTTTTTGTTGTGAGTTTTTATCATAAATGGATGTTGAATTTTGTCAAATGCTTTTTCTGCATCTATTGAGCTGTTCATATAATTTTTAATTTTCACTTAATCAATAGATATGAAATGGTATCTCATTGTGGTTTTGATTTGCATTTCTCTGATGATTAGTGATGTTGAGCACCTTTTCATGTAACTGTTGGCCATTTGAACAGCCTAGTTGGCAAACTGTTTATTCAGGTCCTTTGCCACATTGATTTATTTCTATACATTGAATCATCCTTCCATCTCAAGGATAAATTCCACTTAATCATTGTGTAGGATCCTTTTAACGTGCTGCTAAATTTGGTTTGCTGGTATTTTGTTGAGAATTAATGCATCTATATTAATCAGGGATATTGGCCTGTAATTTTCTTTTCTTATGGTAGCCTTTATATGACACCTTGTAAAATGAGTTTGGAAGTGTTCCCTCCTCTTTAACTTTTTTGGAAGAGTTTGAGAAGGTTGGTATTAATTCTTCTTTAAGCATTTGGCAAAATTCACCAATGACAACCTCTAGTCCTGGACTTTTTTGGAGGGGATGGGGAGGGGATTTGTGATTACAGGTTCAATGTCATTACTCATTATTAATGTATTCAGATTTTTAATTTCTTCCTGATTCAATCTTTGTAGTTCGTATATTTCCAAGAGTTTATCCATTTCTTTTAAATTGGCCAGTTTGTTGATATATAGTTTTTCATCATAGTCTTATGATCCTTTGTATTTGTGTAGTCTCAGTTGTAATGTCTCCTCTTTCATTTGTAATTTTATCTATCAATTTGGCCCTCTTTTGTTGTTGTTGTTGTTTACGTTTTCTAGCAAAAGGTTTGTCTTTTTTTTTTTTAATCTTTTCAAAGAACCAACTCTTTTGCTCATCTTTTCTATTGATTTTCTGATCTCATTTCATTTTTTCCCCCGACCTATTCTTTATTATTTTCTTCCTTCTACTACTTTGAACACAGTTTGTTCTTGCTTTTTAGTTCCTTTAATTATAAAGTTAGGTTTTTTATTTCACATTTTCTTGATTATTGATATATGAGTTTATAGCTATAAACTTTTCTTTTAGAATACTTTTTACTGCATCCCATAAGTTTTGGAATGTTGTGTTCCCATTTTCATTTGTCTCAAGATATATAGATTTTTAAATTTTCCTTTTAATCAGTTTCTTTGTTTCATTTGTTGTTCAGAATTGTGTTGTTTAATTTACATATATTCAATAATTTTCTGGTTTTTCTCCTGTTATTGATTATTAGTTTTATACCATTTTATTTGGAAAAGATACTTGGTATGATTTCAGTGTTTTTAAATTTGTTAAAATTTGTTTTGTGGCCTAACTCTAGAAAAATTTTCATGAGAGCTTGAGAAGAATATGTATTCTGCTCTTGTTGGTCGAAATGTCTTATATATGTCTCTTAGGTCCACTAGGTTTATAGTGTTGTTTGAATCCACTGTTTCCTTATTGACTCTCTATCTGGATGATCTATCAGTTGTTGGGAGTAGAGTATTAAATTCCCCAATAATGATTATATTGCTGCTTATTTCTCCTCTCTATTCTGTTAGTATTTGTTTTACATATTTAGGTGATCCAATTCATAAATATCTATAATTGTTGTATCTTCTTGATAAATTGACCTCTTTATGATTATATAATTATTTTTGTCTCTTTTGACCATTTTAGCTTAAAGTCTATTTTGTGTAATATAAATACATACAGCTACTCCTGTTTTCTTTTGTTAACCATTTGCTTGGAAAATCATTTTCCATCCCTTCACTTTCAGCCTATGTGTATCCTTAAAACTTAAGTGAAACATGTTATTGGATCTTATATTTTCTTATCCATTAACCCACATTATGACTTTTGATTGAAGAATTTAATCCATTTGCATTTAAAGTAATTATTGACATGTAGAAACTCACTATTGCCTTTTCATTCATTGTTCTCCGACTGTTTTGTACTCATTGTTCCTTGCTTCTTATCTTACTGTTTTCTTTTGTGATTTGATGACTTTTTGTAGCAGTATGTTTTGACTTCTTATCATAATCTTTTGTGTACCTACTATAGGTTTTTTGTTTTCTGTGGTTACCATGACACTTACATAAAATATTTTGTATTTTTAACACCCTATTTTAAGCTAATAACAACTTAATTTCAATAGTGTTTTTAAACTTTACACTTTTATTTCTCCCTCATTTTTTAGCTTATTGATGTTATATTTTACATGTTTTTATATTGTGTATCCAATAATAAATTGTTGCAGTTTGGTTATTTTTATTGGTTTGTTTTTTTAACTTTTAAACTATAGTTGTAAGTGAGTTATGCACCACTACATTTACAATATTAGAGAATCTGACTTTGATTAAATGTTTACCATTACCAGTGAATTCTACACCTGCATTCACCTATTTTCATGAGGTAACTAGCTTTCTTTTCTTTCCACCTGAGTAACCCCTTTAGCATTTCATATAAAGCAGATCCTGTGATGATGTACTCCCTCAACGTTTGTTTGTTGAGGAAATCTTTATCTCTTCTTCATCCCTAAAGGACTGTTTTGCCGGGTACTGTATTCTTGTTTGACCATTTTTCTTCCTCCCCTCTTTCTCTTCCTCCTCCTCCTCCTCCTTGTCCTCTTCTTCCTCCTCCTCCTTTTTCTTCTTCTTTAAAATTTTAAATATATTATCCCTTTCTTTTCTGGCCTAAAAAGTTTCTGTTGAGAAATCCACTCATAATCTTATGGTTCCCTTGCTTGTAATGTGTCTCTTTTCTCTTGCTGCTTCCTAAATTCTCTCTGCCTTTGACTTTTTAATTTATTATAATGTGTGTCAATGCACCCTTTTGGGGTTCAAACTTCTGGAATCCTTTGGGACTCCTGTATTTGGATATCCCTTTGTCACCCCATGTTGGGGAAGTTTTCAATCATTATTGATTTAATATACACCCCCCCTTCTTTTATTCTTCTTTTGGGATTCCCATAATGTGATTATTATGTTTTTTGTTTCTTTTGTTTGTTTGTTTGTTTTTGTTAGTTTTGGGTTTGTTTTTTTTGTGTGTTTTTAATTTGGTGCTTCTTAAGTCCTGTAGGCTTTCTTAACTCTTTATTTCTTCAGTCTTGTTTTATTTATTTATTCATTTATTATTATTATTATTATTATTATTTTCTTTTGGCTTCTCTGGCTGGATGATTTCAAATGTCCTATTACACTGATTTTTTAAATCCATTTCACTGATTCTTCTGCTTGGTTGGGTGTGCTAATAAAGCTCTCTATTGAATTCTTCTGTTTAGTCATTTTATTCTTCTGCTCTAGGATATATTTTACTTTTTGATGGTTTACATTTCTGTGTTGAACTTCTTATTTTATTCATGCATTGTTTTCCTAATTTGTTTAGTTTTCTGTCTTTGTGTTCCTGTAGTTACTAAACTACTTTAAGAGAACTATTCTGACTTCTTTGTCAGACTGTTTATGGATCTCTATTTCTTCAGGGTTAGTTATTGGGGCTTTCGTAGTTTATTATGGTGGTCTCATGTTTACCTGACTTTTGTAATCCTTGATTTCTAATATTGGCATCTGTACTTTTGCATTAGTAGTCTCTTCCAGATTTTTCATGTTCGCTTTGGCAGAGACAGTCCTTCACCAGTCAGATAAGCTTTGAGTTCTAGATGGGTTAGGTGATAGTATTGTGGGGCAAGTAGGGCTTGCTTTTGCAGTCTACTTTTTGGAGTCACTGCTCAATCTCTATGGTTGGGGGTGGGGCAGATGCTTCTGGTTGGGAATAGTGGGATAGAACTGTTCTCATGGTTCCCTGCCTACATGAAGCTGTAGGATGTGTTCCATGGTTGTCTTGACTCCCTGGTCAGTCTGCCTAGTTGGGTGAGACTGGGTACTATACTCAAGAGTAGGCAGGGCTATGATTTAGCTTTCCTGCTTGGGAAGGAACACAGAATAGGTCCCAAGGTCAGCATGGCTCTACATTTAGAAACACAAATCAAGCAAACTATGCACCAAATTCCCTGGCCAGATGAGGGCACCAGCTTTTTTATGCACATGGGCAGTCTATGGCTAAACTCAAGTGCCATTACATAGTGACTATATGATGGCCTACCCACCTTCCTGGATGCTCTGGTTAGGTTTCCTAGTCAGGTAGGACTGAAGATTTTATTCAGTATTAGGCAGGGATATAAATTAGCTCCTCTGTTGTGGCATGTCCCCAAGCCCTAAAATGCTCATTGTATTTGGAACAAATCAGGTTGAACTGCCCATCAAACTCTCTGGACAGATGGGGCTGTCAGTTTAGCTCTGTAGATGGGCAAAACCATTGTCCTCACTCTGCTGGGATATCTAGTTTCCCAACTGCTCTGTCTTGATTTACTGTTTGAACCAGTTGTGGGCTCCACTCAGCAACAGGTGGGGCTATGAATTTTCTTCTTTGTCTGGATGGGGTGGTAGAACAGACCACCTGGTTAGACTCACTGTTGGGGATCACAAATTAGGTAGAACTATGCACCAAACTCCCTTCTAGCTAGGCTCTGCAGAGGAGCAAAGTCACCAGCCAGGCTTTCTGCTCATGTGCTACTGGGTTACACAACTTCCTGGGTGCTCTGGTCAGAATTCCTGGTTAGATAGGGCTGAGGATACACTTAGCAATAGGTGGCGCTATGAATTGGTTTCCCTGCCCTGGTCAGGTGGCAGAACAGACTCCAAGGCAAAAGACGTTCTTTGTTTGGGTTCTTGAATCAGGCAGAGCTGTGTCCTGAATTTCATAGCAAGCTGGAGCCACTGTCTTGGCTTGGCAGATGGGCATACCCACTGGTTGGGATTTCTTCTTGAGTCGCCTGCAAGTAGGAACTTTATCTGCCAAGATCCAAGCACTGGCTGTTGTAAGCCCCACTCACCTTCTCCATCACTATTTGATCTCCAGTTGTCAAGCCCCACAGATTTCTCCCTCAATCTCTGTGAGAAGAGAACCAAGTAGGTCACTCCTGGAGGAGCTGGATGTTCACCTTGGGCTATCTTTCACTCACTGAAAAAACCAGGGATTCCTCTCTATGCTGTGCTGTGCCCTCCTGGGGGAGGGGCATTGTGGTCAGTGTGTAGCTGCCCTTCTTACCCTTGTAATGTGGTCTTTCTTGGTCTGTTGAGTAGGGCATGCTTCAGCCTCACCTCCATGTTCTGGGATTTTCACAAAATGATGTCTCATCTATTTATAGTATAGTTGCTAGTTGATCTTCTTGTGAAGGGTACTGAAGTCAAGAATAACCTATGTCACCATCTTGATGATGTCACTTCAGAATTTGCAGAATTTTAATGGGATTGTACAAGTGTTAAATGCTGTCTCTGAGGTTCTTTTCCTAGATAGAAGGTGGCTCCATGGTTTCCTAGAGTTTTCAGCAGTAGTAACATTGCTGGGGTGAAGGAATTTAGATTTGTGTTTTATTGATCTCGATCTGTTGATTATATATGCCCTTATATACAGAGCATCATCTCATCTTGGAATGGTTTCAATAAGTGTCTTGGTCATTTATTTTACAAGGTGCAAAACATCTAACATTGTCTTCATGGATAGCCCTAACTCATTTATTTACTGAACTATGATTGATTCAATACATAGTCACTGCCAATTATTCAGAACTTATATCATTGGCTGTAAAGCTTGTTCCAGTGATATTTGTTAAAGTTCATGTTACACCTCTAAGCTAACTTTAACTCTCAGTGCTTATCAAGAATAGAGACTTACCCTTTTGGACTAGGGATTCTTTTCACTGCGCACAAGTTAAAGTCAACTAAAACAGCTCTCCTTACATCTTCCCTCCTAAAATATGCCTCTGCAGGTGGTCTCCTTTTGAGTTACAAGGCACCTGCTTCAAGGAACTTCTCCATGTCTATTGATATTGTCTCCAGGTTTAAGCCTGAACATAAGATGTGTTTGTTGTCATTGCCAGTTATCTGATTTTAACTAATTAACTCAGCAGGAAAGATAACTTTTTAAAGTTTAATGTTATTGCAAAGCACCTTGAGATACCACAGCATGACAAGATGACATAAAAGTGTGTGTGTGTACGCCTCCACCTTCTCTTAGAGTTAGGCACCCTGGTGGTTTAGACAAATGCATTGGTTGTTCAAATGGAAACTTGATACTAAAAGTCATGGAGAGAAAAAAGACTGAATTCTAATTCAATGTTTCCAGTCTGTTAGAAACATAAAGAAATGGGGGAATCATTTATAATTCCTGTGGGTCCTTGCAATCAGATAGAAACTACTGAGATGAAACTACTGAGAAACTACTGACAAGTGCTTATTGATATCAGTATTCCCAGTCCATACCATCCATTTTTATATAAACCATGGTGCACTGTTTTTAACTAACATTTGTCTAAGATGAAACTTTTTAAAACTTTTTACATAAATTATTTTTAAATTTTCTGTAACTGTTATATAATATTATCATCATTTCTACATTGTCAGTATTTGTCCTAAAGTTCAGGTATCCTTTTCAATCATGTTGCATGTATGGGTTATCTTAAGAAGTAAAATTGTGTAATTTTTATAACAAGTGACTAGTATTTGAAACAAATACTATGTCTATAAAAACTGCACTACTATGTGTCTTGGTTGAAATATTTTGGGGGACAGCTTAAAACATAAATAAAAATAAAGCAGATATGTATTACATGTTTCTCTGGTTTAAAAAAATGAATTAGAATACGTATCAAAGCCGTTGTAACATGCATGGAATACTGGTAGCAAATGGAACTTGTTTTTGCTTCATGGTATACTTAGTAGACACACAGGATTTCAAATATGAGTGTATAAGAACTTTGTTAAAATAAGATGCCCTGATAGGTCGTAGTACTGTTTGGGGGAAATATATTACAAATAAATATGTAATAAATCCTTTGCTTCCTGTGTGCATATAAAATCAAATGAAACAGGGCCCGTTTATTCACTTTTTCATTAAAAAAGTAAGTGTCTCAGAGCAGGTTGTATATTAAGTACTTGGTGATGGGACATTGTAAGCCATTCACCAATTAATTCATTTATTTGTTTATTCATCCACTTAACATACCTAATCTGTGTCTACTATGTTAACTGTATTGTCACAGGCTTTTTGATACACACAAGCCTCTGTCCTAACAAAATTTTGAATAAAACGTGGTAAATATTAAAGTTTTAATCAAATGAAGTTATCATTAAGTATACATCACAAAAATCTAGAGGAGAAAGAAACAACAAACAAGCGAAAGACCTAGAGAATCAATGAAATAAGTTGTTTGATGTAGAGAGTAAGGTGTGGTGGTTCCTCAGGATAGACACAAGTATTCATGCCTAAAAGATGGCATTTAATTTGAACTCTGAAGATTGAGACGAGCCAGCCATATGAAGAAAAGGAGAGAAGGGCAGAGAAACCAGCAGCTGCAAAAGTCTAAGCATGAAAGAGTTTGGCATGAAAAAGAAACATAAAGAAAACCAGTGGGGTTGGGTGTAGTGAGTGAGAGAGAGATTGGCACAAGGTGAATCAACACATATAAGTAGGAAATCAGATTAAGTACAGAAGTCCAGACCACGGAAAGTATTTGGGATTTGATCATATGTTTAATGAAAAGACACTGAAGGGAAATTAAGAAGAGCTTAATGAATGAATGAAAGAATGAATGAACCAACCAACCAACCAACCAACCAATCAACTTCTATTGATAAAGAATGGATAATGTCTGAAAAGAACAGAAATGAGCCAGTCAAGAAATTTAGCATGAGGACCAGTTGAGGGATTATTATAATAGTCCTAGTAGATGGTAGCTTAAAAGAAGGCTGTGGATGTTTAAATATACAAAAGTGAACAGAGTTTACTTAGTCATTATCTTCAGGAAATGCGACATCTGAAAGAAGAAAGATAATCTTTTTTTTCTAATCTGTGTAATTTAAATTTGTAAATTTAAAACAGCTTCATGATGTAAGGGACAACCAGACCCAAGGAGGAATTTAGAAACTTTAAGAAAAACGGTAATTACAGTTTGAAATAGAGCATAATGTAAAATAAAATAATAGGACATAAAAAGTAGATAATTATAAGAGAGTATGCAGATCAAAGCAAGATATGAAAGCATAATGGGTAAATTGAATGGACTAGAAAATTGGAATATTTTCTTCATTTGTAGCCTGTATTGTAAATACAGAAACAGAAAGTTGTAATTTTGATATTGAAGAAGAAAACAACCCAGAGTACTCAAAACTCTGGGGCAGGAAGAAACACTAGGTAAAAATGTACACAGAAGCTAAGGTAGAACATATATGAAATCCATGAGAGTCTAGAGCTAATTGACAGTCTCTAGTTGGTATTTAACCTAACTGGAAGGTAATTTGAGAAAAGGAGGATGTTTGTAGTTAAAATGGAAATTTTAAACATGGTACGTAGGTTGGGAGTGAATATAACTAGAAACACATCTAAGATAACATTTTATGAGCAGTGCTAGGTTCAGAGAAAAAGGTACAGAGATTCCCCATATACCACATACCCCACCCATGCATCACCTCTCAGTATTGACATCTTCCTCTTCCCCCAGAGTGGTACATTTGTTTAAACTGATTTACCTACATTGACACATTATAATCACTCAAAGTTCCTAGTTTACATTAGGGTTCACTGTTGGTGTTATACATTCTATGGGACTGGATAAATGTATAATTATATACGTCCATCTTTATAGTATCATACAGAATATTCTTGCTACCCTAAAAATTCTATGGGCTCCACCTTTTCACACCCCACCCCCAACCCCTGGTAACCACTGACTTTTACTGTTTCCATAGCTTTTCTTTTTTCAGAATGTCATATAGTTGGAATCATACAGCCTTTTCACACTGCCTTCTTTCACTTAGTGATATGAATTTAAGTTTCTTCCATGTCATTTCATGACTTAATAGCTCATTTATTTTTAGAGCTGAAGAACGTTCTATGGTCTGGATGTATAATATTATGAATTATTAATTTTTCACCTACTGAAGGACATTTTGGTTGCTTCCAAGTATTGACAATTATGAATAGAGCTGCTATAAACATCCACGTGTAGGTCATTGTGTGCATTTGAGTCTCTAAATCCTTTGGGTAAATACCAAGGAACACAGTTGCCAGATGGTATGGTAGGGGTGTATTTAGTTTTGTTCTAGGGTAGCATTTTGTGAATAACTAATGAAAGAGAACAATAGATCGCTAGATTAGTGAAAATCAAGATTTAAATGTCATATCCAAACCAAACTCAGGATGAGTGTGTGCTTTTCTAATTTGGGTCAGCAGGAATGTCTTTTGCTCCTTAATTTATATCTCTACAATTAAACATTCATGTTTTTAGAGATAACAAGAGTTTTACCTGGATAAACACATAAACGTGTTGTTCATGGAATTAAAACTTCATAAATACAATTACTTATCCAATAATTCTCTGAATAGCATGACTTTTATATGAACAAATTAGAATGTGCATTACAGTATATGTACGAGGTCTGACAATTAAGTTTGCAAACTTGTTGCAACGTAGTAGCTAACCTTTTTTTGATGTCAGAAGGATTATTCATTCTGACTTTGTACCAACTGGGCAGTTAACCAAGTTTACTATTTGGAAGTGCTGAAAACACTGCGTGAAAAAGTTAGACGACCTGAACTTTTCGCCAATAATTCATGGCTCTTGCATCACAACAATGCACCAGCTCACATTGCACTGTCTGTGAGAGTTTTTAGCCAGTAAACAAATAACTGTATTGGAATACCCTCCCTACTCACTTTATCTGGCCCCCAATGACGTCTTTCTTTACCCAAAGATAAAGGAAATATTGAAAGGAAGACATTTTTATGACATTTGGGATATCAAGTGTTTCAGCTCTGATGGCCATTCTAGAAAAAGAGTTCCAAAATTGCTTTGAAGGGTGGACTAGGTGCTGGCATTGGTGCATAGCTTCCCAAGGGGAGTACTTCAAAGGTGACCATTGTGATATTCAGCAGTGAGGTGTGTAACATTTTTTTCTAGGATGAGTTCTTGAATTTAATTGTCTGACCTCATATACATCAGATGCGTATTACATGTACTTTAAATATAATTATTTAAAAAGTAAGTATAGTTTATTAATTGTCAGACTTCAAAGTTACAGATAGTGTATTAAATATGTATAGTATTTTATGTGTATACTATATACAGTATATAATAGAATGTTATTCAGTAATAAAAAATTGAGAAATCCTGCAATTAGTGACAATATGGTTAAACCTTGGTGGCATTAAGCTAAATGAAATAAGTCAGAGACTGACTGTACTCTGAAGGTTACTTCAGAGTCACTTATATGTGGAATCTGAAAAAAGCCAAACTGATAGAAACAGTGTAGAAGATAAATTTCCAGGTGTAAGGTGAATAATTTCAGGGGACCTAATGTACAACATGGTGACTTTAGTTAACAAGACTGTTTTGTATAGTTGAAAGTTGCTAAGAGAGTAGATCTTAAATTTTGTTTTCATGTCATACACACCCAAAAGAGTAATTATGTGAATTGACGTATATGTCAGTTAACATTGTGACTATCAGTTCACAATATGTATATGTATAAAATCATCACATTATACACTTACTTTTACACGTTATATATGTCAATTATAGCTCAATATGGGCTAAGGACTTGAATATATGTTTCTCCAAATGGCAAACAGATACATGAAAATATGCTCAATGTCACTAATTGTTTGGGAAATGCAAATCAGAACTAAGTGAAATATCACCTGTCTTGATGGCTATCTTTTAAAGAATAAATAAGAATGACAACAAATGTTGGCAATGATATGAAGCAAAGGGAACCTTGTATATTGTTAGTGGGTATGTAAACTGGGTCAAAATATCTTGGATTAATAGGAAATAGAATGATTAATTATTTATTATTTTACACTCCAATTAATCATGTCAGGATCTAAGAAATTATTTTCTACTTTTTACCGTGATCCCTCGGCTTTTATTGAATTGTTCTATGCAAACTTTGGTATCAGTAATTTTGAGTCAAGCCTCGAGTTTTCAAGTGAGTCTTCACAATAGGATATCATCTCTAAAATAACAACTGTTTCCTTGCTAAAATAGTTTATTGGCTTCTCACTTGGTATGCTTCTATAATTACAAGTGTTATCATATGAAACATTAATTGAGATTAACTTTTATATATGTTTGTGAAAAACATGTATTGACAACAAGAAAATTGTGAAGGGACTTTCATTTGATCAAAAGCAATTTGAGCAAATAACAATGCAATGATAATAAACAAAATACGTATTCATTGAATTTTCTATAGATCTACATAAATATTATGGAATTGAAGGTCAAATCACGCCAGTTCGAGATCATCAGGAAAATGTCATATAATAATTAGGATTACAATTAAAACAGAAGTGTATTTGGCATGAACAAAGTAAAAGGCATTCCAAGAAGCAAAAATAGCAAACAACTATTCAGAACTTTAAGAGTTCAAATTACGGAGGTGTTTAAGAAGGCTGGGAAATTTGTTAGTTTTCTGGAATATTTACAAGTTCTCACTCCTTTCCTACCATGTAAAAATATGTATTTCTCTCTCGTATATGGATAAGAAAATTGAGAGATGTTGCCATGCTTGGTCCAGAATATTCCTTTATCCTACAAAATATCTGAGAAAAGAATCCTTTATTTCCACACTGTTGGAATACAGTTACTTTCACAATTTGATGTACAACATGTTTCACGATTGCTTTTTAACAGCATTGGGTTGTGATTGTAAAAGTCCTCAAACTGATGCTGTGTTTGGCATCTCACCGAAAGCCTTGCTTGACACAGTTACCTTGGTCTTCCCCAGGTTGGCCCACGTGACATGCCTTCCATTTCCATAATATAATATAGCCCACCATAAACATCAGAATATTGTATGTAAATTATAATATTTGTCTCTGGGCCCATTGCCCTACTTACTCTGAAGTAGAGTAGTTTATTCATTCATCTATTGAAAAACCTTTACTTTGTGACTACTAATGCCAGAGACTAGTTAGAAAAATAGCATAATTTACCTTTGACCTTTAATATTTAATATTTTCTGATTCAGAAGTCAGAAGACCCAAAGCAAAAACCTTAAAAGTACCCTTTAGAATAGTAGAAACTTGGGCAAGCTAATTCACGACTGAATCTTAATTTCTCTACCTATAATATAAGGTCATAACTTGTACGTCAAGATGTTTTGAGGATTAAACCAGTTACATAAAAAATAAATTGCAAAATGACAATAATTATATAAATATTAGGGACTATTATGAACTGAGTTTGTTTCCCACCCCAAATCCATATGTGGGAGCCCTAACCTCCCAGTGTTATGGTATTGTAGGCGGGGCCCCTGGAGGCCATTAGGTGTAGATGAGGTCATGAGGCTGGAGTCCTCCTGGACGGGCTTAGTCCCCATATGAGGAAAGACTGAAAGCTGGTTCTATCCCTCCACACTGTGAGGACTCAGCAAGAAAATGGACTTCTGCAGAGCTACGAGAGTGTTCTCACCAGAACCTGAAGCAGACAGCATGCTGATCTTGGACTTGCAGCTTCCAGAGCTATGGGAATTAAACGTCTGTGGTATAAGCCACCCAGCTTTTGGTATTTTATTAAAGCAGCCAAAGACACTGCTGTTATCTGGCATACTCTTTGTGCTCCTCTGTGGTACCTTTGCACATTACACCATGCTGAGGTTGAAGTAGCTGTTTAATTGCTTTAGCTTTATTTCTTTGTTTATTCTTGCAACACTACTTTTGTTGTTTTGGTTTTTAATCTCTACTACCAAGAAAGGACAATCTTACCTATATCTGTAAGAAGATCTACTTCTTAATATACCAGAATTTTCCCATCTTAATCTCATTAAGTTGCTTTAAAAGAGGGTGTCTTTCTTAAAGCATAAAGTAAATAGCAGTACATAGCATTTACCTTGAGTGATTTTCTTTCATTTAAAGCTCAGCTTTAGAAATATCCCATTACAAAATATGCAAAAAAAACCAACAAAAACCAAAAACCAAAAAAAACCCTGACAGGCAAAAATATACATTTTATTCAGAAAAAAACATTTTCCAGAGGCTCGATTTTATTATTATTATTATTATTATTATTATTTTACATTCTGTTATTGTCATTGCCTAGAAACCAATAATAGGGTCATGTTCAAGGGAGTACAATTTTATGTCTCCTTTTCCCCTTAATGCAGAAGGAAGACTGCACTGAATATCACTCAAAATTAACAGCAGCTCATTAGAACTTCTGACACTTCCCTCTGGATGGCCCTACAGACAGAGCCACTGCTGGCTCTTTAAAGATGCAGACTCTTGTTAATTGGCCTGCAGGGTGTAGCTGATTTCCTGTCCCTTCTAAACCAAGACTGACCTTCTTATATCCCTCAGGGCCCCAGTCTCAGAAGTTCTGAGCACTGTAGACCTGGGAGTTATCCACTGTTTGATAGAATCACTTTACAATTGCAAGCTATGTGTTGAACTGTTGCACATGATTTTAAAAATAGCATCTTTAGTAACAAAGAAAAATGATACAAGCATTGTGAGATCAGTGCAGTGAAAGGTGTACATCATTTCATTTATTCTTTTCTATATACCTGACTTCTTATCAAAGCAGGACTAAGGATACATTGCTCAGACAGCTCACAAGTCCAAATGTGCTATTTGTGAAGAGCTAAATAAACATAATAACATTGGTAACAGTTCTGTAGAGGATGCCCTATCGGGATTCATGTGAAGCACACGTCACCTGCCATTTAGTTCTATTGTGTTCAAGTACTTTTTCTTCCCATTTCAGATGGTACCAGAGGTGAAATTTAACCAGGCTTGAGCTTCCCCACCAAGGAAAAAACAATTTGTATTTGAAATTATCTGCCAGTGCTGAGGAACTAAAATGGTCCAGCCCTGATTTGCTAGTTAGGAAGGTGTGTTTCAAATCAAATGGGACTTGATAAAGCCATTTGATAGAGAGAGATTAGCATTTAGTCCAAATGTAAACAGCTTGGGCTAAGAGTAAGAGTGAGTGCGGGGGCAGAAGGAAGCTGATTAGTAATTCAGATTTTATCTTGGCTGAAAGGAGACTGATAGCTAGAGTCCTGGCAATCTTCACCTTTTGTTGACCATCTGTACTGTGAGTTCCCCAGCAGAGAGCCAGCTCATTTAGGGACAGGAGAGCAGAAGGGCATAGCTTCTCATATGAGAGAGAAACCAAACGCCACGCTAAACACCATCAATTAAAATGCATTAGTCCTGTAGGAGCTGCCCATCAGAGTGTTGAGTGTGCACAGATGCCCTGTTGCTAGCATGACACTAGTAATAGGGTATCACACATAGGAGGATTTCACACACTACTTAGCAAAACATGGCACTGTTTTTGCATAAACTCTTGCCCTAACTTTAATTGCAGTAGGTTCCACCAATATTGGTCAAAAGAAATGTTGCCATTTATAACAGACAGTACTTGCTGCTTTCTAATTAGGTTTAAGACACATAACAAAATAGATGAGATTACCAACTAGAAGGGGAAAAAAAGAGTACTATGCTATTATAAGTGCATTAGTTATGATAAATGTCTATACTTAGTCAAGAAAAATTAAAGCCCAATTTATTCTTATACATTTTCATGTTCTCTGTCATTGCTGACTGATGGCTTGTCTTTTGAGTGCATCTGTAATGCTTTAAAATAAATAAAACGGGACTTTAATCTGCATCTCAATTGCTGCAGTATATTTTCAGTAGTACTGTAACTTGTGTTAGAGGAATTTTCTTTTCCATTTAAGAAACTGTCGCTCTTTTTCTCATTCTTAGTATCTCTCTCTCAATTTCTCTCTTTCTCCCTCGAATATAGTATTCTTTTCACAAAAGTCAGAGGAAAAACAATAAAATGATGCTAACAGATCAGGATCTATGGAATATGGACCAGGCTACTTAGAATGAATTGGTTTCCTGTGGACTGTTGTCACTTTTCTAACTGAGAAGCATCATATATACAAAAGTATGTAAATGTATGGGTAAATGCATTTAGGTTTAGAAACATCAAATTATTGGGACACTGGCTATATTTCTAAAATAGTTTATTTGTTCTCCCTTTTGGTTTGATGTCTCGGGGAAAACGTAGAGTCCTCCCCCCGCCCCCCCCAGGCCCTGAAACCAGGGCTCTGTAAATACAAATCTGCCAACCCCGAATGCCAACACGTCCCTGCACACCTCTCAAGGGAATGGGGCGTGCAGCATGTAGATGACTAGGAAAGGCAGATTAAACAAATCATTCAGGCATCCCTGATGCCTTCTGCCTGCTCCCCACATGGCTTATCTGTAAGAGCTCTGTGCATTACCCTCATTAGGAGAGTCTGTACAAGCCCCTAAAACTCCCAGGAAGAGCATCACAGAAAGGAAACGGGAATCAATGGTGAAAGCTTCAAGAGGACAATCAGGCAGTCCCCAGGACAGTGAGGCGGCAAGGACAATAACAGCTTGTAAAGCTTGACAAGCTCCAGTCAGCTGCAGCTTCAGGACGCCTGTTGCCTGGCGTCTGCATCCTGAAATAAGAACATTGTTCTTAGGGGATGGCCGAGGCCCTGCTGTCTTCATTTCGGATGCATAAAGCTGCCCAAGGTAGAGGTCCAGAGTGATTTAGAGAGTGCATTTCACGTAGAAATAAGAACCGGAGCACTGGGAAGACTAAAAGTAAAATAAAATAAATAAAATACCTCAGAATCTGCGAGTGCGTGTGTGCATGTAGGTGTGAGTATGTGTCTATGTCTGTGTATTGGGAACCACGGATGAGATGTGTGTAATCAATTATCTAGCAGCCTTGCACAGAGCTGTTTAGCTACTAGCTCTGGAAGAGGAAAAGAAAGTGGGATACAGAGTCAAGGGATAGATAAGGTTGATTATTTCATTTTTGTTGTCTATTGTGTTCCTAAATAAAATAACATTTTAAAACAATAATTTAAATTTCTATGTATTTGGGGTCTATTTTCAGAAATTAAGGTATAAAGAAACTACCATATTGTCTAATAACTTTTCATATATATATATATATATATATATATATATACATGCATACATATATATCACTATTTGTAATACATATGTATATATAAAAATCTTAAAATATACTGCAAATATATCCTAGTAATTAGAGGTCCAATAAAAAACAATCACAGATGATGTTTCAGGGCTTTTTATTGCAATTTACGAGCACAGAATAGAAACTGAAGTTGCCATCTAATTGCTTTGACTACAAACATCATATTATTTCATTGGCTTGGTATTTGCATAAGATGATTAGTACTCTTACCAGCTGAAAGAAGCTACCAGCACTAAAGAAACAATTAAAAGTATTTCTGATCCTACGAGGCACAGGCTGGTAAAACTACTCCCTCTTGGGAGGAAAGTGCTTGTCCATGTGAGGTAAATTATTTCTCCAAGGGTGCCAAATGATAATGATTTTCAGAGGCCCAGTAATAATTCAGAGACGAGTAAAATTTTTCCATGGCAAGTATGAGTTCGGAGTATTTATAGATCCCCCCGAGCCTTTCCCATTAAAATATAGCAAGTGGTCCAATAATTTGATATTTCTAAACCTAAGTGTATTTACCCAACATGTAGCTGGTTATTAGAGATCATAGAAATATTTATGACATGCGCTTGCGGGCTCTGTAGGTGTGCACCACACTGCAGCTTGCTGACATCATTTAAAAGTTTAAAACAATATACTAGGATATGAAGTATTCAATATTGCATGCGACTGCGAACACACACATGCACATAACTAATTGCATTACATATATGTTCCAAACATCTATTCCCTCTCTAGGGCACAGCTAAAAAGTCCACCATCATTCAGTCAGAAATGTTTCTTTCCACCTGTCATAAAATATTTCCCTTTGTTTTCTATCATGGAGCTAACTACAGTGGATGCTGAGGTGATAATAGAAGTATATTTGTTTCCGGTGTTTTCACCAGCTTCTTTCTTAGGGGTATTTATTATTGGATCAATCTCATTTACAGGCTTTCTAAATAAATTTACAGATCTTGATAGGGTTGATGGGCAGTTACGTTTATGGGCAGTGGGGACGGTACCGCAAAGGGTGGCAAGCACTGAGTTTTCTCTGCCAGGGTATTTAGTTGTGGTGCAGTCAGTGAAAAAGAAAACATAGCTGAGTCTTCAATAAAACTTAAGACACAGTCTTCCTTCAAAATTACACTTTGATTGAAGTGCAAAGGTTCAAAGCCAAAACAGCTAAATATATGGGAGAGAAAATAGTCCACATTCTGAAGTAATGAAAAATATATCAATTTATCACATGCTGTATATTTTTCTAGTTTGACTTCCATTTTTTATAAAGCAGAAAAGAAATTGTAAATATCTTTCAAGGCAACCTGAGAAACTATTGCAAACTCATTTCAGGCACTGGTCTTACATGTACAATGGAAGAGAACAAAAGGAATTGGATTTAAATAAATAGTAACCAGCAAAAGTATAAATTTTATATTTATAGAAATGGCATAACATCAGTATGAGTTATTGTGGAGTATTTCTTACTAGTTGATTTGTAATCAGTTAATTTCTTTCTAATTAACTCATTCCTTATGAACTACTTTTGCAGTTCCTTTGTATAGGAGGATGAAAATCTAGAAAAGTTACCTTCTCTACTGGCCAAACATTTAAAATCATAGCAGAAACTTGAATGCATTCTAGAATATTGAAAAGATTCTGAAATTTCTCCTCAATGTTTCTCAGCAGAACCTCCCACAATATCCCACTTGCTGGTTTCTCAATGCTTTACTATACTGTGCTTCCACCAATTTGGGAAATATAAACTCACTATCACATTCATCTTATTTTCTTTTTCTCTCTAAATAGCATTTTCTTGTTTCTCAGAAAATCCCCTTAAATAGGTCATTCATGCTAGTAATTCAAAATGTTCTTGAAGTAACCTCTTTCTTGATAAAAATGACACAATTGATCATCCATAAAAATAAGCTTGTAGTAATCACTGGAAAAATTCTGCAAGGGTGATAAAGATAGAAATATATTACCAAATACTTAAAAATTATTATAAAACTATGATCATTGAAAGAGCTCAGTCTTGGTATTGTAACATATGTAAATATAAAATTCATGTAGGTCAATGGAGCCATTTAAAGTTAACAGAGGCAATAGTGGCAACTTAATAAATGATACATAAGCGGTAGGTTAGCCATTTGGAAAAACATATTTGCTTCCTCACCTCACTTTGCATGGATTTATAAAAATGCATGTGATTGAGTGATATAGAGGTAAAATAAGGGCAAAAAATAACCTATAAAATTAGTAGAGGAAAACATGAAATACATATTATTAAGTGGGGAAAGAAAACAGGATCCAGAATGTATGTGAGAGTGTGTTTTCATTGCAGTGAATTAT
This sequence comes from Rhinolophus sinicus, assembly GCF_036562045.2. Classification (NCBI taxonomy): domain Eukaryota; kingdom Metazoa; phylum Chordata; class Mammalia; order Chiroptera; family Rhinolophidae; genus Rhinolophus; species Rhinolophus sinicus. Next base: position 13,363,449 of record NC_133754.1, on the reverse strand, counting down.
GTGCGTAAGTGTTTGGATGTTTCTGAAAAGGCCCAAGATGCTGTTGATATGGTTGACAGCACTGGGTGTCAGACAAAAAAAAGAGGGTGGGGGATAAAAGAAATAAGTTTAGAGAAATGCTTTAGTCTACACACTGCTTTAAAATTACTGAAATTCTTACCCTTAATGTGTAGAGTTTTATAATAAAACTTTGACTCTAGTTCATAAAACAAGAAGATCTCCGTCCCTACTTCAAGATCTCCCTCATGACATTTTTCTTTTGCATATAAGTTTATGTACTCATTATATAATCACAATAATACTACTATTCTCATGCCTTTATTTACATGTACTGTACAACATCTTTTGTTCAGTGCATTCTTTGAAAATAGGCCAATTTTTATATATCTCGATACAATGAATTATGGTTTTTGAATATGCAATGTGTAGAAACTAAACTGTATCATGTTTCCTTAGATATTCAAAACTTATCAAGTTTGTCACTGGAGACCTCTTTGTAGCTCCTCAACTTCCCAGGTCACACCACCGAATACAAGCCTGTGTTTAATCCAAACTTCATTGTAATGACACCCTTCCTATAGGATCGAAAGAGAGCCAAGAATTCTGGATGTGAGACCCTCCTTTTCCCGTTCCTATTATTCGCTGGCAGATGTGAAATGAGGTTGTTGTCCATCTTCTTTCTCTTCTTCCTTACCGAATAATCTCATCACCATCATCTGCCATAAAACTTTTTCAGCCAATTATTGTGGTTTTTCCAACACCACCTCGCAATTCTCCAATTCTCAGTGGACATTGAATGGGTGTCCTGCATTATAACTCAATTCTGACAATATCTACCTGGACATACATCGGAACCCACAGGTTAAGGGCTCAGTCTCACAAGACTGTCCCCCACCCCAACTTCAGATGTCTATCACAAGTCCAGGCTGTCCCCTGTGCTTATGACTGTAGAGAGGAGGTTCCCACAATCCCCTCCTTGGTTTGATTCATTTGCTAGAGCAGATCACAGACCTTAAAGAAACATTTAATTACATTTACTAGCTTATTATAAAACATGTTATAAAGGATAGAAATGAATGGCTAGATGATGAGATATACAGGGTGAATTCCAGAAGGATCTATCCCCATGGTACTGGGGCGTGCCACCCTACTGGCATGTAGATGTGTTCACCAACCTGGAAGTTCATCAAATCTTGTTGTTCGAGAGTTTTTGTAGAGCTTATTCTACACCCCCTTCCCCTTCCCACAGTGAGGTTGGTGGGTGGAGGGGGTCACTAGGTGCGGATGAAAGTTCCAGTCTTCTAATGATGTGGTCTTTCTGCTGACTCACCCCTTCCTGAGGCTCTCTAGGGGCACCACAGTAAGTCACCTCATTAGCATAAACTCAAAAGGGGCTCCTGATTAACGACAAGGGACACTCCTATCACTCAGTCAGTTCCAAGAATATCGGGAGCTTTGTGTCAGGAACAGGGGAAAAAAAGACTGAATATGCTCTTATTTTACCACAACCGTTGTCCAAGTTTTTTAATTGATTCCCACAAGAAGCCCTAACTCTCAGTTCAGTCTCTCAAGTCCATTTCAAGTGCACTGCTCCACCCCCCCCGCAACATACACGCATACACATCCCTTCTTCCCATAAACCTTTCCGTTGCACCCTCTAGAGTTCACTGTGGAGTTCATTGCATACCCTACATTTTTGACCTCTTCTCTAAGAGTTCCTTTGCCATCTTGGTCTAATTGAAACCTAGTTGTTCTCTGAAGGCTCTGTTTCTTCTCTGTCCTTCTCGATTGGTGGAAATTCACTTTCCATAATTTGTACTAAGGACCTAATGAGTTACTTATAGCCTCATCCACATCCTCCGCTCTCTTTTCCCTAAAGTTCCCAACCTTTGAATTTTATATCATTAGACCATAAAGCCAATAATGCATTCTTGTAACAGACCCCAGGTTTTGCTACCCTCATTTTTCAAGTACTAATTTTTTGGTTCACGCTCCAACACTATTCCTGACTTATTCTTTGTAATTTCAAACTATCCCACCTGAATGCTAAGGTGTTCTCTCAGGTGGGAGAACAACCAGCCTACAACATGGTTAGGCAGCTCATATCCATGGTTGTACTTAGACTGAAAATTATCTTGTCCAAAACTCAAGTTTTCATACCTCCCTCTGTAAAATCAGCGTTCTTCATCTCAGTTGATGGCAACTCCACTTTCCAAGTGCTCAGGTCCACGTCCAGAATAAAGAGTTATTCTCAACCCTTTTCAAATCACCAATGCAACCATGCTAGTCTGAGACCATAATCTCTACTCTAACCTGGATTATCTCCAAGACTCCTTCTTCCCCAAACTTTGTGCTTTCTTATCTGTGCCTCTCATTCTGTGTTTTCAACTTAGTAACTGGAGTGATACTATTAAATATAGGTTAGGTTTCACGTTTCTTTTTAACTCCTCAAATGGTTCTAGTTGGAGTTCAAGACAAAGTCTTTATAAAAAGACTTATATAAAACCTTTCCCACTCTGGTTACCGTTCTAATCCCTTCTCTTACTATACTTCCTGCTTCTTGCTCCACTGGACTCCTTGTTTTCGTCACATCTACACCTGCCACAGGGCCTTTTTCTTGTTGCTTTTTCTACCTGAAAATTTGTTCTCCTGGATATTCACATGGCTTATTTGCTTATGTCCTTTCATTGTTTGCTGAAGTTACCACTGTCTTTCAGTGAGACCTTCCCTAGCAAAAATATCTAAAATTTTAAGACATCACCAAGTTAATAGCTCTTACTCCAGTTTTTTTTTTTCTCTTCAAATCACCGTATCTAATCTAGAACACATTTACTTATTTTTTTAACGTCTGTTCCACCTCCCAAAATATAAAGTAAGATGTATAAAAGTGAAGTAATTTTCACCTCTGTATCCCTCGTTGATGAGGTGAAGTCACTTCTTCTACAAGTATATTATTTTTTGTTATTTACTAGAAAGGAAGAAGCAAGTATCTACTAGTGGACTTTCAAGTAGTGAGGAGGCAAATTTGAGGGGAGTTGGCCTATGTTAGTGTGACTCCAAACTGTATGTTAATTTGTAAATTTAGCTATAGTTCCAATTATGGAACTTAGATGAGGTGTCAATCCTTTGTTCTCTAGAAAACATGAGCTGTCACACTCAAAGAAAATAATTATAATTTTATGAATTTGACACTAAACCCATCAATGTTTAAGACCGAATCTTCATAAATTTAAATGCAAACTATCTAACATATCTATTCAATCAATTAATAGCTTTCATGTATCCCCTTTAAATATACTGATGCCTAAAAATGCTAGAGTATTTCTCTGAAAGTCCACTGAGTCTATTTTTAAAAAGGAACAAAAGGTCTCATATATAAAAATTATGACACCTCAAATTCGCAATACATTCTAAAGATTGTTTCAACTGTATTAATCATTTTAAATTATTTTCCATTCTTGGTTTTTAAAATTACTTGTGCTTTTACCCAAATACTTACATGTTATTTATTACAATGTCTCAAATGACAACTCCTTCACTGAAAAGAGTCAACTGTTCTGAGTTTGTAATTCATGTTATTTAATCATCTCTTTAATTAATTTTGATTTTATTAATTTCCTGTTCTTTCAAATAAATGTCTGAAATCCCATTTAAAGTAAGCTTCCAAATGATAATGTATTTGTCAAATAATCTCAAGCAATTTGTAAAATCTGTATACAGATGCCCCTTTTTTATATCCATAGAAGTTTAAGAATTTTATAAATACAATAGCTGAGTTTAGACAATGTGAGAAAACTGGCCTATTTTTAGCCAACACAATGACTTAATTAAATCACTAGATAGTCGATGCAATTGATTGACTTGCTGTAGAACATAAAAGGTTGAAGTGTAATAAACAGACACACTGGGGCCAAAATAAATATAGGGATGTGTGGGTGTGCCTGCATGAGCCTGTGTTTGCATGTGTGTGTACAGCCTGCATAGACACAATTCTGTGAAGACTTTCATGAAAGTTTATATGTACCTGTGTTGATTTATCTCAAGATTCTACCTTATGATTAGTCAGATATTCTCTCAGTGATTCACGATGTGATGAATGATTGATATTTATTCTCTCAGTATTTTTCAGATACGTTAAATACTAATATAAAGTGGATTGTCACTTATCAGGTGAGGTTTGAATATCACCTCACCTGCTCCTGGCTGAAAACATGACTTAAAATCCCACTATTCATGATTCATTATTTGAGTTAATGCTTTTCCTTTGTTGAAGTAACACCCCTTATGGAAGAGAAACATATTATACGGTATTCAGCTATTAATAAAATTAGTAAAAAGATACCTTGTATTTATGTATAATATCTCAATTTAATAAAGGATAGTTATCAATATTCTGAACTTAAGGCAAATCTTAATAGAGAACAGTATTTGTAGTTTTTGTAAAAGAGAGGCTAGAAAGTCACAGAACTGGGTCCCTATCTATGAAAAATTGATTTCTACATGGATGGAGCATGGCAGCAAAAGGGTGAGAGTGCTCAGAGGCATGTGTCAGGGGACAGAGGGTCAGGGATGGTGAGTGTACAGTACAGGCAGCTAGAAAGGCAGGTTATAAAGGTGGAAGAGAGAAGGCCAAAAACCACTGTGGAATATTTAATTATTGAATCTAGTGCTATCTCTGCATGATTGCATACTATGACACTTATGGTAGTAATAAACATAATTATTAATATTATTTATGTTCCACTACTCTCTGAAAAATTGGTAGGTTTGCAAATGTCTTCTAGCAGGAAAACATAACGATTAGAAAAGCTAATTAAAATCTGGGATTTTTATTTGGCTTGAAACCTTCACAGGTGTCAATCTTTCTTAATTAAGAATACAGTGAAAAAAACATCCATATTACTCAAAGCCATTTTGTAGCACTGTGAAATTGCTTTTGCCTCTCAAGAAAATGTGAAGTCATTTCTTGTTCATAACACATATTCCAGACATTTTAAATGGAGATTTCCTCAAAGAGCTGCAAAATTCACAAAGGATTTTCTTGAAGTATTTTCACTTTTGTAAACAAGAAAACAAAAAAGGCAAATTTGTATATGGGTACGTAAATGTGTGTGTGAGGAAAAAAATTAAATGTACACATATACAAATTTAATATACATGCACATAAAAATAGAATCTATATGAATATATCTAATATATGCATATTATGTGCATATTAATTTTTACCATTGAAATAGTCTTTATTAGTGCTGCTTTTCCAAGAAGCTCGGATTACTTCATGCACATCTAATTAACCCTCAGTATTTCTTCAAAGTAAGTAAAGCACCATTAGTTTTATTTTTTAATATTAAAGAAAAAGAGAATGAAATATGTAACAACAGAACAAGCTCTTTTTTTGGTCACTCAAAAATGTGCATTTTTATGTAGCAAACATACAAAATTCACAAAAAATATAACGTGATAGATACAGCTGTTGCGTGTGGGTGTATGCATATATGCAGTTTGACTGACTTTTAGTACTCAAACAGGTCCACATGGTCAAATAAAAATTGTTCTAGCTCTTTCAAATTATTGACTATTAGAGATAAAATATGTATTTTAGTGATTATACTTTTATTTTTTGTTATTTATATAACTGGCTCTTGAAATGTTCTTTAGAGCCAGAATCATGTCTTTGCTTTTTATCAATTGTTCTGTATCAAAGGGGGAAAGTTAAATTGACCTGTGAGGAATTCTCAGTGGGCAATGAGAGCTTATAGCTTTTTACCTAGAGGCTTGCAGAAGTGGTTTGTAAATAATAAAATTATGGTTGTGGATAGAAGCCAAGAAGCAGTTTACAATGAAAGATAGTGCAATCCTAAAAGATAGCCTTGCGCCCAAATTCTTGTGGGAGCAAAGAGAACCCCTGAGCTTGGTCTTGCCCCACAGCCTGCAGGAGCTGCTGCTGACTTCTTTCTAGGTAGTGGGTTTTACCTGGAAATGGGGCATTCTAAGATGCTACAGTCACATTAGAGAGAAGAAAATCACAGTCTGGGATAGGTTAGTGAAAAGTACATACATTTGGTAATGACGTACAGAAGTTTGAATTGTTTTCATAATACAGGTGGGGAAATTCATTACATAATCTGGACTTTAGTATTCTTATCTGCAAGGCTAGGCTGATAATATCGACTTCCTCTGATCAGTATGCAAATTTGATACCATAACTCACGAAACACATAATACATAGCAGGTTCTAAACAGATGCTGTTTGTCTCCCTGATTCCTACAAAGAGCAAGAGGAAAACTGGTTTTTCTTGGGAGAAATTGGATACTAGAGTGTGGACGGGGGCATATGATCCAGCTACAGGAGGATACAGTATGAGAAATGTGCTAAGCAAAGGTTTGAGATTGGATAACTCAGTTCAGCTCCCTTAGCTACAATCCTGGGCTTGCACTGAAGGTTTCTTCTACCACTAGTCAGTGTGTATGGGATTTGTGAAGATGGATGGGCAGAAGAGAAGAAAGAAGGGCATTTGTTACACATCTACCAGGCGAGAAGCAAGATGCTAGCTACTTTCTTCACAATAATCATGGACAGTATTTCACATATATTCAATGACTTGGAACGTCACCTGTCTGAAAAGTGTGGGGGCTGAGATTATAACCTATGACCCCAAAGCCCACAATTTTCTTCAAAAGCAACTTTTCTTAGGGGCACACAGCAATGTCATTGAGGGAGTTTTTGTTGTTGTTGTTGTGTTTTTAATGTACATGTTACTGTACTACCCAAAATGCTTGATTTTTCATCTGTAGAGGTGGGGGGCATATTTTAAATAATTCATTCCAAAGATGTTTTCTTCTGATTCTGATGCCTCATTATTCCTCCAAGACAAGTAAACAAATATAAATAATAAAGCAAATTAGGAACCCTGGCTGGTTATCTGGAAGGTCAAACAACTGGTTTGGCTTGATCCTGAGTTGGAGGCTCACAGGTGGCAGAAAATAGTGTTCTGATGATAGGCGACATAAAAATATGTTGATCAGAGTACTTGATATATTTTATATGCATTGTCATGAGCATCGGTTAGGTATTCCTGCATTGGCTATAAGGTCAGCAACCAACAGTTAGAAGAAACTGCATAACTGAATTAAGATTTTTGTCACTGATGACTTTATAGTTAAACAGAATAAAATTAAAACTAAAAATAAATGCTTAGAATTTTCAGACAGAGTGTGAATTTAGAAGGCTATAGACATTATAGTTATGATCATTTGATTTCTTATTTTAACTGTGAGAATTCAGATACCCTGGATCAACCAACATATTTCTATTCAATTAACACAATTTAGGAGTCAGTCAGGAAGGTAAATATGAATTTGCCTATGGATATGAATTAAAACTAGTGATCAGGAAGGTGAAAATAAGTTTTATCCTATGTACAAACTTGAATTAATTGTTAATAACTCTGGAGCACTCTGTTAAAGGGTCTGGGACACCTTTGCCAAGCTGGAGTGCGGTGATTGATTAATTATGTCTGTTACAGCTAGTGAAGGTTTGGTGGTTTTGCTTTGTTTTCTTTTGTTTAAAACCTGATCTGAATCACTGTGTTTTTATAGTCTGAATTACAAACTACTTTTATGTATGTGTTCGGTTGGTGCAAAAGTAGTAGTGGTTTAAAAGGTTGAAAATAATTGCAAAAAACTGCAATTACTTTTGCACCAACCTAATAAGTAAAGTTTCCCATGTCAAACATCTCAGTGATAAAAGATATAATATTACTTGCCCTCCATTTTCTGAATGAGAAAAAGGTAGCGTATATGACTTTGCCAATATCACATATTATAAATGATAAAAATCAAATAAAGATGTTTGTTAAAGTATAATTAAGAGAAAACAATAAACAACAACATAAAAGAGTTTGATACCTACACCAAAGCTAGGAAATGATGATGATGATGATGAATACCATTAACACTGAGTGAGATGTTACTATCTGCCAGCCACTATGCTAACATGCAACTCATTTTATTTAATAATACAGGGACTCATTGAGTTATTTATAATTATGCTTATTTTTGAGATGATGAAACAGATTTTGAAAGTTAGTTGCCTAAGGTTCATATCATATTCACATATGTTCACATTTGAAACCAGAGCCTGGATCCAAATCTCTTACTTATTTAGAATTCTACTCAGATCAGAAAATCCAGTGTTCAAAAGTTTAAGATACTATTTAGAGAAAATACTACAGAGATTTAGGCAGGATATGGGTTTGTAGCTTGGTTCTGGTATATTGTAGCTCTGTGATTATGAGGACATTAGTCAACTTCTCAAGCCCTCTGATTCTTCATCTGTAAAAAGGCTGTAATAATGTCCATTTTATGAGGCTATTATAAAAATTACTTAAAGTAAAGGTGTGTAAAACACATAGCACAATACCTCATATTTAAAAAGCACTGACAGAAGTAATATGTATTGTTAGCATAATTGTACAACATAGTAAGTATAACTTAATTGGTGTACTCCAACAAGCTTAAATTATATTGAAGTTGGTAAAACTAGCAGTGACCACAATTTTCTTTACACACGCCTCCTTTTTTTTTTTTTTTTTCCCCAACCCTCAATGGCTTTAACTTGCAAGTACCTATAAAGACCTGTGAAACAGATCTTCAGTATCCTGATCCCTGATTTCAACAAGATGGGTTTTTTAACTGTACATTACTGAAAATGTCTGAGAATTTTGATGGAAAGTTTAAAGTTATTTTAATGTCAGTTATCCAATTTTTCTAAAATAACAAACATTTGTTATTGTACTAATGGTTGACATATTTATCCTGCCCATTGTTTTATATTTGGCTAATCAAATTACAACTTATTTTTAAAAAGTAGTTCTGACTATCTACCAGCAGATCTATTCAAAATAATATTATGTTGAAACATTAAAAGATATTATTATTAATCATGACCTTCTCCTGAATATGTGGTATAGCCAGGTTCCTGGCATACTGAGTCAAAAGTCTGTTAGTGCCTGTGATTTGCAAATTCTTGTGCCTATTTGTAACTACGTCTTGGACAGACTTTTCTTTTGATGTTTTTGCTGCAACATGGCACTGTGTTTCTGCCGAGTAACCATTTTAGTTCCCTCAAACACTTGCTACTTATCAATAGCTGAATTACAAATTGATTCTCCACCTAAATCTAGGTAATATGTGGGTGTCCTTCTGCAGTTCCTTTAATGAAAGATTTCCAATGAGCAATTCGTAATGTGATTTTCAAGAAGATAAGTGATTATACTCTAGCAGATGGAATTTAGTTTTTTTCTATCCCACTGTGATTGACTCGGCTGGACATCTTTGTTAGTACAACTCCTCAGTGTTTTTAATATGTTGTAATTAATATCTTAAGTATAGGACATTTTTTAAGAATGCCAGTAAATAGGAAGAGTGAATGTTAGAACCTGTGGTAATAACAATAGTATCAATAACAAATACTACCTATATAAACAACTTATTCAACTTTTCTGTTTAGAGACATGTTTGGGTCTGTGCTGTATGTGTTGCAAAATCTAGGAGCGTTTGTGTGTGTGTGTGTGTGTGTGTGTGTGTGTGTGTGTGTGTATGTAAGTGCTAGAACCCTCCAAGAATGATTAATTCACTTCTTTTGTATATATTGAGGAATACCTATAATGATAGACTGGTGCAGTGGTAACCTCGGGCCCCAAAATGACCTTGCACATGTACAAAGGTTTAGGACAACATGGTGTAAATATACAATCACACCAAAATAGTGTAAAAATACACAGGAAAATAAAAGTTTTCACATATTCGTTTTTGCCAGAGCTGTATTATTAAGTAAATGGAAAGGAGAAAGAATGAAAATACACAGAAACCAGCAACTATATATGAGAGCAGAGATACCAGCAAATCACATCAGTTCTGATACTATGTTATATGACAGTGTTTTCTGAACTAAAACACAGATCTCATCAGCCAGCTCAAATTTGTCCCCTGACCACACTAGTCACCTCGGGGCTAGAGAGCCCCTAACCATGCTTCCTCACCAGTGCCCTCCTCTATGCCAAGGCACTTTTTCATTCACATATTATTGTGCTCTTAATAAATGTCTTATTATAAGATGAAGAAGCTTATTACAACTTTCAGTGACTGTTCCTCCATAATAGCTGAGTAAACTACAGGTCTAGGTTGTAGACCTACAATTTATTTAAAAATACTGAATGAAACAGGTTTTTAAAAAACCCTCAAATTATATAGAATATTCTAAATTCCCTGAATTCCCAGATGGTTGATTTTCCCCTTTGAGAAAAACTACATCTCTGATTCTTCTTTTTTTCTTTTTTCAGGCAGAAATTGCCACCCTGGTCAGATATTGCAGACTTTTTACTGGTCTCATGATTATACAAAATATTTGTAAAGTGAAAATTTCTCCCTATGTTAATAGGATAATTCTAAAAACATTAAGTCCATTTAGTAAGATTGTTATAATCAAACAAAAGTTTCCCTCTGATTTAATACTTTTAAGCATATAGTTGGTTCTCCATATATTATCTTCTAATTACTATTTTATTTTATTTACATACATATCTCAGCTTATTCCATAAAGCATTTTAAATATCATTCAATCTCTGGAATCCTGAGTTTTACAGACAGAAAATTAAAGAACCATTTCCCCCTCTATCTTTCTTAGCATATCTAAAAAGAAAAAGGAAAATGAGAGGGACACTCCTATAATGCAAAACTTCTATTTTTCTTTTTCTCTCTTGTGATTGCAGATCTTACGCAGGGCCCTCAAGTAACAGAGTTACCCAAAAGAGGTGAATTACTCTGAGGAGAAACAAAAATAATCACTTCTGAATATATTAGAAACCCGAGAAAGCTTCCCAGACCCCTAGAGATTATAATTTCTTAAAATAATGTAAGCATGACGATCGCTGATAATGTAAAAATTATAAATTACTAAATTTGAAGAATGGGCTTGAGATGATGAGAAACATTGTAAATAAGATGAAAACCTTAATTTTAATGGGTCTAAAAGAAAACATTTTTCAAAGCTAAGAGTACAAATAATGCAGTTACAGTACAGTATAACATGTGATATTGTTCATACTAGTTAGGTAACAAATGTTAAAGCAATAGAGGATTAAGTATATGATCTTCTCTGTCGACACCAGACTTCAAGGCCAATAGGGCAGAGACCGTATACCTCTTGTTCAGAATTATATCATGAATGGCTAGCCTTGTTCCTTAGCATACATCTAGTTCTCAATAGATATTTGTTGAATGAATTAATCAACACATTTCTTTGCCCACTTTCCCTCTTTTTTTTTTTCCTATTACCTAACTGCCAGGAGACCATTTTTCAGCCAGTCCAACAATCTGCCTCCTCAGTACCTTTTCTCTGACTAGAATTGCTGGAAATCATTCCATAAAGTGCGAAGTGGGTTCACCACCAACTCTTGGTCTTTAACCTCAACTGGAAAGCCATTACAAAGTCCCCAGAGAGTTTTTGTTCCCACGGGGGCTACTTTCCCCTCAGCTCTTTAGATTTCCAATAACTTTTACCCCCAAGAGATCATTTCTCTACCTTCTTCTGGGACAAAATAGTTACCAGTATATGAGAACTCTTCAGCATCTCAACCATCATGCTTTTTTGCTTCCATCCCATCTAAATCCATTCTCTCATGTTATGATTTCAAAGCAAAACAAAACAAGATAAACAAAGAAATATCAGTCAAGCAATCTTTTCCTATACTGTTTTATTCCTCTGTCCAATTAATGATCTTTCACAGATAATCTTCTTGCAATAATTACTAAATGTATTTGCTTCATTTACTTCTCATTTACATCCTGGTTTTTAAAAGTACTCTTCTTAGCCTTCCAATGAAATTCTAGTCAAAAGGACTTTTTAACTTTATCTTGATCTCTTGCTGTCTGTGGCACCATTGATAGCAGATTTTTGTCTTGAGACACTTTTCATCTTTGACTTTGGTGACTAAATACATTACTGATCATCTTCTTACTTTCATGATGCCCCATTAGTTCTTTATATGTATTGTTCCCCTTACATTTGTACTTAACCTTCTCTTATCATTTGATACGCTTAGTGCAAGCATTCTTACCTGTAGTCATGTCTTTGTCTACTACTTGCACATCGATCACCCCCAAGATCCATTTTGAGCTACTGGCAAAGATCCTTTACCCTCAAACCGATTCACTCAGATGTTACCCCACATACCTTAGCCCAGAATGTCAAAAAAATAAACTGATTTCCCCACACTAACCCCTCCCCCCTCATTTCCCTCACCATGGCTATTTTCAGTTGATAACAGTACACAAATCAGAAACCAGGGGTGATCTGAAGTCTTCCTTGCTCCTTATTTCCTTTATCCATCCAACACACCATGTTGATTCTACCTACAAACTATCACTTGAGTTATGAATCTGTCTAGTTTTAATATCCTCACTGTTGCCACCTTAATTTAGGCCCTGATTCTGTCTTGTTTGGATTCCTATAACAGCCTCCTGGCTGGATTCTTTCCTTCTAGTTTTACTTTCCTCTAATCCATTATTTACACTGCTGCCAGAGTGAGCTTTCTAAAATGCAAATCTAATCATGTCTTTTCCTTGCTTTGAAATCTTATAATGACTCCCATAGCTTTCATGATAAAGTCCAAACTCCTTAGCACTGCGTATAAGGCATTTTATGACCTGGCATCTGCTTACTTCTCCAGTTTCACTTCTTTTTTATTCCCTAACTTCCTGTTATTGAATAAAAGGCCATTCACAAAAAGGGCCTTGCCCACTCCAGCGTTTGCATGTGTATGACTTGACATTATGTCATGCCTCCATTTCTGAGGTAACTTTTACACATCGCTTAGAAACCATTTCAGAAAGGCAAGGTATTTTCATTCTAGTCCAGTTTAGAATATGCCCCACTCTGTTCTTTCATTGTATAATGCTTAGCACAGCCTTGAATCACATCATATTCCTGGTATGTATTTTTCTTACTTGAGTACAAGATATGGAGGGTATGTATCAGGGCATATTTTTGTCTCTTATAATCAATAAATGTATAATGCATAAATAAAAGAATGGGAAACTAAAGATAGACATAGTAGCTGTATTTACATACTTGTTAGGGAGCTATTTTAATTCCTAGCTCTAACAGTTGCTAGTTGTAGGAACTTAGATAGTGATAGAACCTCCTGAAGTTTCCAGTTATTTCATAGGGATAAGCCATAGTTCCTAAAATATAATGGAAGACGGGGTCGGCTGAGTGGCCCAGGCAGTTGGAGCTTCATGCTCCTAACGCCGAAGGCTGCTGGTTCGATTCCCACATGGGCCAGTGGGCTCTCACCCACAAGGTTGCCAGTTCGATTCCTCAACTCCTGCAAGGGATATTGGGCTGCGCCCCCTGCAACTAACAAGGCAACTGGACCTATAGCTGAGCTGTGCCCTCCACAACTAAGATTTAAAGGACAACAACTGGACTTGGAAAAAAGTCCTGGAAATACACACTGTTACCCAATTAAAAAAAAAAAAATTAAAAAGGAAGACAAAATGAGGTCATTCAGAGAAAGCATTTATTACTGTGGCTTAAAGAATGCTAGCTCCTATTCTCACTGTCAAGTGTCACATGAATAGGTATGTTTAACTGTAGAGTAGTAGATTAATGGTTCGTATGTACAAAGAGACATTTTTTCCTGATATAAGGACAACTTTGTAAAAATTTTAAATGCCCTACGATCAAACAATAGCTGTCTTGTGAAGTAGTACAAATTACAGTAAAAGAGAGAGACAACTTAAGATCACAGTGTAGTAAAAATAAGACAAAGATTTCAGTAGACAGGAAATTTAATGTGATCCAAAAGATGGTATAGTTACTAGAAAAGAAATCTGAATTATGATTTAAAGGGAGTATAATATCTATCAAGAGCAATGATAGTTCAATTTATACCATGCTTGTCACACTATAACTAGAGTTTGCAGTGTTTAAATGTAAGAAGAAGAAAAACAAGGATGATGACAGTTATAAAAACCAGTGAAATGAATAACGGTAAAGGGGAACTGAGAGACTTTAGTGTGGATCGAGGAAGACTACAAGTGGATATTACATTTCAAACAATGTAATGTGGTATGTGGCTTAGAGGATGGGGTTTTGCTTCTGGCTTGTTGATTTATAATCAATGTGAGCTTGAAGAAATACTTAACATCTCTGAATTTCAGTTTCCTCATTTGTAAAATCGGAAAATAATAACATCTCTAGAGTTGTTGGGAAGATAAAATTAGATAACATTATTTCAAGTTACTACCTTGGTCACTGGCATTTAAGGGATGAATAAGGGTAGAAATTATTTTTAACAAGAGGGTTGAAGCTTTCACTCCATTGAACTATAAATTCACAATCAAAAGAGAGATCTGAACTTAACATAAAGTAGTATTTTCTAATTGCTAGAGCTGATGGAAAGGTCTGAGTTTCTTATTGTTGGATCTCAAAAATGACTTCTTCAAGGAAGCTTTCTTTAAAATAGGAGTTACTTGTACTTCTTCTTCATAGCATATTAACTCAATTGTAGCCTTATGTTTATGAAGCATGTCTCTTCTCTTTAAATATAATATTCCATGAGGGAATGGATCATTCCTACTTGTAACACTTGAATGTTTGTGGGAGGTTTACTCTTAAGTACTATTTCTTGAAGTAGTGAATGTTATAGGAAGAAATCAGTGTAATCATATTCAAATAATATTTCTTGAATTAAGGAATGACTGAAGGTCAGTGTTAAAGATATTGTAGAGAGGCTTTAAAAATTTGAAAGTGATTGGACAAATTACTTACTTAAATCTTTCAAACACCAAAATTCACTTAATCTTGAGTTAGCTCCTCTCCTTAGAACTTTCCAATAAGACCTGCTCTACATTCATCAGAAATTGAAAAAAAAAAAAAAAAGCATTCACTACTTAAAAGTTTGGATTAAGTGGTCTTTAAGTCCTCTAACAACACCAACATCCAGTGAATTATTTCATGGTTACATTTAGCCATGAATTGAAAAAAAAAAAGAAGACAACATGCAAAATGCAAGAATAGCTACTCTCAAAGAGCATATATACATGTTCACAGGTTTAAATTAGGATCTAAAATGAGCGTGTTCTCTCTTTCTCAGGAGACCTGATTATTTTTAGTTCTTAGATACAACAATAATTGGAATAGCCTTTGCTTTATACAGAATAGGTTTTAAACCACCCAGGTTACCATTTTATAAATTATAAATCAAATCCAAAAAAATTGCATGAAGTCAGAAACGGTAGGTTGCTGAACCTACTTGCTTTTCTATTTGTAGTTGCTTTATTGTACCTTTTATCTAGAAGTGGGTACTATTTCAGGACAAGCTCAGCAGAGCTGTTGATTCAAACTCCTTAACCATCCTGCAATTCTGGAATAACCTCAGGAAGGTGACATAGTAGATGACATTTGTTCCCCATAACTTCAATTTCCACCCCAAGCCCCCGTGTTTCAGTACACTGGAATTTCTAAATAAATGGCTTCACACTATCAAGATCACACATATGCGGGTGGCCAGTTGGCTTAGTGGTTGGAGCAAGTGCTCATAACACCAAGGTCGCCGGTTCGAGCCCCTCATGGGTCAGTGAGCCGTGCCCTCCACAACTAGATTGAAAACAACTAGATAGAAAACAATGACTCGACTTGGAGCGGAGCTGCGCCCCCCACCACCAGATTGAAAAACAATGACTTGACATGGAGCTGATGGGTCCTGGAAAAACACACTGTCCCCCCCGCCCCCCAAAAAAGAAGAATCTCACATGCTGATTCATTAGTTCTGGTGTACCTCTAAGCTCAAATCTGTGTTGACAGTAAGGATAGAGAGAGGCAGTACATGCAAACTGCTTGGATAAAAACAATTTGACCACGACAGAAACAATTGTATGTATGATCACAGAGATATCCTGGAAAACAAACAGAAGATACCTCACATAACTTAGACTGCACAGTTTCTCAAACTTGGCATTGTTGACATTTAGGGTTGGATAACTCATTTTTGTGGGTGACTATCCTGAGCAGTATCCCTGGCCTCTACCCACTAGATGCCACTGGCGTCCTCCCC
This sequence comes from Rhinolophus sinicus, assembly GCF_036562045.2. Classification (NCBI taxonomy): domain Eukaryota; kingdom Metazoa; phylum Chordata; class Mammalia; order Chiroptera; family Rhinolophidae; genus Rhinolophus; species Rhinolophus sinicus. The sequence goes on along the minus strand of NC_133754.1, from coordinate 13,347,328 downwards.
CCCCCCCCCAATTATGACAGCCAAAATTATCTTTAGTCCTTGTCAAATGTTCCTCAGGGATCAAAGGCACTACCAGTTGAGAACCACTGATTTAGAATGATGGAAAGGAATTCCCTGGGATTAGGGTAGTTTTCTAATATTAAAGCATTAACATTGGCATCAAGTCTAGTTTCCCACACTGGGGCCAAGTAGTTGAGGGTAATTCTATTTAATATCTCAAGGGTATCAGATTTGTGGAATCAGATCCAAAGATTCCATTCTAAGTAAATACAATGAGATTTGATAATGATTCTTCTGATACCCTCCACCTCACCAAAGGCAAAATAAGCATGTTTGTATTTAAATATTGTATACTTTCTGGTGATAAGTTAGAAAACTTGTAACGATTTTAATAAAATTATTTATTTTCCATGCCAACAGAAAAATGTAAACGTTAATAGAATACAATAGTCCAGTTTCTTTCTATGATTCTCTAGAGTGTGTGTGTGTGTGTGTGTGTGTGTGTGTGTGTGTGTTTATCCATGTGTGTATTTTACATAATTTTGAAAGTGACAATAGTGCCTATTAACCTCAAGATTTTAATTCGTAATCTAGTGCCACAAGGTCTTTTCTTCTGGCTTTGTCTTATGAGGTGGTAAGTAGATTAGGGAAGTTTTGATTAATACAGTTAATGCATGGCACCTGTATTTGCTTATGTCAGATAACAAAAGAAACTTTCCTAAAGGTATTTGGTAAATGTCCCGTAAAAGAAAAGCTCCACTATAAGCATTTTGCAATTGAATTCTGCATGCTACTATATTCCATATGTGTTTTATTACTCTCTCAAGGAATTCAATATCAGACATGAATTCTCTGCAAAAGGCTAACCAGTAAGGAAAATAAAACTGACAAACAAAGCCACTGAAGCATTAAACAATCAGAAGAGTTTAGAGTCTTCTTTTCTTTTAGTGCAATTTGTAAACGACTTCAGATTTTTCCATATCCAGCTTTCTCTGGGGTGTGTGTCTTCCTTCCACAATTACTCTTAACAAAATTCTGTTTGCTGTATTCTTTTATACTTCCAAGATGACCTTGACTAGTATATATTTGTGTTATCAGAGGAGAAAATTACAACAGGGATGGAATTAGACCATAATCAGGGTACATTATATATTTTGCAGATGATTTGATACATAAAATATGTGACTCATTTTATCATTTACTTCTTAACAATAAAATTTATTTTCTTAATTTTTCAACGGGGCCTATTTAAATCATATTTTCTCCGCTCCATGTACCTATTTGGCCACTCAGGAGGAGAATCAGCAGGTAAATTGCCAGAGCACTTCTCTATGATGACCTGGAGTGGCCTGAGCAGTTGACCCTGTTAACTGGAAGAGGGTCAGCAGCACATTCTGTGAATTCCTTCTGCCTTGTATTATTGGTTCAGCATTTCTCTGCAAAGTTAAATGAGGTTCATTAGCTTATCTGAAGAGAATGGGACCAGTACTTTAGAGACAGCTTCTTTCTGTGACTTTTTTAATTAAATCCCTTCCATCAGATGAAGAGTTGCCCTTTTTACTTGACAAACATTTGTTCTAATTTGGCCTTGCTTGATTTTTCAGTGCTTTTACGTCCCTCTCCCCCTCTCTATACCCACTAGCATCTGTTAGTCACAAGATCGCTCTGGCTGACATTTACTCTGACTGTGCTTGCTTATTAAAATATTTCAACGTTAGACAAGCTTATCAGTTGAAAAATACAATACAGCTCCAGAGCACTTGTGGAGCTCCTCTTCAAGAAAGGCTCTGTTGTACTGATGCATCTTTCGCACTTTTTATGAGGTAAGATTGAAGATACTTATTCAGACATAGCGAGTCGATGGGAAATAGAGATCTGTGTTTTGTAGTACAAACTAAAACCTCTCCTTTAATTTGTTCTTAAGTGTAAGAGTCACATGTCACCTAGGTGAACATGGAGTTGACTGAAAATTAAAAGGAAAATAATGTAAAGCACTAGGACTGGTCTTATTTGGAAGTAAAACTAAATGGTCAGTGATGGCATCTGTCTAACTTCAGAGCGCAACTATGGAAGGAGTTGACAACTTGGAAAACATTTAAATTCCAAGTATTTCTTGACAGGCCTAGCATACACCAGCAAAAAGCTCTGAGATACCTAGCTGACTGGTGACTAATCCTTCACGAAGATGCTACTTAGACAAAATGGTGATAAGTAAGGTTAAGTGCCCACCTAGGAGCAAGTGAGCAGTCGAGGCTTTGAACATTCACTCTGGCCTTCAGAAAGGCACGCTGTCAGTGACAAGCCTTGGTGCATTCAGTTTATTCCCCTATTTTCTTTAACACTATCCAGCGCTATTAGCTTTCCAGCCATGTAGTCTGTAAGTAATAGGTTGCAATAGCAGCTGAAATTGACAAGTGCTTAGCCCAGAGCATGGATTGAATGTAATTCATAGGGTTCCCGAGTTAATTTCCAATACCTATTTCATCAAGGCAGACTGATAGATGGCTGCCAGCATCTTTTGGCTTTATCTGTAAATCCCTATGTCTTTTACTGCCATCATCCTGTTTTTTATACATTCCATCCCTTGCATTTGCTCCTCCCTATTTCCATAACTTCACATGGAGCTTCTCTCCAGACACATCAGTCATTTAGGTTAGAGGCCCTTGCAGCTAAATGCAAGACCTTCAAATGTTATTGAAGTGTATTTTTCCATGTGGCCCTGTTTAAAGTGATGTTTCTTTAGGGACTGCAGGGTGAAATATGAAGTTATCTGTGAGAGTAAATCTGAGATGTTGGACAGATGGTGAAGCGTCAGTGCATCCACAGAAATGCATTTCATTGTTATACAGGGGACGCTCTCAATCAATTTTGGCTTGAGAAAGCAGTTGCTTGTATTGCATCAGTGGCTTTCTTTCTTTTTTTTTCTTTAACAGATCAATAGTGAAGCTTACAATTCCCTAATAGATTTTAAATAAATTAATTAAATGCGGAACAAATGTAAAATTCAAAATGGAAAACATTTCTTAAAGATTAAGAGTTTATTGAAAGTAGAACAAAGGTTACCACTAAAAGATCAAATGGAATGACTTTTGGTTTAAAAAAAAAAGTATTTTACTCTGTAGGATGGGAAGTTATATTTCTCACCTAAAATGTGCTTTGGGAACAACATATCTTTACTAAAGTTCTTATTTAAACTTTGCAAAATGGCTTTTTTTTCGTTGCAAGTCCAAAGCTTCCATTTATACTCCATACATTTAACAGCCTTCTGAATCACCCATCTCCATTCTCCTCTTTCCTTGAGTCTACTCTAATGGCCACAGCCCTCAAATCACTCTCATTTCATCCAGCATTTGGAAAAGAACATTTGGAATATTGGATATTTTATCTATTGTGAAACTGCTATTTGAGATTTTTCAAATGAGAATCCAACAATATTTTGATGTGTATTATTCACTCCTGGGCAATGTCCCAGACAATATCTTTATGCTATGGTTATGATTTACCATTTAACAAGTACTAAATAGATTATCCTTAAACTGATTTCCTCTGCCAATATAAAGTGTAATCAAACTTGGAAAAAACATCGCAGAAAGGTAAACTAAATCATTTGAATTTTTCAAAGGTGCACTCTTCAAAATTATGAAATTTCCAGGAGTATATGTAGATTGTCCCAAAGTGCCATTTCTGTATTTAAACAGTGAGCGACTCTTTACAAGTGGTTACTCACCACTGCTTAAATTTTAATGAAATTTGTCTTCAAAATGAATAATGTTTTGGTGACAGTATTGAGTACTAGAGAGGAGATAGCTTAATGATATGGGTGCTAGAGCAAGTGTTGGCATTTCTTTTTTTCTTTCTTTTTTTTTTTTTTTTTCTGTAGAAGGCCAAATAGTAAATATTTTCAGCTTTGTGGGCCATATGATCTGTTCAGTTACTCAACTCTGTTGTTTATGATGTAAAAGCAACCATAAACAGTACATATGGTTGCTTGTGTTCTAATAAAGCTTTATAAAAGCAGGTAGAGGAATGAATGCTATTGTCTGAATGTTTGTGTTCTCTGACAATTCATATGTTGAAATCCTAACATGTGATGGTAGGAGGGGTCTTTGGAGATTCTCACGTCATGAAGATGGAGCCTTCACGTGGGGGTTAATGTTACAAGAGACACCACAGAGCTGCCTAACCCTGTAGGACACAGTGAGAGGTAGAAAGTCTGCAACTCTGGAGAGATCCTGCAGCAGAATGCCAGCAAACAGTGCCATAAACTTGGACTTCCCTGTTTCCAGAACTGTGAGAGAGAAATCTGTTTTTTATAAGCCTACGGTATATAGTAAATGTTATATCTTAGTGGACTAAGATCACGGAATCACTACGCCTTATTCTAGAGTACAGGTTTAGTCACATAGACTGGGGTTTGAAACTTAAGTCTCCTATGTACTAATTGTTTGACCCAAGGGAAGTTACTAAACCCTTCTGCATATCAGCTTCTTTCTCTGTAATGTGAAGATAAGAATAACATGCAGCACATAGGTTTTCAAGTCAGACAGCATCTCGATGCCTGTAATATATTGTTAGTGCTTAATAAACACAAGTTATTGATGCTGAAAAATAGCAGCTCCAGGGACATCCAAAGGTTCAGAAAAAGAGGAATTGATCAGAACAATGCATGTAGAAAGAACCATTTGGATTTGCTAAGGATAGTTTTGAGAATCAAGCCCAAAGTTCTTCACAAGATTCAGCATCCCCTATTTAATGTTTTTAGAATTATTTCCTGAAATGACAGTGGGCCTCAAAATTGATGTGGAAAGAATATAGTAAATTTCACTCATTCAGAGTATTTGAGGTGGAACCCCTTCTGGATCATTGCAGAGTTTGAATTATATGATACTTTTTATAGAAAGCAGTTTTGTTGTTTTCAAGTACATACAGTAATTGGCAAAACAACCATGAAAGTATTGCCAAGTAGACTTCCTGCTGGCATGTTTAAGTGAAAAGCTGAGACTCGTTTAGAATTAGCATAGTATTATGTGTATATGAAAATGGCCCAAATGAAGTTCTTGAAAACAGTTGTTTTCTTAGGTAGGTTATATATTCCTTTTAATTTATTATATAAACAAACAAACAATCAAAACCAGGAGTTTTCAGTCATTGTGCTTCCTCAATTGGATTATTTTCTCTACTTCTGTACATTTAACTTTCTTTGAATTAAATTAATGGTTAGACCATGTTCTTGGAATCTCAGTATTTCTCTGTCCTTTCTTTCCTCACTGGGACCTGGAATTCCCTCACATACATAGTTCAAAATAGATTGGCATATTCCGTCATTTTAAATGAAGAACAAATTCATTATATAACGTGAGTATGCATAATAAAAATCACATGCATACAGGGTATTGGGTTAGGTATTTAACTGAGTGCATATTTCAAACGTTGCATCTAGATAGCCATTCTTTGCAATCCTCTGTCTACTTTGTAATCCCTTTCTATGTGCATTCCATTTTAGGGTAATTATTGTAGATAAAATTTTCCCTTCTAATAGCCAAAGTTGATTGATTCTTTCCTTTCTGTCTCTTAAACATTTAAATTAAATGGAAGTTTCTGTTAATTCCATATTTACTTATGTAGTTAATAAAATGTTGCTGAGTCACCATTGTGTGACTGTTGGACTAGGTACTGAGAATTACAAGAATGATTATACCATTTTATTCTCAGTGGGGTTTTTCCTTGAAGATGAGCTGTGTCACTGTAAACCTTGAGGACTTCAAGCTATTCTAGCTTGAAGTTCAGAATAGTCTTCTCAATCACCTATACTCAAGAGCCCCTGCGTTACTTGTCCCTAATTTGCTCCCTGTATCCCAGCAAAATGAGATCTCTAGGTTCACTAGTTATGTGGGGAGAATGGAACTATCCTTCTAATAGCCACTTAGCACAGAAAATAAACCAGTTTCTTTTGACTTACTGTATACATTTTGACCATTAATTTTCTCCATCATTGAGCTTTCTTCTCTATTTATTTATATTGGGTTCTTAGTTATTTTTTCTCTTTTGTCTTTGTATTTAAACATATTCCTACTGTAATTATTATTATTATTATTATTATTATTTTTTTTTTTTTTTTTTGTCTTACTCTAGGCCATATTGTCTTGCTTTTAGTTCTATATTTCTTTTGTATGAGTGCTATGTACTTAATGTCTGCCACCTGAGGTAAGCAGGTTTTTTTATGTTTTATTTTGTTAACTCAGCTTAGAGATAATCACACTGTATTTGTATTTATGAGTTGCTATATCATCTTCATAAGGACACTCATAACTCAAATACACATTCATAAGTTAATAAAGCTGTTGGTAGACATTTCTTCTCAGACAGTTATTTTAAAGGAAATTTGTTCAGTTTGGATTCTGGGTTGTGATGAAGACAAAAACTAACTCAAGCTAACTTAAGCAAGAAAAGGAAATTTTGTTGATTCATGTGAATAAAAGTAATCCAGGTAACATAGTGACAAACTGTATCATAGTTTTGAACATCCGACATAGATGTCTTCATTGGTCCAATGATGTCTTCAGGTCTTGTCTCAGTTTCTCTGTCTGTCTACTTGGCTTGGCTTTCCTCCCTGTGTCTGTTTCATTCTCATGCTGCACACAGTGATAAGATGGATGCAGCTGTTCCAATTGTATTCCCCCTTGTTTCAAGTTTAGAGGAAGAGAACAAATATCTCTTCAAGATATTCCAACAGAAGCTCTGGGATTAGCAATAAATGGGCCTCACGGGGCCATTTTGAAAGTGATCTCTGTGGACCTAGTAAAGGAATACACTCACTGACCTCAGCCTAGGCTGCCTTCCATCCAAACAAACTGAGACCTGAAGCTAGCTGTTGGCAAACAAAGATGTGGTCTATTAATAGGAATAGGATGGGTGAATGGATGCTGGCCATTAGCCTCCAAACAGTAAATGTACACTAGAAGAAAACTGACTTTAAATTCAGAAGTTATTCCATGTCCTGGTCACCAAACATGATAACTGAGTAAATCACTGAGTAAATCACTTAGCTTCTCTAAACCTCAATTTTTTCCTATTTGAAATCTGATTAAAGACATTTACATGATAGCGTTCATTTAGGTAATATATACAATAATACACATGAAAATACTGTGTATTCCTAGACGTATAACTTTATTACCACTAGTAGTAGTACTATTTGTGCCAAGATGATTGAAAGAATTAATTTTTAAAAATGGAGATAGGACCCAAGTAGCAGTGTTTCACTGGCAGTGCAGATAAGAACTGGACATTATTTGGAAATTTAACACTTACATGGGGAGGTTTAGATCCAAAGGAAGAGTTTTAGTTTGAAGGCCATTAACACTATTGTATGAAGAACGGAGTTAGGTAAAATCAGAATCAAACAGAAAAGAAGGAACAAGGGAAGGTCATTTGTTTAATTTTTTTTTTTTTTCTTTTCTGAAAAATATAAACACAAAATTGTGTGCGAAAGTATTATACTACACAGACCTCCTAATTTATCTTTTATTAACAAGACCTCATTTGAGTGTTTGCTCCTCTCTACAGCTTTCTGCCATATTTGTAGATAGAATTTCTTTTATCTATCTATCATCTATCAATCTGTCATCAATCAATCAATCAATCAATCAATCAATCAATCAATCATCTATATCTATCTATCTATCTATCTATCTATCTATCTATCTATCTACCTACCTATCTATCTATCTTAGCTTGGACTGCCATAACAGAATGCCACGGACTAGGTGGCTAATCAACATAAATTTATTTTCTCTTAGTTCTGGAGGCTAGAAGTCCAAGGTCAAAGTACCATCTGAGTCGGTTTCTGGTGAGTTCTCTCTTCTGGCTTGCAAATGACTGACTACCTTCTTGCTGTCTTCACATGGCATTTCATCTGTGTATGTGCAAAGAGAGATCTCTGGTGTCTCTTTCTCTTCTCATAAGGACATCAATCTCTAATCACTATATTAGAGACCTCATTTAACACTTAATGACCTCATTTAACCTGATTATCTCCTTAAAGGACGGAATTCCAAATAACGTCACACTGGGGTTTAGGGTTTAAACATACTAATTTGAGGGGACCCGATTCAGTACATGACATTATCTATTATCTCTTTTCTCATTATAGTACTTAAAACTACATTGTGATTGATTATGTTTTCTACCTGTTTTCTTTGAGGACACTGATCTTGTCTAATTCTCTTTATATTTTAACTTATATTTTCCAGTTTGTTGTGATGCTCAATTTTTTTAAAAAAATACTGGTTTCTTGACTTCAATTGATAATAGTAAGAGGTTAGCCACAGGAATTCTTTTACTTTTGATTCTTGGGAAAGAACCAATGTTGGTCTCACTGTCATATCTGACCACTCTTCCCTCTTCTAGGGATCCTTCAATATTTCACTCAATAAACCTGATGAATTATGTTTCCCCTGGGAAATTACACACATTGTTCTCCATTAAAGTCTGAACAAGTATTTAAAAATACAACTGGTAATTTAACCCTTTCTGGTATAATCCTTCATATTTTGTGGGAGATAGAAGGAAGTGTGGTTGTAAAACCGTATATGTACAATAAATGTATTTAATAAAACCTCTCTTTTCAAAGATCACACACATACACTTCAACCTGGCTAGAATCATTCAGACAGGAATTCCAAATTAAAGGCATCAGATTTAAATTAATGTAGTGTTTAAAAGAGTCAGCCATCATATTCTCTTAATCTTCTAAGCAATCGGTAATTTGGAGTTTAGGCACTTGTCAGGTGTGTTACTAATTGCTTTTCACATTGTGGATTGCTCTTTTTGTTCAGTAGTAAGTATAGAGACCCCTTCTTCCCAATGATCAAAATATTTTGAATTTCTTACAAGAAAGAAATGGAGTCATACTAAAAACCTCTTCTAATATTTTGTTTGTAACCTTGAGTTAAGTCACTAGATATGCTAATCCTTTAGACTTCTCATTTTGAAGAGTATTATGATAGTACTTGCAACCAGCTTTTAAACATGTGTAACGGACATACTCGGAGGTTAATTACATTAAAAATCTGCAAATTGCTTGGAGTTCCTTGGGGTTGGAGGCCATATAAATATAGCTGTCATTCTTTTCCTGGGACTTGACCAAGTTTCTCTTAAAAGCAAAAGGTTTTCATCTTGTTTTCCTGAAACATGACCTATGTGAGCAGTCAGGATGCTTTATAGCATTGATGCAGCTGCCTACTGAACCATTTAGAGCACCTTTCGATCTGGAAACTTTGATTACATTTTATGATCACTCTCGTAAGGTCAAGGAATTTGATTTGCATCCATCAGGCAAGTAGAAATGGAAAAGCCTTTCTGAGGCATTATCACCAGCTTATCTTAGGTGAATCCTTTCCAACATTTACTTCATACACATTCAGCTTTTCAAAATTACCTTGAATGTAGATATGTTGTGCTGAGGCACTGATATTTTTAGGATTTAAAAACATAAAATCATGAGCTTTGTAACCCCTGGGATAAATGTAGAATTCTAGTTTATTAAGTGGTTTTAGTTCCTGGAGATCCATTGCCATTTTGAAACGTTCTAGAAAACAGATGTACTTGTTTGATAAAACCAAGTAACCACAAACCAGACAATCATTCTGTAAAGGGCATGGAGCTTGGTGAAGCCAACATAATTTAGACTGCAGATGGTACTCTAACTTCCTCCGGGGATTTCGAGAATCAGCTCTGGAGCTGCCATTTCAGAAACTGTCTACTAAGCCACAAGTGGGAAAACTTACAACTAATTAAGTCCTGGAAGCATGTAATCTGAATGCTCTT